>NC_138036.1:40869853-41564227 GCF_964106645.2 Podarcis pityusensis
CTAAATCAATACTGTCCTCCTGCCCTTGGGAAGGTTCAGGGAAGGGGGGGGGGCTCCCACCAGTCCCTGACAGCAACAAAATAAAAGCATTATTGAACTTTCACTGTGAAGGAAACATTTTGAGGTACATAGATGGTGCTCAACGCTGATATTAAGCAATATGATTCCATAAGTACGTTAGTCTGTCGCAGCAAGAAGGCAAAGTGTACAATCTGGAAAAAATAAACATGTCCATATTCAAATCTCATTTAAACAAACAGCCTTAATTGTAGCCTTTGGCTCCACATATACCAATGGAATCTCTGGCAGACTTGGGCTCTCAAATTTCAGCAGCACCCTGTGCAATGCTAAAATTTGGTGCCCCTGCCCTGCCCCACCTCTCGCACTCTGTTCTACAGCACCCTTTGTTGTGGTGCCCACTGCAGCACAGCACCCAGTGCTGCCACCCTGGACGTGCCACCCTAAAACTGCTTCTGATGTGACTTAGACATATTATTGAGACAAACTCAAAATTGGCCTCTCTGATGAGTGGATTCCTGGATCACACCCACTTTAAAGACAAATGACTGATTTAAACATGGGTGTCCATCACTTTTTTGCCTAACAACTCTCGGCTGAATGTGTGAACTTTCTTCATTGTGTTTTCATTGCCACTCAGCAATTAAGTTCTTGGTTGTATCCAGTGCTGTCCATTCACAAACAGCTCCTTGATTCAGCAGATGTTTTCATAAACAGAAGGGGAGAATTTTGGTTGATTTCAGTGTGCATTCCCTCCACCAATTACTCAAAGGGTTGGGGAACCACCCAGAAGAGCCTAGGAGGTGGGGTTGGATGGCTACAGCAAAAAGTAAGAATTCACAAAGAAAGAAAGAAAGAAAGAAAGAAAGAAAGAAAGAAAGAAAGAAAGAAAGAACACTTTCCTCTCCCTTCCTTTGGCAGAATCCTCCACTGGATCAAAGAACCTTCCATGATTTGAAAAAAAAACATTGGGAAAAAATGATTGGAAATGGGTGACTATATTATCATTAATCTGTGATTAATCCAAGGCCCACCTGCAATCTATCAGTGATGCTGCAATCAAGAGCAATGAGTATTTAGTGTATCATCAAGAGTGAACTGATTTACCAACGCATTAACTTTCTTACTGGAGCTTCATCAGATGCATCACCTGTAGAACTCTTTATAAAAGTTGTTCAAAAGAACCATAACATAACAATGTTCACTTTATAAGTTCATGCAGTCATTGTACTGAAGAGTCTGCCACTGATTCTAGCATACTTCATCATCTCATGTGTGCTAACATTGCCTTTGTGGTTCGAGGACCCGATCCCCGCTTAGTGAAATGAAGACACACGGACACGTAATATAAGGTTAATGGGCAAATGAGGCCGCATGGCTAGCGCAGCAGCAAGTTGAGCTGCAAACCCCGCCCCCTCCAAGCCACCCGATTGGGGGCTTACCTGTGGGCGAGGTGCGCCAGCCAGGTGAGTGGGGGGAGCAGGGGCAACGCCCCCTGCATGAGGCAGACATCGGGTCCCGCCCACAACCCCTCCCCTCTTTGCAAGAGGAGAGGCTTTACCACTTAGCAGGAGAAAGGAAAAGAAGAAGAGTCTGGATTTGATATCCCGTTTTATCACTACCCTAAGGAGTCTCGAAGCAGCTAACAATCTGCTTTTCCCTTCCTCCCCCACAACAAACACTCTGTGAGGTGAGTGGGGCTGAGAGACTTCAGAGAAGTGTGACTGGCCCAAGGTCACCCAGCAGCTGCATGTGAAGGAGCGGGGAAGTGAACCCGGTTCACAAGATTACGAGTCCACTGCTCTTAACCACTACACCATGATAACCAAACAATCTGGAGTGAAATACCTATACCAAGGCAGGAACCTGTATTGCTTTTATGTTACAGTTTCTTTGGTCCCTCTCAGGATGATTACTCAGATTTATTTTGCATTCAAAATTATTTATCACGAACAAATTTAAATTACAAAAGAATGATCGTTATACACAAATATCCTTTGTATATCTTAACATAATTTATAACTCAAATCGCAAGCAGAAGACAGTTCTTCTCATCATACCCACTTTTATGGTCCTTTCATAAGTGAAAATAATAAAACTGTAACAATTTTGATAAAGCACATGAATTGTCTTCTTCTTTCAGTTCTGACAATAGTTTTGACATCGGAGCAAATTTGCATAGTTTTTAAACTATTCCCCTTTGCACATCTACACAAAGCATAATGCTTCGTATATTATTAAATTCCATGAACAAAAAACCCTTCCGTTTAAAATGTTGAGTTAAGGGCTTTCCATAATACTGGAAATTGCTGCAGTTGAGGATGACACCTTATTTAGGCAATATGGATATGTCATGGTATCCTATGTTGTGGTAAGTTCAAGCTGCAACACAACCTTAGAGTTGGATGGTTATCTGTGGCAGAAGGATGGATCTAAAACTAAATGTTATTTGTCCATTCAGCTGAATAGACTTATGGAGTCCGTTCCATGTTATAAGCACCCAGTGATTTATTTATTTTTAAATGAGAAGCTAGTACTCCTAACTTGATAAAACTACAGTGAGTAACAGCACCAAATGGCTATTATTGGCAGTAGGCAAAAGAGGAGGTGTTATTGTGTAGCAGTGTGTACTATCACAAGAAAGCACTACAAGGACTCAGCTACGTTAGTTAAAAAACAAAACAAAACAAAAACACCTTTTAAATGTGTTATAACACTGTGACACCAGATGAAGCTGTGGCTTTCAATCTTTTGGCAACATGGTGTCCCCTTTTGAGGTTTACAACGCGTTTTTCTGAAATGTTGTTTCTGATGTGTCTAGATTCAGCCAAGTATCCAACTGGCAACCACTATGCTCTACATAAAATGACAGAGTTGCAACAGGCTGAAGTTCCCCAACACCAGTGTTTTTTTTCCTTAGGGTACTTAAGGGTAAGGTAAAGGGTAAGGTAAAATCTCTGGGTTATTTGTTGGGCCTGCCTGGTGTTTTTACATGAGTAGAATGTGTGCTTTTATGTAAAATGCATCTCTGGGTTGTTTGTGGGGCATAGGAATTCATTCATTTCCCCCCCAAAAAATATAGTCCGGGACAAGGTCTGAGGGACAGTGGACTGGCCCCCTGCTGAAAAAGTTTGCTAACCCCTGCTTTAGAACCTATCCCACTGCCTAATGGCAGAATACAATTTTTGCCTGGCCCTATAATTCACTAATCTCTCCAACAAAGACAGATTTTTAAATTTAAAAAATTATACCTAGTCCAAATTATTTAAGCATTAGAAATAAAGGTCCCAATGCGGGGCACTCTGTCTCCTGGACCCAAAGCAATAAACCCAACAAGCCCTTACTCAAACAGTCTAGCACATTGTATTTATTTTCAGTAAGACAAGCCATGACTAAAGTAGTGTTATATTGTAGTTTCATGTTAGGTGCCACTGAACCTTCTTTTTTCACTCTGCATTGTAATACTTTCAATCCTCACCTTTCTTTTTCTCCATATAAATGCCATTGATGTCTTTTGCCAGACAATTAGTTAGCTGAGATAAGGAACATTTTTAGTCCATAGGGCCACATTCCCTCGTAGACAACCTTCCAGGGACTGCATTTCACCCTCCATCTAGGCAAGCAAGAAGGATGAGCACAGTTCAATCAATGACACATTACAGCCAGGTAAAATCGCCAGAGGAGCACACAAAGCACAGCCAATGAAGAGTGTGGCCTGAGGGATCATGGCTTGGACAGAGACTTGTGGGTCAGATGAAGACACATAGAAGGCGACATTTGGCCCTCGAGCTTGAGCTAAATACAATAGGTTAATTGGTTGCACTGCAATTTCCTGACACTTGCTACATTATAATTTAAGAGTGTGGCATATTGCCTGCATTGATTGTGTGTATAAGAGAGTGACTTCGGTGTTACGGCACTGCTAGAACTTCACCTATCATCTCCCCGCCATACATATGGACATAATGTACAAAATGTGTATATAAAGCATCCAATCATATGAATTAGGATAGCAAAAAGAAAAAAAGAAAGAAATGTATGGAGAGACCTACAATATGATTTTTATCAGTTGGCATAGGATGCTTAAGCTGTCAATTGTAACAGCAATTAAGGCTTTCAAAAAACACCACATAACTACTGTCATCAGTCATGTAAACACATCCATACAAAGCTCAAATAGGACAACTTTTCATAGGATGTCACACCTATTTGTTTAGTTTCCCAAGACTTTTGTTTCCCAAGTAACCAAGACTTTCACTGTTGAAGTCCAAGTTTTCAGGGGAAAGAGGTGAACCTTTGTAACAATTTGTCTGGCAGATCTTGCACAAAATGGAGTATCCACCATCTTCTCCAGAGACTGCTTTTCTGTCTTCACCATTCTCGTCTGCCTACTTAGAAATTATCCTTTTCTCAACTGTCAGTAGTCTTGGTGACAATTCTTAAAATTCAAGTGCCTACTGCAGTGTCCAAGTCTGGAGGCTCATACTGAGTTGTAAATTATTTTTCAGGATATCTATGCCAACTATTGTCTCCTTCATGAAATTCTATTCACATTATTTCACACTGACAAGAGGTGCAGAGAAGGCGCAAAAATATACGTCCCTAACATTTCAAAGCACTGCATCTTTGCTTTTGCTTCATAAATCCTATTAGAGAGAGAAAGAGAAGATGTAGGCAGTACTTGTACAGTTCTTTGTAAATGAGAACTTTCTTCTGAAATCTTTGTTACTGTATTTTTTACCACTGCTGAGAGCACTTCAAATAGTAGGAAAGAAACATACTGTGAGGATCATTTCAATCATTAATAAGTAGGGTTTTTTTATTTTGCTTTATCTGCATATGACTATTTCCGATTTGTCTGATTTGAATGTAGGAAGGATGAAGTTCAAAGATAAATTCTATGTCATGAGAATGTGCAAAATCTTCACACACATCCTGCTATGTCCCATCCCCTGACTCCACACCATTGCATGCTTGCCATCAATCTGATGACATGGACATATACACATGCATAGGGCTTCCTCCAAGATAAAAAGAATCTTGATTGTCCATGTGTCTATTGAGATAGATAGATTGTTGTTGTTGTTGTTGTTGTTGTTGTTGTTGTTTAATCGTTTAGTCGTGTCCGACTCTTTGTGACCCCATGGACCAGAGCACACCAGGCACTCCTGTCCTCCACTGCCTCCTGCAGTCTGGTCAAACTCATGCCGGCAGCTTCGAGAATGCTGTCCAACCATCTCATCCTCTGTCATCCCCTTCTCCTTGTGCCCTCCATCTTTCCCAACATCAGGGTCTTTTCCAGGGAGTCTTCTCTTCTCGTGAGGTGGCCAAAGTATTGGAGCCTCAGCTTCACGATCTGTCCTTCCAGTGAGCACTCAGGGCTGATTTCCTTAAGAATGGATAGGTTTGATCTTCTTGCAGTCCATGGGAGTCTCAAGAGTCTCCTCCAGCACCAGAATTCAAAAGCATCAATTATTTGGCGATCAGCCTTCTTTATGGTCCCGCTCTCACTTCCATACATCACTACTGGGAAAACCATAGCTTTAACTATACGGACCTTTGTTGGCAAGGTGATGTCTCTACTTTTTAAGATGCTGTCTAGGTTTGTCATTGCTTTTCTCACAAGAAGCAGGCGTCTTTTAATTTCATGACTGCTGTCACCATCTGCAGTGATCATGGAGCCTAAGAAAGTAAAATCTCTCACTGCCTCCATTTCTTCCCCTTCTATTTGCCAGATAGATAGATAGATAGATAGATAGATAGATAGATAGAGATAGATAGATAGATAGATGATAGATAGATAGATGATAGATAGATAGATAGATAGATAGATAATAGATAGATAGATAGATAGATAGATAGATAGATAGATAGATGATAGATAGATAGATAGATATAGATAGATGATAGATAGATAGATAGATAGATAGATAGATAGATAGATAGATGATAGATAATTGTTCTGGAAGCACTGAATACATTGTTCTCTGTCTTTTTTTAAAAAAAATGGTATATCAGTGAGGCTGAACAGAACAGAGATCATGCTTTCAACATGCAAACAGCACAGTACCTGCACATGGAGGAATATTAATATGTTTCAATAGAATGCCTAGAAATATATTATCATTATAATTATTATTTACTCACACTACATCAGCAGGTCCTAGGGCAACATATGTGCCGGCTCCCTGGGGCCCTGGGTGTCTGAGCACCCACAAAATTCCCCCACAAAGGCACCCACAAAGACTCTCTCAAGGCAAATCTTTTTTTAAAAAAAAAAAATGTAGTATAAACACTGGCAATTTGGAAACACTGGCCTGTGAGTATTCCAATTGGAGAACAGCCTTTTCCAAAGGTGTCATGGACTTTGAAGATGCTCAAACTCAGGACGAAAGGGAGAAATGTGCTAAGAGGAAGGCACATTTGGCAAACCCTCACCATGATCAACTCCTGCCCAGAAACCTATGTCCTCACTGTGGAAGGACATGTGAATCCAGAATTGGCCTACACAGTCACCTATGGACGCACCGTTAAGACCATGTTCATGGAAGGGAATTGTCTTGGCTATGAGTGATCACAGAAGAAGAAGAAGAAGAAGAAGAAGAAGAAGAAGAAGAAGAAGAAGAAGAAGAAGTTGTTGAGTTCTGTGGGGCTTTCTCTCCTGATGAGCACCACATAGGCACTAGGAAACATCATTTCAGTATGGATCACCTGTTTAAGTTTCTCCTTCCTTGTCAATTTTAAATGGTACTATGCACATACTCAACAGATGTGGATAGTGTGGTCCAAGAATTAATGAATAGGCAGATTGATAGAGAAATGGAGAAGTGGAGGGGGTGGATAACTTTATTTTTAAAGTACTCCTATTACTGTTCTGTTGTTCCACTCAGGTTGCCAGTGTAGATGGGCAGTGTAGCCTCTCTGAAAGTTCCAATTAGAATGGTTTCATTAAATATGTTCAGACCATTAAGCTGTTCAATTTTGCATTAAAGTCATTAGTATCTTAATGTAGCAAGAAAAAATGCTTGGCAAATAGTGATGGATATAGATGTAAAGCTACAGCAAATATAGATATATTCTTTTCTCTTTTGTGAAATTTGGTGGTAGTCATGACCACATTTATGTCTTATTATATGTATAGAGAGGTGAGTTATTGAGGAAAGAAGATCTAGTATATTACTAAAAAAATAAAAATGAAAAAGTGCTTCATAACCTGAGGAGTACCTGCCCCAAAATTCAATTTACTCCCAAGTAAAACAGTGCATTCCCACCCCGTCCCTCAAATAACAAAAAATGTTTATTTTTATTTCCAAACTTCTTCTGAAGCTTGGTGCTACAGGATAAGTGCAACATGGGCTAGGTGACTTCCCCAATACCCCCATAATGCCCAAACTGATCCCACCTCACTTTCCTTTCCTAAAATCTTTCCTGATGGTGCTTCACACTACAAAACCACAATGGCATGGTCACCACCCTGAACCACTAGAACACTACTGTAGTGTCAGCCACCTTGTGAATTATAGTTCCCAAGCCTACTGATGTCCCTTGTAAAGTCTGAGAACCCTGGGAACTACATTTTCATATGTTTTCAAAACCCAAGCATTTGATAGCACTTTGGCACTTTGCTGCTTTGGTAGCACACACAACATTTGCCCTGGTTTCCATGTCACTGCTTAAAGCTTTTTTAAAGCTTTTTTTAAGGGAACATTTTAGAAAATGAGGACTGGGGTAGTTTGAACCCTTTGCTGTCTGAAGCTCAGTAATACATGTTTGTGGAAGGGCAGATCGGGAGCTTGGTTTCTGAGAAGTAATCCCTCCCATTAGTTTCCTCAGTGACAAATGCACGTTACAATTACGTAATTGGGAGCAAGTGGGTGAAAGTAGGTTTATACCCCACAGGGTGAGAGTCTGTTCAGGTATAAAACTAAGTCCATCTCTGTAAGAGATGAAAGAGGAGTACAGTGGGTGTGATGCATGAAGCCATAAGTGCTTCAGAAATGGAGAGTGTTTTATGCATGCAGACTTGGCAGTGGTCCTATGTATGTGAGTTTGTGGGATCATAGAATGGTAGAGTTGGGAGATATCCAATCTCTGTTTAAAAACCTCCAATGAAGGGGATTCCACCTCCTTCCAAGGGAGCTTGTTCCACACACCAGCTGCTCTTTCCATCAGAAATTTCTTCCTAAGATTTAGCTGGAATCCAGCTGCAGTGGCTTATGTTTGAATGGCTGGTCAACAAATTGTCTGAAGTAGTGAATGATTGTAGTGGTTATGTGCAACGCTGAGTCAGGCTCGTACAGTTGTACGAGTTATATTGCTATGCTGCCTTATTAATGATCTCTGGTTTTATTGATATTGCTTATTGTTTTTGCATCTGTTCTATTATGCAAGTCACTAGGCATGGTTTTTATCATCGTGTGTGCATAGTGTTTATCTGTTGTAAACTGTTTCGAGATCTTCTGATAGTAAGTGGTGTCTAAATGGAAATAATAATAAAAATGGATGTGCTGCACCTGTTGAGCCAACAGCACTCTGGTGAGAGGTGGAAACCGTTGAAGGAAAACCACTGAGCAACATATAATACAAGTGTCCCATGAAATAATATTTTCTTGCATGAGAGCATGGCAGCCATTTGGGGTACTGCAGTTTTGTGATTGCATGGCAAGATCTCATCCTGAAAAAAGCACTTGGGGGGGGGGCACAATCTCATGTGGTGCCACCCCCAAATGCGTTTTAGGGCCCAGCCTTGAAAAAGTGTGTCTTTTGGGCTCCGTGATCTTGTGTAGGTCATGTGACTTGCATGGAAGCATGTGGGGGAGAAACCCATGTCCCGGTTTTGGGATGTTGGAGGGAATGTAGCAATCATGTACATAAAAGGGCTCACCACATGGATCGGCCATTGTGATACAGCGGTAGTTTTGAGCGGCCTCCACTTGGCATCTATATTGTGAAAATCAGCCCTTTCAAAAAGAAAATATTGCAAAGAAATAAAAGAACAATCTGAACCGAACAAGGAAGTAATAACCTGTGTGTGTGTGTACACACACACACACACACAAGGCACATACCAATTTAATTACAGCTGCACAGGTTATATTATAAGCATCATTGTGGTGTGTCTAACAAATATATTTTGAGATATGATACATGCGCCACCAACTTTCACAGCAATTAAAACAGTTATTAAAGATAAACAATTTTACCACGGAGGTAATTAAGTAAGGTCATGTACTGCCTTAGCACTTTAAAAGTTCCTATTAACTAATAATCCATCAAATCCGCACAGCAGCTCATGAATGAAATATTCAACTGAGTTCCCAACATAAATACTCCAGCAATCAAAAAGAGATTAATGGAAGTAATCTGCAATGTGTGTGGTTTAGGTTTTATCATTGCCAGCTGAGACTCCTCTTCTGCGTTTTGCTGTGTACAACTGTCCTCCTGCGCTTGTGTACACACTGGCTTTGCAACACAAAACTGTAGTGGGGACTGATGTCTTATTCGCAGACATATCCATCACACGTTCACAAAAAAGGTCATCTGTATTTGTAAAAAGAAAAGTCCCGCAGAACTTCAGCACACGAGGATATGCATTATTCAGTAATTTGTACTTTAAAAGGAGCTGCGTTCCATGCAATGCGTACATTTATCATGATCCATTTATCATGATCTTAAAATGTGTTTCTCCTGCCTAGCAGAATACAGAATGGTTACTTGCAAGCATCTTAATTTACACCCCCTCCCCCCAAAAAAACCACACACCCAAAAATCCATATTATTTGATGGAGCATTCTCTCATCCGAGCTCACATGTTTATGTCTCTCATCTAGATGCAAAACCTGTGCATGAGAAGAGTTCTAAGAATTTATACCAAAGACCATGCCTTAGAAATCTCTTGTGTTCTTGCAAAGATGCTTGGAGCAGAGGAGAAAGACTAATATTGCCATCCACCTCATTTTACATAATATATTGTTATCTACATCCGTGGGCAAGCAATGTCTAATAATATATTCTGAACTATGAAGAAAACCTTATCTGCAGTTATTTGAAAAGAATGTTTCATATTCAGAATTGGACCGTGTTTATTTTTTTTATTTTAAAAATGATTTGAAACAATGACATGGTTCAAATATTTGTTAAAATCACAGTTCTGTTCATTTTTTTTTCCAATGAAAGGCTGAGTTTGGGAGAAAGGGAAAGATTATTCTAAATTTCCCTGCAAAGTTGTTCAGTATTGTGCATTACAGTGGAATTGTGGACTTCAATAAAGTACCACTATGATGGTTTGAGTTGTGTAATAGTCAAAGGTCAGTGATCTTCGGAAGGTCAATATATTTTAGTCACAGTTACTGTCTTTAAAATGAAGAAATAATGACCTCAAATGATCAATTTGTGTCATCAACACAATTAAAGATTGCATGGTAGAGCTTACAATGTCTCACTAAATCAATGTTTCCCAAACTTGGGTCAACAGCTGTTTTGGACTACAACTCCCATCATGCCTAGCTAGCAGGGATGATGGGAACTGTAGTCCCAAAACAGCTGGAGACCCAAGTTTGGGAAACACTGCACTAAATCCATCACTGGTAGAAAGTGGGGAAGCCATATCACTGGACAAGACCATAGGTCAATGTTAGAATATCTGCTTTGCATGCAAAATATTCCAGGTTCAATACCTGTCATTTCCAGGTACTACCTGGAAAGATGTTTCTCTGACATCCTGGAGAGCCTCTGTCAGCCAGGGTAGAAAATATTAAGCCTGATGGATATCAGTTTAAAGGAGTTTCCTGTGTTCTTATTTAGAACCCTAGCAGAGCATGGGCTGGCAACTATAAAGAGTTAAGTCATGCTTCTCAGCATGTATGAATGATTTTTCCTTCTTATTGCCAGTGGAAAACCTGTACAAAATATGATTAACCCTCAGTTTTGAGGAAATGTATGTGTCATTCACTGAAGCTGGAATTTGTGTTTTGAGTATAGACTACAGTACAGTGGTACCTCAGGTTACATACGCTTCAGGTTACAGACTCCACTAACCCAGAAATTGTGCTTCAGGTTAAGAACATTGCTTCAGGATGAGAACAGAAATCATGCTCCAGTGGCACAGCAGCAGGAGGAGGCCCCATTAGCTAAAGTGGTGCTTCAGGTTAAGAACAGTTTCAGGTTAAGTATGGACCTCTGGAACGAATTAAGTACTTAACCCGAGGTACCACCGTACATAAAAATGAGCACTGGTGATGCAGTCTTCATGACACATCATCATGCATTACAACAAACAGGTCCAGATAGCTATTGCCTTGGTTTTAGACCTTATACGAAGGCATCTGCATTGATAAACACAGAGAAAGCTACCAGGAAAATTGTGGTACTCACAGTGGTAACTGTAGACTTTCGTACTGGTGAAAAACAGTTGACAGAGGCAAAATGATTTCAGCAACTCTGAAACAGCAAATATTTATCATTGAACAATGTGGGGGCACTCTGCAGAATCTGCTTCTGATAGCTCAGGTTTGAATCCTATACACATTTATGTGGATTAAGTTTCACTGAACTCAGAGGACTTACTTTTGAGTGGACATGAATAGGTATCCGTATTTCTGACTACCAATGCATACAAACCTACAGCTTCTGACATGGTGTATGAACATCTGAAGTTGAGCTTATGTACTTTGGGAGAGAGAAAAAAGATAGTTCCCCAGCATGCCTTGGGAACAACAGAATACTTTGCTACTCCATCCCTACCCTTGATGACAAGAACATCGCTTTCTGCAGTTTCAACATCACTAAAGAAACAATCAAAATGCTTATTCTTTTGCTGTCAGGAAGATTAGTTTGCTGAACTGAAAAAAACAATTCTTCTACTGAGATCAACTAGTGGAATAAAACTGCCTTTGACTTGACAAATGTTATACAGCCTTATGATGAGGGATTCTGTTATAAAATCATGTCACCAGAGAGTGAGAGGCAACATAATACAGAGGAACAGCCTTAATCATTTTAAATGAAAATGATTTATGTCAGCTTCTATTATAACTATGAAAGCATACAGGATCATCCAAACTACTTCTACACAATTGCTGCATTTCACAAATTGTTGACTAAGGTTGCTCAAAAGAGAACAACTTATCATCAGGGTCACAATGGTATAAAGTTTAGAAAGCAAGTGTGTTGACAATGCAGAGCTCTTTTTGCGCATTCTCATAATCTCATACTTTAATTACTAATATATTTTTTTTACAAAAATAAAAAATGTGTTTGTTCTTGCCATCTGTTGCCGAGATTAAAACCCATGATTCTTTACTTTTTGGCATAGTCTCAAGATAACATAACAGAGATTCATAATCCTTTCATATTCACTAACATACCCCTTCAGTCACACAATCAGGAAAATTTTCTTTTATTCTCATATTTATGGAAATGCTCTCCCAATTCTGTCCTAATCTGCATCATTTCTTTGAGATTTATTTGATTCACAAAACGCCTAACAAAGAGAATCACGGATTCTATTATTCTTTATCATGCTTTCATTACGGTTGCACTTCTGAAACAGCACTCTGACCAGTAGCACCAAAAAGGAAGTAACATCAAAGATGCAGGAGGATTTTGAGCTACATTTGTTTATCTGCTACAACAGTAGCTATGGCATCCACACTGATCCAACTCCATGTGGATTATTAGCACAGAGATTGTAATCCACAGGTGGAACAGTCATTGGCAAGATGAATGTGTGGATTGTGGGTGACCCATCCATTAAACACATCTGGAATTGTCCTTACTTATCTATTACCACATGTTTCCATTCTGTGTTGCACATATAAAAGTAGTGATGAGAGACCTCATCCACCTTGATTTGAAACTGGCTCAGGCTTCCTAAGCTTTCTTGGAGAAGTTTTTGAGGCAGTTTAGGCTTTTCTCCAAGTTACTACAGAAAGGCCAAGTCCAGGGAAACTTCCTACCAGAGCCTGCCATCAATATCCCTTGTCCCACAATATATCAGATTTACATTAATAAAGATGACAGAACATGGTGGCAAGGAGGACTGGAACAGTTGAGGCTTGGATTCCTAGCACCCCAGCAGCAATGAAACCCCCCAATCACATTTAGAAGAATCACAGCCATCAGAAAGTGTCTCCATTTTTTCCTGGCTCATTTCAGAGTCCTTCATTTCATACTGCTGTGAGGCTTCCCCAATGTCACCCCCTGCTTCTCAATAGGAGGATTGGCTGACATTGGGTTAACCCACCAAAGCGAGTTCCAAACTGTGCTAGGAATTTCAGCTTAGCTTGAAAAGGGCATGAGGAGTGTGTTTCACCAATTTACCTTCACCTGCTTGTCAGATAGTTCCATCACTATGCACACTCATGGTGGATACATGTTGACATAGGGATTGTGGGCTGGATTCAAGTCCTCCCCTCCCCTCTTCAAGTCCTCCCCTCCCCTCTTCTTCTTCTCCTACATGCCCCCATGTTCCCCAATTGGCTCTGGCGGGTCAGAAGACACTTCCCAGAACCGTGTGCAGGGAAGGAAAGAGGAGATAGTTCCATCTGGCAAGCAGAAATGCTTGCTCTGAGATTGCCTTGTTGCTGAATTCCACTCACTACTTCTAATTCACTTTAGTGATTGTGGGTATGTTGTTTTTATTGGATGAACTTGTCTAAAATGTAATGATGTGAACATTTGCAATGCAAGTGTGTGTCCCAGATGTCAACTGGCACTGGATTGTATTTTTGAAAAAAGAATTAGAATATAGAATAAAGATTCTTTTCTGCTCTAACTTTCTAACAATCCAGTGTGCATTCACATCTGGGATACACACTTTGCAATCTACACCGAGATGCTTCTAATGTGCCCTTTGCAAGGACAGCCCAAGAAATTTTGATGCTCGAGGCAGAACAGCAAATGGTGCATAGCTCTCGCAGTCAAGTTATTTTGGCACCTGGGGCACATCTCCCCTAACGTAGCAATGAAAATGCAATAATAAAAAAATTAATAACTAAGAATTTCCAGTTCTTCCATGATACTCACATGGATATCATCCTGGCTGGTACTGATGGAAGTTGGAGTTCAGCAGCTTCTAGAGGGCATCATGTTAACTACTCCTTGGTTATAGGAACAACTCTCTGGCTCAGGCATCCCCAAACTCGGCCCTCTAGATGTTTTGGGACTACAACTCCCATCATCCCTAGCTAACAGGACCAGTGGTCAGGGATGATGGGAATTGTAGTCCCAAAACATCTGGAGGGCCGAGTTTGGGGATGCCTGCTCTAGCTCATGCATCCTTGCTCATAACCCACATAGTCTACCATGAAACCCAGGGTACTCAGGTGGGTGAGACGTAAGTGGATGTACACGT
Organism: Podarcis pityusensis; assembly: GCF_964106645.2. Classification (NCBI taxonomy): domain Eukaryota; kingdom Metazoa; phylum Chordata; class Lepidosauria; order Squamata; family Lacertidae; genus Podarcis; species Podarcis pityusensis. The sequence continues at coordinate 40,884,225 of NC_138036.1, forward strand.
AAACCTTGTATGTGTCCCAGGATATTTTATACATATATGGTAGGAAAGAGTGAATGAGCCTGAAGTTTGCTCTTTTAACTCATCAGGTAGCTGACCTGTCCACCTGGGCTGTGTGTTAACCAGTCTTCACAATCGACCAATTTGATCTTCTCTTCCCTACATGATCAATTAATTAGATCCCACCCAACTAAGTGGGGTAGGAGACATTAGGTGCTTGATTCTGACAAACTTTGAAACTCAGTGTATTGACCATAATGGTTCCTATTACCTGAAAGTACTTCTAGTACTTCCCAATTAATGTTGGGAGACTTTAATCATGTAATCTCAATCGTGTTAGTCTTTCAGCACTTTTTATCTCACTGCATCATTCTGATATGTTTCCTGACCTGGGGGTCCGGAGTGTTCACTATTATCAGCCAATTAGTCGTCCTTGCTTCTGGCTCGCAGAAGACAGATTCACTATATTTCTTAGCACTTGACAGTTTCAATTCCTTAACCTCCAAATTCCCCTTGATATATGACTCTGTGTCTCACCCTTTATTTCAGCATTCCAGAATGCCCCCATGGCCCTGCATGCTGAAATCAGCCACAGACAGTAGTCACAATGAGGTTATAATTTTCCTCTGACAACCAGCTTTTTAATGCCAACAATTTGTTGCTATTTCATCATAAATACATCAACTGACTGCATTTGTTATTTAATAGATGATTCATTTACTTCATAATGTCTACCTCAGTAACCTGCCTAGATATTCATTATCTCACCATTTCAACCAGGAACTATGGTTGTCTGAACCTAGAGTCACTATGGAGCTTCCATACTGCCATTTATCAGAGTATCCCTGTAGGAGGCATGGACAATGGGAGCCTGCAAGCTGTGTTGACTGCCCAGCCTGGTGGTTCTGTAACCCTCTCACCTAATTCCATCAAACCCAGGCCAGAAGCAGCTGGTCCAACAAGTTGGTGGCTTCTGCATTTCTAGACAGCCTGAAAGGTGCCCCATTCACCAACCCAGCAGAAGTGAAAGTAGCCACCCTTAGATGTCTCGGCACCATGTGCTCAGTGGTAGAACATCTGCTTTGCATGCAGAAGGTAATTTTTTATTAATTTTAAACATATAAATTATAAAATGTACCACAAAACTTATCACTTATACAATCTTTTTGGACTTCCATCAGCACCTCTGATGAGCCACCGTTTTAACCACTTCTTATGCATTTCTTAACTTTAGATTGCCTTTACATCTCTTAACAAATCATCCTCCCCCTTGTTGATTTTTACAATACTTCTAATAATATGCCTCACAAAACTTCTTGCAACCCTACAAATGTCATCTGTTCTTCACAATTACCGGTACTTTTTAAATAGTCCATAAATTTACTCCCGTCTTCCGTGAATTTCTGGTCTCACCGGTTTCGAATCCTTCCTGTTAGTTTATCTAATTCTGCATAGTCCATTAACTTCATCCTCCATTCTTCAATCGACGGTAACTCTTCTTGCTTCCATTTTTGGGCCAATAATATTCTTGCTGCTGTTGCAGAAGGTCCCAGATTCAATCCCCAACATCTTCAGGTAGGACTGGGAGACAACCTTGCCTGAAACCCTGGTGAGCTGCTGTCAGTCAGTGTAGACAATGCTGATCTAGATGGACCAATGCTCTGACTCAGTATAAGGCAGGTCTCTGTTGTGCTATGGCCTGTAGTCAGGGAGAATTTCCCAAAAATATCAAAAGCTTGCCCTACAGCAACTCCAAGCAGGATCACTCCAATCAGTGTGGTTGCCCCTGTTCTGTGGAACAGCATTCCTGTCAACATATGACAGGTTCCCCACTACCTCATTTGGCATCAGTACTGTTTTTAAACGGCCAGTAAAGCGAGATGAGCGCCGCAACCCCAGAGTCATCCGCGACTGGACTTAATGGTCAGGGGTCCCTTTAACTTTACCTTGCTGTTTTTAAAACTATGTTCCATTGTTTTTTTTACAACCTGTTTGCAAATTGCTGCTTTGAGCTTTGTTACAGCTCAAAACATTTTGGGCCTGGGAGTACAGTGGTAGCCATAGTGGTGTCTAGCACCTGGACTAGACAGAACTCTGGTCTTATTCTTATATTCTTAGATAACAGGCTACTTTCATTATAAATACCAAGAGTCCTATATAAGGAAAGATTAGGGTTATGTACTGGAGCAAGTCCTGAGCATGGGAGCAGATGCATGCACCCACAACCCACCCACTCCCTTTTTTGAAATGGAGGGACTGTATAAGTAAGGTATACTTGCCTATGATGCGTAGATAATAGGCGTCAGGTTATGCAATATATTCTACACATGCTGGGGACCCTGTGCAAGCCCAGGATTCCCACAGCATGTAGAAACTACTAGCAAAGATACTTTGTGAGCAATGTAGGTTGCTCATTGGCACAGACATCATAAACAGTGATGAAAGTCACTGTGATTCATCCTTAGTAGTGAGAGGGGAGTGTATTTGGTAAGTAGGGCATAGCAGCACAGCCATTAAAGTGCTTTTTTATGGGAATGGGATGCCCAGCACCAAAGTTTAAGTTGTCGCTTCTTTCAAAGTGATTAGGGTTTCAAAGATGCTGAAGGCAGGCAGCTTTCCTTGCTTGTTAAAGCTGAGTGTAGGGCTGTGGAACCTACATCGTTAGATGCACATCTTCCCAAATGATGAGAGTGATTTCTTTACTAATGCACTTGTCCTTCTGTTTACACAGGCAGTAACAGTGCCATAATTTGATTCATTGGGGAACTTTTACTAAACAAAGCCTAATGCTTTCAGTAAATAATGACACAGAATAAATTAGCAGAGGGAATTATAGATACACTTGAGGACCTTTCTACCTAGAAAAAAAAAGGAACTGAAATCTAGGACACTAACAATTAAAGTAATTAAACTAGCACTTAAGTCGCCTTGTGTCACAACAAAGTGGATTCTGGCTGAGTAGTTTTGCATAATCCATTTTCTATGTCTATATCCTTCCTCCCCCCCCCCCCCCATCTTCTTAATGAAAAGTATTTTGATTTTGATTTTGGGTTTTTTTTAAAAAAAAATTAGCGATCTCTCCTTTGAGGAGCCTAAATGCTTCTCATATGTTCCTGCACTTTAATTGAAAATATAAAGCACAATATTGCATGTTCATGTAAACATCCCACTTTAAGAGCAAAACAACCACTTTCATTTAAAAAGAAATCCTCTGGTGGAAATATCTGTGCCAAATATCACTAGCATGCCACTCACATAAACAAAATAACATACATTTTTAATACTGTGTGGTAGGGTGCCACCTGCAACATTATAGCACCTGTTTGTTCATAAACAAGGCAAATGTTTCTCTGCTTCCGTAAAGCTTTGCAATCTCAGGAAGAAACGGGGGATCTAATGCTTTCAAAATGTAGCAAAGAGTTCCCAATTTAAAAATGTATCCACTAACAGAAGAAGGCATCACTAAGGCTAAGATCCTAAGTACACTTAGTCCTGTTCTCCATGTTGCCAGAAATGGGGAAAGAGAAATGCATGATTTAATACAAAGCATTTCCAACTAAAAATGGCTGTGGTGACTGGAAGTCTCAAATATAGAAACTGGGATTTCAATGGCAAACATGTATTGATGAACATGGGCAACCTACCTTTGCCAAAGCTGGCCACTATGAAGAGAAAAGCTGGGCTTTTTTCAGCCAGAACTCACTGGACCTCAGTTCTGGCACTTCACAGGCAGGTGCCATTGCCATTGTAAGAGAACAAGGGAGGTGTTCATGGTGAGTTCCAGCACCTCTTTTTCTAGAAAAATAGCATTGCTCACCAGAATCAATAAACAGGCCTTTCCAAGGAACTACCAGCAGACTATCCATTCAAAGCAACCTCATCTTGCTAATGGGTTCCATATTGAACCACCCTCACAAAGAGACAGACATATAAGGCATACTAGCCTCTATTTTAGGCAGGCAACTGATATGTTTTTATTCCACCAGACTTTTTCATATAGTTTAAACTTATTAGCTGTGTGAGTCTCTTTTTTATTATTAAAAAACTGTTTTATTTCAGCTTTTAATGCTTTATTTTACTGGGAGTCTTTAAGACCCATATGTACAGACACAATAACTTAGCACTATGTAATATGATACTGCAGCATTGTTGCAGCAACACTGAGATAGATCTCAGGTTCCCCTCCTCTGGCAGAAGGCTTTCCTCCATTAGAAGAAGGGGACTTTCAAATTCACCCAACCTTTTGTGTTATCATCACCAGCAGATTTTGTGCTGTAATATCTTAAAATGTGAGTGGCATTAATATTGGCAATTTTTGATTGCTACTTGTGGACAGGCAAATCTCACTGAAGGATATTTTTAGATTCCACTCCTGATTCCCTTCCACTTATTTCTATTTTCTTACCATTTTATTATCATCACTTGAAAACTGCCATAAAAATAAAGAAAGATATTGTGAGTTATAAATATTGCAATATTTTATCACCATGTGGTTAAATTTAGTATGTTGTTATATTTGGGTGGACTCCTGCAACTTTTCTTTCCCATTCCTTTCAGTTTCTGTCCAATCAAATTCCATCACCAAGCTTATTCTTTTGTTGGCCTATTCATAAAGTGAGCAGATTTTGTCATGTAATCCTGTATTCTGCCCTATTCTGCAGACACATAGCAGGGCCTGCTTGTTAGTGGCTCCATGTTTATGGAATGCCCTGCCAAGTAAAGTGCATCTGTCTCCATTATTATTAACACTCAGGAAGAATTTTAAAACATTCCTGTTCATACAGGCTGAATAATACTGGTACTGACAACCTCGACATTATTAGCTGTTCTTGATGCCTGGTTTTGTTTTGTTTTTTAATTATCTAAATGCTTTATGTTTTAAGGAATATATTATTTTGCTGATTTTTTGTTTGCCAACCCAGGTTGCTTTGGGAGGAAGGGTGGATAGAAATTTAATGAATAAATAATATAATGTCTGCTCAGAAGTAAGTCCCATTGAGCTCGATGGATCTTATTCTCAGATAAATAAGTATATGATTGCAGCCTCATTTATATAAAAAAGGTCTAACACAACCTACCAAAGATTGTGTAGCTAGTTTTAACCATAATTTGAATATTTCTATTACTCATAGGCTTTAATACCAAAATCTCTCTTGCAGTAGAAGAACTGCACACTGGAACATCTAATGAACATAAAACCCCAAAGATTGAGAATTGTGTTTCTTTCTATCTTGAATTTGATTGGATAGCTGATCCATATTGTGTTCATAATTTAGTATGAGAACCTTTTAGTTCCCTGATTTTAAAAAATTCAGTCTATGTGCAATACCGAGATTTCTGTTTCACCATTATTATGAAAGCTTTAAAGACATGCATCTGTATCCAGGACGTCCTCCATAACGTAAGGGACACACACACTAAAATAAATAAGCCACATAGGGAAATCTAGCTGGCAGTCTTTTATGAACTGTACATAACAAAGGCACACCTATCCTTTGGGGCCTCTTTGCTATTCCTCACTGAACCATAAGGAGTTTGGCAGCTTCTCCAGAGCACTCGGCCTCCTCCAGACGATGTGATGTCACATGCGCACAACTCACAATGCATGGGTGACATTGCACACATGCACCACCTGCAGGGCCCTGTTCGTCTTTGGGGCAACCTGAGAGGCAGTGACTGGCCCAAAGACACACCCAGTGAGCTTCTGACTGAATGGAGATTTGAACCCTGGTCTCTCAAATCCTTGTCTGACACTACACAAATGGAGAGGGGAGGGGGCGGGAAAAGAAAATTCTAGAAAGGGACAGCAGGAAATAACAGCAAGGCTATGAATGAAAAAAAAAAAACCCCCAAAATGTGTTTTCACAAATATTGCATTTGAAATAAAAAATAAATGATAAACGCAAACCACCCAAATGAGCGTACACTTTCTTACATGTAGGCCTTTATTTGTTGCATCTTGGCAACTTTTTTTCTCTGGAAGCCAGCAACTGGATTGTTGCTGTTGCTTTTTCATTTTAAGAGCAGGAACGCATAAGACCGTCTTCCAGAAAAAGCCTAAAGTAGATACCCTAATATTTTGCTGCAGTAGCTTAATGGGGAAAGCACTGCAGGGCCAAAAGGCATCTAGGAATAAAGCCCAACTCCCCCCCCCCCCGGGGGGGTGGAGCCATTCCCATAACTATGTAAGCATTGTAAGGCAGTGAAATGCTTGAGATTTACTATATTAAGTATTAAAATGCAACGGCACATTACTATCTCAAAAACAAATTTTGTGAACAGAGATGAACCAAGAAAGCTTTTAGTCCATTTCCTGGGTCATAAACAAAGAGCTTCATATGCAGCTACTGGAAGAAGCATAAAGGGCACAGTACTATACGATCCTTATTGGATTACTCAGAGGTTTTAGCCATCACAAGCTACCATCACAGGCTTTATAAATCATTAAGGATGCTCCCCACTGAACAGCAATCGTGTTTTAAGCTGAGGCTGTCTTCATTCCCAACCTTGTGCAGCAAAGTTTTCTTTAAGGTTCCATGGAACTTGTTTATAGAGCACATTTAAGAAATGATACTTATTTATTAATTACAGTTTATTATAAATAATGCACAGAAATACATTTGTGTCCCACCTTTCATCCAGGAACTGGGAGCAGCATACATCAGATTATCTTGTTGCTGTTGCTGCTCTTCTTCTTCTTCTTCTTCTTCTGTTTCTTCTTCTTCTTCTTCTTCTTCTTCCTCCTCCTCCTCCTCCTCCTCCTCCTCCTCCTCCTCTTCTTCTTCTTCAGAGCAACATTTTGAAGTAGAGTAGAAACACTGACTGACTCCTGATCTTCAGTGAGCTCCATATTTGAAACCTGGGGTGCCAACTTGAATAAAATATTGTGTGTTTTTGTTCCAGATAAGCTCCACCCCACATAACTGACCACATGACATGGCGCGCACACACTCCATTTGAACAGGAATTCCTCTCAATTTGGGAGAGAGGCAGCCCTCTCAAATAGACCTCAGGCCCTAGGAATTGGCTCCTATGTTTGAACCCAAATATGAGGAAGCCCCAAACTTCTACCCACTACACCACACTGTCCTTCAGTTTCAGCTGAGAAGTCTCACCTTTACAGAGAAGAACTCTTACAGTATCTGGGACAACCTTCCCCAACCTGACCTTCCTCAGATATTTTGGACAACATCTACCATCAGCCTCAGCTAGCACAGCTCTGATAGCTGGATCTGCTGGGAGTTTTAGTCCAAAAGATCTGGAGAGGGGAAGGTTCAGGATTTCTACTTTGAGAGTATCTAGGGCAGTGTTTCCCAAACTTGGGTCTCCAGCTGTTTTTAGACTACAACTCCCTTCATTGCTAGCTAGCAGGGCCAGTGGTCAGGTATGATGGGAATTGTAGTTCCAAAACAGCTGGAGACCCAAGTTTGGGAAACCACTGATCTAAGGCAATCTTCACTTCCTTCTTTGTGATCTTTATTGATGATTAGACCATTGGCAAAGCTGGCTGGTTTCTATCACGTCACATCATGCCTAATAACTCTCCTTTTCAACTAAGTGTTAGCAAACATGTGAGATAATCAGGACAATGCTTTTATTTACATGCCATTTCTGGTTAATTAACCAGGGATTTAAAGCTGTTCTTCAATGCCAAGAGTTGAATTAGAGAGAGATGGTTCGAGAGATGGAAATAAAAGGTGCTTCTTTGTGATCAGTTCAGTTGTATTTACCCATGGTTATTTGTAGAGTTTGTGTGTGCATCTTTGCATCTTTGTATTTAAAGTATTTCAAAGTGGTTCTCTGAAGATAGTGTTCATAAATAGGGGATATGTACAAATGGATACACCACTATGCATTCAATAATGTAGCCTTGAACACTGAAGCTTATTTAAGTGAGCATGAAAATATGAAAGAAAACATCAAAGCCAGCCTCTACATTTTGAGGAGTGGATGTCAAGACAGAGCAGAAAAATAATCATTCCCATCTTCACTTATGGTGGGCTGTAAGGATTAATTAATGTTCACAAAGTACTTTGAAGCCTTTAAATACCTAGAGAGTGGATTCAGTGTTTAAGTGGCTTGTTTACTTATTGTGCTGTGAATCTCAACAGAAAACGAAATTACTTTCTTCATATGCTTCTTCACATTTGATCATGGCAGCAGAAAGAGCATAAAAGGACGCTGTATACCAAGGACTTTTTTTATCTGGATTTGCCAGTGTTTAATTTGTTCAGGGTTATTAAGGACTATATGTTACTCATATTCAGAGTAGACCCAGAGTAGAGAAAAAGAGTTAAATTAAACCCACCGAATTCAATGGGTCTACTCTAAATATGACTATTTATTTATTTATTGCTACATTTATATACCAACTTTTTCTTCCAGCGAGCTCAAGGTAGTGGGCATGGTTCTCCTCCTCCCCATTTCATTCTCACAACAACAACCCTGTGAGGTAGGTTAGGCTGAGATCACCCAGAGAGCTTCATAGCTGAGTGGAGAATTGAACCCTGGTCTCTCAGGTCACAGTCCAACACTGTAACCATTACACCATATTGGCTCTCATGACCAATGTTGGCTATCATCCTGTGGATTGTTCCATACCCTTACCAACTGATGAGACCATATATGGAATAGAGAAGTACATGTGTATTCTCCCTACCAGATGAATGTCAGATGGGTGAGGTATAAATAATTATTATTATTATTATTATACCTACCATACTTTTTCGTGTATAAGACGAGCTTTTTCATTTAAAAAATTATGATAAAAATTTGGAGTTGTCAGTGCATAGGGTTGATGTGGGATTGGTTGCCGTCGCGATCTAAAGATTGTCACCGGCTATTGTGCGTGTTATTGGTGGCTGCGGCAAGGGTTGTTGTTGATTGGCTGTCGCTGAGGCAATTGGGCGGACGATAGATGGCTTTTGCAATGTGTGTGAGTGGCAGTGTAGGTCATGCGAGTGAGAGATTTTCGGCAATCCTCCCTTTAAAAAGCTCAACAACTCATGGCAATCCTCCCTTTAAAAAGCTCAACAACTCATGGCAATCTTCCCCCATTTTCTGAATTTGGGGTCCCCCAAAATAGGGAGAAAATACAGTATATACATACCAATTTGTGCAGTCTCCCTTCTTTAACTGTAATATACTTTGGCACGCCAATGGGAAGAGAACAAGCCAGCTTCCCCAGGCAAAATGAAAAATGAAAACAAAGACATGTTCAAAAACTAAGGTCCTGGGCTTTTTTAAAGGTTTTGTACACTCATACAGAGGAGTGATACCTATCTCACTGTTTTAAACGGATAAGTAGTGTTTAAGAGGTGTCCTTGAGGATATGTCTCTGTTTCCATCCTGCACTCTGAATTAACCCAGAGAAATCCCTATGAGGCTACAAGTGTCCATTGCTTTGTTGTTGTGGAAGGCCAGAGTTCTTGGCAGATAAAGTGATTCTTAATGGGAGAAGAGGTTTGATGCTTTGGATTCCTTACCAAGGACCAGCAAAATGCTGCCTTGAAACAACTGAGAAATAAATGCACATTTATTGTGCCATAAAATGGTCCTCCGGAAAGGCCCCCAGCTGAATCATCCAGGGTTCTTAACTCTTGAACAGCGGGTAAATGAAACTTTTAATATGCCGAGCAATCCTAGATGATTCACATCAAAGACTGAAGGCAGAGGAACATAAATACATTATCATACTATATAGAATGGGACGCGGGTGGCGCTGTGGGTTAAACCACAGAGCCTAGGGCTTGCCAATCAGAAGGTCGGCAGTTCGAATCCCTGCGATGGGGTGAGCTCCCATTGCTCAGTCCCAGCTCCTGCCCACCTAGCAGTTCGAAAGCACGTCAAAGTGCAAGTATATAAATAGGTACCACTCCGGTGGGAAGGTAAACGGCGTTTCCGTGCGCTGCTCTGGTTCTCCAGAAGCGGCTTAGTCATGCTGGCCACGTGACCCAGAAGCTGTACACCGGCTCCCTCGGCCAGTAAAGCGAGATGAGCGCCGCAACCCCAGAGTCATCCTCAACTGGACCTAATGGTCAGGGGTCCCTTTACCTTACTATATAGAATAGGCTGAAGTATAAGAAATGAAGTACAAATGTTTATAAGTCCTTCTTTTTTACTGTCAAATATTAAATATTTTATTTTTCAATTTTTGCATTTTACAATATTTCAACAACAAAAATTAAATCTAACCAAATTCAACCTACATCTTCTTCAAATCCCCCCTCCCCATGGTTCCTAATTTAAATTGTAATCTTACTGCATAACCAATTCAAACCTATTTACAAATTTAACCTTTTAACTCCCTATAAATTATTTCTTCCTGCTCATGCTTATGTCAATCCTGCTAACGTTTTTAATTGTTTACAATTTGTCTTCATACATTCAACAATTTTCCCCCATTCTACTAAAAAAAGTCTCTCATCTTGATCTCTTATTCTTCCAGCAAATTTCACTATCTCTGCATATTCCATCATTTAATTGCCAAATGTTTATAATTCCAAGCAAAAGCCTTTTCAGAGAGAAATGCTGATTTTCTTCTTCATCTGCATTTGGAAAAGGAAGTTCAGGAAATTTTATAGGAACTTATACAGCAAGCATGGCCCTTAGACACTACTTTCTTGGTAGAATGTGGGGAGGGGGAAGAGACATAAAAATATAGTAATGAATGGCAAGAAAATCCAGATATCCAATGATGGACTGCACTGAATTGCTTATATACAGTTAAGTGCAAAACACTTCTCAATTTCCCCTTACACTGCAGCAACTGAGTTTCTACTCTAATTTTTCTAATTTTTTATTTTTTTTACTCTAGGGTGGCATTTTTAGGATAGCTATATTACTAGAAGGAAATGTGATTTTGGACAGACACTGGTAAGGATATTATATTCAGCTCTACTTTCTTCTGTATTTACTCCTGGGGTAGCATTTATGAAAGGAAATATTACCAGTAGTAATATCTTCTGGATATTTACCAGGCATCCCATCAATATCCCCCCCCCAAGTTGATTATGAATCAAAAATGCCTTTTTTGTCTGTAGTTTACATCCAAATTTCTTTACATGCTTTCTTTTTTAAAAAATAAATAAATCTATTTTTGTTGTTTCAGATTATTTCGTTCGGCATCCTCACGCGACACAGATCAACAGGGGAGACTCGGTTCTATTAAAGGAGATCTTTAGAAGGAAGTCAGCTGTGGAATGTTTTACAAATGTGGTTCAATAAACCCCACATAATTTCAAATGAAAATGATGCCTACAAGAGGGTCTTGGGAATTAGCATAGAAACAGTATTTCACTTAGACTCAGGCCAGAAGGACCTTGGGGAGAAAAGGACTATTTTCAAATAGCCTGATGGGGGTGGCGGGTGGGGGGAGTGAATCTTTACCAGGGGTTGTAAAGAACAAAATTTGCATATTAATAGAAGATTAAAGTGCCCATCAAGTATTCTGTAGCAGTTACTTTCTCTTCCCTGTTTTGTTCTTCACAAAAACATTTTTCATAACAAAAAGAAACTTCTGTCTCTTCAGCTACAGCACGGAGTCTCCAAGGTTCCCGGTGACAATGGGCCACAGGATCTTTGTGTTTGAACAGTGCAGCATTATTTATTCACACAGATATATGCCAAAAGGAACTTTTTTTTAAAAAAAAAAAAAAGGAGAGGGAATGACATTTTAGTAGAACATTTTTTATAAAGGGAAGATGTAGCCAGATGGGAAAGGATTTCAAGGTTTCAGTTGCTATAGTAGGGTGACCACTTATTTACTGGCAAAAGAGAGAAAAATGCATCTCCACCTCCCCCCACATAAAAAGGGGACAGGTTAGCATTAAAATTTACATATGGTAATTTTATGTATAGATGCGCATTTAGAAATTACTATAATTTAAATGTATTTTACTATAATGTTTTGCGTGCCTGTTGAAAACCTTCCTGTTTCAGTGGGCCTTTTCAGACACATCTTTTTAAAAATGGTTTCAATGTTTTATGGTGCTTTGCTGTGGTTCTTTTTTTTAAAAAAAAAAGTTTTATATGATTTTAATCTCTTTAAAAATATTTTAAATATGTTTTCTTGTGTTTGCTGCCCTCAGCTTCTTTGGGAGGAAGGGGGGAGTGTAAATTTAATAAATAAAATAGATTAAAAAAAAAAAGAATGAATGAAATAGAAGAGCATTACGTCTCACCATAGTGGGGGATTCTGTAACCAGGTGATCTGTGTGCAGCCTCAAGGTCTCCCTCTTTCCTAGTATTAGTCTCCTAATTTAGGCATCCTTTCAACTGTGAAGATAGGCATCTTTCTTTTGGCTGCTTGAGATTGTGATGGTTCTTATTCACATGCTAAACAACTGAAATGACAAGCAAAGCTCAGTAGTTTGCATGGCAAGGCCCCAGACCCCTTGCTCCCCACGAAATAAATCCACCAACACAAGTATATTTGGTTAATGGGATAAATAAGGCCACAACTTTATTGGTTACAAGATGTGAGCGGTTTGGCTTAGGCAATTGGATGAAGCAAGACTATATCCTGACTCCTGCTCGTCTGCAGGAAGTCTCTAAAGGGTCAACCACCGGAAGGGGGAGCCCTATGATGTACATCAATTGAGCGCCCCCAGGTGTGGCGATCACACAGGGTCCCCGGACGTTTAACGGTCTATTGATCCCTGTGCCACCACTGTGCTCGCTTCCCCGCTGCCACCAACCCATTACTCTCTGGTAAAACACTGAATCCAGACAGTTGTTAAAAGTGAACTAAAAAAAAAACAAGTTTATTTTACAAACGTTAACAAGTTTATGGTTTCTCAGATAATATTCCTGTCAGTATCTTAACTTTAGTTTCTTTACCGGCCTCTACCTTCCTAATACCTTCTGACTGATTATCTCAACTGTTTGACTGGCTCCTCTTAACAAATTCTCTCTCTCTCTCTCACACCAGACTAGCCCAACCCACACTTATCTTCTCTGTCTCTTCTAACTCCAGACTGTCTTCTCAACCACCCTAACTCTAACTCTCTCAAAAAAAAACACCTATGCTTAAACCTTATACACAGTTAACGCTGCCCCTTGGGTTCCCATTGGTTAGACATTTTATAATTAGTTAACCCTTTCCTTATGAACCCAGTATGATGTCACACACCTAGGAGGGCAAACGCCACACCAGGGTCACTGTTGGGGTCGTGGCATTGCCCTAGCCCACGCCCAGGCTTCAGACAGGAACCACACACCCGGATCCCTTTAACGGGATACCCTTAATGTGGAGGGGCAGGCGGAGGCACAACCTCCCCTCCCTTAAAAAGGCTTACCTAATGCCTAACCGCCAATCGAGCCAAAGGCTCGCCGCCAACACCCTGCAACCAACACTTAATGCCCTCCATGATACCAGGCAACCCAAAATCAATGCCCATGTACGAAAGGTGAATGCCATCATTCACCTTTCATCCTCCGCCCACTCCCAGGTCACTGCTGGGACCAAGATGCCTGCCCGCAAAGCAGCCCCTCCTAAAAAAGGGAGCTGACTTACCATCACCCAACTGGTACTCTCTTGTTTTTCCAGTGTTGCAGGGGGATGCCAGGGACTGAACATGGGACATTTTGCATGGAAAGCAGATATGTTAACACTGGCCTGTTGGCTTTCCCTAGAGCTGTTAGTGACCCTGTTTTGTTCACTTGCAGGGGTGATTTGATACCAAACCGTGCCTGCAAATGGGCCTCTTCAAAAGGTAAGAGGCAAGGATCCAATCAATCAGCTGGATCTAGTTGCCTACCCTAGACTAAGAATGATCCACGTTACATGATCCACATCATACAAGGGAATTTTTCTACTCAGCAGCATCGCCTGGTGATCCTACAAATGTTGGAGTAACCTTGTTCCCATTTTTATCCTTGCTCTTTTGTTGGTGTTATATTTTTGTCTCTTGGCATAAAAGGTAACGCAGTATTCCAGCCGAACCTATTTTCCACCAGGCTAATGTAAGAATCAAAAATATGAAAAGCTCGACTTCCATGCTATTTTGAGAACAAAGCTAGAACTTGCCTGAATTCAGTGGGTCCTAGGTCCATTCCCCAAACATCCTACCCCAATTAGAGCCCAGGGCTGCCACCATGGTATCAAATTGTGCTTTAATTCTGGCCCCTCTCATTTTTAGAAGCCAGATTACTCACAGACATTTCTGTGAAACTTTAGTATGCATGAGAAAAATACTGAGGGGGTTTTGTTTTTTGCTGTTGTGAAAATAATAAGATCAAGCATTTCCATTTGTCTTCAATAACTTAAAGCTAAGTGGTGGCAACATCCTGAGTATATAGTCTTAACTTTAAATCTATGCACAATCACATAGTGGAGGCAAGTCATCATTATTTCTTCTGAAATAAAGTACAGAGTATGTGTTTTTCCTGTTGCCTTTCAAATTGGTTCAATTTCTGTCTTGTCCTTGCTGAAACTTGCTACGTTCTACGTGTGATATTTTAGGGGAAATGATCTACCACAGGAGATTGTATAGTGGGTGTTTCTTTTTCTGCCAGCCTCTTAAAATGACTATATTAAACGAAACATTTTGAAATCAGATTGGAGTCTTGAATAACATGCCATGTATGCCGCCACTCTAAATGACTGCTCTGGTCTCTCAGCCTGAGGTGAAACCATTTTAGGCCTATTCCTCAAGGTCTGCATAATTACATCAAGTTATTCTGGAGATTCAGCAGTAAATTATCACCTTTAAATTCTGTTAACAAATTTCCACTATTTTTTATGAATCAGAAAACATGGTGAGAAAAAGTTACAGTAAAAATAAATCATTTTTATCATAATTATATAGTATATGCAGAGCTACGAAGATTAGCATACAGAGGTTGTTTCGGTTCCTTAAAATAAATACGAGCAAAGTTGACACTTAGCGTTAAAGTGAATCTCAAACACTGTGTTTTTCATCAGACTTCTCCTATGTGGTGACCTCCAGATTTGGGGGCTATAAGGCCTATTGGCCCTGGCCAGTACAGCTGTGGTAGCTGGGGCTGTTGAGAGTTGTAGTCCAAAACATCTGGAAGGCACTACATTAGGGGAGGCTGTTTTACAGTATTAATCCACATCTAACATATACTGAAGAGAAAGTAACAGTGACAGCTTATTTGGAGCTCTTGGCTTGCACATTTGTTCATAAATCGTGTCCTCCAAATCATGGAGAGCCACATGTTGCTGTGAGATCACCAAACTGCCTTCTTGTTGCTGGGGTGGGCCCATTTGGATGACCTCCTTGCCTCATTGGTCGCCCCTATGTTACTGGGGGAAATTTTCTGTCGGTTGGGGTTTGATTGGCAACTAAGGGTCTATTTAAGGGGCTGCATGAGGCGAAGTACTTTCTCTTTCACATCGTGCAGCGGATCTCCCACCCTCCCTCCCAATAATTTTAGGTTGTGTTTTTGACCTTGCTATGCCTGTCTAGGGGTCGTCTGGTTTTGGAGCAGGGGCCTGGTAGGAATTTTGCCACTTGGCTGATTGGCTGGTGCCATTTGGTTTTTGCCTACAGTGTAGCAAATCGTCACAACTTTGTAAAGTTGGCGGTTAGGCATTAGTTCATTCTTTGGTGGAGGGGATTATGGATTGGCTGTGCCTGCCCCTCATTTTTGTTGCTGCTGCTAGGGAATTCCGTTAAAGGAATCCAGGGCTCAATTTGCTCTGTCTGTTCCTCTCAGGGGTAGGGCCATGCCAGAGTTCCTGGGAGCATCTGTGCTCCCCCAGTATGTTTTTCCTTACTGACCTCTGGATGTACCAGTTAGTTGTCAGTCCTCTTCCTGCCAGTGCAGGTTCAGGTAGTCCGAACCAATGCCTAAGCAACCACTCACATGCTGTAATCAATAACGTTGTGGCCAAATTAATTCCAAAAATCTTAAACAAATATTCTGTTTCCTGTGTGATTTATTTTGGAGGGGGTTTAGGGGTCTTCACACGCAACTCTTTCTGTGGGTCAAACTGTACCTTAGGTTAGTCCTGTCTGTTTTTAAAAGCATGCTTAAACCAGCCACTCGCCACTCTCCTTTTGGGGGGGGGGACTTTGCAAATTAGCCACTATCTTTTAATCTTCACTTGTCTCTTTCCCAAGTAGCCACAAACCTCAGACCATGTTACACAAAGGCTCCCCAACCTATTTGCGCCTAGGAGCAACTATCACAAACACAAAAAATACATTTTTGGTATTACTTTTGCCCAGGCGGGCTGACACCAAAAAAGTGGGCACGCATCTTTTTTGGATGTATGCAAAACACTAAGACTTCCTGACTTGATTATAAAGCACAATGGCATGAGTCCTGGAAGCATTAAGAAATAGAATGTGCGCCTGTGGATCAAGAGAAAAAGGAAAACCAAAGTAAATGGGAAGCATCCCTTGAACAGGAGGGGTCTTCCTAACCTCAAAATGTTCCATTCTTCTGTTTTGTTTTTAAGAGGATGTTTTCCTTTTAATGTTTCAAATTTAATAAACCCCCAAAGAGTACAGAATAGACCATGGAGAGGCAGGCTGGAATTTTCTTTGAGTGATTCATACTTATATTCAATCTTTTTATTATTATTCTTTTCTTCCAAGCTGCATGCCCAGTTCTCTTCCACTGTAAGCATGTTGCCCTATAATCTTTGTACTAACATGAGAGCTAATAATGAAATCGTACAAATTTCAAGTTGGAAGGAATTCAAATGCCCCTTAACTTAAAGGAAGCAGCATCCTTCATAAACAAAGTATTTAACAGATCAGAAAGAAATAATTTAGTACCACAGTTTTCAACCTTTTCCAGACCCAGGACGAACTTTTAGCACTAACCTGCAAAATGGGATAAAAATTTAAATATAGACCATATGTACCCCACTCTTTTTCCTGCACCCTCTCTGTCAGGAGGGTGACCCTCAGAGTCAGGAGGCCACCACAGACAGATGATTGGGGGCATTAGTGTTGTCCAAGCAGAATGAGTGGTGGCGAGGGGGTTGGAGGATGGAGACATGGTTGCCATGTGCCCCTAAGCTAGCCTACTGTCCTCGGCCATGGGAGAAGAAGAAGAAGAAGAATTTGGATTTGATATCCCGTATTATCACTACCCTAAGGAGTCTCAAAGCGGCTAACAATCTCCATTCCCTTCCTCCCCCACAACAAACACTCTGTGAGGTGAGTGAGGCTGAGAGACTTCAGAGAAGTGTCACTAGCCCAAGGTCACCCAGCAGCTGCATGTGGAGGAGCGGGGAAGTGAACCCAGTTCACCAGATTACAAGTCCACCGCTCTTAACCACTACACCATGCTGGCTATAAGATGCTATAAGAACAAAAGAATATTAGAAAAGACATGCTGAACCAGGTCAACGGCCCATCTAGTCCAGCATCTTGCTCTCACAGGGCCTAACTGATGCCTATGGGAAGCCCAGCAGCAGGTCTGTTGCCAGTGTTAAAGTAAGATTCAGCTGCTGGTTGAATCAACTTCTATATATTGAATGGAAGGCTGCCATCTTGTTCCTTGCCTTAAGCAGCAAAACATCTTTTGTTGACTGTCCTTTCTCCTCCTCTTAGTTACAATAGTGCTTTCCAACTGGTGGTAACACCTGCTGGACTGTGAAGTACAACGGATTGAAAAACACTGCGTTTTAAGCTTTGTGCATGTTCCCAGCCTCTAAGCACTATATCTCTAAGCACAGTGATCAATACCTGACATTTTCACAATGACTTAACCAGATAAACCTAACAGATATTAATATTCCTACTCTCCATTGCCTTATCTAATCCACCTGGTGCCTTCATTGACATCATTTTGGCACCAGGTAAAGACATGTATTTTCCCCCAGACTTTTCATAGACAATAGACAAGCATGCTGCAGCTTTGCTGTGTTACTACTGCGCTGCCAAAGGTTATTGTGGTTATTATGGGGGTAATAATAATAATAATAATACAACTTGGTTAAATGATTGCCCTTTACTGCTTGTGATACTGCAGTGTTCTACCCGGACACTGAGGTCCAGCGCCAAGAGCCTTCTGGCAGTTCACTCACTGCGAGAAGCCAAGTTACAGGGAACCAGGCAGAAGGCCTTCTTGGTAGTGGCGCCCAACCACTGTGGAACGCCCTCCCACCAGATGTCAAAGAGAACAACAATTACCAAACTTTTAGAAGACATCTGTAGGCAGCCCTGGTTAGGGAAGCTTTTAATGTTTAATGGATCACTGTATTTTAATATTTGGTTGGAAGCTGCCCAGAGTGGCTGGGGAAGCCCAGCCAGATGGGTGGGGTATAAATAATAAATTATTATTATTATTATTATTATTATTATTATTATTATTATTTCAAGGAGTTCCATGTGTCACTTGCCTGCTACAATATTCTTAGTTCTACAATATGCTAAAATCATGCAGCAGGAGGTTGGGGATACAGAATGTGCATTAGTTGTCTTGCTGTTTTGCTCATCATTTATATGCTGCTTCTCATGCGCTACTCAGGTTGAGATTCTATAATGCTGATGCTTCAGTGATCAATACCTGACTATTTACTGTCTCATAGTTCAGAGAAGAATGGCATGACATGCTGAATATCTCAGTCCTGACATTCAAAAACTGGCATGCTGGGATTCAGCACAAAACATCCTTGCCATGAAAAACTAGTTCCTTTAGCTAAGCCTGATCAAAAAATATGGAATTTTACCCAGACACCCATTCCTTTATTATTGCTGCTTGCATACACTGAAAAACTGGGGTGGCCTGAGACCTGTCTGCATAAACTGGTTGCATCAAGACTGCAATCAGCTCCTCACATATCACCTAAATAGACACAAAGACCAGTAGAGCCACAAAGCTGAAATAATGGTGATGGTTCTAATGAACATCAGCAAAAGAAGTACATAGTCCAACAAAGTGAAAGGGGTGGTTTTGGCACATCAACGAACACCATGCACTAGTTTTCCTTATCCTGCTGACTTAGCCACACATTTTGCATGGTCAGCTCTGTAGCAAATGAGGAATCTCCATACCAGGCTGGTCTCCTTTGCCAATTCCATACCACAAACATATACATGTAAGAGGCAGGAAAATGCATGTATTTCATCTGCAATCGTGCTTTGCCTATATGGTAGCTGTCACAAGCCAAACTGTCATTCTTCCATTCTTGCTGGCTGACAGGAGAAAACCCCAAATGTTTGCAGTCAATGTATATATTTTTCAGATAAAGAAAGAGAAATGTTGCTTCATTTATAGACAGAGTTCACCTGCAGCTGAAATATGAGCATCGTACAACTTGAAATAATTTTCTGTACCATGAAAAACAGATTTGTGCTAATTATTTCTACAACAGTTTTCTGTGTACAGTGCAGTTTCCCAAACTAATTTCATTTGCCCTTATCAATTTAGCATTTTTCTTAATTTTACAATGAAAAAATTATTCTTCAGTCAAACTGAGCAGCCTTTAAAGGGGGGGGGGGGAATGAAAAATATTTTCTGCCTAGGTGCAATTAATTAAGATGAAATTATGTACCCTAGGAAACAACTCAAGGAGGTCGTTGTCAAGAACATATTTCATAAATGATTGAAAACGCACCTTTGCATAAAAGAGTAAAATGTTGAAGCCTTCAAATCAGGAAGTATTGGGAGTATATTTTTTTAAAACCTATAAAATATATACCACAGATTCTACCACCACCTATCTGTAAACAGGCAGGAAAGTGATTCACTTGTGTATAAGAGCTGCAGTTACATACTCTAATACAGTGGTGCCTCGCAAGACGAAATTAATTCGTTCCGCAAGTCTCTTCGTCTTGCGAGTTTTTTGTCTTGCGATGCACGGTTTCCCATAGGAAAGGTGTTCCCGCCCCGCCGCCCGGCTTCGGAGCACCGTTCCGAAGCCGGGCGGCGGCGGCAGGTGTTCCCTCCCCCCCGCCCGGCTTCGGAGCACCGTTCCGAAGCCGTGCGGCGGCGGCAGGTGTTCCCTCCCCCCCGCCCGGCTTCGGAGCACCGTTCCGAAGCCGGGCGGCGGGGGGAGGTCTTCCCTCCCCACCGCCCGGCTTCGGAGCACCGTTCCGAAGCCGGGCGGCGGGGGGAGGTGTTCCCTCCCCACCGCCCGGCTTCGGAGCACCGTTCCGAAGCCGGGCGGCGGCGGCAGGTGTTCCCTCCCCCCCGCCCGGCTTCAGAGGAGCCTTCCGAAGCCCGGCGGCGGCGGGAGGAGGTGTCCCCGCCCCGCCGCCAGGCTTCGGAGGAGGTCCGAGGACAGTGGGGAAGACGCGCTGCGCTTCCCCGCTGTCCCTGAGATTTCCCTATGGGCTGTCGTCTTGCGAAGCAAGCCCATAGGGAAATTCGTTTTGCGAAGCGCCTCCAAAACGGAAAACCCTTTCGTCTAGCGGGTTTTCCGTCTTGCGAGGCGTTCGTCTTGCGGGGTACCACTGTAATTGGCCAACATACTTCATACACAACCCAAAGCTTCTTTAATTCATAAACTATCATTAGCCAGTCCTGGAAAGTCTAAAAACGTCTACAGTTTCTCTGTTCTTTTTTTCTTATGCACCTCAATTCACTTCATGCCGATGCCAGTTCTGTACCATTACAGTTTATCCCTTAGTCATGAACCTCACACACAGTGGACTCAGCAACTAACAATCTAACTAAATATACCCTTTATCACAACCAAACCATAAAGAGACTGTTTAGGGCACATCGCTCTCTGGTCGTGCCAAATTCCCTGATTTCCGCATCAATGTTAAGAATAGCTTCTGTGATATACTCTCCCAATTGCTTTGCCTTGCCTTTTCAGGAAGAATCTATTTCTCGGTTCAGCAACCATAGAAAGGAATGTATTTCTCTGTTCAGCAACCACATTCAAGAGTAGCTCCATACTTTGTATGACAGCCATGTTTGCCATCACAGCTGCATGATGGCCACAGCCGGTGCAGGGAGGACCTAACAAATGTACACTGGAGACTGGTATTGGGCTGAATTAGGCCACAACTTTATCGATTACAGGAATGAGTAGGTTTGGCTAAGGCACAGTGGACTCCTGGACCAACTGAATGGGGTGCCTCTGTAACTAAGGATCCAACCCAATGCCTTATCCACCAAAGTTGTGACAGAAGCTATGCGGTAGGCAAAAACCTACAATCTGGCCAATTTGCTTGCAGGAGACAATTCCTCCCCGGTCCTGAATACCTCAACCAAGTAAACCATAAGAAGGTGCACACACAACTCGCCCACCCTCCTACTGGGGGAGCCCCTAACGGACTAAGTAGGTGGGTGGAAAATCCTTTGATGGTCATTCAAGAGGGTGGCCCACACCTGGCTGCCCCCTTAAACAGGCCAGGAGCAGGCTGAGAGAAGCCCCCAAGGCACTGCCCCTGATTGGCCCCACCTATACCTAGACATCTGATGTGGCTAGAGGCGGGTGGTGCCAGGTGACCACTCCCACCAGAAGATGGCAGCCTTCCCAGACCCTCCACAGCCACGCCATGCCACAAATGTTGCCCATCCAGATAATTTCCACCAGCTTCAGTTAATTTACTTAAGCAAGTTAGTCCTATTCAGAACTAGGTTCAGGACTGGGGCTACTGGCGACTGAGCTGGCCCTGGCAGAGGAAAAGCAAGCCTTTAAAATAGAGTTTGACTCGCATCACTCTTTGCTAGTGTAAATTGTGCTGAAAGGGGTTTAGAATAGGTGTAAGTCTGCACTTACCTGTTCCACCTCTGCCACACCCATGGAATGCCCCCTTTTTGAGACCTACCCTGATCTTGACTCAGCAAGCTTACCCCAGCTGATCTGGAATGGGGAACTTGCCCCAGTGCATCCATAGATGTCAACGTTCCCTTTTTTGGTGGGAAATTCCCTTATTTCAACGCTGCTTCCCGCTGCTATCCTGGATTATTAGATATCCCGTAGACTGTCCCCAGGACAGGTGAGGCTGCTGATCCCTTCTTTTCAAGGCTGCTGATCCCTTCTTTTCAAATCTGAAAGTTGACAGCTATGAGTATATATGTGGCTGAGCTGGAATGGGTGACTTCTGCCAGACATTTGCCTATTACAGACTTGCTTTCAGGTTTGAATTGTGTTGTAAGTTAGTTCCCCTTTGTTCATACTGAAGTAGCTAGGTAGTGACTAACGTTTCTCATTGCTGAATCCTAGCACAACTTCACTGGCTTTCTATACATTTCCAATTCAACGTTCTAGATTTTAGTCTAGAAAGCCTCCCTCAGATTCACTCTGGAGGATCTGGAGAACCCCCACAACAGCATGGGGGGGGGGGAGAAAGGAAATTGTTCTGTCGGGAAATCAGAAATACTCGCACTGATGGAATGATCTGCTTAGCACTACATTGCATTCCTCCCATTGATTATGACTAACATCCTATTGATTTCAATCAGTCTACTCTGAGTACGACTTAATCAGATACCTTCATACATCTGAAAGTCATGTCTCTCAATATCAGTACATGGGTATTTAAAGGCTGTTTACACTTTGCGCATTTGATACAGGCAACTTATATAAATGCTTTAAACAGGTAAAATGACGTCTGCGTGTGGAACAGTTCCAAGAGTAAATGAATGCTGTGGGAATCAACATGAAGTGTATTGGATGGTGTTGTTTTGTTTTGTTTTTGTTTCCTGTTCAGCATCCTTTGCTTTTACAGTATTTTAGGGGTGGGGGCGGTTTCGGACTAAGAAGGCAAGATGATTTTTGGCAGTGATTTTATACATTAGTTTTCCATTTTAACAGCTGGGCCATGTGTGCTTGTATTGGTGCCATGTGGCACAGTGTTCAAAGCAGCTGAAGTCCAAACACACCGCTTAAATATGTTGCAGACAGCATCTTTAAGCTCGGTATTTAAAGGACTCAAGAACTGTTTCTTCCAATGGCATATTTTGCAGTGGTTGAAGGGCTCTGAGGATTGAGCTGAAGGGCTGAAAGCGCCTGATGATTCAGACCCCCTGAAGAGACAGAAATATTAATTCACAATCCTTTTTAAAGAGCTTTCCTTGTAGTTAAGTGGGATAGCCGTGAGAAATCAGATATCCACCAAGACTGAAGCATGCACAGATGTACTAAATTAAAAGGAGCAGCATTTTTTAAGCTCCTAAAGTCTATTAATTCTAACATTGAGGAAAAGGCTTCCATTGCATGGCAAAATGTTTTGCGTGAACCAGGCGCCTCTCCCACCCATGTCTGTCTTCCCAATAAACATACAAAACAGCAGTAATTTGAGGTGGGGGTGGTTTACTCAAAAGAAAGACTGGAAGGACGATCCAGATCAGGACATAGTGCAAGGGGAGGAGATTTAATCATTTTCTTCTCAGACGCTACTCCCCAAAACTCAGGGGGTCCCCCCCCCCACATGATAGTTTGCAATAACCTTCTTGGGATCTTTTGTATTAATTAGTATCCTATAATAAAATCAGCCAATAAGTGTGATTAAGCAAGGCCATTTAGCAGCTTGTAGCTCGCCTATGATACACTTTCTCGCTTTCTTTCTTTCTTTCTTTCTTTCTTTCTTTCTTTCTTTTTAACGGATAGAGGCCCTTCACTGTTGTGACAGCAGAAAATCAAGAAGTAAAGCTTTCTCCACAACTATACCTCAATCCTGTTAAAGCTTCATTTGCTGCCTCTGTTCATGGACAAATATGGGTGCACTATCAGCAGAAAATGCAGTCGAAATGTCCCACAATTTATGGTGTTATTTGGGAAAGGGCAGGAACATAAGGACAGAAATGGCTCTGAATTTGTTTCTGTGATGGAACTGATTAATCCGGTCATTCTCAGTGTGAAAAGGGCATCTGTAAGAAGGTGCTGCTGTGGGGAACATGGACTCACCCATAGCCCTTCCTCAGATCAGGATTCACCCCCACCCCACTTATAGGTCACAGCAATAGCAAGAATGTTATCAGCATGCCATCATTCAACAATACTGATCAATGCTAGTGACAAAGAAAAACTGAAGAAGGGGGAACTGTTTGCATAAGACTCTCTTCTCCTTTTTCAGTCTCACCAGTGGGAGGTTCAGGAGACACCACTAGGCATGGATAACACCCAGTGACCAAGTCATGCAGCTATTACATCTGGAGAGGTCCCAATAATAAAGTTTAAAGAATCCAGTGTACTCCCCATGGGTCTTTATTAAAAGCTTACCCAGTGACAGCAAAGATGCAGATTGCCAGCCTGTTGTAAAAACATCTACATCGGCACACACTGGGCGTAGCTCGAATTTTCTGTTCCAGTACCCAAGGCAATATCTGGAAGAGTAGTAAATAAGAATATTTGGGAAGGAGGGAAGAAAGGAGACACGCCTTTTAGGTTCTTGTTAAGGACTGCAGTGACCTGGAATAAGAACGTTTGCCACTGTCAGAATTTCAGAGATTTCTGGAGTGAATGATGGCAATCACAATTCTGATTACTCTGCCATTTTTCTATTTGTATTAAGTTTGCATGGTCTCCTTCAGACCCCATCAAATAGCTGTCTGACTAAATCAAAGTGTTCCCCCACTTGCCATTACTCCAAGTGTCCAAGAATCTCAAACTTGCAGGCTGAGAAAGAACTCTGAAAAGATTTGAAACACACAAGGTGTGTACAAATTTAAAAGATCTTGGCGTCATTATTAAGAAAAAGGTATAAATTTCAAAGGATATGAAAAATACCCAGGGCAGCATTGGAGATGGGAAATTTAGGGCTGGACATAAGGTTAGGAAATCTAGGAGTTTGATAGCAAAAGGGATGGGGCAGGGTGTCTACAAAAGCCATCAAGAAAATCAAAAGAGGTTAATACTCTATTTTATTAGGGAATAACTAGCAAGTCTTCATAAATAGGGTGCAGAACTATTTAGCTAAACAATTTCTCATATGAAATAGGTAAAAGGGTCAGGATCCTAACCTCAGCACTTTGAACACTGGAGTCATTTGGCACAACTAGTAGCAATATAGCAGTGAAATGTGTAAGGAAATAATAGCTTCCTCCCATCTGAAACAATTGACAGGAACACCCAGGAGGAATCCTAGGATATTGAAATGATCACAAGATGCACACAATTTGACATAAAATTACAGGCTTCAAGAGAGCTTGGAATTTTGCCAGCTTTAGACACCCGAAGAAAGGCTTAATAAAGAATATAGCTGATCAGACTGACAGGCTATTAATCTTGTCTCAGGGTCTTCTCAGACCTTTAGTCTGATCATCTCACATCCCTCCTCATCCTGATACATCTATCTCTCCTTCCATCTCTTCTCCCTTTCTCCTCTTTAAGAGCCTCCACTAGTCGGATGCTCAAATTGCAATGTCATTTCCTCTTCTCACCTTCAAAACAGGTTCTTGCCTGGGGTTCAGATTTATCATAGGCAATGTTCTCTGTCTCCCATATCACTGGATCCAGATGAAATAGGATTAATGGACGATTCTTTCCTGTAGTTGCTTTAGGCCCAAGCTACTAAATTCGTGCCCATTGTGAAAGGAGCTCAATATATGCTCTTGGAGAACTTCACACTAATTACAGAGGGTTGATCAAGCAAGTCAATGGATCCATCCATCTAAAACCCCACAGGACACAGGCAGTCTTCTCTACTGAGGCCTAAAAAACGGAGACTTTCTCACATCTGTCAAATTAAAAGACACTAGTGTGTTCCAGTTGTGGAGCCCTGCAAAAGATTTCTGTACACTTCTGTTGCAACTATCAGCACTGGCAATATCAAGCCCAGATTTTGGGTTTGTCTTCTGGTCTAAGGTCTTCTGGTCTTGTGTAAAGGTTCAAGTGGTCTTCTGGTCTTGTGTAATGGTTCCAGTGACAGTAGTACCAAAATTTATTGCCTCAGTTTAGTGTAACGTGGCCTCAAAGCTAAGCATTAGTCAAGATTCAGAAATGGTGCAGGAGGAGGCCATCAAGTTGGTCTCGCCCACACACCCAGTGGAGGAAGGGAATCCAATCCCTGATCTCGAGTCTGAGAATGGCAACCTGGAGCTAAGACCCTCCAACTAGACTCCTAGAGTTAGCTTCTCCTGAACCTTTTATGGAAAGCTCAGAGACATAGTTTTGCTTTCAGTAGGTGCTTGCCAGCAGCATATTTTGAATGTTGGGAAGCACTTCATGTGTCCCTGCTTCACCTCAGATAAGTTCAAAATATTCCAATAAGTCCAAAATATGTCAAAATCTGAAGCACATTTCTAGTATCTGGCTCACCTGACCTTTGGACTGTGGACCTGGATCAGTGCCTGTTTCTTCCTGCTTGCACAAAATCACAGCCAGGACATACTTCTGAATATAACAGATCCATATCCCCTGAATTTTCTACTGAGTCATTTCCCAGTTCAAAGGGCAAGCTACCATGTTTAAAGTCAGAAGCTTCTGGATATTTTGCCATCTATATTAGCCATTACTCTAGCTTTCTTTAAAACAGAAGAAGAAGAAGAAGAAGAAGAAGAAGAAGAAGAAGAAGAAGAAGAAGAATGTCAAGCAGAGAACTAGGGACGCAGGTGGCGCTGTGGTCTAAACCACCGAGCCTCTAGGGCTTGCCGATCGGAAGGTCAAATCCCTGCAATGGGGTGAGCTCCCGTTGCTCTGTCCCAGCTCCTGCCAACCTAGCAGTTTGAAAGCACATCAAAGTGCAAGTAGATAAATAGGCACTGCTGTGGCGGGAAGGTAAATTGCGTTTCTGTGCACTCTGGTTCTGGTCACGGTGTTCCGTTGCACCAGAAGCGGTTTAGTCATGCTGGCCACATGACTCAGAAAGCTGTCTGTGGACAAACACCTGCTCCCTTGGCCTAAAGCAAGACGAGCGCCACAACCCTATATTCACCTTTGACTGGACTTAACCATCCAGCGGTCCTTTACCTTTACCTTACAGGCAGAGAACTATGGTCCTTGGACCATATAAACAGAGAGTTTTATCTACACTTAAAAATGTACTTTAAAAGCCAAGTACCTATCAAATCGAGGCACACTTATTGAAGGCACAATAACATTGAAATATATAATAAGTTCAAAAAAAAAAATTCCCTGAAAAGTAAAAGATGGATATTGAGAAGGGAGGCCAGATGGAGAAGGAATAAAAATAAGGTAAATACTCTTGACAACTTTTTCAGAAGATGACTTCTTTCAGAAATGATTAACCATGCAGGGTTCACTTCAGGGTAAAGGTCAGCTGTGCCACTGTGAAAACACTGGGAATATGGATACTTCTTGCTCTCTCCATGCAAGGTTTCAGTTGCACCAACACTTCTCAGTTTGCCTGCCCTTTCCTCCTTGCCATTTCTAACGTCTCCCATGTTGCCAGTTTTATTTTGGCCTTGTCTCCATTCACTAAAATACAAAAAAAGAATGACTTCAGTTCAGTTTTTCAGCAGAGGAAAAAAAGAAATCACCTCTATTCTAATGACAGCATTTCAAATCCATCCTTCCTCCTAGGATTTCAGGGTGGCCTAGATGGCTGTTCCCATCTCAAAACAGCCCAGTGTGGTAGCTTAGGCAGAGATAGATGGCTGCTGAGAGTTGCAAGGGAACACAAGGATTCCTTCTCCCAGCCCAAGTCCAGCTTCAACACTATCAAGTACATTACACTGGCTTTTGAGAATGAACTAGATTTTATAAACACAGCCTTCCTTTGCTCAGACATCTTTCAGCTGCGAAAGAAAAGAAAAAAAATTCACACACACACTGTTTGACAGTACAGATGCAAAGAAACTTTATAATTTGAAGGCATGTCTCTGTAATTTGCCCCCTTCCCCTTTTTTGATATATCCCCTCTGAATTGTCAGAAAACACTGACTCTTCTCCAATAGACTACTATTTCATCTGAAAGCAAATGCAACATGCAAAATTGATGCTAATATTCCTATAGCAAGCAACACCAAGATGTGATAGATTTGAGGGCAAAAACCTTTGACCCTCTGCTTTCTACCAACTAATTCATCACTCCAGGGACTTGTTTTAACATTCCAAACTTCTGAGAAGCTTCAAATAGCATTTTTAAGAAAAAGAAAGGGGGGGAATAGCACCACCAAACAGTTGATTTATCTTGTGTTCACTTGGGAAACCCACAAGCAACAAAAGGAGAGAAAAAAGGATTGTCAGCAGCTAAATAAAAAACCTGGAAGTTCTATTTAGTTTCTAATAATAATATAAAAATGGGACCTCGTCAGAAGAAGACAGAAAATTTGTTTAATCAGCATAGCAGGATCAGTTTCATTTGAAGTATTAAACAGATTCATAGCATGTAACTAGGCATAATTATATATGCTGGGTAACAGTCAAGTGTTTCTTATATGCCAGATCAAGTCAAGTAGTAATCATCACATTCCCACCCTAAAAATTATGGGAAATTGTGTTTGTGGTGTTACATTTAACCTGAGAGACTGGGAACTCCCTCGTTGTAACTGCCCAGATTCTCAGCAATGTGGCTAAACTTTATCACGTCTGCACAAAACAGACACACAGATGTTCTTTTCATCTTCTCCTCCATTTCTTTATAGTATAAACCTCATTGTGCCGCTTCAAAGAAAACTGAAACTAATATGCTAATTATCATAATTACTGACTACTTTGATGGTCTGCAAAGGTGACTAAGGCTGGGCAAGCTCTCTGTGTCAGTATTACAGTAGCATGTAAGTAACATATAGTTAAAAATTTCATCTACCCTCCCCCCCCCCCCCAGAGTCTGGGAGTAGGTGGGAATGATTTGATCAAGTTCATCCAAAGTATTTGAATCACAGAGAATATATTGATATGACTGCCCCTCAATTCTGAAATGGAAATTACATTTTACAATAAATAGGTTGTTCACTGTATTTACCATGTCCGTGAAATTGCACAGCACTCACTATCAGGTATCTACGAGGTTAAAAAAAACCCCCAGTATTATGTTAAAGTACTTCATTTTGTTCCCAAATTAGTTCTCCTTCTGGAAGATAATGCTAGATAGTTATCCATGTAATACTTTCATTATAAGGGAATGGAGAATAACGTTAGGCTCAAAAGAAATATGAACTGTAAAGGTCACATTCATGATAATGGAATTCATCAAGGAGCCTGAGAAGAAACTAGGCAAGATTTTCAAAGAACACCCATTTTTTTTCCTTCTTCATTTCAACAATTCTTTTGGTCTACGAGTTAGGGGCAGGAGGAAATTTGGTCAGGCAAAATTATTTTAGACTGCCACTCTAACGCATGAGCAACCTTTTCTTATGCTTGTGACTACTGGAGCATCATCTCCAAGATCTGAATGAGAAAAATTCAAGGGGTGTGTGAGAGAGAGGAACCTTCCGCTGTGACAGTCTTAAGTGAATAAAAGTGCATTTTGCGATCCTATTTCATCACCATTTTATAAACAATCATCTTGCATGTAGATGCAAGTCCAAATTTCCATTTATCTTGTTTTTTTCGGAAGGAAGGGCTTATACTTACAAGACACATGGCTTGCAAATGTTAGCTTATTATATTACTGAGGACTGTAGTGATTGATAGCTGCTGACTATCAAGAAGAAAGCATGGAGTCTGCCTTGTCCCTTTATTAATTGTTTGGATATTGTTTGAGATATGCAACTGTGATTTTTTTAAAAAAGTGTTATTATGAAACCAACTGTGTCATCTGCAAAAAGAATGCCTTTCCCACCCAAGTTGTACTTCTGTTAATTGCAACACAATGTCTCGGCTCCAATGCATTATCAGCAAACAGAAAAGAAAGGGGGAGGGATGGAGAGCAGGGTGAATCTGCTTTTTCTCTTTTCAAAAATAAAACTATATGTGGTCATTGTTTCTACTTATTGATTATGTGCCCTGAAAGTCTGTTTGCATGCGATGGTTTAATCTTTTGTTTATAATTATATTTTAATGCACTCCCAGTTCATCTTTGTGTCTTGTATAGTTTGACGATGCTTTTGGTAGAAATTACAAAATATTTTTTTAAAAAACCAAACAGTATACCTGCAGTTTTTTTTGATGTACACAAATGACATTTCTACACTCTGTGTTTCAAGCTGGTCATAACTTATTGTACTTTTCATCTAGTGGCCACTTTTAAACTGAAATTCTCTGAGCACTATGAAAACACTGATAAGTCCTATTGATGCTCCCCATTTGATAAACTGGAAAACCGCAGAAGAAAGAGCAAGTACCAACCTGGAAATCTCCGTACAAAGCTGCATAACTCTGACCTCCTATGGGAATGGCACAAGAAAGCATCAGGGCACAAGAAGCTTGCAAGGAGATCATGACAGCCTTCTCCGAGGCTTGACCTTCCTTTGTGTCCATGATATCCACTTGGCAGTTCTATAAACAAATCACTGCTCATAGTGAATGCCACTTTGAAACAGAAAAGAGTATGAACTGATGGAACAATCTGAGGATTATGGCATGGCTTATTCTAAAAGAGGGGACCGAACTCCTGTTGCTGGATACCCAGTGAATGGAAGAACATATTTGTCCTTTAAATTTTTTATCATTGCATTTATTTAAGAAATTTCTAAGCCATGTTTATTTAGGAATGAATTCCAAGTAGTTTACAAAATTATTGAAATGCATCAAAGCAATAATGACAGGGTTGTGTTTGCTGTTCTGCTAGCACAGTAGATTTCTGTTTGTGCAACAGAGTTCCTCCTCCTCTCCCCTCCATTGCAGCCTCTTGCACACCATCAAAGTTTGCTCCAGAAGGTCGGAGAACTCTCTGCAGTAGTTCTTGAAAGTGCACAGTATGCAGTAGTTGCCTCTACTTGTACCCGATGTGGGACCTTGTTAACTTCATAAGCTGAAGAAAGAGTCTCTCTTTGAAACTGGGATCCTGTTTGCTACAGCTGCTCTGCCGCTCCCAAGAATTTCCCCGCATCAGACATAATGAAAATATATTAATAATAATAATAATAATAATACTAAAATTTATTTATACCCTGCCCTCCCCAGCCAAGACCGGGCTCAAGGCGGCTAACACCAAATATAAAAAGAATTGATTGAAATACAGCTTAAAAAACAAAATTAAAATACAAAATTAAAACATTAAAATGCAGCTTCATTTCAGTGGAAACTCAATTGAAAACTTTTGGGGGATAAAAACATCAGTTGTAATATTGTACTTATTTTGATGATTCTGGAGTACCGCTTGCATGTACTGTGTGCCTTGTAATAGCAGGTACTATACATTGTGACACATTTGTTGTACTTTGCTTGCCATATATTGTGTCTTTGTATGCTGGCCTGAACACCTGTCTTTTTTCTATTTGTGTATGAACCAAAAGTTATTAGCGGCATGCCTGAAATGTAAAAGAGAGGACTTCCCTAATATGGGTGCCACAGTAGAAAAGGCCCTGCCATGTGAACCATGCTTTCTAAAAGTACGGTAATGGGATGCATAGCAGTTCCTCCAATGGTGAACAAATGGGGGTATCACATGGGGGAAGACAGTCCTTTAGATATCCTGATCCCAAACCATTTAGAGCTGTGTTTCCCAAACTTGGGTCTCCAGTTGTTTTTGGATTACAATTCCTATCACCCCTGAACTCTGGTCCTGCTAGCTAGGCATGGTGGGAGTTGTAGTCCAAAAGCATCTGGAGACCCAAGTTTGGGAAACACTGATTTAGAGCTTTGTGGATAACAGCCAGACCTTTGAATTGTTGCTAGTGTAGCCCATCCCAGTGGGCTTGATCAAGGTTAACAGGGAGCCTTACATGTAAAGGCACAATCAGAAGCTCACTTTAAGCTTTTGATCGTCCCTTTATAGCCATTTCCTTGGTTACTCTTCACCTGTTGCCACATGACCTCAGAGGTTGGTAGGTGTGTGTGGTTTGTGAGGAATGGCCTTGCTGGCCAAATGTTGACCTGTGCTGGTAGCAGTGGCCCAGAGGTTCTCCACCAACCGCATTACTTGGTGCCTAAGTATCCACATTTGTATAAAGCACTAGCCACATACCTAGTTTTACGCATCTAGCACACTGGCTTACACTATCCCATATTAACAGCCACAGGCAGATAAGTCATGTTGAATTTGATTTGGGGATGACGCAGAGTTAGCAAAGATTATTCACTCCTACTGAATTTCTTTTTGAAGTTAGGAATCTAGAAGCATTTTGTAAGGCTTACAAACCACGCAGTACTAATGACAGCTGACAAAGTTTTGTGTTTAATCATTTTCACTTGGCATTAACAGAACTGAATTCTTCTAAAAGCCACCCAGAGAGAATGCAACTATTGGAGCTAATGTGGTATTCTTCATTCTTTGGTTCTTATTTTTTTAAGATTTCAGTTTAGTTCTGTTGAAAAACTGTGCAATGTCAAGCTTGGTAAAAATCTGCTCTTTAAAACACAGAGTTTGGAGTTGGGGTTTGTTTTTACAAATTTGGGAGGCATGACCTAAATTTGAGAGAAATTAAATATGCTCTCCCAGATCCATTGTCATGGGCACCAAAGATTGTGCATACACACACAATACAATGTGAAATGTTCTGAAAAATCCATTAAAGATCAACAGTCTTCCAAAATGTAAGATGGCAATACTCCCAATTAAAAAAGGGTTTGTGCAGATTTTTCATGTTGTTATTACCGTGACCATGAGTATGAACAGAATATATAAAACTGGAATATTGTATGGAAATGTTAAGAAGTCCATTTGGCAAACTATACAGCTAGATCAATAATTATTGACATTTCTGCTGCAATCCTGCCCCTAGTTTCTCATGCATAAATCCCACTGAAGTCAGTGATACTTTTCCCATGCATAATTGATTGTAGGATTGACCCCTTTCTGTAAAATACAAAATGAGAAATATCTATGCAACAGACACAACACATTTGTTTATCTAAGGCTGCTTACAAAGAGACATTTGCAAAATAAATTATTTTCACACACTGTGCAATATGTTACGTGCCCATTTTAAACCTTCACAGTCAGGTTGGACTAAAGTTACTCTAGATACCCGATTATCATTCTGTGCCTACAAGTCAATGGCAACAGTACAAGGAAATAGTGAGTCCCATTGTTTTGATAAAGTATATGTCTTTCAATGCACGTTTACAGAATCTACACACATTGAAGACCCATGCAGGGTGTCAAGAGATTAAGCCTTATACTGTAGCTTTTGGGTTATTAGAAAGAGTGTCAAAAAGGTTAATCCAATTCTACACCATAGCATTCCCCTAGGACTCTAAAATAAAACTTAAATTGTACCATCTGGTCTCTTGTGTCTGTTAATCCTTTGCACCAGTGATTAGTTCCTGTTTAGATTAGCAAATAAAAAAGATTTAATGTAGGTTAAAGGTTCTTTAAGCTTGTTTCTTTTCTTTATTATAATCAATAGACCAGGGACACTTAAGTAAGCTTTTAGAGAACTAGCTGGATATCTCATCCCCATAATGAAGAGATGTTGTGGGTCCCTTGGTTACGTAAAATGCATTAGGTACCCATCTCATACAAAATCAAAGCCAGTGGGTTACTAGGGTCAAATACATTAAGCTCCCTTTTAGGCTCACACCAGCATCTGAGCCCAAGAACACACTGCTTAATTGAATATTAAGCACTGTCAGTCAACCTCCGCCGAAATAACTCCAGTTATGCAATGCTTCTCAACTGTGATTATTTAAGTCTAGCATATGGAATATCTCACATCACACATTGCTACTTTTCTGCTGTTGACATCTTAACCTGAAGTGGAAGTTGCATAAATCCTTGTGCTCTTTCAAGGGTTCTTATATATGGACTATTCAGATACGCATTTCCCAGCAATTAGCTGAGCAGCAACAATAGCCAAATGTTTTGATATAAAGTCTGCAACTTTAAAAAGTGCTCTGATGAAGAGGTGTGGGAGAAACTGATATAGTGCCACTTCCACATTTTTATTTTATTTCTCTCGCAAAGCGGGAAATTTAGGGACTGGACTTTTTTCATGCTAAATATAAGAGGATGCCATTCAGAAATCAGTGCTGCATTAGGGAGATGCTTATTACTCAGGGATTAATGAGGTACAAGAACCGGCATGCAATTCTAAAAATGTTGTTTATTTATTTAATTTTATATCCTATGCTATGGTCACAAAGGTCCTCAGGGAAGGAAGGAAAGAAAGAAAGAAAGAAAGAAAGAAAGAAAGAAAGAAAGAACTCACAAACCAGGTAAAATAAGCAGAGATCCAGCATTACTTTGCCTAGATGCTTCCCCTTTCCATCTTCCTAATTAAAGGTAGAAAAGAAGCCCAAGATAGACTATGAATACATCAAGCAGCTGGTTACAGCCCCGTATAACATACTGCAAGATACCTCAAGGTAGGGTGAATATCTAAGCCCTATAAGCACTGTTTAAGAGCTTGAATCTGTGGCACTTGGATTTTACATGTGCCACATAAC
Source organism: Podarcis pityusensis (assembly GCF_964106645.2). Classification (NCBI taxonomy): domain Eukaryota; kingdom Metazoa; phylum Chordata; class Lepidosauria; order Squamata; family Lacertidae; genus Podarcis; species Podarcis pityusensis. The sequence goes on from NC_138036.1 coordinate 40,918,504, forward strand.
ATCTGCTCCACATTTGTAAGCAGCTGAAGCTTTGGTGCATAAGCAGCTGTGCTTTGGAACTGCCTGTTTGGCATTAAGCAAGTGCCCTCGCTATATTGTTTTAAACCTCCTAAAAACTTTTTTTCATTTTTGCAAACCTTCCCAGGTATAGGAGTGTCATCTGGGGAGGGGGCAAGAGGCTGAGGGCCCCCCAATTTTTCAAGGAGGGGGGTGGTCCCCCTCATTATTCCGCAGTGTGTGGTGGGCCTCTTCCCACAGCCGCAACAGACCCCATCAGGTCTCCACCCGCTGCAGGACATCATATGCACACATTGTCAACCCCCCAAAAAGTTGAGCAGAACCCGGTGCCTGTGCCCACACATATAAGCTATTTATCTGTTTTTAAAAAAAGGGTTTTACTGGTTTTATCTTTTTCATGATGCTATGTATATTTGTTTTTATATAAACTTGCTTTTAATGAGGATGGTATTTTTTAATGGCTGACAGACCTTACCTGCGTTACATGTCCTATTTTATTTGGAGAGCTTTTCTGATCAAGTGGTTTATAAATCTAAATAAATACAAAATGCCTCCATCGAGGGCTGTGAGCACCCTAGAGGCACACAGAGTTGCCATGTTGCCTCTGGTCGCCTCCAGGATGTGTGCATAACAGCATTAACATTTTCCTAAGTTGCTAGGCAGAATGTAGAAACCCAAAATATAGCTATGTATCTGAAGGAGTGTCTCCACCCCCCTCATTCAGCCCGGACACTGAGGTCCTCCTCCGAGGCTCTTCTGCTGGTTCCCTCACTGCAAGAAGTGAGGTTGCGGGAAACCAGGCAGAGGGCCTTCTCAGTAGTGGTGCCCTCCCTGTGGAATATCTTCGCTTCAGATGTCAGGGAAATAAACAACTATCTGACTTTTAGAAGACATCTGAAGGCAGCCCTGTATCAGGAAGTTTTTAACATCTGGTGTTTTAGTATGTTTCAATATATGCTGTGAGCCATCCAGAGTGGCTGGGGAAACCCAGACAGATGGGCAGGGTATACATAATAAAATTCTTATTAATTAAATTGGGTTCACTGATATCAATAGGAAAATTAGGCATGTTCTAAACACTTCTTTCCTAGAAGAGCTTGAGTTTGACTTAACTGTGTCCTTACTCTGCTTCTTGACCATTTTTATATATTGGTATGCAACACAAGATTAAAACTAAATTTCTGGTAAATAAATAAATATGCAGCTGGTTTATTGTTGTTTTTTCACTTCCTCATTATAGCTTAAATAATTATGTTTACATTAAACTTTGGGAGCCCTTGTTCATTGAATTCTATTAACATTCTTAATTCTTATGAAACAAAAAATATACTAGTCATTTAGTTCAAGATGTTTGTAATTAATCTTCCATTACACTTGACTTTCATATGGCCTGCATAAATTCATCCATAAATCTATCTTGTTTACACGAAGTGTTTATTTATTTAAGGAAAGGATTTGTAAGAAGTAAGTAAAAGCTTCCGAACTTAAAAATATCTGGATATTATTATTTTTTAGAGAAAAACAGCAACAGGTACCAGTGTGTTCCACTTGAGGCATTAGACAGAGCTGGGTAGCAGCCAAGCTTTCAAAATTGAAGCTCATTTAGTATTCATCCTAAATTTTGAGGTATCACCTGATACCTACAAGCACCTAACACATCCTGTAGCAGCAATGCGTAAATGTGTAAAATAGAACAATGTGTAAAATAGAACTTTTTGTTTGTTCTAAACCTGGTAGAGATTTGCCTGTGCCTTATTATTATTATTAGTGCCTTATTCTTGTTATTGCATATAAAAAGAGCTTACATTCCTTTCTATTTATATCACTCCCCACAATGCCCAGTAAAAATGCTTCTGGTTTCTTTATGAATGTATATTTCAACATTTTTTAAATCTCATTATATAGCATCTCCCAGAAGCATTTCACCTTTTTACATTCCCACCACATGTGATAAAATGTTCCCTCTTTTTCTTTACATTTCCAACATTTATTACTGACTTTATACATTTTCGCTAAAGTGACAGGTGTTATATACCATCTATACATCATTTTCATCACATTTTCTTTTAGGGTATCGCATGCAGTAAATTTTAAACCTTCTTTCCATAATTTTACCCCATCACTCAGCTGTATATTATACCCAAAATCTTTGGCCCAGTGAATCATAACCGACTTAACCTTCTCGTTCTTCAAATGCCATTCAAGCAGCAGTTTATACATTTTAGACAAAATTTTAGAATAACATTCATTATCATTATCATTATCATTATCATTATCATTATCTTATTTATGCCCTACCCACCTGACTGGGTTGCCCCAGCCACGCTTGGCAGCTTCCAACATATATAAGAACATAATAAGACTTTCAAAAACTTCCCTATCCAGGGCTGCCTTCAGATGTCTTCTAAAGGTTGTATAGTTACCTATTTCCATGGCTTGGAGGTCACATAACTCTATACCCTCCAACATTTTTCTGCTGGAAATAGGAACATCCTAAAGAAAAGAGGGACATTTCGGGATCAAATCAGAAACCAGGACAGCTTCTGTAAATCCAGGACTGTCCCTGGAAAATAGGGACACTAGGAGGGTCTGCTGTTTTCTTTTTCCTTTTCCTTTTTCCTTTTCTTTTATCTTTTGTCTTTTTTTCTTTTCCAGTCTTCATTTTGGAAAATACATAGACAAATGAGTTTACAGTGTTATGTATGGATTTTTGTGTTGATTTACTTTTTTCTTTTTCTTTTCTTGTAATATTTCATTAAAAAAATTAAAAAATTAAAAAGGCAGCCTTGCTTCTAAGCACACTTCTAGATTGTCACTATTCTTGGATGGAATACTGGCAAATTTAGGTTGTGCAAAGATCAGGCCTTTTTTGCAATAAGGAATGTGATGGGGGAACGCACTGGGAAGCTTGTGGTATTGCTTCATGCAACCTTGTCTGGCCTTGCCGAAAACAAGCCAGGATGACTGCTCAGAAAATAGCTGGTGCCATCGAACCTCCCTGGAAACAAAACTGAATGAATACTCAACAAACGGAGCATTTGAGAGCAATCTAAGAATCCCTGGACTCTTCTCCAGCTTCACTGCATGACCAGTTGTTAAGTATGGCAAGGGTATAAGGATATAGGAAGCTTCCTTCTACCAAATCAGACCATTGGTCCATCTGTTCCAGATTGCTGACACTGGCTGACAGTGCTTCTCCAGTTTCCAGACTGAGGAGATTGAACCTGACCTTTCTGCATGAAATACATGTGCTCTACCACCGAATTAGAGCCCTTTTGGAGGTGACAGACTCACCAAGAGGCTACAACTGACACACAGTAAGATTATATGCAGCCACTAGAAACACAACCCCCCCCCCCCAAAAAAAATCAAGTAGTTATTGTTTTTAAGTGCAAGTCATTTGCTACTAAAATTCTAATTTGTATCTAAACTGTTTAGTGAACATTATTGCAAATTGTACCACTATGTCTTTCTTTACATGCATAAGAGAGCAAGATTAGAATAAGCTCATAGCAGCTGGTGCATTTTTTATTATTATTTTAAGATTTCCAGCTTCAGACACTAATAAAACTTCTTTGCCTTGTTTCAATTACTAATGAAAAAGAAAATGTCTTAGTTCCTATCAAATGCTAATATGCAATATTACAGTACTTGATTCTCTGCTTGTTGGTTGCTGAATGTGCTCCGAATAATAATTTCCTGGTTTAATGGTTACTAATGATGCCTCGCGCACACATACACATATACGCTTGAGCACACATACACAGCAACCAAATATGTATACTAAATAACTCCACAATGCCAACTTTCTATACTGAATTAAATAAAACAGCTGTTAAAGCAAATTTTCTTATTAACAAACATTTTATTTAGTTACGCAATGTTTGCAGTCTCAGCTGGAATGCTATGAGAGTTTGTGTGCTCCTTGCAACAGGTGAAAAGAGGCATTTTTAAGACCTGCTCCCTAGTTTTGATGCACAGGGAGGCTGTTCCCTGTATGGAAGGAGAATACCAGCAGAGTAGACTCCTTTTGATGGTCACTTTCAGTTATTCCAGGTATCTTCAAGATCCTTCCCCCACCTCCACTGGCCATTATGCTGTATTTGTGATGTACCAGTATCTTGTGAAATGCAATGCAGACATACAAAATTCAGTTTTAATGGGTAGGTACCACTTACACAACATCAAAAAAGGGTCTATCACTTTTTTTAAAGAGACAGGTTTCCATTAAATGAACATGTGCTAATACATACATATAGGTGCATATTTAGAAATATGGGGAAACCGGAAACAATCTTTGTATAACTTACTGATTGCCAAGTACACCCCTATAGTACATTTGAAACATCAGCTTATTTAGAAAGATCAAAGACAGTGCTAATTAACTTCAACTTTGGAAGGAAGCCCAGAGCCTTTTAGAGCAAAAATCAGCAGAGAAAGGAGGTCATCGAGGGAGGACTGTGCTTCAAAATATTCTGATGAGAAGAATATGGAAAAAATTGTCATGTGACAAAGGTCTTTGAGAGCAGAAGCAGTAAAGTGTAGAAGGTGTTGGAAATATGCTGAAAAGTGCAGACTCATTCAGCTAGCTGACTCATTCTGACTCATCCTCTAGATGACTCATTCCTTGTACAAATACTGTATCAATTACAGTGCGCTGCCTAGCCTAGTCTAAACTTTTGTTTTTACTTTGCTTGTTTGATTCATTAAAAGTTTTATTTATTTACTGTGAAGACTCTGCGTTTTGATTTCGCTGCATGACAAAAATCTGCCCCCTGCATGATTATATAAATATGGAATTGTGAAACAGGACAGGATAGAGAATTATAACAGTGACTGATGGAGAGAGGAGGATGGTCAATATCGGGATTGGAAAATTGGGAAGTAACAAAGAAGAAAGTAGAAAATAAAGGATGGACGTTAGTTCTTGAAATCCAGAACATGGGAAGTCCCATTGAAATTATTTAATTCGGCCTCTATAATTGGGGTATTGTTTTTTGTTTTTGAATGTGGCAAGATTTGGCTTGATTTGTTATTAGTGTGAATTTTTTTAAAACTGGAAAATGAATAAAAATTATTTATAAAAAAGAAAAGAAATAATATTGAAATAGAAAATACAGTACATAGTGGGGATGGCTGGCTGGGTAACCTTGTACCTCCTCAATTTGCTATGCAGGTTCTAATTTTTGATGGACCCTGCCAATTCTCCCTTTTCATGGCTCTTTATCTTTAAAATGGACAGGGATCAGAGAGGCTTTCAAATATATTAGACTGTAAAGTAGGACACTTGAACACCCATAAATCTCACACCCACCCACCCAAACTATAGAGGGTATTAAAGTTTTCAGAAAGCCCCTTTTCATAAATATGTAGTAAAGTGAATATAAGATACCACCTACCCACACCAACTTATTTTAAAAGAAGGTTTCCTCTCCATTTTTATCTCATTCCATCCCATTTTCTGTTCCATTTCACAAGCTAGATAATGTTTGCTGTGACCAATGCTATTAATACTAATATCAGATATTATCATGCGATGGGCCTGCAGGATATGTGTGGCCAGCTGAAAAAAGAATTAAATAACATTTTGAATTAATGGGGCATAATAAAACAATTTTCTCTATATATCCATTTCAAAATCTCTATTCGAACAAGGCTATCAGGAGAAAAAGAGAGAGTTAAGATTTCCACATACTTGCTCAGGAGCAAGACCCAAAGAGATCTCTAAGCACATATATATTCTACAAAAATGATATACAGTCAAACCTTGGTTGTCAAATGTAATCCATTCTGTAAGCCCATTTGTCTTCCGAGATGTTCAACAACCGAGGCACGGCTTCCGATTGGTTGCAAGAGCTTCCTGCACTCAAGCGGAAGCCATGTCGGACATTTGGCTTTCGAAAAACGGCCAAAGATTGGAGCATTTACTTCTGGGGTTTCGGCATTCGGGAACCGAAACGTTCCAAAACAGAGTCATTCGGGAACCGAGATTTGACTGTACAGTGATATCTCGGGTTAAGTACTTAATTCATTCTGGAGGTCCGTAATTAACCTGAAACTGTTCTTAACCTGAAGCACCACTTTAGCTAATGGGGCCTCCTGCTGCCGCCGCGCCGCTGGAGCACAATTTCTGTTCTCATCCTGAAGCAAAGTTCTTAACCTGAAACACTATTTCTGGGTTAGCGGAGTCTGTAACCTGAAGCGTATGTAACCTGAAGTGTATGTAACCCGAGGTACCACTGTACTAGTTTAGCTATCATGACTTCCACAGAAGAATCCTGTGATTATAGTATGGTAAATGTTTTCAGAATTCTCTAGCTCGGACAGTCTGTGGACCACACATTACTATTAAATCTGGTAAGTCTATGGTGCAAAAATCTGGGTGGGGTTTCCTGGCATATTTTATTAACAACTGTGCTGGAAGTAGATTAACACATTTGTATCCAACTCAGTCCAACCCAAACTGAATGCAGGGGACCCAGTTCAGACATGTCTTTTCCCAGCGCATCAACATTCTGATTTTAATGGCTGCGTTTGACCTTCACCTGCTGCAGGTTGGCCAGAAGGCAAAAAATGGCTGAGAAAGTTTATTCTGATTGGCTGACCCAAGATGGTGCTGGGTCAGTGGCAGTCATTAAAAACAGCAGACTAAAATGCTGCCAGATCCAGATTCAAACCAGGGATTGTGAAAGTAGCCGGAGGCAGAACAAGGTTTTCTGTCCATTATTGCTCAGCAAATTGGAATGCTGTTTTGACAGTAGGCAAATGAGCCACAATATATCTGCTCATGTGATTCAGCCTATCAAGCTCTGCATCTAATGGCTGATTTACACGTGCAATGTGCAAAGGATATACATAGAAACAAAAATGAACATTTCATTCCTCTGCTCTCATTCAAGCACAGTAAATTAGAAGCAATCAAGAATAATGTACGCTCGCATTCTCATTGTGCATCAATGAAGCATCAAGGAAGTCACAGCCTCAGGACAGACTTTGATCTCTCCACAGGTGAGCAATGCTCATCTTTGATTACTTCCCAGAAGGCTGAGCGAGCTACATTCCAGCCCATTATGTTTACAACACTATATGGGGAAGCGCGGGGGCTTATATAATGACATTTGCATATTACATTTGTGCAGTGCGAGAAGTGTGCTAGGTGCTGCACTGGGGGGAAAGAGATCTATTCATTTTCCACAGAGCTTATTATCCACACATGGCAGATGTGAGAAAGAGGTACATTTGTGTAGTTGACACAGGTTCTGTCATTAGAATGGGCTTTTTCAAAATGCTATTAAATCACAAAGCATTGCAGATTCGTGTTAATGGGCCATTTCATCCAAGCAGTACCTTCACACCATGCCAGGAACATAATGCTACAATCCTAACCATGTCTACTCAGATGTAAATGGAGTTAGGTTTGCAGCCTAAAAAGCTGCCTTTGCCACACGAGGCTGCCACACTATTGCCTGTTTTGACTGGCAGCATCATGCCAGCTCACTGTAGAGGCGGAACCTTCTTCATCCAAGATATATGACTGGTCACTGCGTATAGACCCACCATTAGGATGGGGCCACCCGTTTCCCCAAAGTCCTGGCCCTGTATTGAGTCCACTGGTTGACCTGCGTAGTCTTGCAGACAATCACATAGGGATTGTCATATATTTCAATTAGACCTAAGAATCATGAAATCGGTAGTAATCCAAATTAGGAGTGTGCAGCCACATGTTGCATTTCATAAAACAAACCAATTCAACACAGACCAAGCCAGAGGCTTCCTGGTTTGTCTGGGAGACCCAAATCCACTTTATCCCCCCATCAAAAATAGCTATAACTCAACAATCAGGAGTGCCATCTTGGTCCCGTGACTGTGGGTGCCCAGGGCCATGGGTGCCATGCAGCATATAAATTTGTAGGTACCTGGCCCCTTCATGGGGAATTTTGTGGATTCTGGGGCACCCAGGGCCCCAGGGAGTTGGCACCTATGTCAACAATAGAAGAACCAGACTGAAATACCTCTGAAGGTATAGGGAAATAACATGTGCCATATGGGATACAACCAGTGCTATTTTTCCAGAAAAAGAAGTGTCAGGACTCACCATGAACACCTCCCTCATTCTCTTAGAATAACAATGGCACCCACCTGAGAGGTGCCAGAACTAAGTTCCAGTGATTTCCAGCTGAAAAAAAGCACTGGGTACAGCAATGTCTGAGTGTTTCACCAGACATTTGTTGTTGTTGTTGTTTAGTCGTTGTGTCCGACTCTTCGTGACCCCATGGACCAGAGCACGCCAGGCATTCCTGTCTTCCACTGCCTCCCGCAGTTTGGTCAAACTCATGCTGGTAGCTTCGAGAACACTATCCAACCATCTCGTCCTCTGTCGTCCCCTTCTCCTTGTGCCCTCCATCTTTCCCAACATCAGGGTCTTTTCCAGGGAGTCTTCTCTTCTCATGAGGTGGCCAAAGTATTGGAGTCTCAGCTTCAGGATCTGTCCTTCCAGTGAGCACTCAGGGCTGATATAAGAGAGCAATTAAAGGCATAACAATAGAGGCACCTTCCAAGAAACGTGAACTCCTTTCTTTAACTAAGAAAATCAAGACCTTGTTATAGCAAACACTCAGAATGCTCAGTGGAGAGGTTATATTAAGCAATATGTTTGTACACTGAATGTGTAAGTTTATGTCTAATGTCAATGGATAGAACAAACACCATTAGACGTACCGCTGGATAAGTGTTTACTGGAAAAACAATACAAATTGTTAAAAATAAAAATAGCTATAACTTTGTTTCCTTTTGACAGAAGTGGGTGAAATTTTCAGCCTTCTTAGCCTCTCCAGAGTAGATTGTGCCTACCAAATTACAGTCAAATAGGTGCAGAATCATTTGTTCTGGACACTGCAAAGTGTTATTTTCCCCAAAAAAGAAATGGTCTCTTAACTTTTTTTTTTTTTTTTTTTTTTTGGACAGAATTGGATTAAATGTGCAAGCAAGGCCAATGCTTTGGAGGACTTGCATTCTGCAATATTTCAGAAGGATACCTGTAGAATATTTCCTGCAAGGGCAGCCATTGCAGTTTTATAGTGGGTGAAAAACTTATCACTTAATCTCCCCAAGCATTTTGTAGGAAATTGACCTGGAAATTACAGACATGAGAGAGGTGCCCATGGGTAAGAAACCTGCCAAACTGAAGACAAATTGGCCCAGGGACTTTTGTGCTATGAATCTTTGAAATTTGTTTTTGGGTGGGAAGAACTAAAAAGGGGTTTTCTTTCTGGTTAAAAACCATTCCCTGTCATTCCTGCCAGTCACAAAGTAGTTCTCTCTCCCTCTCCCTACCCCAATATTAGCATTTCTCTTAAGTTTAGAGGCATACATTTTGCAAAACAGAAGAATTGAGAGCACTGGTAACTTCAGTCCCAGTGGGTCACAACGCAGCTCTTCCTCTGTGCACTATCCACATTCAGGTATTTGCTCTCCCCTTTCCCCTATCATCCCACCCTGAAGTTAAAGCATAACAGTAAGCTTAGAGGCCTTACATTGGCTTTCAGCAGGCTCTTGTCTGTAGCTCTGGTTTGAAGTCCAGATCACCAAAGCGCCACATAGGGGCCTTTCTTTGACAGGGCTTTTCCATGCTTACCTTTTACAGTGGTACAGCTGCTGCTTGATCTGATTGTTAGTATTATTTTACTGACTTTGGAGCTAAGCATCCGCAACGTTGAAGACAGCTTCCTAGCAAAACAACATTTGTAGGACAGTTCCAAGCACTTTTACTTGGGTGTCGCGCTACATTCGACGGGGTTTACTCCTGGGTGAGTGAGCGTTAGGACTGTAGTCTTAATGATCTACAATGTGTTCAGACTTGTGCCCCTTTTATAGAATTCCACCTGTGTCATTCCCACTGAAGTTTATTGTGGGCCACAACTTTCTGAACTAGTGCAAACAATATTTATTGGCGAAAGCCAAAATAAAATGGAATTAAAATGAAATCTGGAACTAGGGATCCATAAGTATTATTAACTTGTTGAAATACAAAACAGTGCAGAAACCAAAATAACATGGGACCACATCGGTTAAAAAAATGAGTTAGCTCTGCCACATTTTCCCACTGACACAGTGTTATTGTATATTTATAAAAATGATGTCTTGTCAGCCATCACTGCAGTTTTCGAATAGGTATATATTAATGCATTGCTTTCCAGTTTCCCAATGTGAGAGGAAAAGACATACTGACAGCATGACAAAGATAGCCCGAAGCAGTGAGCAGCTGAGATTATCAAATCAAGTCACAAAGCTTACATAATATTTTAAAAATATTTTTGATTCAGGAGTTCTGATGTTTAATTTTGAGTGCCTTAGGCACCACAGTGGGTGTTTAGAAATAGTATCCCATCCTTGTTCACTCTTATACAACCACAATCTAGAAACAGTAACAGCATTATGAATATATATATATATATTCCATTTTAAGGTATAAAGTTCTACCTTGCTTTTCTATAAATTTATTTTTGCTCATATTTTTCATAAGTGTTTTTTCTGCTGACAAGCCTAGGAGATTGTAGATGAAGGTCCCCAAATGCCATCGTATGTGAATTAAACAGAAAAGAAACTTATAACAGAATGAAGTTATTTCGGTGTCTTTAAAACTAAGAGCTAATCTACCATGATTTCAATTCACAGTTAACTAAATAGAAGCTCACAGAAGAAGACCAATAGGCAATTGAACCCAAGTGTAACTGTAGCTTTGAAATTCTGCAGGGTATGGAACATCTTTACACACAGGGTACTTAGATATTTCTAATGAATACAGTGGTACCTTGGAAATCGAATGGAATCTGTTCCAGAAGTCCGTTCGACTTCCAAAATGTTCAGAAAGCAAAGCGCAGCTTCTGATTGGCTGCAGAAAGCTCCTACAGCTAATCAGAAGCCGTGGAAGCCCCATCAAACGTTTGGGTTCCAAAGAACATTCACAAACTGCAACAATCACTTCCGAGTTTGCGGCTTTGGGCTGCCAAAACATCCGAGCACCAAGGCGTTTGGGATCCAAGGTACAACTGTAATCCTTTAGCATTGGAAAGCCAAGCATGGAAACATGAATACAAGACCTCCTCCAACTAGCAGCCTATGAAAGGCTTCTACAAAAAAGTCAACCTTCCAAGAGACCTGTAGTGCATTTTTTGAACTCTTCCCTTAGTAATGCCCACAAGTGGAAACAACTCTAATAGCAAGTATAATAATTAGAAAAGGCCAAAGCATTTGAGGAGCACAGGTTAACTAGGGAAAACTGTACAAATGTTGGGGCCCTTGTCAAATGCCCCAACCTGCAGACCCTAAATATCATCCCTGCTGGGAAGTGTACATGGTTTATCCCCCTATCTCTCACTGTTGCATTCACAAACCATCCTAAACATGCTTTGGTAGGAGGCAAAATCACCTACCAGTTTACAGCTAATCTGTGAGGAAGTTTAAGCCTGGCCCAAGGTCACCCAGTGAGCTGCATGGCTGAATGGGGTCTTTGAATCTGGGTTTCCCTGATCCTCATCCAACACTCTAACCACAGCACTAAACGGACTGCTTTTCAGTTCCTGCTCTGGTTCTGAGCGTGAATCACATCTTTTGCTTGAAGTCTTAGCTAATCAGGAGCAAAACGGATTAGAAGTACTTTTCACTCCATTAGCAGCATGGCGTTGTTATTCTTTGACATACGACAACATAAAAGTATAATAAATTGAAGCATTAGAGAATGAGCATATCTGAACCTTGGATCATACTGACGCTAAATCTTGGATGAAAAACACTGGAGAGAAAGCTTAAGGCGCTGCTGTAAATTCTTGGACACAACATCAAACACACATTGATCTGACAGAAATTATAATGATGATTCATGACGACGGAGGTTGGGGAGTCAAAGAAAATAATGAGAGTGAAATTAATGGTCTTTACAACTAATGAAATATATATTATGATAATATTGTGCTGAATTTAAAACAAAAATTTCTTGGATATGTCAATTGATGGACTTTTAAAAAAAATTAGCTAATGTGAAAGTAGAATCTATTTGAAAAGTTGCCTTTTTAAAGAATTTTTACCACTCCTTTCTGCATTTAGAGCCCTCTTTAGGCATTCCTTCTTCTATGCAATAAACACTGCAAACAACTGCCTCAAGAAGATTTACACATGAGATAATTAAAAACAGTGTAAAACACAAATACAAAAAAAAAATGCATTTAAAGTAAAAATAATTACATTCTGGATTTGTGTAGGGTTTACTCCTTAGCCTTTTCTTCTTCCGAAAATGTCCCACAAGGCAGTGAGTACGAATTTTTCCTCAGGGTTTACTCCCGAGGGTATTCTACTTCTGGAACTCCCTTGAAACTTTCAAACCATAAAAAAATCAGACTTCTAGAAGATGTGAGGAGCCTATGTAAGCTGAGCAGGCTCCCTGTTGCAGAACGTCACTCTCTGACTCATTGAGGGGGACACAGGAATGGCCATGGAGGGAGTGTGATACCTCACTTCTGTCTGGTTTCTTCCCCACATGATGTTAATCACATGGTTACAGGAACACCTGAAGGAGAGATAAAGTATTGGTGCACCCTATAGCCTTCCACAGTGGTGGGAAATCTCTAGACTTTCCATGAGGATAAAGCCTCCCAACCTGCTTCCACAAATGCGCTGCATATAGGAAACCAGTTTCTATATTCACAGAAGAAGATTCAATGGAAATTTCAGCAAGAAGCTCACCTGCTGTCACTTTGCATTGTGAGCTTTTCAGGAATCAGTGTGAATGCAAAGCAAATAAGCTTGCTCTAACATACTTTCATTTCTTACCATTTAAGATTTACTTCTATCAGAACAATGGGAGATTAGCAGCCAGATTTCTAGATTCCAGTCCCTGGAACCAAACACTAAAGGCCTCTTTCACCAGAAGGATTTGAGCTCCTGCTGTTCACTTCCTGCAGTGGGAATGAGGGGAAACCCTTGCCGATCAGAAAATCGGAAACAGTTTTACAACCACAACCTGCACAGAACAGAGCAGATCACAAAGCTATGGTTTCGGCAATCCATAGGCAGATTCTACTTTTGGTAGGGCTGTCATACATCCAGAATTTCCCAGACATTATTATTTATTACTTATTGAATTTATATACCACTCTATACCTGGAGATCTCTGGGCGGTTCACAGTCTCAGGGCGGTTCACAGACATAGCTGGGATTCGGCCTTTGGAAACATTATCCAGGCGGGAAATTGCTTAAATGTCCGGGAAAATTTGATGGTATGGCAACCTATGTCGGAGGTGTACACTTTGGTGGATTCCCATAAAAATAGCTCAAAAACTTTCTTTTTTTTTGAGATTTTGCAAAGAAAGCTCAAAAACGTTGGTCAAAACTTTTAAAAAGTTCAGCAACTTTTGTGTCTAGATTTTCACTTTTTGAATTATGGCACCCTAACTTTTGGAAACTTATGATACACAACAACTAGGCTGTACTGCATCCTAGTGTAGCCCCCATTGGTTTACTTTGCCTCCTTTTAAAGAGATCTGCCTGGTGCAGGAATTGCCCCAGTGAGAAGTGAAGGCAAATTGTTCGCCTCGTGCATGCATATGGTCCTCAGTCTATAGATTCTGGTTATAGGAATAAACTCCATTTCCTTCTGGTGGCATCATCATCATAGTATCCCGCCAATCTGATTGGGTTGCCTCAGCCAATCTGGGCTGGAAATGAAAAGAAAATTTTAATTAATATTACCTCCAGCTTGGTCCTTAGATCAGCACCATACAAGTACAGTTGACTTTGTTGAAAACCAGGGTGACTAATTTGTGGCCTTACAGATGCAGGTGAACTCCAACTTTCATCAGCCCCAGCCAGCATGTCTACAAGAACTTCTTATAAGCACTAAGCAGAAAAATAATATTTCAGTAAGCACAGAGTAGGCAATTTTGGGAGGGGGGATCAGAAATGTCTCCCTCCCCCCCCCAAACTGCCTACCTTTCTGTTTCCACCACCAGTTTTGCTGATTTCACATGTCAAAATTAGTCCCGTGTGTTGGCTGAATTTCAAGGCATGTGAAAGTCTGGTAAATGACCTGTGGGACAATTAGTACAGGAGCTAATTGAATTTACGTTTGTGGATTTCCCTGCCTAACTTGTTATCCTTCATTCTGTTTCTTAAGTGACAAAGGGTCCAAAATAATATTTTCTTCTTTAGGGAGGCGATCACACCTAAGAAACTGAACATCTGGGGACAGGAACAAAACAGGTAATGCCTTATTTATTTCTCACAAGTTATATGACAAGCTGTGTGTGTGTGTGTGTGTGTGCGTGTGTGTGCATTAAATTTAAAAGACATCTTAATTACACCGGAATTTTGCCCTGCAGAGAAGACAAAACATATCTTTCTGTTTAAGAAAGGGGGGGGGGGTGCTGACTGGTAAATAGATCTCATTCCACAGTCTGCAGACACAATTAAATAAATATTTGGGAAATCAGCCATGGGGCATGCAGAAAGTGTTTGCAATCTACAGCTTTTGCCCACAGATTTGAGTCTGCAGGTGAAAATAAATGTGTTTCGAATGAGAAAAATCCTTTAAAAGAAGGGCAAGGATAGAACAAGATAGAATAAAATCCTCTAGCACTTTGTGCAAATGTTGTGTCTCAAAGATGCAACCGAATATTCCAGGAAGAAAATGTGTAGCCTTCCGATGAGATCTAGCAAGTCGGGGCACAACAGATAAAGGAAATACTCCTTGCCAGCTCACCTACAAAAAAAGAAAAAAAGACTCGAGACACATTATATGGAGATAAGGTTATATTTATTTAAATAGAGTATGGGGAATCTGCAAAAGAAATCTGAGAAATAAACCCAATCAAAATCCTGCTCCAGAGGGTAGGACCCAAACCAATGGATTCAAACACCACGTACATACAATCTGCTATATAAATAATAATACTATGTACTTAGATTCAAAGCACAGAGATAATGGGTAGCACAAATCTCAACACGATAATTTAATGGGAAAGCCTAGTACCTCTCTGGTTGAGCATACATCTTTCCTCTACTAAGAGCTGAGGGGCAAAACTATGCATTGCACACCTTTAGATATAATTGTAACCTGATGTCTCTTTCTGGAAAGGTAAAGCCACTTCTTGGGGAATCAATTATGAGAAGAGCAGGTTGTTTGTTTCTCTTTCTTTCCAGCAGCAGTTTCTCTAGACAAGACTGACACTGTTACGCGTCTCTTCCTACGGGGCTCCAAATGCAAGTTTGCAATGGGGGAAGCATCTGTTTGAATTGCAGGTAAAGAAACCCACTTCATGGTGGCGATGTGGAGTGTTGAAACAGGGCAAGGAAAGTGTTAAGCACCCTTTGCTGTCCACTGCCAATTACCCCCCTGAAAGCAATGTCTACGTATGTTTGGCTTATGGCTGCCAACTTGAATAAAACCCCACATAATTGATCACAAGACACAGCACATACACACCATTTGACTAGCAATGCCCATCAACTTTGGGGCCCCCAGGGCCGATAAAATATATATTGGGGGCCAAATGGACCTCAGCCCCTAGGGGCTGGCTTCTATGGTTTGGTTCATCTTGCCCTAGTGTAATTCCACGCAACTGGGGAAGACATGAGACTTTTTTTAAAAAAAGTGGACAGAGCCAATAACTTGGGTCTTTCCCATGTTATTCAGCCCCCTTCCACACATCATGTTTCTGCCGGATGAGAAAGACCCTTGCAGTTACTCTCACGTATGGAATTACCGGTATATTATTCACACAAACTCCCCAAGGATGTGGGATCACCCTGGGACAGAGTTTTCCAGGATACACTGAGACTACGCACAGCTCAATAAGCAGTATCTTTCCATTTTAAGCAGCTGCACTCACATGGTCAAGCACCCCTGGTCAAACACTTGCCTCCTTTCTAATGGTGACACGCCTCCTGGCCCAATGTTTCCAGCAATAGTTTTGAAATGACCAGCATAAGTCTTGAATTGAACTGAAGCTGCCAGGCACTAACATCTGCCAAACATCTGCCATTTCCAAAGTTCAGCTTCTTCATTACTAGGCATCAGCATCCATCTATGAGAAACTGTGTAAGTCAATGAAAAACTAGGTTTTGATAAGATAATGGGTGGTATGCCACTAGCTTTTACTCATAGTAGACCCATTGAAATCAACAACATTAGGTCCATTGATGTAAATACTTTCTGCAGAAACTTAGCTGAATACCACCCAATGTATTCTCATTCCAGGAAGGTGGACTGAGACAGACCACTGAAATCAAATTGTTCAGAAAAATATATGTGCTGTGGTCACAGTTAGGTTGGTGGCCATTACTACATCTTGTGGGAGCAGATCCTGCTGGGATAGTTCAGTTGGGAGAGCATGAGACTCTTAATCTCAGGGTTGTGGGTTCAAGTCCCACATTGGGCAAAAGATTCCTGCATTGCAGAGGGTTGGACTAGATGACCCTCCTGGTCCCTTCCAACTCTATCATTCTATGATTCCATAGTTTAACTATGTGCAGCGTGAGGAATCACTTCCTGTTTTCTGTCTTGAAACTTCTAATATCAGCTTCATTGGATTACCCTGTATTCTAGTAGTATTATGTGAGTGGGAAGTAATTACACTACAAACTCATAGCAGTCTTATTTGACTGTAACTGTCATGGCCTCCCCCCAAAGGATCCTGGGAATTGTAGTTTCGTGAGGGTTCTGCGATCCCTAGCTCCTCTTCCCAATGCTCCGACTCAGTGGGTTCCTGGGATAGAATGAGTGGCTGTTAAACAATTTCAAGTCAGGGTAGATAGATGCAATGTAGCTGCTGTCTCCTCTATAACTGTTTTTCTTACAAACTATCTGTACATCACCACAGCAGATTGTCTTTAAATGAATGAATCATGACATGATCCCAGCTACTTAGCTACATCTGTTATGCAGTAAATTGCCCTGCACACTATATGCATAATAAAGAGGCAGAAGAGGGTATTTGTTCCTAATGCAGGCCTCATTATGTGATGGTACACGAGTAGTAAGGACAGATGGATCGGCTGCAATACCATAAAATTTAGAAATAAAACTTGTTTATATTTGCCAGGAAAGGAATGCAATCAATCAAGTTTTGTGAGGAAATGAGGTTGTCTATATCCTGCTATTTAACTCCCTAGCAGGTTAAAAAACAATGCTTATATAGCACAAATAATTAAGGTGATTCCTTATGGGTGATATTCCCAACTAAAAGTTAGCTTCCAATACTTTTAAAGTAGCCTGTATTTAAAAAACAGGCTTTTAGTAGCTACGACAGCTTTAGGTAGTTGAAAATATTGAGTTGCCACTGTCACTTTCAGAGGCACTGCTTCCTGTTCTAATATTATTTGGGCAGGTAGAAAAGTGAGCACAGATTAAAAGTAAAGAGAGGTGAAAACATTGAAGCATAAGGAAATAGGAGCCTGAATATAAGTTTCTATAAAGCACAGGCTGTGTGCACACTAAACATGTAAAACACATTTTCCTCCCCACCAAAGAAGTCTAGGAACCATATACTCCTCACTGAGTTACAATTCCCAGCAACATTAACAAACTACAGTTCCCAGGAATCACAGGGTGTGGCTGTGGGTGCTTTAAATATATTGTGTGTATGCAGCTGCACAAGAAAAAAGCAGTTTTAACACACACACTGAAGCCGGTGTCTTAATGGCCTACTAAACAGTGAGGCAAAAGAGTGTGGATGTCATTAGGATCGCAGAGTTTTTGAAACATCAAATAAATTTATTTTAAAGCAAATGGGATTATTTCAGGCATTTCTAAAGACCTTGCTTAAATGCTCCAAGCAATGGAGATGTATATTTTCTTTGTTTCTTTTAAGGTATATCACACAATTCTACTGAAAAGGTCTAGGACTAGGGTTGCCATACGTAGTCGGAAATCGCCAGAATGTTGAGGAAAATCTGTACGTATGGCAACCCATGTCGGAAGTAAGCAAACTTTGGGCAAAGCCAAAAACAGCTCAACAACTTTGGCAAAAAAAGAAAAAATAACATGTGCTTGGTGGATTGGGCCCCTAACTTGCTGAGAGGAGGCTTAACCCAAAAGGTGCTTAAAGAAGGTCCTGTTGTTTTCCGTGATTCTTCTTCACAGCAAGATCTGCTCATTTATAATTGTTTGCAGTTTTAAAAGAAAAGGTTTCTTGAAGGAAAAAGGCAGAGTAAAAATGCAAGAGGCTGACACTGGGGTTGATGGACAGGAAAAGGAAATCGCTGTTTTTAAAAGCACTGCTCAGATATTAGGGGCGGGGGAGAGAATAAGCTGCATTACAAAAATCCGGTATACACAGATGACTCTATCTGAACTACTACAGTATCATCAAGTGCCTTTATGTGTACCTTAGCAACTGCCTTTTCTTGCAGCTGGGAGTCTAGCCCTGGACACCTCAGGGCACAATCCAACAACTGCTATTAGATTACCATTGACTGCTTGAGAGAGCGAGAAGAATGCACTGGCAACTTTAAAACTAGAAATTCTAGTAAGGATAACCCTGCCCTTCTCTATGCATTGCCAGTGGACAGAGGCCTTGTGTGTGGCCGCTAAGATGATAAAATGAAGAGCTGGAAAGTGGTTCTCCAGCTCATACAGGCCAGTCTAGGGACATTATTTAAGGCTGGAAGTCCCATTTCCCTCATGCTGAACACAGATGGGGAAACTAAATCGAGGCTAGTTCCCTCCTGTGGAAAAGCCAGCACAGGTTAAAGAAGAGAACAGTAAGGGTAAAGTATTAGGGAGAAATAAAGGAAGCTGCCTTATACCAAGCCAGACTATTAGGTCATAAAGCTCAGTTTTGTCTACACTAGCCGTGGCTCTCTGGGGTTTCAGACACGGACTTTCCCAGCCCTACCTGCCAAGGACTGAATGCACACCCTCCAACACGTTGAAGCCCCAAACCAGGACATGCGTCTTCCCATCCGTGCTCCCACACAAGTGACATGACCCCTGTGAGATCATGGACCCTTAAAGATGTGCTTTGGGGGCGTCATGATCTCACAGCACCCAAAAATGTGTGTTTTGGGGCACCGCATGAGATCATGGCCCCCCAAAAATGTTTTTGGGGGGCAATATCTCACTGTGAAGTTGCTTGATATTACTTTGCTCAAAATGGCCTCCGTGCTCTTGCAGGGAAAACCTGGTTTTTCCAGGACACTTGTGGGGTATTGTAGATGTGGGGTCTTTTCCATGGAGAACATGTTTTCTACCACAGAGCTATGGACCTTCCTGTAAATATGTGTATCCTGAAATATCACTTGGAGAGTGAAAGGGTCTGCTTAAGACTAGAAGTTCAGGGCTACTTGGCTTGGGGAATCAGGAATTCTTTATACGTTATTGAATATAAAGTGGGAGCAATTCTCCAAACTTCTCCAGGGCATGGAGCCTGTGTAGGATCAATCAAAGTTGGGAATAAGGTAGATGGAAACTTTGCCTTTACAGTCACAGCTCAAGTGGTGCCAGTACTTGAAGTAAATAATGGTACTGCAATCCCCAGAGTTCCCTATGAAGAGGGAACTTTGGGAATTGTAGCACTCTGGGAATTGTAGTACTGGGAGGGAAATAAGGGTCACCTCACAACTCTCAGCACCCTTAATGAAATACAACTCCCAGTATTATTTTGAGAGAAGCCATGACTGTTTAAAGTGGTATGATAGGGCTCTAAGTGTATAGTGAAGCAGCCGGTCTTACTTAAAAGCTGTTTCAATGTGCAAATATTATGATGGAAATAAAATCTGTCTGCAAGAGACGAAGCTGAAGTATCTCTCTAAGACCTGCTCGCAAGGCTACCATACTGTTAAGTATTCCTATAGGTGTTCTGAGCAAATAATCGCAGCACTTAGCCATTTTTGAGACCCACGGCACGCACAAATGTTGTATGCAACAGAAGCTCAGGGTCACCGGGAGCAAGAGAATGCTGAAGGGTAGTTCAAAATAAATGTTTAAGATCTGTCCTTGATCTGCCAAGCAGTATTCCTGCTGTTCCCAGCTTGTTTTTTTATATACTTTTGCCTTTCATCGGAAATGAAACTAATTTAAATAAAAGGATATGTTTTGCCCTTACTATACAGAAAACACAATAACCATAGGTTCCAGTGCCCCCATTAGGCTATACTGAGTGATAAGCCAGAACTTATTGTGCTGTTTTACAAGTGAACAGTTCTTATGTCTTTAAAAGGACAGCTGAATGGAAAATCCTTATTTTTACACGGTAATGACCTATCTCAACCCTTTCTGAGGCATTTAAGCAAATGTTTCAAGATTCTTCACACCTCTCCATCAGTATCACTAGCACTCAAGCCATTCCTGATTTCTTTTTAAAAACCCTGTCTCTTTTTTAAAAATATGTTCTAACTTAGGGATGGGGAGCCTGTGATTCTGCAGATGTTGTTTGACTAAAACCTACATCATCCCTGACCATCACTGGAGAACCACATGTTTCTCACCATTGAACTTTCTTCTACACACACATATAAACTCCATTTCCTCTGTTATCTTTGCTATTCTCAAAATTTAAACTTAAAGCTTCACAGGGATAGGGAACATTTCCCCCCCCCCTTTTTTTTTTGCAACTCTGTAAAGCACATTTATTGTGCTGTGGTAATTTTCAGCAGCAGGACTGCCTCAGAAGAGAGTTAAGAATTACAGCTGGAATGTAATCTACAAATACCTTTGATTAGAATGCTTCCATCCATGTCAGCTGACTTGATCCCACTGATTTTAGTCGGAACAAGCTCGTATAAGTGCAAGTAATTTATCCTAATGGTTTGTAGATGCTGTTAGCTCTGTAAAAAGGGGGGGAGAGGGAGAAATGGTTTTGGATTATGTAAGTATGGACTGGGTCATGCCAATCCACAGCTGTGTACGCTTGAATGCATTGCGTAGAGCTCCTGAAGCATATACTATAACTATTCACTTCAGTAGAGAAAGTGACCCCATGTACATTTGAGCCCCAGCACCTCCAAAAGACAAAATTTGCTGTCTCCTCCACCCCACATTTAAACAAAAAACAATGGAAAGGCTGCTTCTGGGAAGCACACCATCATAGGAATACAGTGGTACCTCGGGTTACATACGCTTCAGGTTACATACACTTCAGGTTACACACTCCGCTAACCCAGAAATAATGCTTCAGGTTAAGAACTTTGCTTCAGGATAAGAACAGAAATCGTGTTCCAGCGGTGTGGCGGCAGCAGGAGGCCCCATTAGCTAAAGTGGTGCTTCAGATTAAGAACAGTTTCAGGTTAAGAACGGACCTCTGGAACGAATTAAGTACTTAACCTGAGGTACCACTGTAGTTGGAGAGAGGTTGCTTGCCCTTCACATCTATCGTTTCCCCATTCTAAAATTATTGCTTGTCAGGTTCCAAATGTACAGGTGCCGGCATCTGAAATTCTGCAAAGGGAGAAAGGGACTTTGAAGCTTCTTTCTAGCAGCTTTTCCGACTTAAATAAGGCTATTGTGATGTCATTGCACATATCTGCATAGTACAACTAGGTTGGCCTTAACAGATATTGGAAGCAATGCTCCTATTTAAAACCATGTTTACTTGAGTCACATGTAATAAGGAATGGAAACAACATACAGTGGTACCTCGGGTTAAGAATTTAATTTGTTCTGGAGGTCCATTCTTAACCTGAAACTGTTCTTAATCTGAGGTACCACTTTAGCTAATGGGGCCTCCCGCTGCTGTGCCGCTGCCACACTGTTTCTGTTCTCATCCTGAAGCAAAGTTCTTAACTCGAGGTATTATTTCTGGGTTAGCAGAGTCTGTAACCTGAAGCGTCTGTAACCTGAAGCGTCTGTAACCCGAGGCACCACTGTATTCAAGATGGGTGTTCCTTCTAAGGATGAGTGGCCGCTTCCTTCTCAGGAAACTGAATGTTAACTTATGCATCCTTCAGCTTATCGAAAAGGCAATTTTAAGCTATAGATCACATGCCATTTTAATCAATTTATTAATCAATTAAGCAGCTAAAAAGCAGGTGATCAAATGGAAAAATACAAAAGTGGCTCACTGCCCTAGCAGCTGCTACCTGCACATCTAATACAGGCCAGCGGACGGACAGAGACAAAGATCAATCTGACAAGCCAAGGTAGGTGTGAGCATGCTGTCAAAACAATCTACTTTAACCCTTCTTTGTTCACAAAACAAAAGTGAAGTTACTGATATGCTACTGATCAACTGTTATATCTACTATACCAAAAGCTGGCTTCCCTGCAGCTCCGTGGTCCTGCTCACTCAGCTAGAAACAACCTGGTCTAGGCTAAAGCAGGTCTTAATGCAAGGGATGCCTCCTCACAGGTTGCCTGGCTCTTCCCCAAATCATTGAAAACTGTACATAAAAGAAGATGAGGAGAATTGGGAAGGAACAAGGGCGGCATGCAGGAGAACGCGGAACGTAGGAAGCTATCAGACTACAAGTCCATCTAGCACCATACTGCATACCTTGACTGGTAGCAGTTCTGCAACATTTCTGGAATATACTTAGAGTCCTGTAGTGATTTCACACTCTTTATTGCAGCTTCTAAAACAGTGATTGAATTGCCCCCCCCAAAAAAACCTCAGGTTTTTATATACATTATTTACACAATGAGTCTTGTCTGATTGGCTGATTCTGCTTCCCTCCTGAAGCCTGATTGGTCTTTTCCAGCAAGCCAATCAGTTGTTGCATTCTAGGATCCTACTTGCCTATTGTTCTAGGATCCAAGCTTAGTACATAACAGTTTCAGACAGGAGGCATTGCCTCCAGCTCAACCTGGAGATGCCAGGGATCCAAATGAACCCCCTGGATGTAAAAGCGAATG
Organism: Podarcis pityusensis; assembly: GCF_964106645.2. Classification (NCBI taxonomy): domain Eukaryota; kingdom Metazoa; phylum Chordata; class Lepidosauria; order Squamata; family Lacertidae; genus Podarcis; species Podarcis pityusensis. The sequence continues at coordinate 40,941,362 of NC_138036.1, forward strand.
CTCTGAGCTATGAGGGAAACCACCGCCTACTTCCAGAATGCTCCAAAGCATTTTTGCAGAGGTGAGAAATAAAGCACAGCAGGCTACTGGAAGTATCCTTGCAACCCTGCTTTGACATCTCTCCTGGCTTGCTTGAGTCACAGTGCCCAATTGGTAATAATCATGAGAGTGGGCATGGTCACACACTGCCCAGCTCCTCAGTGGGACAAGGCTCAACCAGGGTGTAGGCCAAGGTGAGGTTCAGGCTTGATACATGCCAATGTTCAGGCTGGATATGAGGCTCTGAAGTTGATCCAGCAAGGAACAATGTAAAATCCATTCATGGTAGTAGCACCAAGTGCAGCCTTAGTGCCACCTATGTTGCAATAACCTGTTGTACTTGAAAGGGCCCGAGCCTCACTAGTAATTTACTGTGGTGGAGCAGGGGAGGCCCAGATATTCCAGGAACTGGAGTCCTTGGAGTCAGAGAACAGTAGTGCCACATCCTGGGCATGGGGGGGGGGGAATGGGGCACTGGCCCCACAATTTCATTTTTAAAAAAACAGCACATGGGCCCTGTAGGATCTTCCCCTTTGATTCAAATTCGCTTCATCCATCTTCAGCTGAAGAGGAATCTGCCTCCTGGTATCTGGCACACACTTCTAGTTGGGTTCTTTCTACTCTCCTCCTCCCTCGTATGAACAATTACTTCGAATAAAATTATTTCACATTGAATTGTATCAGTTGCATTGGCTTGGATTTCTGTTGTCTTTTTAAGGAAAACATAATCCTCTAATAAGAATTATGTCACTTCTAGGAAGATTAGGTAGAGGGACCCCTGACCATTAGGTCCAGTCGTGGCCGACTCTGGGGTTGCGGCTCTCATCTCGCTTTATTGGCCGAGGGAGCTGGCATACAGCTTCCGGGACATGTGGCCAGCATGACTAAGCCACTTCTGGCGAACCAGAGCAGCACACGGAAATGCCGTTTACCTTCCCGCCGGAGCGGTACCTATTTATCTACTTGCACTTTGATGTGCTTTTGAACTGCTAGGTTGGCAGGAGCAGGGACCAAACAATGGGAGCTCACCCCGTCGCAGGGATTCAAACAGCCGACCTTCTGATCGGCAAGTCCTAGGCTCTGTGGTTTAACCCACAGTGCCACCCGCGTCCTTCTAGGAAGATTATTCCTTCCCAATTCAGTTCTGACACCCCACAGTTTGTGTCCTTTACAAGTACGAGCAGCCAGTAGCAAAGATGCTTAGAAGATGCCAGCAAACATCCAAACCAAACCTGAAGGGAGACTGGGAGGGGGGGGGGGACGGCCCATCCAGTTTGTGCGAAGCCACGGCAGCTTGTTCAATATGAGTTATTGCCTTAGGAGCCTTCTCACTTTCTATGACCAACGGCAACAATCCTCAATGCCCAACAAATTCTCTGAAGAAAGGAAAAGCACCAGGAAAACACTCAGCAATTGCACCATCCCCTCTCGTTCTTGTAGAAATGAGAGAGCCCTGCAGCACTTGCAAGAGCAGCCTCTGCAATCTGTCACTTCACACCAGTTAAAAATGCACTCAGAAGCAGTTTCTGGTTGTGAACTTGACATTTGCCGAGAAGAGGGGATTGAACTTTTCCATTTCGCTTGAAAGTCAAGCTCCACTTTTCCTTCATTTCAGCACAGCCCTGTTATCCTGTGTATTGAATAATGTTGAGGTGGTCAGCCTCGAAAATACCCTTCTAAGGAAAAGGTGTAAGAAAACCTCAACTATTCAGTCAAAGCAGCCTTTCAAAAGGAGTCCACAGAAGCTAGTCAGACACCCACACCCACACACACACACACACAAAATGTTTACTAGCCCACGTGTCTACACAAACCCATATAAGGTATCTGTGGCTTGAATGGGGAACTGGGGAAGCAGAACAACATTTGTTAAAGCTTTACTTTCTCGGATTTAAGGGCTGAATTAACACGATTGATTTTTAATGGAAGCAAGAAGCCTGAAAAACTTTCACCTGGGTACACATCCACATGCTAAAAAAATAAAATAAAATGACAATATGGAAAGTGTGATCAGAGCCAGAAGTATTTCCAGGATTATAGTGGGTGGAAGAAGCATTTCCAAGTATAATAAGTGATGTCCGTGCTTCCTCTTCTTGCTTCTTAATTGGCTTTCTGGGCTTTCTTAGAAAACACTGCGGGTTTTTTCTGAGAGTTCTCAGAGAACTTGGATAGCTTAAGTCCAAGGAAATTCCTGCTCACCCTCCATCATCACCTGCCAGCTTCCTGAGGTTCCTGAGGACCAACTTTTACTAATTACAGGCAATGGGCAGGTGGGAAGAGAATGCTTGTCTGTTCCTAAACTAAACTCTACCCCCATCACCATAGTGAGAAGGCTCAGAGAACAATTCCCTATTGGTGCAAGGGGGAAGCTTTTTTTCTAACTGTTATAGTTGTGGAGGTGTTAGCTTTGACACGGGACACTTTCAGATTGTCACTATTTTCAGGTAGGATTCAGTCACATCCCAGCAAATTTCAGGTTGTGCGATTATAGTTGATTGGGAGGTCTTGTGCAACAAACCCAGTTCCCCAGAAGGTCAGACTTTTTGCAGTAAGGAAAGTGATGAGAAGATATGGAAAGTGTAGGTTATACTTGCTTTGATGCATCATCATCGAACCTTCCCACAGACCAATCAGAATGAATGCTGATTAAATAGACAGAGTTGTCTACTCTCACCAGTCAAGATGGTGCCTCAATAAACAGAACCTTTGAAAGCAACCCAAGTTCCCAAAGGGCAAGTGACATCACCACCCTCTGGGCACAGCAGAGGACTCAGGCCACACAAAGAGGTCTGGCTATTCTAAATTATGGAATGAACTCCAGATGTTGCAATACATGTCATGAATTTGGATGGAGTGCAATGGATTTATTCCATGCTCAGCTTAAACTTGTAAGTAACCTTTCTGAGAGTACTGTAGATGACACATAAGCACATCAAACCAACAAAATAAGAAAATGCCCTTTCTGAAGTGACCCATGAACTTAACCTTCTGTCAATTAGTCATGGACTTTGAAACAACACTGCATAGGCACAGATTAGTTGAGAGGTCTTAGCACCTTTTGCAAGAAGAGAGATAACACTTTCTGCATATGAAGCGATGTCAGAAAGTCACCTTTATAAACAATCGACAACAGCTTTGTGCAACGTTTTGTTGTCTGCAAACAAAGACCCAACCTGGTAACATTCTAAAGTAAAAGGTGTTTTATGTCTAATGGACATGAAGAAAACCATTGTCTACTGAAGAAATTCTCTCAAATTGCAACATAGTCATTTCTCCAATGCAATGATGCTCTTTCACCTACTTGATCTAAGCAGGTTATATAATGTTTGGGCATAAGGAAGTTTGCAGCACAGTTGTTCTGGTGCAAAGAGGGGACATAGCACAGTGACAGAGCATTTGGTCTGCATGCAAAGGAACTCAGGTTCAATCCTCTAGGCTGAACTGGAAAAGATCACTGCCTGAAATCCTGGAGAGCCACAGTTAGCCACTGTGTAAATAAAACTCAGCTTCCTGTGATTGTTGGTGCATAGTGGCGTCACTTTGGAGAACTGCTAAAAAGAGAAGGATTAATCTGGAGGTAGTATGTGATAGATAGATGATAGATGATGATAGATAGATGATAGATAGATAGATAGATAGATATAGATAGATAGATAGATATAGATAGATGATAGATAGATAGATAGATGATAGATAGATAGATGATAGATAGATGATAGATAGATAGATAGATGATAGATAGATAGATAGATAGATAGATAGATAGATAGATAGATGATAGAGTGTAAAACAATGACACAAATCTGTCTCCAGCATTAACTCACTAGGTAAGTTCTCCTGGGTAGACCTATGCAAGCAGCGACTTCTCAGTGTCAGACCTCCATCTACAATAATGGGAATGTTGTAACTGTGAAGTTCTGTGTGCAGACAAAAAAGTATGCAAATACTATATACGTTATTATCATCTACTAGATATTTTGGAAATATGTTGGTTCGCCATGCACTTGTACATATCTTAGGATATCAGAACCAAATTTTGCATGATAGTTCCTGAGATCAAAGAGCAGGTATTTCATGTATGTTGGATACAATTGGACACAGTTTTGACCCAAGGTGGTGGATCGAACTTTTCAAAACTGCACTGATTTTACCCACTGATTTCAAAACCTCCATGGTGTGTGTGTGTGTGTGTGTGTGTGTGTGTGTGTTTCCCCTTCTTAAAATTCCTGGATACAAGGCTGCAAGTTATTAATAAATTTGGAAGTAATATTTTTATGGAAAGCACTAAAATCTGTCTCAACCACACATAGTCTCTAGTATGCCCCAAACATAAGCCTGATCTGTACTGTACTGTATCCAGCTCTATTGTGGATAGAGCCACAAATCCCATAGTGACAGAAGTTATAATGGAAGAAACTTTATTCTGCAATCAGATCTTTCTGCTTTCTCATGCCCCCAGTTTCTCAATTAAAGTAGACACAAGGTCAAATGTCAGTACATATATAACATTAATTTAGCAACAGACTCAGAAACCTCTAACAAAGTTTTGTCAAGAGTTCAACAGCAAGTGACAAATAAGGTCAGGTATTCAAGCGGGACTAAACCACCACTGAAATCCTGCAGGTTTCAAAGACCTCCAGGTAGCAATACTGATGTTGAGATGAAAACATTGTCCTGGAAATGTAAACCAAGGGTGAAAAAACTTCCCACACAGGTCAGTTTGTGCTTCAGAACAAATAGTTGTTCAATCAACTTTTTGTGCAGCCGTGAATATGATTTCTTTCTATTGTAATGTGCATGTTTTTGCTAAAAAGTTTTTTTTAAAAAGAGAGTTGTATTTGTTTGACTTTTTGCAGCTATCTTTCTTTGTTAGGAAACTTTCAGGATGTGTCGGTAGCATCAGAAGCTGCACAGTTGACATGGCAGGAAGTGGGAAGAAGGCTTGAAGGAAGACACTGCACCTCCTAAATTAAGAACAGTGTGGATGAAGACAACTTGGTGTGGGGAACAGCCATCACTCACTTGTAGAGCATCTGCTTTGCATGAAGAAGGTCATAACTCTCCAGATAAGGTGGAGAATATTCCCTCTATGAAACCCTGAAAAGTCGCTGCCAGCCAGTGTCAACAATACTGATCTAGATGGACCAAAGTTCTGACTCAATGTAAGGCAGATAGTGACGTAGTGTGGCTTCTGAGTTTGTTCAGATGCTGATACAGCTATCATCATAATCATCTGCTGTGCAGACCACATGGGTCATTTAGCACTCTCATATGCATCTCATGCATGGATGCGGGACCATAACTCAGTGGCAGGACACATGATTTGCATGCAGGAGTTCCCAAGTTCAATCCCTAACATTAGTGAGAAAGGTGAGGTAGTAAATGGTATCATCATATAAAAAATAACCTTTGCTTGAGACCCTGAAAAGCTGTCATGTGAAACAATGCAGGACTAGACAGGCCAATGGTTTGCCCGAGCATGGTAGCTTACTATTCTCCTTAAAATAGTCCATGAATTCACACTAGTATAAACAGCACAACCTAAAAATGTTCGTTTGTGCATGCCTGAGCACAGCCAGGCACTGACTTTAATGGCAGTTCCCATTTCTGAGGGCCCCGGGGGTGGGGGAATGACAGAATGTTGCCTATGGGATTTCATGTGCATTCCAGATTGGATCACTGATCTGTTAAGACTAATGTTCTGCCTACAGCAGGGACCATAAACTAATGTTTGAAAGAAAGGTAAGAAACATCAAAGAGGTTATTTGTTTGCTCTGAAACATGAGACTCGATTACCTTGTCATTATCTACCCTTGCATAGATAAAGCCATTAAAAAAAAAACCAACCCAGGTTGTAAAAGGTATTGGGATATGCTTGAAGTCATTGTTATGCTTAAAGAAAAAAATAAGGGCCAATGGATATTGCTACTAATCTGATAAATTCATTCTGTATTCTGTACCATGGATAAAATTAAGCACAAAATCGCTTCTGACATCTCCCCAGTCAGGGCAATATCTTACAACAGTAGGCTTAAATGAGATCAAACACTAGAAGTTTCATCTCATAATGATTGGACTGAATGGATTTAAGGACTTTTTGAACAAGTACGATGTATCACATTTTAAAAGGGAAGGATCGCGGTTTTTTCAATCTTGTCAAGTCAGACACTTTGACATGGAATAAGGCATGAAAAAACAGGTAGACAGAAGGAGGCTAGTAATGTGGTTGAAAGGAGAGGCTTGATTAAGAAAGAACAATGGGTACCTGATATCACACTGGTTGGCCCAAGCTAAAATGTTGATAGCAAAATCCTGGAGAAATGGTAATCTCCCCAAAATCGATAAGTGGCTAAGAAAAGTGTAGGACATGGTAGGACATAAACAAAATCACATGTTACGAGCAGATTTGATGAGGAAGCATACAAAAAATCCAGACTTTGTAAAACTGATGAGGCAATGAAAAACATTTGTGGTGTGATATAACTGGTTGATATCTGCTTAAAATAAGATATTTGATATGATATGTGAACAAACCATGTATGATTTAAACATACAGTACTTTATTATATATATACACAGAGAGAGAGAGAAGAGTACAACACTGAATTCCTCTCCCATGTTTCTTTTTCTGTAATTGTGAGCTATAAAAATGCCTCTAGCTGAAGCCCACTATGGGTGCATTCAGACAAGAGGAATATTGTGTCACTTTTCCTGATTATAATGCCAGCGCTTCTGCCCCATTTTCTAACCTTTCTTTCATGCTGTCGTGCCTGTTGCAATATGGAAATGTGTCTTTTTCACTGATATACACTACCAGCATGTTGTGCTAAATTTCATTCACACCAATGGGCAAGGTGTGGCACAATGACAAATGCCACAACATCGGACAACATCACTTCTCCCCCACCCTTTCCACACGTGTGTGCTTCTGTTTGCCCATGATTCACCTAAGAATAGGGCAGGAAGGAACTATATGCTGGTATACTGCCCCTAATTTTTCCACTCTACCCCCCACAATTTTCTGGGTTAATGGGATTGCCAAACGGATTATTTCTGGAACCAATTAACATGGTTAATTTCTGGATGTGGCTGTTATATTGTGTGAAAACTCAAATATAATATGGAAATTAACCATTAGAGAAGCAGAATAAACCACTGTGTAAATGCAATCTATGTTGCCAGGTGGAGGACACCCTTTTTAGTGGAGATACCTCAAGTTTAGAACTCCCACACACCCTTCTGAGATGCAAGTTCTTTTGAATTTTGGCACCAGCTGAAGACTTTATTACTTGCCCACACCTCTGTTGGAGCTTACTGCTATGAGGAATGTTCAATTTATTGTTGGCAGGTTATAATTTATCTGCCTTAATTCTAATCTCCTCTAGAAGGTCCATGCTGGTTTCAGGAAAAGAGCAAATAAAGTCTTCCAAAGTGCAGGACCAAGTGATTTCTTTCTTAATTTTGCTACTATCTTGATTAGAATCAAAGATAACACTGCAGCACATTTTGCCAACATTTTCCCTTGTTTGTTTTCCACTCAGAAGAGCTAGTCTTCTTGTTGCTGTTGTTGTTGTTGAGGATGAAACTTTTGACGTTCTTAGTAAGAGAGTTACATATAATTAGAGACACTGTGAAAGAAAAACCCAACAATTGCAAAACAAACAAACAAACAAACCCATGATAAAACAGAAGTAGTTGTGACAGCCCTGAAGCCAGCATATTTTGCCTGCATTGGACAGGGTGGCGCAGCCTATCCAAACTTAGCTGGATCACCGCAAAGTTCATGTTTCCCTTAGCAACTATCAATCCCATTTCGGATGCCTGTGGCTTTGGGACGTGTATCCAAGTCATTTAGATTTAGGATAGAGTCCTCACAAAGAACTTGCTGCAAAATGGTTTCATTGAAGTCTTGTTGAATTGTAGCTTCAGGCAGCAACCCACAAGCCATTTACTACAGAAGAGGCCTATAAAAGTCAATGAGACTGCTACAAAGCAAGTGGGTTGTGGACTGTGTTCTCTTCATTCTTTGGAAAGAACATGCAGCGTAACACAATCCTTGGCTTTCCAAAAGGGCACTCGGTTTGCAGTGTGCTTTCCCCTCTGGCAATCCTGATCTCTACAGTGTTTTTCCTAATTTCATTTAGGGATTTCTGAGATGTGTTAATGACATCATGCCTTACATTAAGCTTCCATGTTAAGGTTAGTCAAAGAGCATTGCCTGTCCTTTTAATTTCAGCCATGACCTTCTAGCTGATGAATGCCATGAAATAACTGGAAATGCTATAAAACAAAATATATGGACATGGAATATAAATTTCCCTACAAACGATTGTACAAGGTTATTTGACTCAGTTTTCTCTCGAGTTGGCAGAATTTTGTGAACAATAGTGGATTTTGTATTTTTCTACGTAATACAGCTGGCATCTTGCAGTTTTATGAGCTGTCTGTAACTGCCTCGTGCCAACAAAGTGGTTTTCTCCCCCTTGCAGATTATTTTCACTGATGATAGAAAGAGGGGTTTTTTTCATCCTGAGTGCACAGAAATATGGATCCTAAAGAAACACATTAAACTGCAGCAGTCTATGTTTTACATGTGGCTAATTGTGTCAAATGTAGCAACAAAAATTGCAATAGCTCCAGGAGCGCTTTGCACAGATGGGAAAGTACATGCAAAATGGCAGCCACACAGACTCTCAGAGATGTCAAATTCTCCCACTCCTATAAAATTAGACCGAGATACAATATTGTTTGCTAGTTTTCTGGGTTATGGGGAAAGTTTGGATTGAACATCTTGTAAGGACTTTGATACATCTCTTGGGTCAGTTCAGCAGTCGTCGTCACAGATATGTCCTTGCATGTGAAGTCTTTTTCAGATGTTATCTGAATGTGTGGAAGGGGAAATATGATTATGTGTTCCCAACTGCCACATGTTCATAATGTCCAAAAAGCACAGAGGCATTGCATCTAGAGGGCTCTGACCGTATAACCAAGAACCCCAGGAAAATGGGGTTCATGTCCACAGCTATAGACACAGCAAATGTGTCTTCAGACATCATGAATGCACAGAGGTTAGAAACTTGCAATTCTCCAGCTCTATGTGTATCTGATAACATTGGAACAAGGCTCTAACTTCAATTGATTGGGCCTCAGAATAAGAGCCCAGTTCATATCATTCCTATTATTATATATTAAATTTAGATACCACCCTTCATCCAAATATTTCAGGGCTGTTCACAAGATAAAAATATAGGATAAAAGCGCAAATAAATAGAACAAAAACAAGGCAATACAATAACCTCCCTCGCACAGACGCATTTAAAAGGCCATAGACTATTAATCAGCAGGTCTGGGTGAAGAGGAACATTTTGCCTGGTGCCTAAAGATGTATGATGAAAGCACTAGACGAACCTCCCTGGGGAGAGGATTCCAAAATGGGGAGCCACTGCAGAAAAGGCCGGTTCTCAGATTGCCCTTCCTCCAGACTTCTTGTGACTGAGGCACACGAAGAAGGGCCTTAGATGATGATTGCAGGGTCCGGGTGGGTTTATATGGGGAGAGGCAGATTAGTGAGGTATTGTGGTGATACATGAGTATGTTCTCCTAGCTAGATTTGAAGGCTTACAAATTTATATTCACATGACCAAAGAGAGGTAAGGCATACCCTTCAACATTTCTCTGATGCAAAATCAGGAGCTCCCAGCAGGTAATACTGAACAAGATGGACTTCCCCAGTAAGCTTCCCTTACTATATGCTATGATAACAGAATGCATTGTTGTTGTTGTTTAGTCGTTTAGTCGTGTCCAACTCTTCGTGACCCCATGGACCAGAGCACGCCAGGCATTCCTGTCTTCCACTGCCTCCCACAGTTTGGTCAGACTCATGTTGGTAGCTTTGAGAACACTGTCCAACCATCTCGTACTCTGTTGTCCCCTTCTCCTTGTGCCCTCAATCTTTCCCAGCATCAGGGTCTTTTCCAGGGAGTCTTCTCTTCTCATGAGGTGGCCAAAGTATTGGAGTCTCAGCTTCAGGATCTGTCCTTCCAGTGAGTGCTCAGGGCTGATTTCCTTGTCCCAAAGCTAAAGAGACTGGAAGTTGCTAAGCCAACTGCTGTGGTTGGCAATGATTTCTCTCTTTTTGAATGGAAGCTATTGTTCCTCACTCATTTGTTGCTGCTGGTCCTTACTTAAAACCACACTTATGGCATATTGCCACCATCCAGCCGTGGACATGGGAGTGGGTCATAAATCATATGCAGCTTGCCTTTCCTCTCCCACCTTCCACCCCTGGTATGCCATATTATAGATTTTTAAGTGCCTTGGGAAAAGTTGAACCAAGCAGTTCAAGCAGAGATTACAGTCTGATTATTAAAGAGACATTATTAGCAACCCCCTTTACTTACAATGAAATGGCGAGCAAGCTTTCTTTCTTTCTTTCTTTTTGTTTAGGGCCAAACTACACATTATGCTAAATGCATAGCTAGGAAGCATGCCAGTTTTTTTTTCTTCTTCTTTAATTATAGGTGCAAGGCCCCTGACTTGCTGCACTTAGCCTTGAGGGAGAGCAGGGGAGACTTCCATTGGCACCAAAGGGAGCTTTCCCCCTACTAAGGATTATTGCGGGGGTGGGGGGCATACTTGTTGAGGTTGCAGCTGGAGAGAAGGCTAAACCTCTCGTCTCCTTGTGTTGCAGTCTTGATGCAAATCATGGGCTCTCACATGTTGTATCAAAGAAAATAAAAAAACAATGTGCTTCCTAACTATGCAACGAATGTCTTTATTTGCCCCTTATTTTGTCTGGAATGCAGAGGTCATTGCAAACTGCATTGCTGCTGGTCCTGCATCCAGCATTTTCCAGTATTCTTGATACTCACCATCTTTCAAAAAAAAACCTTCAAAGACCAGAAAGGAACTTCGGTTTTACAATCCTCTGTTGTCAAAACTTTCTTTCCACCTAACATGATATATTTGTGTCTGCAAGCCTGTACAGGAAAGAGCGATTGATGCTGCGAGAAATGTGATTGTTGCTCTTGCTGCAGCCGGTCCTGCTAGCAAAGAGACAAGCTGCTTTTGGAAACAGAATTACACTTCCAATGCTATCTCCGGAGTCCTCCTCAACTTGCAAAATGTCATGACTTATGCATCCATGTGCATGCGTGAATTGAGTTTAGAAACCTTGGAATGTTTCTCAGAACCAGAAGAATCTTTATTTGCATCAGACACTAGCCATGGTAATAGAATAAAATAAAATGTACTGAAGATAGAGGTAAAAACTTAACTATAGAAAATACATTTTGGGGATTTACATCAATAATCAAATAATAGATCTTATTCTAATTGCCCCCGCTAAAAACCTTGCAGTTTCTGCTGTCACCTGATCATCTTGATCTGCTAGAAGAAATGACACAGTAGCAATGTTTGAGTGACCCGGTATGGACAATAATAGAGGGGTGATAACCTCACTCCTCAAATCTTTATAAAGAGTGCAAGCCAGAAGCACATGAGCCACTGACTCAATACTGCCATCTCCACAGGGACATAACCGTTTTTCCAGTGGAAAATCAACCCTCAAGTACAGCCGAATGTTTTTCAATGTAGCTCCGTGTTCTTCAGACTTTCCACATTCAGGGAAACTTTTCTGCTGTGTGTCTGCCATGCATCCTATGTTCCCTGTGGAAGATTCTAGAGCATGTTCTCAACTGATGAGCTTTCTGGATTTATGTGAACTGTGACTGCACTTGGAACAGAGTCAGCGTTCTCCCTGTGGCTGTGCATTGCAAGGAATGTTAAACAGTGGTAGACATACTATCACCCCCAAAAGACTCTTATAGAGCCAGAGGCAGAGACGGATTTAGGACAGTGCAACTGGTTCCTCCCCACGGGGCACCGAGCAAAGGAGGTAAGTTCTTGCCTCCTTCCCAAAGCCTAGTTAGCACTTGCCCAGCTTTGGGAAGGAGACAGGAGGGCTCTAGAACCCTGCCAGAGCCCTCATGCCTCCTTCCCAAAGCCTGGCACCTTGCTTACCCGCCTTTGGGAAGGTGGCACAAGGACTGGGAGTGGGTGTCAAATTTTGGCCTCATAGAGGACACCATATTACCAAGGTTGGCCCCTGCCATATACCCCTGCTCTAAATCCTTACTTTTCATGTGGATTTGTCTTTCTTTCAAGGCTTTCATCAAGCAGTTGTTTAAATGGCCCCAGATCAACTCTTGCAACTAATTCCACCCTGTCGCTTGGGCCTTCAGGTTGCTATCGAAATCATTAAGTCCATGAAACCACAGTAGAGTTTGACTACCATACTTGTACTTTTTTATAAAAAAAAGGAAGGAAGGAAGAAAATAAACTGATGAAAATGCACATGGAAAATTAGATGTGGAATGTTTCCGATGGCTTTCCAGTGAGCTAAATAAAAATAATAATTTCTCATCAGTTTTTTGAGTATGTTCAGAACTAATAGAGTGCAGGCCCAGATTAATGGTTGGCTTTTAAAATACAATTCTAATCATTACTTGAAAATAGAAAAAAATATAAATTCTTTATATGCTGTTCAGCTCCCAGGAAAACAAGTTGCTCCTTCAAAATGCCACCAGCTTGTGGTACTGTAATTTGTAATGGCAACTTGGGCAGCAAAAATATGTGTAATGATGTGTTTTTCATATAGTAACAGTAGGAAGTCATTTTTATACACTTCTAGTGAAATATACATTTTAATAGAGTCGGATAATCTGACTCTTTCTCTCTCTTTTTAAACAGCCAGAACACTGAGGGATCTCCAGTGGATTATTAGTTAGTAATAGAAAATCTAGCAGTTGCTATAATGAGTGATAACTGGAATTATTGTGGAGTACTATAATAATTTGAGTAAGATGCATAGGTTGTAGTTAAATGATGTTCAGAGTTCATGATTAATGGACCTCAAAAGACTTGAAGATTCACTTCAGTTAGGATTGAAAGCTGAAGTTTTTATCTGAATGCTATCATTCCACCAATCTAAACCCTGTTACAGGTCCATGTCATTATTATCTACTGTAGAATCTCTCTCAAAAGGACATTGCAACTCCTATGACTTGCCTAGATTTAATTAAGTAGGGTTGGGTAAAGGCACACAGGAATAGTGGTCTAAAGCCAACAAAATATCACTGGTTTGTTGATTTATTATTCAAATACATTAGCAGTGGGGCTTAAAAGAAAAGCTACCAAAACAGCATAAAAATAATCCAATGAATGTGGGTGTCATCCAAGCTGCTCTGGGGTTAGTGTCCCAAAGCTGGGGTACAACCACTGCAGGCCTTCTACCTGATAATAGCAGAGGAACAGGTGACATCATCATATGGCAGCAGAAACCAGAGAAGAGCCCAGTTACTCAGACCAATGAGAAGCCTGGCTCAGAACCTTTATAAGGGCAAGTCAGAGCCAGTCCTACCATTAGACAGAGTGAGGCAACCACCTCAATTGACAGAAACCAGAGGAGGCAGCACCTGCCCCCAGTTGTTCCATCTGAGCCCCCAGCTCTGATTCCAAAGTCACCTAGCTATTCTCCTTTGTTGGAGAGCAGAGCTTCATGGGACGTAGCCTGCTAAATTAGCCTGCTGCCCTCAGGTACAGTGAAAACCTTCTCCTTCCTTGTATTGAAAAAGAATCAATTTCCAGTCCAGCTGGGAAAGGAGATCTCTATCTTGTTCTTTTGTCTCAGATAGCAAAATGTCTTAGGCCAGCCTAAGGGATAGGCCAGGAAGTATCATCTGGTCTATTGGTGTAAAGAGGTTTTAGGATGTTTTAAAGGCTAGAAGAGGATATATTAATTGCTATTTATCCCTCCAGGAGCCCACGTGAGTGGGTTGAACAGAGCTTTAAAATCCCATCCTTAGCAGCAAAATTAAAAGCATAGTAATTTGGCTGTAAACTTTGTTTTGAGTAAGTCCAGCTATAAAGTAATTTGGCACTCCCCTTCTTACCTTACCATATTTTTCCGTCTATAAGATGCCCCCATGTATAAGACACCCCCTATCTGGGGGGACTCTGATTTAAAAAAATGGGGGAAGTGGCCCCATGTATAAGACGCTCCCAAATTTTTGACATTATTTTTAAGAAAAAAAGCCTAGTCTTATACACGGGAAAATACGGTAACAAAGAGTGAGACCACAGCTTGTAAAGTAAGTTTTAAAATAAGATTTACTTATGTTATAATCATACAGTGGTTCACAGCCAAGACGGCAGCACATCTGTGCTGGCAAAATACTTACAGTATAACCAGCTTCAGCCGTGTTCCTTGTGCCGGTGCAAACACAGGACATGTCTGCCCTCATGGCTGGTCAAAGGAAAAGAGAGAGGAACAGGAAGTACTATATGTTCCTTCCTCTTCAGGGAAGGAGGGAAAATGAGATCACACAGAGCCCTCTCTACCAATTGCATTTCTATGGTCTCAGTATCTGCCTATATTTTTTTTAAAAATTAAACTTTATTTAACAATCAATATTAACTTACATGGCAACACACTACATTACACAGCCTTACAAGTATTTGCCTATCAGCAATATAGATCTGTGGACTTAGCCCCTTCTCAGGCTAAATAGCTAGAATATGCATTTGTTAGGTTTGACTACTAATCTCCCACAGTTTCCTTGCAAGTGGGTCCTCTGCAGCCCCCTCTTCAAGAAGAGTTGGGCAGAATTTCGGCCTGATACCCCTCAGGTCATGAGCTCCATACCTGATGACACAACGTTGGGAATGCCTGGACCAGTCAGAGTCAACATGGTCCTTCCATATATTGTTGGACTGTAACTCTCACCAGCCACAGCCAGCGGGACCAAGGGCCTGGGATTAACTGATCTGAGAAGATCACATTTGCTATCCCTGTCATTAATGTATAGTATATAAATGTGTCACTTATTGGTCCAGTTCATACATTTTGACATCCAAAGTGTGGTCGAGCATCTGAAATGGGTATCACATGCTCCTTGCCTCAGCTGTGCTCTTTCCTTATCCCAACCTCCTTGGTACATTGGTTCTAGTTAACTGCAAACAGTCTGTGAGCACCTAGAAAGAAATGCTGTGATCACCAATAGTCAGCATGGATTTCTGAAAAATAAGTCATGTCAGACTAACCTGATCTCGTTTTTTGACAGAATTACAAGCCTGGTAGATGAAGGGAACGCAGTGGATGTAGCCTACCTTGATTTCAGCAAGGCATTTGACAAGGTGCCCCATGATATTCTTGTAAAGAAGCTGGTAAAATGTGGTCTTGACTATGCTACCACTCAGTGGATTTGTAACTGGCTGACTGACCGAACCCAAAGGGTGCTCATCAATGGTTCCTCTTCATCCTAGAGAAGAGTGACTAGTGGGGTGCCACAGGGTTCTGTCTTGGGCCCGGTCTTATTCAACATCTTTATCAACGACTTGGATGATGGACTCAAGGGCATCCTGATCAAATTTGCAGATGACACCAAACTGGGAGGGGTGGCTAACACCCCAGAGGACAGGATCACACTTCAAAACGACCTTGACAGATTAGAGAACTGGGCAAAAACAAACAAGATGAATTTTAACAGGGAGAAATGTAAAGTATTGCACTTGGGCAAAAAAAATGAGAGGCACAAATACAAGATGGGGGACACCTGGCTTGACAGCAGTACATGTGAAAAGGATCTAGGAGTCTTGGTTGACCACAAACTTGACATGAGCCAAGAGTGTGACGCGGCAGCTAAAAAAGCCAATGCAATTCTGGGCTGCATCAATAGGAGTATAGCATCTAGATCAAGGGAAGTAATAGTGTCACTGTATTCTGCTCTGGTCAGACCTCACCTGGAGTACTGTGTCCAGTTCTGGGCACCACAGTTCAAGAAGGACACTGACAAACTGGAACGTGTCCAGAGGAGGGCAACCAAAATGGTCAAAGGCCTGGAAACGATGCCTTAGGAGGAACGGCTAAGGGAGCTGGGCATGTTTAGCCTGGAGAAGAGGAGGTTAAGGGGTGATATGAAAGCCATGTTCAAATATATAAAAGGATGTCACACAGAGGAGGGAGAAAGGTTGTTTTCTGCTGCTCCAGAGAAGCGGACACAGAGCAATGGATCCAAACTACAAGAAAGAAGATTCCACCTAAACATTAGGAAGAACTTCCTGACAGTAAGAGCTGTTCGACAGTGGAATTTGCTGCCAAGGAGTGTGGTGGAGTCTCCTTCTTTGGAGGTCTTTAAGCAGAGGCTTGACAGCCATATGTCAGGAGTGCTCTGATGGTGTTTCCTGCTTGGCAGGGGGTTGGACTCGATGGCCCTTGTGGTCTCTTCCAACTCTATGATTCTATGATTCTACAGCTCCCCACTACGTCCAAAATAGGGAGCTGCTGTTTAATGTCAGTTTACTAACCAGGATCCCAAGCCACAATTTCTTTGTTCAAACCAACCACTGCGTATAAAGCAAGCTTAGTACAGTCACTTGGCATCCCAGTTTAAAACTATTCATGTGATGGAGACAATATTTCACTTTCTAATGTAATGTTTCAAGACTTGCTGGGGGAAAGACAGTCAAAAAAGACAGTCACATCAAGTTTAAATTATATTTAATTTTCAAATATGAATAGCAAGTTCAGACAAGTTCTTGATTCACAACCATTCTAATTTTGTCACAAACCCTCCCTGGCTCCTCAACAAAGGTTGTCCACACACAAAATGATTTCTGACTTTGCTTGTCAGAGGCCAAAACTTTCCTCATGTGCACCGCTTTTGGAGTCCAATCTGAAGCTCACAGCTTGTCTTTTGTGTGTCATATTCCATCAGGAGCCAGTGTGCAAATAACATATTTCCATTTTAAAATCTGGGAGGGGGGAATGTTACAAAAAGCTTTTGGCATTTACAAGGCTCAGACAATCGCACTTACACCCTCTAATTCTCTCCACAGCTAATTTCTTATGTTCAGTATATACCCTCAGCAGGAAATCAGGAATAACTATTAAAGGCGGGGGAAGAGAAGAGTGTTTCTGCAGCATAGCCATTAGTGTGTGCCAGTAACAAGAAGGGAACATGTTGTGTAGCAATATTGACAGCTTTTAAAAAAGAAATATATGGCAAAAAAGAATATCAAATACTAAAGTTCAGATAGAAAGAATTCAAACATCGTTTCAAAAAATACATTTAGAACTCTGTTTGAAAAACAATCACACACATGTCATTATATAGACAATTATTACAACTCTTTGCATAAATCAGCTATTTCCAGCTCTTGCTTTCAATGGATAAAGAGGGAAAACAAGTTAAATTCAGGGTTGAGGCCCTACAGAAGTTTCGGAAACATTTCCCTAAGTGTGAAGCCTGCTGTCTTATACCAAGTGGAATTGAGAACTCCCAGACTGCTGGTTTGGGGAAACTTTTACATCCATGCCAAGGTGACTGGCTCTGGAGTGGCTCAGGAATTCATGGCTACCACGATGACCATTAGGTTGTCCCAACATGTCATCAGCCCAACGCATGTGGGAGGCCACACTATATCTTGTTTTCTCAACTGGGCAGCAAGAAGGTGATTTGAAAGTGGGGAATATTGACATCAGTCCCTTCTCATGATAACATCACTTCCTGTTGAGGTTAAGCTTTCAGCATCTGTCCTCCTCTGCAGAGGTGGGGAATCTAATGGGTTTCCATATGGCTCTGAGGGATTTTTTTCCAGCTGATATGACTTGTGCTCCTGCTAAAGCCCTGGGCAGCCTCTGGGACATCTAAATGACTTGGGCCATTGACACGATTACCCCTGAGTGCCATCTCCCACTTTGTGGAGCCCGTTTGGCTCTTTGGTATATGCCAGAGCATAGGGTGAGGAAACAAGTTGGGATGCAGCTCAAAAACAAATGGAGGAAAACTCCAGTCAACTGCAGTCAAACACTGGTGAGGGCTCCTCATCCAGCCTCCCTAGTGGAAGTGAAGGCGTTTTCTGCAAAACAATGCCCCAATGAGGCTGCTCTTCAACCCAAATGCCTTCAGCATCTTCCTTCACTGATCCACCGGTCACCTTTCATGCAGCTGCAGTGAGCACTCATTCTTTCCTGCCTGACTGTGCCAACTCCCAGCTAGGAGGATGGCAGTGACCTCACATTCAGCAGCAATGTACAAGTTAGGCATGTGCAGGAGATCCTGGCTCAATCTGTAGCACAGTGGTACCTCAGGTTAAGAACTTAATTCGTTCTGAAGGTCTGTTCTTAACCTGAAACTGTTCTTAACCTGAAACACCACTTTAGCTAATGGGGCCTTCTGCTGCAGCTGCACCACCACTGCATGATTTCTGTTCTCATCCTGAAGCAAAGTTCTTAACCCGAGGTAATATTTCTGGGTTAGCGGAGTCTGTAATCTGAAAGTATGTAACCTGAAGTGTATGTAACCCTAGGTACCACTGTATGTCCATCTGAAGTTCTCAGATAGTAAAAATGGGAAAGAACCACAGCTTGTGGCTTTTGAAAAGTTTCACTAGCCAAAGGGGTACTACAAGGGGCCAATGGTCTGAGTCAGAAATGAAAAGTGGGGGAGAAGGATTACACCAGCTATTCCTGCCCTCAACTTCCCAATGTTCATCTGAACCTGTGTAGCAAGCATGAGAGGGTTATCTACACTAATGCAAGTTTTGTTTAACAAGAGCTCTGTTGTTTATATCTTCAGAAAAAATGTGTGGAAGCTGAATGCATGGCCAAAAAAGTGCAATTTCTGTCTCTGTCTGCACAGAGGATCACATAAACAGGTCTACAGTACAAGTCTAGCAAATGTTATGATGAATTGCTATGACTAGTCACTTGCATTCCTTTCCTCTAAAAGGTATCCCTTACAAAACAAAAGTACCTTTCTCTTTCTATAGTTCATGCTCAAGAGTCGCTGTTTCAAAACTAACAAGGAAAAACAGGCTATGCAAACTTTGAGTCTGTTGTGAGAAGCATCAAGTAGAAGAATTAACTTTCAAATACAAGTGAGCATTCTTCCATGGAGAGAACAAACCATTTCGCTGGGATTATGTCAGCAATACAGAGATGAAACGCTTTGTTGCCAGTGGCAAATTGTGGGAGCAGTTCTGTTCATGTGGAATGGGAATAAGTATTTACTCAGCGTAAACTATTACTCAAGACATAGTCTTTTGAAATAGCACAGCTCTAGGACATGAAATTCTAAACTGATCAATCACACACAAGTCTTCTGAACAAGGCAAGGTAGAGATGTAAGGAAGAAGAAAACCAGCCAGAGGCTGCATGGTTTAAAAGTGAAAAAACAAAATACTTCCAGCATTTAGATTTCCTGACATGGAAGCATTCCCACAAATCATTCTCATATTTGAAAATGTGATGTCAGCATGTTAATTACATGGTGCTTTCTGCAAAACAATACAGGTATTGTAAAGCTATTCTCAGCTACCTCACTTGCAGGAGCATCCCTACATCCCAATTTCTAAGTACCCCCTTACTTTCAGGATGGGGTTTTCAGGAGAGTTATTACAATGAAAATGAGGGCTGGAGAAGTAGTCTACTCTTCCATATTCTACTCTTCTGAATATTCCACTTTTCCGAATATTCTACTCTCATGTCACATCCACACCATATTGCTGTGGGTTTGCAGTGGGGAAGAATCCCCTAAAATTCCTGCATGCCAGGGTTTCCCCATAATTTCTGAAATTTGTAAATATGGGGTTTGATCAATAATAATAATTTTATTGTTTATACCCCGCCCATCTGGCTGGGTTTCCCCAGCCACTCTGGGCGGCTTATGGCATATCTAAAAACACCAAGCCTTAAAAATCTTCCCATACTGGGCTGCCTTCAGATGTCTTGTAAAAGTTGTGTAATTCTTTATCTCCTTGACATCTGAGGGGAGGGTGTTCCACAGGGAGGGCACCACTAATGAGAAGGCCCTCAGAAGCCCAATGGATTTAGCAAGACCTAAAAAATATGTCAAGCCAGCTTCCATAGCAGCTTAGCTTAGAGATGTGCCATCAAAGAACTAAGAAAGATGATGGCAGAGTTATTACCTTGACGAAAGGTGAGACATTCAGTGTCAGACAAGATGGGGGGAGTGGAGTTCTTCCTCTAGCTGTGTGTGAGTTAGCAAAAGGCAATAGCTAAGTTGTCAGGGGACGTTGCCAGGGTTACAGAGGGAGTGATGTCACCACAGGGAAAAATAAGTGTTTTTTACGTGAGGCTCATTTGGAGCAAGGGTTTTTAAGGAGGAGGAGGAGGGAGGGGCCAAAACTCCATGTGCACTGACTGGGAGAGGCTGCCCTGAGAGACTGGAGAGACTGGCTGGTTTCTACTCTGGACCCAAGTTTGCTGAAGCTATGAGAGGAGCAGCAGGAGATGCTACTGGGGTATCATGTTCTGCACTCCCTCCACTTAAACTCAGGTGCAAATATGTGCCAAAAAAAAAAAAGGAACACCCATATTTCTTGAAGACAGTACAATCACTGCTGTGCCTCATTCCAAAGGAACACAAACCCTGGCTAAGTGCCAAGGCTCCAGGAATCTTGTGTCTGCTCAGCAGAGATTGGGGTGGTCTGTAAGAATACATTTCAAGCACTATGGTACCACTTTAAACGGTCATGGCTTCCCCCCCCCCCAAAAAAAATAAAAAATTCTGGGAAATGTAGCTTGTTAAGGGTCCTGAAAATTGTTAGGATACCCCCTATTGCCCTCACAGAGCTACTATTCCCAGAGTTCCCTGGGAAGAGGGGTTGGTTGTTGTGGCTTTAAAAGAGGTTTGGACAAATTCATGGATGATAAAGCTATCAGTGACTACTCTGTCTCCATGGTCAGAGGAAGTCATGCATCTGAATACCAGTTGCTGGAAACCACAGAGAGAGGGCGCTTTTGTGTTTGGGTCCTGCCTGCCACTTACCCAAAGCCATCTTGTTGGCCACCATGAGAACAGGATGCTGGACTAGATGGGCCATTCATCTGATTACATAAAATGCAGAAATTAACAGGTATGGAAGGTTCGTGAAAACAGAAAAGGTGCTGTCTGAATGTAACATTAGGCTTTTGTCTAACAGTCTGCCTTTCACAACCTTAGCACTGTAAGTATTTATACAGGGATATAAGTCATGCATGATTCAAGAGCATACCTGTTTCCCCACAAAGAAGAGACACAATCTCCATTTTTGCCTGGAACACATATGGTGAACAGCAAAATTGCAAGTATTTAGGTACCTAGTTGTCTGCCATAGATTGTATATCTAAGAAGACTCCAACACAACAAGAAGGAGACTGTGAATCTCATAGAAAATAACCAGTAACAAAATTCATTGTGGCAACATGAAGCTGAGTGCTGTGACGAATTGCAAGTTTCAGAACAAGTTTTATCACAGCCAAAGCAGCTCGTTTTATTTTATTTTATTCTTACATTGCTTCATTTGAGAAAATGGTAATTAGCCATTGCAAATTATCAATTGTCTTGGGACACTTCTTTCACTAAATGGTGTGTTCTCATCTCAGCTGGTCTTCCTCAACCACAATCCGCAAATGACAGTTTTTAAATTAGCAGCCACTCTATTATCACAAAAGCAGACACAACAGACAAGCTTACAACGAGAAGCTGGACTGCATTGCCTTTCAGAAGGGAGAAATGTATAACGTGCAATGAGGACCCTAAAGAAATATGACATTTCTCACATTTCATAATAGAGCACCTATAACTCAACAGATTGAAGCAAGACACTTACAGGCATTTATGCACAATCTTTGGAACAATGTCCTAAAATACTACTTTTGTGAATTTTTACTGTCAATTCAGTGAAGACTGAAATTCTTTGAAGAGCTTCAAATTTAAAGGGTGGCCATATATTTGTTGTGGGATTGACAGCTGTGACCTCTGACAGCAGCTTTACTTTATTATAAACATGGCAGAAAGATGTATTTTAGTACATTTATTCAAGGTAAGGGGAGATGCTTGCGGGGGGAGGCTAGCTGGTTTTTTTGCCCTGGGTGAAGCCTCCAGAGGGGCACCATTGAGGCTCCAAGCCTGAGTGTGTGTGCGTACACAAATGCACGAGGGGTCTTTGTCCAGTCTCAGACTCCTGGTGCTGACTTTGAACTTCCTAGTCATGCTTTTGGTGATCTGTACCTATAGCTTGACCTGTACCACTCCAAGCCTTGAGTAAAGATTTCTTTCTTATTAACATGTAAGAACATTTGTAGCATTTGGGACAGACGCCCCACCAGTGAGTAGAAGGTACCGCTTCTGTGCACAGTGTCCTTTCAAAATCTCCCCTGCCCATGCCTAAACTCAAACACTTACCCTCTAAGCAGATGTTGTTGTTGTTAAAAATGAAAACATGAAATATTTGCATGTAAAAAAGTCAGCTATAAATAATAGCCAAATACCATATTTTTCGCTCTATAACATGCACCCGACCATAACACACACGTAGTTTTTAGAGGAGGAAAACAAGGAAAAAAATATTCTAAATGAAACAGTGGATGTATGATTTTTGTGGTTCATGCTGTGGCCACAGACATGTGATCTGACAGTGAGTTTGGAGTAGCCCAATGCAAAAATCCTGAGGATCCATGTGGATCCATGCTTTGTAACCACGTTTTTGCACCACTGCGGCCCCAGGCAACAGTGGGTGCGTGATTTTTTTTGGTGCAAGATGTAGCCATGGACATGCTATGTGATCTGATGGTGAATTTGGGGTGACCCAGTGCAAAAATCCTGAGGATCCATGTGGATCCGTGCTTTGTAACCACGTTTTAAGTGGGGAGGGAAGGAAAAGCACTCAAGGGACAAGGAGCACGTGTGGGGTGTGTGGAGAAGGGTGCTGCTAATAATGCAGAAGAGGGGTATAAGGGGAGAAGGCTCCTCTCCTCTCCCACTTTGCTCCTTTAAAGTAAGCAGGCTCTGCTTTTCTCCCTCCTCCCTGCTCATCCCCGGCTTAGTGAGCTGAAAAACTTTGCTGCTATGTAGGGAGCTGAGTGGGGAGGAGAGAGGGACAGAGAGCCTGCTTGCTTTAAAGGAACCAACCGGCTCCTCTCCTCTCCCGCTTTGCTCCTTTAAAGAAGCAGGCTCTCTGTCCCTCTATCCTCCCCACTCAGCGGCTCTTCTCCCACTTTGCTGTTTCAAAGCAAGCCACAGAGGAGGGAAGGAAGGGGAACCATGGATCCTCTGCTCACGACTGCAGCAGATCCCCCCCCCCGCCACCCATAGGCATTCCCTCCATAACACGCACAGACATTTCCCCTTACTTTCTAGGAGGAAAAAAGTGAGTGTTATGGTGCAAAAAATATGGTAGTTTTCTATGTTATCAAGATAGAGGCTACTCTTCTACACTAGTTAAGAATTTCCACCCTCCTAAACAAATATCTGAAGAAGATGTTCCTCAATCCTAAGCATGTTAGCTCACTGGGGTTGACCCCTTGGTTAAGTCTGCAGTCCTAACCTCACTTACATGAGAATAGACGCCACTGGATTCAATAAGACATATTTCTCAGTAGACACAGTTAAGATCGTGCTCTAAGTGTGTTTAAAAATGTGACCTGATAGTTTAAAGAGAGAGGTCTCCCAGCTCAGTTCACAAACTATTTAACTATTTAATCCTGACTACTTGGGTGTAATTTGATCCCATCAAATAAGGAACCACTTCCAACCCTTATCCCATCACCAAGTAATAGCTCAGAATGAGTCACAGCAGCTGTGATCCCATCACGATATCACTAGGTATGACGTTACGACAATGTTGCAGTTATATTACAAGCATCTACTGCACACATTACAAGACAGCTGGCACCTATAGGAAATCAAACAGCTTAATTCAAAGTACACTTGATTAATTGATTTGCACATCAAGCTCTTCACAAATACCATTTTCTCAGTTTTGGCACTCTTGGGGCTTCATTTAGTCTTGTCGCATTTGCCAACAGACTTGCAGGCAAAAATATTTCCACAGTTTCCCAAAAGCAATCTAAATAATCTTTTAAAAAACAAACCAATCGGGACTATATATATTGTCAAAAATGCATTATTGGAATGCTCATCCTACAGCCCTGGTTCTTTCTCTTTTTAAAGTAGAACTTTACATGTTGACAATTGAGTTCATAGCACTGTATGTGCACCTCAGGGGGTGAAGTCAAACCATTGGAGAATCACAGCGCCTGCTGTGGCTGCAGAGACTGGTAACTCGTAACTGCTGCCTCCCATATTGTTTTTTGCTGTGTTAGCAGCACCATAGTGATCTCTCTAGGGCACAAGCCTGGGCAGTGTGTATGGAGGTCCTGGGCTGCCCAGATGACAACACACCCCTCTCAGCCTCACTGATGTGAGCCAAAGGAAAGGAGAGCAGGACATATAGCACCTGCTTGGTTGCAGGAGTTGCTGGAAGGAGGCATACAATATGCCATCCAACAGTCTTAGGGACTCCACTCTGGATTTGTGTAGAGTTTATTCCTTAGCCTTTTCTTCTCCCAAAGATGTCCTGCAAGGCAGCAGGTACAGATTTTTCTTCAGGATTTACTCCCAAAGCTTTTCTCGTGAAGAAGTATAGCTACAAGGCAATAGAGGTTTAGGATCAGAGTTTTCCTTCTCCTGGTCGGCTACCTTCCTAGGCTGACAAGCTCCATCTGCCCCTCACTTTTCTCTACAGCAAGTGCAGAAATTGCCTTCTAGATTTTTGGACCCACTATTGGTCTCATCTGCTCAATCCACTGAAGATTGTCTTCGCATGCAGGGAAAGTTCCTAACTCACAGAGGGTTTGAGACCCATCAGATATCCTCACCTGGTTCAGCCTGCCAATCAAAGTCGTTTCCCATTGTGTGGCCACTGTCACATGCTGATCACTTTTAGGAGCCACAAGTGAGAACTGAGTACAGGATGGGGACCAAAGGTGGGCAAACTACCTAAAAATGTTTAAAATCAGCTCACTTGTAACTTTCTCCCTTGAAATGTTTTCTTATGTTGCAACTATCTCATTTGTAGTAAACTTCAGGCCATGGGCTCATACACAGGAACATCAAGCCAATTGTTTGGTTTTGCAGTGTCACACTTCATTATTTGTTGACGTTAAGCAATTGTGACAACCTGTTAGAAAAGGAAATTTACCCAGCAAAAGGTTACACAAAGCTGGTAAATCACGGGTGCAGATTCTACACCACAAGACATATTTGGTCATAAACATGTCTAAACACATAGGGCAATGTGGACATCCAGGAACTCTAGCAAAGGATGCTACAGTGGGTTCAAAATAATTGAAGAAAGGCACAGCACTTGTCCCCAAGAATTTCAGAGCCAGGCTAGGATGTACAGTAGACTTGGCCTGGATGGTGGAATTCAAGGAAGGTATCTCTGCAAAATATGGTCTTCCTTCTAGACCATTGGGGGAAAAAATCACAATATGATTTATGAGAGTGGATTAATACAATAATAATAAATCATAATGAAATGCACCAATACAATAAAATGCGATCAAGACAGCAAACCAGAAGGTTTAAAATGGGCATCAATAGTCAGGGATTAATGTTGGGGAAAAGTTTTTAATAAACAACAAACTTTGTGGTGCCTGCTGTATTGTGGGGGGAATTCATTCCACAAAATAGGCACCACCACACTGATCTGTATGTATCTTGCTTTATATGCAAGATATGCCTGGGCATTGATAGATGTAGAAGTCACCATCTAACACAGACCTAGATGTGTGCCTTCTGCAGGAGGATAATCCGAAAGATTACCGAAACATTTTTACACCTTTCAAAGCTTCCTCCAATAATGAAGCTGAAGGTTCAATTAAAAGAAGAAATCAACAAAATGGGGGAGAAGGGAGCTGAAATATACTCGTACTGTAGTGATTTCATGCTCTTTATTGCAGCTTGTAAAACAGTGATTGAATTGCCCCCCAAACCTCAGGCTTTTATATACATTATTTACACAATGAGTCCCGTCTGATTGGCTGATTTTGCTTCCCTCCTGGATCCTGATTGGTCTTTTTCTGCAGGCCAATCAGTTGTTGCATTCCATGATCCTATTAACCTAATAGGCTGATTAACTTCCTCCTGGAGCTTGATTGGTCTTTTCCTGCAAGTCAATCAGTTGTTGCATTCTAGAATCCTACTTGCCTATTGTTCTAGGATCCAAGCTTAGTACATAACAGTAGCAAAAGTCATTTTAGGGCATGATTTTAAAAGATGGTGCCTGAGACTATTATATTATAGGCTGCATGAACACCACACATTTAAAGCACATTCCCCACCCCAAGAATCCTGCAAACCAGGGCTTTTTTTCATCCAGAACTCACCGGAACTCAGTTCAGGCACCTCTCAGGAGGGTGCCATTGCTATTCTAAGAGAAAGAGAGAGGTGTTTGTGGTGAGTTCCGACACCTCTTGTTCTACAAAGATAGCACTGCTGCAACCTATATTTTACCCCCCTTCACTTTGGTACAATTCCAAGCACTCTTAAAAAACTAGAGTTTCTAGGATTCTTTGGGCAGGGTGTGTGTTTTAAGTGTATAGTACATACACAGCCTTAGACATACACAAGTGAGCTTTTGCTAAGTGCAAAATAGATTTCAAGTGACTTAGGGCCAAGGGAACAGATTAGGGATGACCATTTGCCTTTGAAAATGGAAGTGCTAGACTCCAACTTAAATTTTAAAATCCTAGAATGTAATTCCAAAAGAGAAATAAAATAGCTACACTAAAATAGGAAGTTGCCATTTTCTGTTTTGGAACTTATACAGAGCACATCTGATTTCCAGTTTACATATGCATAATAGGAAGACATTAGCAATTATCCAGAAATATTAACTTAGCTGTCTCTGTAAAATTCTCTGTGTGCTGTAGCAGTCTACAGATTATTGTACACAAGTGGGCTCTGGCAGTAGCATGACAGGTAGCCAGGAGAGGGGGAGGGGGGAGGGGGGACACAGACTACTGCTAGCATATTACATCAATACAGGTAATAAAGTTGTAATGTCCTATCAATAAAAATATGGATTTTTCTGAAACCACTTGGGTTACAGTATACACAAGAACTAAAATAAATTGCATTGACTTGAATGAACTCTAACGTCACGACGCTACCAATCATATTTGCTACTCCATAACTGTCTTGAAATCAAACAAGGGATAAAAAAAAAATGTTTTGACCACATCATATAACCATCAGTCACTCCACGTACCTGGAAGTCTCTATTTGAAGGAAGGGAACTAGCAGAAGGCTCAGCAGGGAACTCTCAGTCCTCTTGCACACAAATTAGAAAAAGAAGCTGGTTTGTAACAGGAAGGCCTTGAAGGGAAGAAAATGTGAGAAAGCTGCTGTGGGACCTCACATTCGAGGACCCCCATCTAGATTGTTTGCTTTACTGCTGTACCGTAGCAACTTTGATTCAGAACGCAAACCGAACAGCCTGGTTCACCGACACAGTAAGACAAATTATGCTTACCAGAACAACACAAACCTATGAGCTTCCAGAAAAGAGCTTGCAGCCACTCTGCATCTCCTGGGTCATTTTGGCTGCGTCACCAACCAAGGTCTGGTTTAGTCAGTAAATGGTCTGGACCCAGGCTTCTGGTTAAGCTATAGCTCGTGGTCAAGGAGGAGAGAGCTTAGCCACAAGACCACATTCAGGTCACATGCTAAGCGGCAGCAAAAAGAAAAAGCAGACTGAGGAGGGGTTAAGCAGTTGCCAGTTTCTCTCTGGGAGCTCCTACATACATGTAGACCCAGTAAGCCATAGTTTGGCTTACCATGTCATGCAAGTGAGGTGAATGTGTGTTTAGGGTAGTGCTTTTTTCTTTAAAAAAATGTTTAGGGGTACTCTCATTTTGACTCAAGAAAATCACCATTTTATAGTTCAACTCGGGGGAAATAAATACAGTAAATGGACAAAAGTACAAAGAACTTGTATTACCTCATATTGCAGAGCTGACAGTTCACAGTAACGCTTGCTTCCGTCTGAGACTCAGGAAACACCGGGAAAAGAAATGAAGCCACCATCAGAGGAGCTAACAACGAAACTGACCAATCACCGTGCTAGGTTCCAACTCCTACTTCACACATTAAACGCTTGCTTCCATCTGAGACTCAGGAAACACTGTAACAGGAAATGAGGCTGCCATCACGGGTAGCAATGGAACTGATGATTCACCATGCTAGAGAAGAAACTAAACATTTTTAAAATATTTAGTTTCTTCTCCTGTTAGATTCACAAAATGTTTAGGAGTATGCGTACCCCTGCATCCCCCCAGAAAAAAAGCAGTGGTTTAAGGCAAACTCAGAGAGGGACGAAACACAACGGTGAGTGGTTGTACTCTGTTCTACACACACACACACACACCAAAGCTCAAGAAGGACTGTGAACCTTTCTCCTTCTCCCACCCCTCATGCCATAAAAGCTCATCAAATGCCCTTGGGCCCATCATTGTCAGCTAGGGATGTAAGAGAAGACACCCTTTCCCATGCCACCTTACATTTGTCCCATGCAGCAGTTCCACTGCAGTTTGCCTTCTACCCAATAGAGTTATTTGACTTACCATCCTCTAAGGCAAAATGGTGTGACTTTAAAAAATTCACCTAATTGAGTGAGGAAGCAAATTCCATAGGTTAACTATGTGCTGTCATTCTTCATCCATAAATGCCTAGCCTAATTTAGAGGACATCCTCGGGATGTCTTACAATTCACCCAGCTTTTATCAGATTCATTGTCAACTGGGCACTACATGTAATTGGTGCAGGAAGAGGTCTACAGGCTTTTGTGCATCCCTGTCAGCTCAGCAATCCACTTGAAGTCATCCAGAGGGTAGCAGTGGAGATTGTCTGGTCCTTACTAGAATGGTACAACAGAAAGTAGATGCCGTTCATCAAAAGCATCACTTCTGCCCTATTTTTTTTATCAGTGTGTTTCTCCTGTGCAATAACTCACAATTTCACAAGGAATCAGGATGTCAGGACTCCTCATCAGTTCATCCTGATGGTACATCAGGATGTTTCACATCAGGAGTTGTCCTCTCCTGTACTAAGCATGCGGATGCTGGGCCTATTCTACATCTGAGAGAATGACTTCTCTCATACTAACCTGGCTGTCTTTAAGATCAGCTAATGATGCCTTCCTGGTGGTCCCTGTGATGGATGTGGTTAAAATTCCAGAGGCCTGTAATAGGGACTTTTCAGTGGCAGCCCCAGAACTTTAGAATGATCTCCTCACTGAAATGTGCCTCACCTCAAGGAGGCAGATGGAGATGTACCTCTTTTGGGAGAACTTTAGAGGTGTCATTAACTGACCTGAGTGTATGGTGCCTGCTCTCTTATGCCATCCTGTTATTTTAGCTTATGCCAAGTTCATTTTGTACTGGTATTTTAATTGGGTTTAGAAATATGTATTGGTGTGTTTTAATATGTTGCCTTCCATCTGAGAATACCACTAAAAATCACATGTGCCTGTGACGGATAGTATAGGCATATTCATGTGTGACTACTGAAAATCAATGTTTCTAAACTTAGCCTTACTTAGACAAGCAATATTTTCTTCAAGGTTTGAGAAATTACAAGCAGCATCCAGCCGCTCTTAATGTACCGAAATCTGATCAGATAAAAATAAAAGCATAATCATCATAATTAAAGGAACCCACCAGAGAAAAAATTAAATGGTAAAAGGCTTAAATAAAGCTGCCATGGGTGGTTTAATGGCTCTTGAACAAATAGAAATCCATTTTAAGGGGAAAAAATGAAAGGAAGGAAAGCAATATAGGTAGCTTAGAGAGAGCAGTAGCTGCCTCCTACTAATCAGCAATAACAAAGACTTAAATTAAATGATTGCTACTCCAAGAATAACAATAAGGACAATTTTTAGTATCACTTGAAACATGAATTATTAATGCCTTCAGTGTCTCGCTACAATATGCCTCCTGTCATACTTTGCTTCAGCCTATCCATTAATAATATTTTTTCAAAAAAGTTTGATGAGGTAAATTTTAATTGTAAAAGGTGGCTGTGGGGAAAACAGGCTGCCTAAAGACAGGCTGTCTAAAGAGACTTAACTTTGGCATGACCATTCACAGGGAGAGCCTAATCCATCCCTTTCAAGCTTTCTACCTTCAGGGAACCCTTTCTGTACCCAATAATCAGCAAAGGTACCCATTCTGCTCTTCAGCTGCCATGGAATCTTCTGTGTATACCAGGCCCAGTATACCTGAAGGAGTGCCTCCACCCCCATCATTCTGCCCAGACACTGAGGTCCAGTGCTGAGGGCCTTCTGGTGGTTCCCTCACTGCGAGAATGTTTAGGGGTACTCTCATTTTCCTACTCATATTGAAATACTGCCCATCAACGAGGCCAAACTTAGATTCACAGAATGTTTAGGGGTATGCATGCCCCTGAGTCCCTCCCAGAAAAAAGCACTGTTAGAGGGTATGGTAGGATGTCCCGATTTTCATCGGGCAAATGGTGGAGGGTATGGAGCTATGCGACCCCCAAGCCAAGGAGATAAGTAAGTATACAATCTTTAGAAGACATTTGAAGGCAGCCCTGTCTAGGGAAATTTTGTAATGTTTAATGTTTTAGTGTGTGTGTGTGTGTGTGTGTGTGTGTATAGAGAGAGAGAGAGAGAGAGAGAGAGAGAGAGAGAGAGAGAAAGCTGCCCAGAGTGACTGGGGCAACCCAGTCAGACGACCAGGGTATAAATAATGTTTATTATTTTTTTAGTATGGAATAGGACATCCCTATTTTCATTGGAGAAATGCTGTAGCAAAAGGGCAGAACGGGGTCTGCTGGTAGATTTTTTGAGGGGTGGTTCAGTAGGTCAGCCAAGGTTTGGGCTTCCAGCTGTTTGACAATAGCAAGGTGAACAAAAATCCTTTCCTCACTTCAGTTAGGCTCCTGAAATGAGGAAATTGGGAGCAGACCTTCATGTGAAAAGTCTGTGAGTTCAGCTCAGTTTTGGTACTGAAAGCAAATGCCTAGTCTCAGAATGTGCTCAGAGGCTGTCTGTGTGTCATTCACAGCTGGCTCTGGCTGGTAGATTTTGGGGTCCTGTTCATAAGTAAAGTAGATCAGACAAGCATGAAGTCCCTACTAGATCCCATCCCTGTACTATAACACACAATCACTTACCAAGGCCTCTTCCTCCCCCTGTGTAAACAAAGAACAAACAGGGTTTCTTTATGCCAAAGAGCAGGTTATTTTTATTTCTGCCATATTTGCCATTGGTAGAGAATTGCAGTTCAGCAAGAAACCAAGCAATGTCAAAGGAGAAGGTTATATGTGTGGAAATATTAGCATCACGGATAACAACAACTCACTGCCACTCTTACAAAAATTCCATTCAAAATTTAGATTTTGAAAATTGTTCCTTGAAATAAAGAGGAAGAAAATTGAAAAAAATAAATAAATCAGAGAAAGAATACGAAAATATGTTACGTTTTTGAAGTGTAATTTGGAAATGTATGTAATATTGAGCAGCTAATAAGGGTGGGAAATGAAATAGAAAGATGGTGGGGTGGGAAGTCCCTTTTAAATTGGTATTAAATTTGAATTAATGTGATGTTATATAATTTATTTTTTGAAAAGCAATAAAAGATAATGGGGAAAAATGTGTTCCTTGAGAAGTAGGTTACATCCTTAGCCAGTGCACTGATCGCTCTGAAATCTCAATATGTTTCCTTTCCAGCAAATGTCTCCTCTACCTCCTTTCAGCTGATGATCCGTTGCTGTCGCTTATCTGTCTGAGAGTCCCGTAGGCGAGAATGTCTGGGCTCCTACTTGGAGTCGCATCAGTTTTGCTCCAGGGTTGCCGCAGACTGAGCTGATTTCTCTGACATGCACAGGTCACCTATTGCTTGGTCATGCAGAGGACACTCTTCCTTCTCGAGAGATTCATCCTGTTCACTGCTAGGGATAGACCAAAGGTACAGATGAAGATATGAGGGCAGAGGGAGCATTGGGATGGCTTCATTTGCATTAATCACATTGAAATACAGGGAAGTACCACAATGCTCGCAAATGATATGTAATACACACACAGAAGGAGACAGACGATGTCTCATCTGGCTTCAAGTTGGAATTTCACACAAGAAAAATAGGCAGAGAAATTGTGCTGGAATATAAAAGATAGCTGTCAGTCTGATTTAAAGGCTAAGGAATACATGAAATTCTTTGTTCAGCGAGTCCTTGAGGGCTTGCTAGTAAAACACAACTGGGAGCCCAGCAAAGGTAATTTTGTGCAGCTTTAATTATGTACTCAGTACTTGGAGACTGGGTGAGAATCTCTTTCCCCTCTTTTCCTTTTTTTTTATTATAAAAAATACACATAAAAACCTGCTAGAATTCAGTTTTTACAGCTTGATGGTGGATTACAGGTATACAGCCTCTGCAGTTTGGTGCATCAAAGTGTAATGTTGTTGCCCCCCCTCCAAAAAAAGGGGGCATTTCTGGGAGAGAGAAACTTATAATTGAGTAACCACTGAAAAATTAAGGCAATCAGGATCATCTGCTACCATTCCTCACTGTCTGCTTTTAATCCTGATAAAATATCCACATTCAGTGAGGCTGAATGTGAAATTCATAGACCCAAGCCCTCTTCAGAGACTTTAGAGAGCAGCCTTGTGAATGGGTGGGAAATATTTACTTGCACAGGGATCGAGAAATCAGTCTTTCAGTATGGCAATAACTGTGCTTTGGAACTTCCTGCCTATTGATGTTAGGCAGGTATCCTTGCTATATTGATCTTGGCTTAAATCACATAGGCATCCTTCACATGCGCAGAAGACTCTCCACTGCAGACATTGAGTCTCACAATTGTATTTTGGAGCTGGCCCCAGAGAGGGCATAGGTAGGGTGCTCGTTGTCCTGCTCCCTGGCTTGTGTGAAGGATCTGAACAACAAAATAAGAATCGTACAATTGTAGAGTTGGAAGGGACCCCACGAGTCATCTAGTTCAGCCTCCTTCAATGCAGGAATCTCAGCTAAAACATCCATGACGGATGGCCACCCAACCTCTGCTTAAAAACCTAAGGCTAAAGTTACAGAAGTTTTGCCTAACAGGGCTAAGCTGTTTCTTCTTCAGAGAAAGTCACGAAACGTTTCCCTACTACTTAAACTGTATTTTATTTGATGTGGCTCCCTTTTTGGCAGAGACTAGTCATCTAGGCCATTCTGCGTGCCAGTTTCCAGCATTCTCTCGGCCTTTTGTACGGTTTCCTGCTCCAGCCTTTAATCTGAGCTTTCACGTCTTCCATCAGCCCCCAAATCATGTAGGAGAAAAAAACCCCTTTGCTGCTCTTTTCCTGCTTTTAAAGTCATAGTGCAAAAACATCATGGAATTGTAGAGTTGGAAGGGACCCCTGCAATGCAATAATCCTCTCACAGCCATCCCCGTGTGGGCTCGATCCACCAACCTTCTGGTTAACAGCCAGATGCACTGACCCATTGTGCCACATGTTTCAGCATGTAGGTGTTCTTCATGGCACCAAACCATCATTCTGGAAATGCTAAAATGGTTTCACTTTAGCCTGTCTCCATTCAACCCTTTCTTTAAAGATAGGTAAACCTAGAGATGGGAAGGCCTGGGGGGGGCAGAAAAATTGGGGGGAACGGACTGGTTTTTCCCCGTTTTCCCCCAAAGCCCGTTTTTAGAAGTCCATGAGAAAAATGACAAAGAGGAAGAAGAAACAGAAAATGATAGCAGTAGTTCAGAAATGAGATAGAATAAACTGCATGTATATGTTGTGCCTTCTGTTTTTTTTAAAAAAGCACTACTCAGAGGATAGACCTTCTATGGAGCTTCAATACTGAGGTGGACCTTAACTTTATTTGCTGTTGGTGCTAAGGGGCAAATCTGATTATTATTTATGTTGATGGTTTCTTGCTTTTTTATTGCTTTCGAGGGAAAGGGGGGTGGTTACCTGTTATATTGCAAGCATAATACTTTTATATACACGCAATTTGTAAAACTACTCCACACTGAACTTCTTTTCATTTTTTCCAAAATTTTCATTTATTCCCGAATAAAACGGAGGTATGTTTTATTCTCATGGCTTCAAAATTTCCGGAAATTTTACATTTCTAGGTATGCCTCTCAAACTCCTTATAAAACAACAGCTTATAATTGTATAAGGAGCACTTACTGTACACAAAAGCGATAAACAAACAGAACAGGATTTTTAAAACTTGGGCATATCCAGTGATTTTAAAGGAGGTTTCTTTCCTTTGACACTGCAGGAGACATGGGAAAGTAAGTATTCTAGAAACACACACCTTTGGACCTTTCCCCCGTTGTGTGGGTTTTGCATTCAAGCCTATTTCAGGAGCTTACGGTATAACAAAGCAATGAACATCTCAGCAGAGAATCTGCAATATCTATATGTTTAGCTATACTTCTTAAAACACCCGTGAATTTGCAGGCTTAAAGTCTTGAAGGTGAAATCCCAATATATGATTATATAATTGTTGAAATAAATCCTGTAATCCATCTTGCTTTAATGTGTGTAATGTGGGGTATGACATTTACTCAGTACTCTAGTTGCACAGGACTCTAATAGGATATCCTCGTGTGGCTAAATGCAGCTTTTCATTCCTGCTTCAACACTGGTAGTATAAAATGGCCAAAGCTGATTTGGAGAATTTGTAGTTGTATATGTACATTCCATAGAGCATGTGAGTCATTAGTTTAAACTTTCTCTATTATATCTTATAATGCAGACTAATACTAAAGGATTCATAGAGACTTGCTTTAGTATGGATGTGTTCCTTAGGCAGACTACATAATATGATCCTGTTGGATTAACTTGGATTAACATTAGCTTGGCATGGAATGTTCTCAGGGTTTTTTTTAAGTTGAGTTTATCCACTTCTGAACTACAAAATTGCCAGGAGAAGGCAGTTTTTGGTTAGATTGATAGCCACAAAATCGATGGAAATGCTACTGAAGGGTATTCAGGAAATCTTGCTTTTAACCTCAGAGGCCTTGGCCCCCTAGAAGCCCAAATGAAACTACTAGAAACAGAACGGAAAGAAATCGAAAGGACTTTTCTGCCATTCGAAGTAGCTAATAAAATGCAGTTGTGCAATATAACAAAACGCCATAAAAAGAGGTCATCTCCATTACATATTACCCTCATGATGGTAGTACAGTAGGTATTCAGGTCATGCATATGGGGGCCCAAAGTGGGGGAATGGAGAAGTGAGAACACGTCCCCCTCCCCATATACCTGCACATCCCAGCTCACTTCAGACCTTCCTGCCCTGAGAAAACTAGTCAGAAATGGGATCCTAAATGCATCCAGGTGAGCACACTTAGAATCCTCCTCATAATCAGGAAGCCAGATGAGGTGAGAGCTCCCAGTCATGGGCAGTAAACTATGAGCCATCAGATGAATGCATGTAGAATCCACTTTCAGACCTTTTATGCTTGCCCCTACCCACCTTATTCCACACTCATCCAGGTAACTCCATCAAATCATTCCTGAATCTGCAGCATTAAAACAGGGATGAGCAACTGCACTGGCTGCCCATCAGCTACCCTCTAATTGTCTGGGACATCCCAGATTGACAGAAGCCTCTCATCCCAATCCTGAATGTCCTGCTTTGGCTCCCGTGCTCTGGCCACACCAGAGTGCAGGACCAAAATATGGGTGTGTGTTTTCTGTCCCACACTATGGCATGAATCGGTTGTCTCGCACCAGAGCATAGGACCAAAAAATGAATGGAAAGGAAACTTACCTAGACCCTGTGCATTGCTATTCTTCCTCCTCCTCCCATCGCAGCACTTCTGGAAGCTTCTGGAAGTGCGGTGCTGGATGAGGTACAGAGGCCACTCAGGCCAAAATGGCTTCCCCCTGGGCCGCACTGGCCAGAACAGCATCTCCCAAGGCTGCAAAAAGAGGAGGAGGCCATAGAGGTGGGCCAGGGAGGGGGCAAGTGGGTGAGTCTTGATTTCTTCTCCCAAAATGTTAGCGTGTATGCCATGTACAAGGTCTTGTTTCTGAGCAACTCAGGACCAGTTTACCACAAAGACCACTTGCCCTTGCATAGGCTTGTAAGGTCACTTTTGGGGAAAACTTTTGCAAGGCGCTGCACTCTACAGAATGACCCAGGGGCCCTACAGCATGGTGGAATGCTCTCCCCTGAGCCATACATGAAGCACCATCCATCCATCGCTTCCAACAGCTTGCAAAGACACACATTTTTGCCCATGTTTTCTCTGACCTGTGAATCTGGACCCTGCTTTGTGACTGAATTCTTGTTTTTAATCTGTTTTTTAATAATACTCTTTTACTGGTTTTTATGTTGTGTCCCTGTTTTTATGACACCATTGCTCATATGTTGTATTTTTGTATACGGCTCAGATATGTTGAAACATTAAGCGTCTGCTCCTTGCAGAGGAGCTCTTGCAAGGGGTGTTTAATCCTAAAGTTGTTTACTAGGAGATAGTTCCACTGATTTCAATGGGGCCTGCCCTCAAGCAGACCAGGTGTGCATACAATTATAAACCTAGAGTTTGTTCTGCCTGCCAGTAACATTTTAGTAAAAAGAGGGCAAGCTACCTCATAGGTTGCCAAAGCTGTGCGGGGAAAAAGCAGTTCTGCAAGTTCTTTCCACCTGATCATTGCCATTGCGAGATGACAATTGTGTAGAAATGAATGGTCCCTGCCTGCATAGTGCCAGACCTTTTAATGATTACATCAGCGGCGTGGAACGAAGCTATAAGCAACTAGTTCCCACACTGCTGCTGTACTCAATGTATGATGGCCACTTTGAAAACCTCTTTTTTTCCCTTTTTCTTTTTTGGGTAGAACTATAGTTGAAAAGGACTAGAATAAAAGCAGGCTGCTGAGTGCAAAACAGTCAAAAGAGATGTAGTTCAAGCATAATATTTGGGATGCATTCAGCAGAGAAATCAATTGGCCAGTTACAACAAAAGATAAATTAAAGGAGAGTGCCCGTACATATTCCAGCAGATTCAGACAGTTGGTGAAATACAGTTCTTACTGTATGAAGTTAATTCTGTTATTGGCAGTCCTAACCAGCTGCATTCTGGTGACTGGGAGCAGCCACTGAGACCACATAACACTGGTTTTGAAAGATCTACATTGGCCCCCAGTACGTTTCCGAGCACAATTCAAAGTGTTGGTGCTGACCTTTAAAGCCCTAAACGGCCTCGGTCCAGGATACCTGAAGGAGCGTCTCTACCCCCATTGTTCTGCCCAGACACTGAGGTCCAGCGCCAAGGGCCTTCTGGTGGTTCCCTCTCTGCGAGAAGCCAAGTTACAGGGAACCAGGCAGAGGGCCTTCTCAGTAGTGGCACCCGCCCTGTGGAACGCCCTCCCATCAGATGTCAAAGAGAACAACAACTACCAGACTTTTAGAAGACATCTGAAGGTAGCCCTGTTTAGAAAAGCTTTTAATGTTTAATAGACCATTGTATTTTAATCTTTTGTTGGAAGCCACCCAGAGTGCCTGGGGAAAACCAGCCAGATGGGCGGGGTATAAATAAATTATTATTATTATTATTATTATTATTATTATTATTATTATTATTATTCACTATTAAGAAGCTAATGGAGACTGACTGGGAAATGCAGATAAAATTCTTCTTAGGTATACGATGCGCAACTAACTCCAATTTTGAAATACAGTATCATGCACAAAGTGCCCCCCCCCACTTCAGAATTGACCAGTTCCCACTGAAGTCCCAAACAATAATTTTAAAACCCCAGAAAGACATTTGTAAGAACCTCTGAAGGACACTGAAATTTGGTGCTACACTCTCTGACCTCTAGTATCACATCAAAAATAGTTAGAGAAGATAGCTCATCCATGAGGAAACAATATCAGAGGCAGCAGAGTGGGAAAAGATCAGGAGCTCATCACCTTCATCTGAAACTGTTGAGAGGTGAAATAAATATTGTCTTGCACAGAAGTGTACAGGGTTTATGTGTGTGTGTGTGTGTGTGAGAGAGAGAGAGAGAGAGAGAGAGAAAATGCACCCCAAAGCCTAAAAGTAAATCTAACACCCAATAGTCTAGAAGCTAACAAAGGCTGCCACATTGATCTGAAACAAAAATCAACACTTTTCTTGTTTGTTAAACTCCCATATCTCCTAAAAGAAAATTTCAAGACTCCCTGTACCTTCACTTCTCACAGTGAGGGAATTGCCAGAAGACCCTCGGAGGCAGACCTCAGTGTCCGGGCTGAATAATTGGGGTGGAGACGCTCCTTCAGGCATACTGGGCTGAGGCGGTTTAGGACTTTAAAGGTCAAACCAACACTGAATTGTTCTTGGAAACATACTGGGAGCCAATGTAGGTTTTTCAGGACCAGTGTTACATAGTCCCGGCAGCCACTCCCAGTCACCAGCCTGGCTGCTGCATTCTGGATTAGTTGTCGTTTTGGAGTCACCTTCAAAAGTAGCCCCACGTAGAGCACATTGCATTCAATATACACAAGATGTCACACATATCCCTCCAAAGGTGGTAGGTGCCATTTTCCATTCTCCAAAAATAATTTTTTAGTCTATGTATGTATACTATGTAAAGAGTGGGGGTGTGGGTGGCGCTGTGGTCTAAACCACTGAGCCTAGGGCTTGCTGATCGAAAGGTTGGCGGTTCGAATCCCCGCGACGGGGTGAGTTCCCGTTGCTCGGTCCCAGCTCCTGCCAACCTAGCAGTTCAAAAGCACATCAAAGTGCAAGTAGATAAATAGGTACCACTCCGGTGGGAAGGTAAACGGCGTTTGCGTGCACTGCTCTGGTTTCACCAGAAGCGGCTTAGTCATGCTGGCCACATGACCCGGAAAAACTGTCTGCGGACAAACGTTGGCTCCCTCGGCCTGAAAGCGAGATGAGCGCACAACCCCAGAGTCATTCGCGACTGGACTTAACTGTTAGGAGTCCTTTACCTTTACCTTTTTATGTGAAGAGTATAGCATACCATAAGGTCAAGGGTTAATCCTTAAGAGAGAAAACATGTCCTTTATTTTTCCATAGAAAACTTGCATAACAACAGCCCTTTTTAAGACTTGGTTAATTGAGCATATGGATGCGACCCCATCCACTGCCTTCTGTTATCATAGATAACACTTTGATCTTAAGATCTTAAATACAGTCCGAAATCCTGATTGCATAGGATTTAGGATTACATGCACATGGTGGGATCACCGGACCTGGGAAAACAAATGATATTATTACATTTCCCCCCTGCGTGTGTTCAGTGAATGTGTGAAAAGGGGCTAATGCCTGCTGTATGTTGAAATGCTGGAACCGGGAAATATTTTCTATGATTTCCTGACATTTTTTTATTATAGGTTTTATGCACTAAAACCACAGCTACTTGGTACAACTATAACTTATTTTTAGCCTGCACAAACAAGTGGATGCATCCTATTCCCTGTGCCCTAGGGCGGAAAATGATGTGGAAAGTTTCTACATAACTTTCCACACAAATGTGGTCCCAACTATTTCATATACAAGCCAATCTCTTTTCTTCTGTTTGGCAATGAAAAGCCTACTGTAAGTTGCTGTGTGCTTTGCTGGTTTTTTTGCTGTTGATGATTTACCACATTTATTTATTTAAGATATATTTAGCCCACTTTTCAATTTGTAATCAAATTCCCAAAATTATGTTTTGCGCTGAAGTTTTTTGCCAACTGCCCAACAGCTAGACACAGCTGTGTTCATTTATTTTTGACTCAGCTTTGTGCATTTGAATTAGAGAAGGAAGAGCTCCCGCCCAGGCAGAATTTAGATTTAGCCCCAAAATTAAGAGCAAAACTGAAGAGCACTCAGGAAAAAAGTTGCTTGCAATTGCCACCCCCTCCTAACCCATGAACCTCAAATCCCCTTACCTGGGAATCATGGGTGTTCTTCCACACATGGTTGGTGTTGCAGAACCAGCTCCTATGTTATTTCTATCCCTTCTCCCCACCTTCTTCTTCCCCTCCTCCAGCAGAGCAGTGGGGAGGCAGCTCTCAGTCCCCGGCTCTCTCTTATGGGACTTCCAGACTGTTGCTGTTCTGCGGTGGAGTTCAATCACATACCAGCAAATTCAGGTTCTGCCATTACAATTGACTGGACAACAAATCTGCTCCCCCAACAGATCAACTGTGCATGGGAGTAGTGGTGAGTGGTGCCTGGCACTGATAGGACAGAAGACAGGGAGGCCAACACCAGGTGGCGCCAGAACCCATGACAGTCAGGGCTAATTAATTCTAATTTTGACCCTATCCTTCTCCTTGCTCCATTCTACAATGATGAAACTGAGAATAAGGGCTCATCCACATTTCCACTTGTTCCATATTGCAGGTATTAACATCACACAGCATGAAGCAACTGAATGCATAAAAACGAACTCCTTTTGGAATAAAACATTGTCCAGACCGATTAGATTGATTCAAGCTTTAGCTGCAGAACTTTATTCAAAACAGAACAAGTGCATCAAAGATAAATCCTCCTATACTAACCACCGTATATAAAAAAAGAGTGTCAGCTGGATATTGAAAGGCATAGAAAGCTCTATAGGAAATGTTAGAAAAGCATAGGGCTCTTAAGTGGACACCCTAGGAAAATAGATACTTTAAGATTGGATCCCTGCCGTATTGGTGATTTTGCGAAGCAGTACAATTCAGGGACCCTATTGACCCGGAGTCACATAAAATTTATCTAAACTCTGTAAAATATAATGTATTTTATGTATAAGGTAGATGATTGAAACTAACTAAATGTCAAATGTTGCCTCAAATTGGGTCATCCATTTGGATACAGAGCCTAATAATTCTGCACTGAAACAATGTGTGACACAGTTCGTCCTCTTTTTTAAAGTGGGATTAATTAGTAGGAACATGCTTTTTGATATTTTTGAACCCAATTCTCCTGTTACAAAGCTGAAGTTGCTAAAGAGATTTCCAGAGTATTAAGATAATTTAGAGAGGGGGTTGGGAATCACAAGAATATAAACTTGTCGTGAGTAATGACTATCTTTTTATAGTAGGTTAATTTGCAAAGAATATTCTATATACAGCTACTGAAGAATGGTACTTAATGTAGCAATTCAATATTTACAGAAGATTGATTGATTGAGTGAGTGAGTGAGTGAGTGATCGATCGATCGACTGACTGACTGACTGACTGACTGACTGAATTTATTTCTAGGCCATTCTATAAGCCAATTGTATCTTTGGATAGTTTAGGGCAGATGACACCACTATACTTTTAAATCATATTCACATTTAAAACACATGAGTTCCCCCAAAGAATCCCGAGAACTGAAGTTTCCTCCTCACAGAGCTACCATTCCCAGCACCCTTGAGTAAAGTTTGTTATGTTAAAACTAAGATCATGTGCATCAAATGTGCTTTAAATGTATAGTGTGGATCTACCCAAACTTAAAAATACAGTTAAATAGAGGTTTCACTTTCAAAGAACAATAACCTAAAGATTAAACTAATATGCAGCCCAGCAAAAAATGAGAAAAGCCTGCCGGAGCTGGCCAGCAGATCATCTGGTCAAATATCCTGTTGTCGCAGTGACCAGCCAGATGTCTTTGGGAAACCTGTAAGTAAGACGTGAGCACAACAGCACTCTCTCCACCTGCAATTCCCAGAAACAGCCTCTGAGGTGGAATATGGCAACTGTGGCTAGTAGCCATTGATAGCCTTGTCCCCCATGGTTTTATCTAATCCCCTTTTAAAGCCATGCAAGTTAGTGTCCATCACTGTGGAGGTGAATTCCATTGATGAGACCATTGTGTGTAGATCCCTGTCTCAGAATTGGACAAATTCATGAAGAGTAAGTCTTGTAGGCATTTGCCATTGAGCAGAACCATTGAAATCATCGGGACTTTTCTTGCTGATTTCTGTGCATTGGAAAAGACACAATAACAAATGGGATAACGCCAGGTCCATTGCATTTGTGTAGACCACAAAACCCATGCTAGTTGGCCCCAATTTATTTTCATTTGCTATGCAGGCAGGTGCAACTCCAGTAGGGGTTCATCTGAGAATCTGTACGATTTATGGCAACTTGATTAATTGATTCTTAGCCTAGAGAACATTCAGTTTATCCATTCACGAGACAGCCATTCCTCTGCCTTTCAGAGGGTTTCCGTGCTCAATTGGGGTTCTGTGTTTGTATGCATACACCCCACAGGCAAAGTGAGATGAAAGAAGCTAGCATCTCAGAAAGCAGATTCCTGAAGGCAGCACACATAGATCAGTAATTAAAGTGAGGAGTCATAAATTTCTAACTTCGCCAAGAAATAGGAGGGTTAGGTTACACAAACAATCAACCAAGGCAGAAAAACACCCCTGAACACTAATATACACATTTACTCAAACAATATCACAGCCATTGCAACTTGGTAACTAATCGACTTGGATTAATGATATGTTGCACGTAAATCAGCTGTATTGTCAAAACACTGCTCCTTTAATCCCTTGTAAATTATGGGGTTTATAAAAGCAGATTTTTATGGATCACTGAATATTGTTTAAATATACATATGGAATGGAGTTTAAGTGCTAATCCGCTGCCATTTAAATAAACCAAGTATCCATCATTGGTCTCTGTTATGTCCCAGCACCTAATCATTTAATAAACTCACAGCTAGTCTAAACTCGTCTATGCTGGAATCCAATTTTGGATTTACTCTTGCATGTTCCATACTGCAGCACAGAATATGCTCTTAAGACCTGTGTTGGTTCCTTTCCTTTTTCTTTTTTTTTACTGTTTGTTTTCATTTAGTTTTGTCCTACTGGCAAGCTACACTTTATAGACCAATGGAGAAAATAGATCTGCCTGACAATATTTGCACTAGGTGCTTTGTAAATGAGATTGTATTTTATTGAAAGCTGAGTCCTACATCTGCTTTGCTTTATCAACAAAACATGCAAACATGCTGATGGTTCCAGTCCAGAAATCTATTTGTAGACTAAGAGGAAATGCAGAAGGTTCACGTAATTGGTAAAGGGAAATCCATATGTGCTCTTCGATTGGGTTTTTGGGGTGTGTTTTCTTTTTTTACCCATGACTACACCGTTCTACTCTTTAAATGATGACATTTTGATGTTGAATGTTAAACACAGTCTAATGCTGAACACAGATGTTACTGAAATAACCTTGCATGCAGTGCTTCCAAATAAGTCTTTGCCAGTAACTATCAGCATTTATATTACTCATTCCTGATCTCAGATCCATCTAATTCATTCCTGGTTTCTACTCAAAATCTAGATCTTGGAGCAGAGGGTGTTAGATGTGCTTGTTCATCATTGAAAGGGCATCTTTAGAGAGGCCTGAAAAGGGAAGTTGGAGCCGCCCTTAACCCGGTTCAACATTTTCCTCAATTGTGTCATAGGGAGGCAGAGAACCAAAGTAGCCCCCATCTATGAACTATGGGAGGCTGAACATCTCTTGTGGATATGGATCTTGTGACTCCTGTTCTATTGCCTTTCTGCTTGTTCCAGTGCAAGATGGAAACTGTCAGGAAAACCATCCTTTATCTGATGATGACAGTGGTGTTGCTTGAGGGCAAATATGTGTGAGACACCCCCATCCCAAAAAAAACCCCTGCTCTTTAAAATCAAACCATACATGTGGAATATTCAAACAAGTCAGGGTGGTTGCTTTCTTGATTAGCCTGCCATTTAGCCTACCATGCAGGGATTTCTTCCTAGCCTTGGTTCTATATTTCTAGGAGACTGCAATGCTACTTTTCTTTTCTGCATTATTTCTTCAGCCAACTTTGGAGCTGGAAGAAATCCCACAGTCACACTTTATTGCCCCTGGCAAATGTTGTCTACATGCAGATATCCTCCATGGCTGAAGGCCTTCCACAGATCACCAATTCCACTCACAGAGGATCCCTCTCACTTGGAAATACTTGCATCCTGTGTCCCTAAACCATTTATTCACCTCTACACTTAGTATTCTAATATAAAAAAGTAAGACTACCAAGTCAATAATAATGATATAGCTAGGCATGTACCTGATTAGGCCCTCTGAAGAGACAATTCTATTCTCCTCTTCAAGAATATACCAGTTTTTGTTTTTATTCTCTCAGATACAGTCAGATAAACTGCAGTCCCTCGAATCAGGGTGCACTAATAGCCAACAGTTCAATTCAGATATACTTTAGTGTTAACTGGTCTACAGTTAGCCAAGACAGCTTAGGACGGTTCAGTAATAATGAGCACTACAAATGCATTTTCAATATAGCAAATTAGTGGTATTAATTGGGCTACTAAGTGGAGGCCAAGCATTTCAATTTTACAGATATATAAAGCACTGTAATGCTTTGCCCTTATTTAACTGCAAAGTATATTGATCCATTCATTTGCTGGGATTATTTAAGAATACACTTCAACTGTATTGCACATTCACACTGAATAATAAGTGACTGACACTCACACACACACACACACACACACACACACACGATCCACATCCACATTTAATTTCAAATGGAAGATTGAAGCAAGCTCACATCTAGAATCCCGGGAGAAGAGAAGCCTAAAGGAGGCTCCCTGGAGTGCCTCAAAGCAATTGTCAGTGGGAAAAACATTCTACATAGTTTATTACCCAGAACAGAGCTGATTGTTCAGAGAGACAACATAGGAAGGACAGTGGCACAGCTGGAATGCAAAAGATGAGACTGACAGGAGCCACGAACACACCTGCTGGGGGTGAGAAGTATGCAGGTCTCAAAAAAGAAGGAAGACTCCAGGACCTTTAAAAGGTGGCATGGTATCCTGCCAGTCAACTTATTGTCATAACCTGCTGTTCACTGTAAACTATCTAA
Organism: Podarcis pityusensis; assembly: GCF_964106645.2. Lineage (NCBI taxonomy): Eukaryota > Metazoa > Chordata > Lepidosauria > Squamata > Lacertidae > Podarcis > Podarcis pityusensis. Next base: position 40,986,123 of record NC_138036.1, read on the forward strand.
AGTGTGCTCAGTACCTTGGACAGTTTGAGACTGGTGCAGAGGGAAGGCTTTCTTGGGGCTCTAGGAAGTAGTGTGCCACCTGTCCTCAGAAAAACGTGATTGTTCTACTTATGGAGAAAAATGTCCCCTGTCCTGTTCAGACCTCAAACAGGACAACTTTTTTCATGCATTTGAGCTCATCCTCCTCCTCCTCAAAATTGTGTGGGCAGAGGGTTGGTCCAGTGGGAGGAGGAGAACAAGAGCATGAGTGGGAATTTCTGCTGGCAGAGAGTGGGTTCATTAGGAGGAGAACTAAGAGTGAAAGCGAGAGTTATCGTGGGACACAGGTAGGGGGTCGGGTGGGGCCGGAAGGAGGAGTTTGAGAGAGAGAGATTTTGTGCAAGCAGAGGGTGGGTTGAGGTGAGTGAGAGGAGGGGTTTGAAGGGGCCTTGTACAATGTGGGAGAGAGAGTTTTTGTGGGAGCGAGGATGGGATGGACTTGGAGAGCGGGATTTTGCATGGGTCTACTCTGTCCATCCGGTGAAGAGCAAGAGGAATTGGGAAAGAGAGTTTTTGTGCAGGCAGTCAGGTGGGGCGGAGAGTGAGTTCAGAGTTCACTTGAAGTCTTAATTAACAATGGTCCATTTGCAGAAACCGGAATCAGGGAAATGGTTGCTTAGAAATCTCACTAGCATAGTTAGTTTGACCACCATCCAAGTAGATTAGCAAGAAGAGTTATATTTTAGTTCAAAGGGGAAGACATAGAAAAGCAGAGAGGTACATAGTCAGGAACAAAGGTCAGAAGGTTCTGGGGTGGTCAACTTTTCACCCCATAAGCATTCTACCATCAAGTTTTCTATAGAACTAACCGAAGAACAGATATATACATTTCTTGATTTTACCATCTGAGAGTGTCTTTTTAAATGTGAGTAATCATGGAATAACAGCAGAGACATGTCACCACATGATACCATTTCCCTGTAAAAAGTGAGAGATTCCCTGTAAAAAATGATCTCAGAAGACCTAGGAATTCATATGCAGATCTACATTTTGCAGCTGGTCCATGTTCTAGTCAGCTACACTAAAAATTCAGCTAAACCATTAACAAGTTCAGCTGCAGTGCTGTAATTTCTAGTTCAGGGCTATCTCTAATTTTGGTATGGACTCATAAATCAGCCTGGAATGCTGGAAGCTAAATCCAGACATGGTCCAGAGGTACGTGAACCTTAACAAATCTTTGAAACAATCTGGCTTTTCCCTTGTAGAAGAATCTCAAATCAACCCACTCTGTTTTTCATTATGAATATCAACCAGAGTTCCAATGGGAACTACTTCATTTTAAGAAGATGGCAAAATATTAGACTAGGAGACTGCACATGTGCTAAGTCATCCTCTGAGGTATGGTTATGGCATTCACAAGTAGGCCTGCCCAACACTCCACTACAAGTAAATGTATGTAAATGGTAGCCAACTGCTTGCATTTTAAATATTTATCAATAAAAATAAACCTACTCCTGCCAGATTGATTTTGGGACTATTAGAAAGCACCTTTAAAGAGATCTCGCAAATAAGTCTGCCCACAGAAGTATCTATATAATTTTCTTTGCATTAGAGGCATGCCAGTAAGTGCTTCCTGGAAGTATGTGTAGTCTAAATAAAGCTTGGAGATTTCACCTTTGTTCCTTCTACGTGCTAATGCAGAGATATAAAAGCCAATGACAGTATATGTGAACCAGAACATGATCAACATCAAGTCTCTCTTTTGTCATTTTCTTTTTAATATAAAACCCAGCAAAGCCAAAATGTCCATGCTTAAATAGACATGGATCCAGACCAAAACATTAGGTTGGAATAAGGTCAAGCAGAGAAATACTTAAAATTGCATCAGGAATGTTCAGTGGCTCTGTTCCATCTCGGAGGTATATCTGCTGATGGAGCCTATTAACTGATCTCTATATAAATCTGCAATTTATACCATTTTATGGTGCTAAGAACTTGGTTTCTCTATCTTAGGAGAATCTTTTATTTATTCTGTAAACCTTTGTTGAAAAATCTTATAATACAACAGTGTTTGTGTGCCCAATCGACATGGCCAAGAAAGATGGGAGTTGAGGGCCAACAATATCTGAAGGATGGCACTGCTATACAAAAAAACATGAATTAAGTACCCCAAGGTATTACAGTGAACATGCTGGCTTGGTTTCTTTAGGTAAAGGTAAAGGTACCCCTGCCCGTACAGGCCAGTCTTGACAGACTCTAGGGTTGTGCGCTCATCTCACTCTATAGGCGCTGTCCGCAGACACTTCCGGGTCACGTGGCCAGCGTGACAAGCTGCATCTGGTGAGCCAGCGCAGCACACGGAACGCCGTTTACCTTCCCGCTGGTAAGCGATCCCTATTTATCTACTTGCACCCGGGGGTGCTTTCGAACTGCTAGGTTGGCAGGCGCTGGGACCGAACGACGGGAGCGTACCCTGCCGCAGGGATTCGAACCGCCGACCATGTGATCGGCAAATCCTAGGCGCTGAGGTTTTACCCACAGCGCCACAGTTCTTTAGTAACTATGAATATTAAAGACAGCAAGTGAACCTGAGGTCTCATCCATCCAACTATTCAGGGTTTTTTGGACATTGTTGTACCAGTGAGGACACCAAATGCATTCTTCTTCTTGGGCCCAAAGCTGTTGAATTTTCTGCCTGCTTCCCACATGCTTCATCTAGTAGAACGTGAAACTTATGTTATCACCTTTCTCCATTATACCATTAAAGTTTATCCACTTAGGCAGCAAAAGGATTGCTATCTGTTCTGCGATATGTACTGGCCATTTCCCCCAAAGATGGATTCATACAGTGATCTCCCAAGGTACTTCTATTGTGCTACAGGTTGCAGTGAAGGGGGGAATTTATCCAGGACAAGCAACTAGAGTAACTCTGCACTTCTGTCCAGCTCTTAATACTAACACTCATCTGTTAGGAAATGAACCTTGCTGGACCAAGCCAAAGGCCCATCTAGTCCAACACCCTGATATCGCAGTGGCCAAACAGATGCCTATGCAAAGCCCGCAAGCAGGACCCAAGCTCAAGCACACTTTCCTCTTCTGCATTTTCCACTATGGAAGCATAGTGCCTCCAACTGCAGAGGCAGATACACAGCCATTATGGCTAGCAGCCACTAAAGTCCTTAGCCTCCATGAATATTTATAAACCTGTTTTAAAGCAATCCAAGTTGGTGGTCCTCACCTCCTCCTATGGGAGCGAATTCCAGTAGGTTACATGGAATTCAGCATCCTGATTAGAACACTGGCCAACCAGATGCTCTGAGAAATCCCACAATCCACAAGGCATGAAGAAGACAGAATTTCCTCCGTTGTATGTTGCCAGCTCCTGGTATTCAGGGGCCATAGCTACTGTTTGGTGCTAAATGTTGCGAATTTCCCCCAATCCCATTTCAAAGCCACATCACCACATCTTGTGGCAGCAAATTGCGTAAGCTAATTATCTGCTCACAGATACATTCTGCATTGTACCCACACCAAAGAGGTAATCAGTGAGGTCTGGGCTGACAGCACTTATTACCATTAAATGGAAGAGGAGCATTTAGGACTGAACATCTGCTCTGTCGGCGAACATCCACGGCTGCGCAGCTGTGGAGGGCTACCTCATTTCATTGGATCGGTACAACTGGATCCTGAATGCTATCTCCCCGGAAAAGTGTTCCCACCAAAGTTAACCACTTTTCAGTGCTATTAAACATTATCTTCAATATGCTCAATTGAAATTAATGGGACTTAAATTATCTGGACTATGTCCCAATTTTGTGGAAGACCCTGTACGCATCAGTCCTTTTCATCAGAAGCACTTATACTGTAATTATTTCCCAAATTTTCATACCTTAATATATAATATCATTCGTCAACAACCAAAATGCTTTGAGAGAGAGAAAATTCACTTCTATTTGTGTGTGCGTGTATATGTATCACTATGTATCAATTTAAAAATGAAAATACAAAAAAGAACACTATAATAAGGTTTTTATACAAAATTACAAAGCATGGTATTGTGTTTCACTTTTTTATCCTTAGAAATTTTTTGAGCAGCACCAGGAACAGGATTTATTCAGCTTTATTACAATCTTCAGGAAAAATAACTAAGTGCAACCCTATATCTTCTATGACACCTTTAATGTGGTTCTTCGGGATTGTAGATTTTGGTTGCTAACGCACACAGAGAGGTGAGGATAGCGCTGAAAAATCAATACAACTGAATGAAATACTCGGCCACAAGAAAGCGCAAATCTTTCACAGTTAAGGGCTGAAATTTACAGTCTACATGCAAATAAAATCCCCATATAAATGAATGATAGATTTACCTTGGCAGGAAACAAAAAGACAGGCACTAAGAATAACTTATTTTAATGACAATCAGGAATATTATGTGCAAGGGTGGAATGTGAAGTGAGGGAAATAGAAGGATATTTTTCTGCAGACAGCCTTTGAGAAAACACTCTCCATAACATTTGGTGTTGTAGAGACAACAAATATTCTTGCCTAGGAAATCCTGACAAATATATTTTCTCTGTAGGAAGGAACAAAAGCAATAGCCAACATTGTGAAAAGGCCATTGTGGTTATTGGTGGTGGCTGTTGCCCATTGGGACTGGAAGAATGAAAGGCCCAGCAGTAGGTGGAGCCAGAATCAGTCACATGCACAACAGTGCTCAATAACAGTGCCAGTTTCTGGACTGGATATAAGTAAGAAGGGAGGCAGGTGAGATATGTGGCTGAGAGGAGACTCAGATTGGTGGGGCAGTTATAGGACTGTATCCAGCATTGCATGAGCTTGTGCAACCTATATTCCCCTTGTTAAGTATAATTGGTTTAATTGACACTAAAATGGTGAATTGCTGAAAATTCTTTAACATGGGGATTTTCCATGGAGCTATATTAATCAGAATGGACTCTCTGAGCTTTAAATGAGTTGATAATTAACCATTATTGTTTCCTGCTAGCTGGCACGTGAGTGTTTAACCTTAGATCACATGGGAGGCTGTTGAATTGCAAGTCGCCATTTTGAAAGGGAGTTGCCTTTAGTCCAGGGATGGCCAAACTTGGCCCTCCAGATGTTTTGGGACTACAATTTCCATCATCCCTAGCTAACAGAACCAATGGTCAGGGATGATGGGAACTGTAGTCCTAAAACATCTGGAGGGTCAAGTTTGGCCATACCTGCTTCTGTCTTTGTTCTCAGGCTCTGTGTGAGTGAGGATGTAAATGAAGCTCCCCAGGTAAATAGCCCCAGGTAGGATGTAGGCTGGAATGCAGGCTGTGGGGAGAGACAAGCCTCTGCTTCTAGGTCTGTTGGAATTATTTCAAAATTTTTAAGATGCTAGTCCTATGCCCTCGACCAGCACAGCTCTTGTGGAACTGTTTGGATAGATCATTTGATGTTTCTGATTCATTTTGAATAACGTTCTGCAAGTAAATTTTGAACAACCTAACAGGTCTAGACAATGCTTCTTTCAAAATGCATCCAGTTGCTTCAAACTGCAATATTAATATCCGCAATACCCCTCCTTTCTCTGCCAAACCCCTCCCACATTGTGAGCAGCAGGATGGCCTCACCCACAACTGGATAAAAGAATCTTCAACTGCTTGCAAAAGGTTCCCAGTTTGGAGCAACTCCTTCCTCCTCCTCCTGCTACCATGTAAGACACAATCTGCAGTGCTTGGCAGGCCTCTGTGAAGCTGTAAAGAGGCTAGTTCACACTGTACAAGAGGCTACAGGAAGAAAGAGAAGGGAAAGATTAGTTGTTTGAGTTGCCTTCTGCTTGTACAATGGTGGAGATCACTCATAGTTTATCTTTTTCTTATTAATCTACCTTGTGCAGTACATTACACATTTTCATGTATCATACTGGGAACTAATTTTGAGAAAGATTGAGGTGCTAAAATAAAAGAAAAGCTTATTTAGGCGTATGTGTGTATAAGTGGGAATCTAGGTGAAAACATTTGTCCAGCCTATGTATTCCAGGCTTGCTGGAAAATTGGGACTGTCTGTCCCCTACCTCTAGGTCTAAATTTTCAGCAACCTTAATTTTACTTCTAACAACCTGATAGGCAGAGAGCCGGGAGGCTGTCATCTGCAGAAGGGTGCAATGCCTCCTGGCTTCACAGCAGGGGGGTGATAGGTCTCCCTATGATTGACTGACAGCAAGGGAGATCGAGCAGACTACCATATGTTCCCTGAAAGGAGGGAACACCAATTTGGCGAATAAATCACACACATTTTTCACATTAACTGTTGCCATCGAACAATTTTCACATTGAAAATGGCATTAACAAAGGGCATGTGCATTAGCTATGGTGATTTACTCTCTACCATATGTCTGTTAAGTGACATGCTGTTTGTGTGGGTGACGGTGCTATATGTAATAGTATGTAAACAAAACACTCATGAAAAGGAAAGAGAGAAAATAAAAGACTGAATGCCTGCCAAACTGAAAAAAGGAAGTGAACAGCAGGGAATGAAATGGCTTTCTTTCAGATTTCTAAGAAATGATTACCAATAACAGAGGGTGGCTTTTTTTTTTTTTTTTAAGGTCCTCAGCAAGATATTACTTGGCAGACTTTTCTCGTAGGCAGATAACATGCACAAGTATCAAAGGATGACTGGAGTGACTTGTATTGAGTGAACCAACGAACCCAGTTGTGTCCAAGAATACTGCAGGGTCTTTCATGGATTTCTACTAATGTTTTTCCAAACTTCAAGAATGTCCCGTCCCCCCCCAATTTCTGGATTTGAGGCACACTTTACCCTTACACACAATGAAAGTTTGTTTTCAGAGTGTGCAAAGATAAGGGGCACTCATCCTCAAAAGAATCTTGCTGTGCATTACAGAATTTTTCAGCAGCAGCGTTCTTGGGCAAATTACCTCATGCCACCAATATAAAGTTCAAACAGTCCTACTTGCATTCCGTACCGCTTTCAGCCATCCATTGTGTTGTGTCATTGGTCCCATTGACACAATACATCTAAAGCAGTATCGTATCAAATTTGAACAGTGATGGCTTCCCCCAAAGAACCGTAGTTTGTTAAGGGTGTTGAGAGTTAGGAAACCCCATTCCCGTCACAAAGCTACAATTGCCAGAGTTGATTAGCAAAAGGATTAATTGTTATAGCACTTCCCACAATTTTTTGGAAACAAAAAAAATCCAACACTCACATGTGTTTCTCTTCTGCCCTACAGCCCAGTAACTGGTGGTGCTTTTTCTACTAGCAAGGCTGGAGGAAGACCAGGCTGGCCCCGTCCAACAGCCAGAGCCAGAGCAACTGCCTTGATGTTCTCCCTGGGAGGCAGAAAGTATAACCTCTCAGTGGCCCTTCGTCTTCATCTGGTGGCAGAGGCCATATTGTGCTCTCCTCCTTAGAATGAGGCGTTCTCACCTATATGAGAGAAGGGAGGAGGCATGACTCTTAAGGTGGCACCTGCTGCCCCTGATTTTTGTTACAGATTTGCATTCAAAGTAATGAACAGTTTCAGGCCAATTGTCAAGAGTGAACCCTAAACCTGTGTGAGAAGACATCTTAATGGTGCCATAGGAGGTTAGACCCACCTTTAATACCAACATGAAATGCAGCACCTAAAAAAGAATCATTTATTTCTACATCCCCCAATATGGCAGGAGAGTGGAATCTGTGGCCCTCCAGATGTTGTACAACTACAATTCCCAGCATCCTAGACTTGCTGGCTGAAGCTGTTGTTGGAGTCCAGCAGCAGCTTGGAGGCACATATTCCCCATCCCTGTTCTGCAGGGGGCACAGGGATGCTTGATATGCAGAGTGTCCCAGTTTCAATCCCTGTCATCTTCAGTGAGATGGGTGATATGGCAGGTGATATGGCAGAACTTTCCATGGAAATAGTCTGATCCGGCATAAGGCAGCTTCCCATTTCACTTTCTCCCTCTGTCTGCCTAACTCCTTTCCTTGCTTTCAATGGCTGTGGATCTGCTGGTATGACCCACCTTGGGTCAATTCACAACCCAGTTGTTGGTAGCAACCTACCAGCTGATGATCAGTACAGTCAAGCAGCCTTCATCAACCTGGTTTCCTCAGCTGTTTTGGACTACCAAGTGTCCAGCTGTTCCAGCTATTCCAGCTGTCAGGTGTGTTGCAGCCCAAATCAGCCATAGAGCATCAGAGTTGTGGTGGCCTCACTGGAGGTCAGAGATCCTGAACCTTTAAAGAGTTTTCTTTTATTTGACTGTTTATATACCACTTAATTACAATGGTCTCTGAGTATGATAAGAATCAAAACCAGTTAAAATGACAGGGAAAATAAATGAAAAGTTCAACAGGGTCTGTTTGACCTCAACTGGAAGGGGATTCCATAAAATAGTTGATGAGAAGCAGAAGTGGAATTTTCCCTATTCTAACATTACAGGAAGGCAAGGTGCACTTGCTACACAGTGCCTTTCAGACTAGCAATGAGAGGCACCGAAGTTTTGTCTAATGCTGAATCTGAGTGACATAGACCTTCCTTTTCCCAGAACACCTCCAACATTCCTTGATGTGCAGTGCAATGCCAAACCACAGGGAGCCCTTCTCCTGACGCACTGCCAACAGCTGGAATCAAAAGAGAGAATTGTATCAGTACAAACCGCAGGAGTATCAAAACCCAGCAGCACCTTCATCCATAACCTATCCCCATTCATCCGTAGCCTGGATAAAGTGCTGAGATAAAGTGAATAAGCTGTGCCTGAGTATTCTCGGAAATGGTTTTAATAATTCTCCTTGAAGATCTTTTAAAATGTGCTCGAGCTCTTGTAAAAAACACACAGCCCACCAACGCCAAATTCAGCAACGTAATGAGATTCAGCAAGAAAAGCTCACAATCAACGCCAGCTGTTGCCCAATTAAACTCAACAGTTCACAGGTGCTCGCCTGAGAATACACAGTTTTGCCGAAGCCAATCTATGTTCTTAACGAACCCTTCAGAGAGGGAAGGGGGAAATGAGATGTGTTTGATAGGGTGCTCTCTTTCAAAAGTTGGATGTTTTTTAAAAAAAACATTTTTGTACGTTCGTGTCAAGAATCTGATGCACAGCAACCCCCCCCCCCCTTCAATTAATTACAGTTTAGTAAAAATGGAAAAGTCAGCTTTAATAGCTGAAGCCTATGCCTTGTCATTCTCTTCTGGGTGCTTTGATTTTCCCTTAATAGGCTTTAGTGTCTGTCTCAGGTGCCACCTCTTTATGCAGAGCTAATATATTCATTGATTCACATTTGGGCTTTGTTTACATTATACAGGCAAATAGTGCTGGCCAGTTCTGTAGGAGAGTTATATTGGAGCTAGGTTTCTAACTTCTATAGGGTGCTCAAACTTATATATTGGACCTAGAGTGTTTACCTCTATATGGTGCTCAAACTTCCCTTATGTGCCTCCCCCCCCCCTTTATTTCACCTCCCATCCTCAGGAGAGAAATTCATATTCAACGAAGCCCTGTAGTAGCTTTCTCCAATCTGGTTGCTTCTGCCTGGCTGTGACTGATGGGCATTGTAGTCCAAAAAATCTGAAGGGCACCAGACTGGGGAAGATTGCCCCCATAAGAATATCCTAGGATTCCTGGTTTGCTTTGCTTTTTGGAGATAGAAAATATTGAGGTAGGACAGGAGTTAATGTGTGCCAAGGCATCTGTTTTCAAGGTAGTGAGCACAAGATCAGGCCAAAGGTCTATCTTGTTCACTTCCTGTTCTCACAGTGGCCAACTAGATGTCTATGTGGAAGCCTACAAGCTGGATTGAGTGCAATAGCGCTCTCCCCACTAAACTAATATTTAGAGACATACTGTCTCCAGCAGTGGAAGCAGATCAAAACCTTCATGCCTAGTAGCCATTGATAGTCTTGTCCTTCAGGAATTTGTGTAATCCTCTTTTGGAGCCATCAGCCACACTTCCACTTGTTCCATGCCTAGAAAGCATGGGTCCAAGCAGTTTTCCACTTGTTCCGTGCTTTCTGGACATCATACCCTCCATTTTTTTCTGATAGAAATAGGGGCATCCTATTCCATAATAAATTTATTATTTATACCCCGCTCATCTGACAGGGTTGTCCCAGCCACTCTGGGCGGCTTCCAACATATATAAAAACATAATAAAACATTAGACATTTTTTTATTTAAAAAAATCCTTCCCTCTACAGGGATGTCTTCTAGAGGTTGTATAGTTACTTATCTCTTTGGCTCAGGGAGTCACATAACTCCATAGCCTCCAGCATTTCTCTGATGAAAATAGGGATGTCTTAAGGAATAGCGGGACGTTCTGGGATCAGATCAGAAACCAGAATGGCTTCTGTAAATCCAGGACTATCCCTGGAAAATAGGGACACTTGGAAGGCCTGGGACATGGGTCCAAGCAGTTTCACCTTTGCCCTACCACTTTCCCCTTGAAAACCCACTTTTGAGTGCTAAATCAGAACAAACATCAATCCAGAGAAAACCAGATTGGCATTTGCTCTGATTCAACAGTAAACAACAGGTTTACTTGGGTGAATATGGTGGGGCAAGTAGAAATATGGATGAGCCCTAGGTTGGTGGCCATCAGTACATGTTATGAGAATGATAGTGTAAAGAAGTACTTTCTTTTGTCTGTATTCATTTATTGTACTCAAGCCAAAGAGAACTGATTAACCAGTCACTTGAGGCAGAAGCAGTACTTTTCAGCCTACAAATGAAGTAGTTTTCAGGATAGCAGTCCCCAAATCCATTGTCATGCTGTAGAATTGTAATTCCTGGAGTGTGTCTAGTTGACGTAGACCTTGGTTGTCTAAGCTATAGGTTATAAGGATTAAAAAGTGGCCAGAGTTTTAAGTTAGCAAATGACTGAGAGATTTGTGTTCATATCATCCTCTGTATTCATACCAGTTCACTTTTATTTGTGTCTATGTACACACCATTGGTGAAAATGCTAAGAGACATGGGGTTAATATGAAATAGAAACTCGTGGTATTTATCCTTAAACTTGAGATGAAAGCACTTCGCCCCACCCCACAATGAAACACTGTTCCTATGTGTTCTGCTTCCAATTTCATTTAATAATACTTAATAATAATAATAATCTTCAGAATGATGCACTGCACTTCCTTTGATCTTCAGCTCTCAAAGGTACTTTATAATCACATATTTCCACCACACCCTAATGATGTCGGAATCAGACCTATAAACACATGAGCTTAACGCTTTGCTCTATGAAAACCAGTGGGAATTATTCAGCCACTGACTTCAGTGGAGACAGGAAGCTTTACCTTAAATGGGAAAGAAATTTTAACTGTGTTGAGGAGATTTTTATGTCCTGAGTGTTTCAGCTATGAATTTGATGATGCTAGAAAAATCAGAAGAGTAAAAACATTGTAGCTGTTGAATTTGATGATGCTAGAAAAATCAAAATAGTAAAAACATTGTAGTTGTTGTATAAGGGATTATGAATAAGATTGAAATGTAATTGGATTAAATAAGATTTTGGAAGCAAAATTAAATGAATTTATCTTGAAATCTAGCATGTGAGAGGCCATCTAAAAAGTATAATTGGCTTATCAAATGCTTTGTTTTTGAATTGTAACTGTAATTTGGTAATGTTAAAATGTGATTTATATTGGATATATGTAACTGAAAATTAATAAAAAATGTTTACAAAAGAAAAAGAAAAATAGGAATTGAATCAAAACATAACGCTCTTTGGAAATAATCCTGTAGCTCTTTCAAACTCCAGGAATTTGTACTTTGTGCATGTGCAGTTTGATCTATGAAAGGTTGCTGGGGTAGAGGGATTGTACTGCCTCTTGAGGCAGAGAAGGACCTTGGTAACAATGGTACCCTGTGTGAGGCTAAAATTTGATGCACCCACCCCCTGACCTTGCGCTGCTTTCCCAAAGCTGGGTAAGGGAGGTGGCAGGCTTTGGGAAGAAAGTGCAAGGGCTCTGGGTCCCACAGCCCTCCTGCCACCTTCGCAAAGCTGGGCAAGCACAAACTAGGCTTTGGGAAGGAGGCGTGAGGACTCTAGGACCCTGTCAGAGGCCTCACACCTCCTTCCCAAAGCCGAATGCTTGCAACTGAAGCACCTTACTCATATCGACCAAGAGTGCAAAACCGGATGCCCCATTCTGAAATGAGAGCTGTCTGGACGAGACCTTCAACTGAGCCACAGAGAAAATGTGAAACATATACATTTTATCCATTAGGGATTTATATGTAAGGGAGTGTGTGTGTTTCTTTTTGAATATTCTTCCCTGGGATTAAAATACACAGACAAGCAGTCATAGGCTGCCTTTCTGTATTATCTTGCTAGGCAGTCTCAGAGCAGTGCTGCTGATCCTATGGGCCAAATTACCATCCTTTGGAACTTGCAAGGGAACTAGAAGTTCAGAGAGGAGATGTTTAGAGTGCTGACCTTGCCGAGAGCGGAACAGCTTGGAGTGCAGTGCACAGAGGAATAAATGGCAAATGAAAACTGGATTATTGTAGGGGAGAAAAAAGGGAAAAATGAAAGAGCATACAGGGAAATTATCAATAGATGCCTATTATCAAGAGCCTCATTCAGAGAAAGCCTCAAGATAATAGCGCACAGCAATAAATATGTGCTCTTTCTGATGAAAGGGGATGCAACCTGAGCGACCGAGAATGTCATTCATTTCCTGTCAAGTTCTATACAGGAGGGGCTGAGCTCTTGCAACAAAAGTGTCAGAGGGCTCCAGGGCTTGAACTAGGAAGGAACTGCATGGCCTGAGGTTGGGAACGAGCTTTGTAAGCGACCTGGGAATGTGTGTGAGGAGTCCGCTTCAGGGACAGAAGGGAACAGTGCAGCGCTAGTGATTGGCAAGCACTTTGAAGGCTAGCCAAACCGAGTTTAAATATGAGACATTTGACAAATTATGCTGACATTTGTTGGCCGGTTGGGGTCATTAATTATTGTTATTTAATGTGATTTTTAAAAATATATTTAAATATATGGTTTACTTCTTTGTTTGCTTCAGAGGGGGGTGGTCTGGAAATAGGTGGGATGTATGTCACCCCATTGTCATGCTCAGTTCCTGGGGAGATTTGGACTTAGAGTGACAATTCTTCCCTGAAGGCATAGGCGCCATCTCTAGGGGGCCCGGGAAGCCTTGGCAACCAAAAAATTCCAACTGTGGGTGCCCGGCTGGGCGACCCAGTGTGTCACATGTCATGACACCACATGTCATGACATAGGTACCATTTCCATGGGGCCAACAGAAGCCCTGCGGTGGAGGCGAAGGCGGTGGCCGCGGTAGAGAGCCAACAGAGGCAAGGCAACAGGCAGCAGTGGTGGGTTGAGACCAAGCAATGTCTTGCAAACATGATGGCTTGAGTGATGTCATGACATCACAGCATGCGCGTAATCTGGGTCCCGAGTCAGCACCTCTGCCCGCTGGGGTGGGGAACCAGTTAGGATGGTCCGCATTATATTACCATAGTTCTGTTCTTAACTTCAGGGCCATGTTTAGAGAGTAGCAATGGATGATGACAGTTAGTGGCGAAGCTGCCAAAAAGAAAGGATATGGCAGCCATGACAAGCAGGGTCAGACCTCTTTAGCTTATTTCTATTTCACCTTTCTCCCAAGCTGGGATTCAAGGCAGCTTGCAATATATATCTATCATGTATCATCTATCATCTATCATCTATCATCTATCAATCTATCATCTATCATCTATCATCTATCATCTATCTATCTATCTATATTGTTAGGGAACTGCCATCAGGTCAGAGGCGAGAGGGGGAAGGGCAGTTGTGTTATAGGGAACCTCCGAAGATCTTGCAAAGCAGCTCCTCCTCTGACAAGTGGGGAGGAGGTGGTGGGACAAGGGGATGCAACCTCAATGCCGAGGCTGAGCAAGCCGAAGAGGAGGGAAGTACCCCTTTGCCAGTGCCCAGTCTGCGCAGTAGGTTTCGGCGCAAGGAAGGGAGGAGAAGGCTGGGGGTCACGCAACTGTTATGCTGGGGGAGGTACAAGGACTGACCACTCCCAGATTCTGCTAGCGACTGAGCCAGACATGAACTTGCGACGCTCTTCACTGTAAATAGTTTGCACTAATAATAAAGCCTGGAAAAGACAGGTCGGAGTCTTGCCTGTTTGCTCTCGAGCAACCACACCAGCACCTGACATATATCTATATCTATATCATCTATATCTATATCTATAGCATCTATATCTATTTCCAATATAATTTTTGTTGAATTTCCTTTTTTTCAAATTCTCTCTCTCTCTCTCTCTCTCTCTGTGTGTGTGTGTGAGAGAGAGAGAGAGAGAGAGAGAGAGAGTGAGAGAGAGTGAGTGAGTGAGAGATGTTTTATTTGAGCTGGATCCAGTGCTATTTTCATAGAAAAAGAGGTGCCGGAGCTCACCATAACTTTTTAAACACCATGATCAGCATCCCAAAAGAATGAGCTGGACTGCAAGAGTTACAACTCAGTGATGAGGCCCTATGGGCAAATGGGTGGGCCTTCTAGCATCCTGAGAAGCATTCTGTGTGTGAGAGAGAGAGAGAGAAAGAGAGAGAGAGAAGGCATCATCACTGTGTTGTAGCTCTTGCAGCCCAGCTCATTCTTTTGGGATGCTAATCATGGTGCTTAACAAGTCTAACTCACAATCATTGCCTAGACAAAGAGACTGGATTGGTGAGCTTGATCTCATACTTTCTACCCCTCAAACCTACATCAATACTGATTGCCCCCCTAGCAGTACAGTGGTCAACATCCTCTACACCTAATTGTCAAATGGGAAGGTCTCATCCTGCTGGCAGAAAGATAGAGGGCAGAAGCTGCTCTAACCTCTCTTGGGAAGCAATTCCACAATATGAGAGCACTGCCACAGGAAATGCTCTATCTCATGTCACCGCCAACCATGCATCAGATGTTCATGGGACTGAGGTGCTCAGCCAAGGATCTTAGTACCCAGGCATGTTCATAAAAGAAGATACAATTTTTCAGGTAACCTGGTTGGGGGTGGTTCATCAGATGCCAAGGCTTCCCCAAGTTTGGTTCCCCAAGTTTGGTAGGCGTGTTTTCTACATGTCCCTTCAGTTTAAAATACCCACTATGTGTTGCTGCTTTTGAAATCTGTCTTGTCTGTGTGCTTCATTGCTTACAAGACATTTCTGGCTGTTTTATTTCACCTTGTTTTTGTGACATTCACTGCAATGCTTGTTTTTCCACTTTTTTTAAAAAAATAATCATCAGTCGAGAGGTTTGATATAGAAGGAAGATCCCTGCCCCCAAATTCTCTTTATCTATCTGGTTTCAGGGAGAAAGTACTGTCAGGGGACTAACTCACATTCTGTTTGAGATAAGTTTCATGGGCAGTCTTTCCCGTTCTACTAGAGAGCAGCAAAAGACATCTGCAATGGCCAGTAATGCACATAGTGATTTAATTGAACCTCATCCCCTGAACTAAGACCCCCCAGTTCTTGGCTTCACCCTCTCCCCCCACACACATTCCAACTCAAGCAAGTTATAACAGTCTCCTCCTGAGCCAGGGACCTGCATCCATCTGTTTGCTGTGACTTTAATTTTTTTAAAAAATTGCATAGTTTATATGTTGTAAATTACAAAATGGTCCTTCTTCTGGAATAGTCCCAACAGAGTTTGATATAAAATGGGTACCACAGCCCAATTCATACACAATGAACACATCTTAACGCAGCACAAATACATTTTTCCACGACACTATAAAAATGCCACGTAATTTAATGGGCTGCATATTAATGTTATTGATTTTTCACAAACTCAATTACTTTTAATTTGAGTGGAGGAGCAAGACATTAGGTATGTCATCTTATTAATGACTTGGATGAAAAAGTGGCAAGCATACTTATCACATTTGCAGATGACACAAAACTAGGAGGCAGCTCAGAATTATCTTGATAAATTGGAGAAATGGTACTGGAAATGATTTATTGATATTACACAAAGGGAAAAAATATTAGATATAAAATATAAAGCCGTTTGGTGTTTGCATGCTTCCAATGACCAAGAAATTATAGAAGTCTGCAAAGAATCAGTAATAAATTCTAATTTAATTGTATCTGCATTTACACTGAGCAAAAGTAGAATTTAAAAGGCAAGTTTTAGGCCTCATTCACACCATACATTTAAAGCACTATGATACCACTTTAAACAGTCATGGCTTCTCCAAAGCAATTTTGGGAGCTGTAGCTTGTTGTAGGTGCTGACAGCTGTTGGGAGACCCCCCTATTCCTCTCACAAAGCTAACAGTTCATAGCAGAAGCACCAAGTTCCATCCAACATTGGGAGGAGGCCGCAAGACCCAATGGGGTCCTCCGCCAGCACGGGGAGGCCCAGTGGGTCCCATCAATATAGGGGGCTCAGCCCCTTCCCCACATACTTTTGGGGGACTGAGGTGTCCTCAGTCCCATCTCATTGGCCCTATAATTCATAGAGTGGTTTAACAACCAACTTCTTCCCAGGGAACTCTGGGAATTGCAGCTGCCTTTCCTCATATAGAGCCAAGGGCAGCTAACAGCATTCAAATCACACAGCATGCAAACAGAATTAAAACCACAATTTACAATTAATTAAAATAACAGCATTTAAAGATCAAAGTATCCATCAGTGGGACAGAAAGCGTTTTAGACAAATAGGGCCATTTCCTACTCCCTCTGCTCTGAGGACCTACAAAAATAAAAGGGTCTTAAACTGATGTATGAATGAATATCACGAGGAGGAAGTTCAAAAGAAGGATTTCAAACCCTTGGTGTTTTCTTGCAAGGTTAGGGGTCTCTGAAGTCTCCTCCCCAGTCTCCCCACATTTGGACTCTCAGTATATTTCCTCATTGTGCCCCCATTTTAGTAATACAGCCGTACCTTGGAAGTCAAACACCTTGTGACTCAAATGTTTTGGCTCCCGAGCACCACAAACCCGGAAGTGAGTGTTCCGGTTTGCAAATGTTATTTGGAACCTGAATGTCCGGCGTGGCTGACGCAGCTTCCGATTGGCTGCAGGAGCTTCCTGCAGCCAATCAGAAACCACACCTTGTTTTCTGAACATTTTGGAAGTCAAACGGACATCTAAAACGGACTTCCAAAGTACAAATGTACGCACACGGAAATTAGCAAAACAGGAAGAATCTTCACTAATACTTTTTTTTACTTATCCTGAGGCTACTTGCCAGAACTAAGGTCCATTGAACCAAATAGGACTTATTTTTGTGTAGAGACCTACAGGATTGTGTTGTAAAAACACCAAGGTCCAAGTAAATTATTAAGTTATTAGGTCCCTTATCTACTTCAACAGTAATGGAAGAAATGGGGCTCATTCATTAAGGCCCAATTTGGGGAGGGGGGTCAACTAGCAAAGTGAGGTCTCTTTGGGATGCTACAAAGATACCCGAGGTTGTTTGGTCAGTTAGTTGCATGGACTGACCTTCAAATGCTGCTTCTTTTAAGCAGCCCTCATACTACTTTGTGTAAACTAGCTCTAAACTAATAAAATTCTAAAACTGAGGTTTACATCCAGTAATTTTTTTGCCCATCCCCCTGTGATAAGGAATCCCCATGAATCCTTTCTATCCAGTTAATGAAAACATTTGGGGAAAGCTTTCCCCCTCCTATGTGGTGGGGGGAGTCCCTTCATTTCTAGCAGACCACTTTTATAACATTGCTGGTGTTGGCTTGGATCCCAAAGTTGCTTAAAATACCACAGTTTTAAATGTAGCATAATAAAAAAGTAATAGCGGAACATTTCAGTAGCACACTTCAAGTCGTCAAAGCACTTAACATGCCCTACCTCAGTAACATTTACAACACTACAAATGGTTGGCCAATATTATTAGCGGCAAGTTGAAGATATAGAGAGAGATGCCGAGATAATGGCTTGCATAAAACTTCCCAGAAAGCTCACAGGTGATTTGAGCTCTGAAGTGGGGGCCAGCCTGGCTATTAAGCAGAGTGTAGCAATTGCCTCAGGAGGCTCATGCTGTGAGGAGATGGTAGTGGGAACCTAAGAAGGGCCTGCTAGATCAGTCTCATAGCCTATCTAGTCCAGCATACTATTCTCACAGTGGCCAACCAGATGGCTATGGGAAACCCGCAAGCAGGACTTGAGCACACTCTTTCCTGCAACTAGTAGATGCCACCACTACAGCCTGTCATTCCTCCCAGGTCTCCTGGTAATTCAACTCCATGACCTACTTCAGCTGCCAATTTGCAGGGCTTAGAACTGAGGGTGAGGAGAACCATCCTATCCTTTTCCTCATGCAGCAAAATTTCATGGGAGGACCCTGCTGAGGACTTACATGACATCCTTAGCCACTATGCTACAATAGCAGAAGTAGAAGGAAAGATGGAATTTGTTGGATCTTTACACAAGCAGGCAATGCCGTAGGCCAGCCTTTCTCAACCTGTGGGTCCCCAGATGTTGTTGAACTACAACTCCCATCACACCTAGCTAGCAAGGCCAGAGCTCAGGGATGATGGGAGTTGTAGTCCAACAACATCTGGGGACCCACAGGTTGAGAACTGCTGCCATAGGCGATGCTGGACTGACAGCAGCCATGTCTGTTCAAAAACACCCATATGTCTCAGAGAAGAGAGAGCAACTGTGAATATTTATAGTTCTGTATTGCAAGGTGTTGGGTGTTTCATTAATCTGCATTATTGTTGATAGAGTAGGGCTTTGGATTTACCTATTAATGTTCTTATAAATCTCATTAATGGATGTAATAGAGGTCTTCTTAGCAATGTGCCCTAATTCTGCAACCATAGCAATAGAAAGCATTAAACTGTCTTGAGATAATTTTCAGGGAAATAGTACCTCGGTGACTAGGAAGAGAAAATTTATCACAACATTGTTTTATGTCTTTATCTTTATTAATGCTGTATTAGCATTGATATTGCTCCTGAAGGGAATTACCATGTTCAGAGAATGCCTCAATAATGAAGAGGGAATTTATTTACTTGTTCTTATTAAGGTACGAAGCATATTTGTAATGACTTGATGGAAGGAGCCCATTCTGATTTAAAGATCGTGATCTTGAGATGAGTCAGGTAAACAGTCATTTCAGATTTACAGCTGACGTCAAGTTTCTGCTTACTTCAAAAGTCCTTGCTAATTTAGATTTTGTTATTAGCATCTAAGTTGAATCTTTGGCCAAAAGAATTTAAATCACAGCAGGAGATATCTCCTAGGCACTGCTGTTGCTGCCGCCGCCAGGGTCCTTGATACAATTACACACTCTTATTCTCATTTATTGCAGTGGGAATTTCGCACACATAACTGCATGTGGGAACAAATCCATACTTTTTGGGAAATCACACTCTCTACCCTGGTGCTGCAAATATTGGCCATGTTGGCATGCTATCTTCCTACATGCATCAGACCAAACAATTCATCCATACTGTCAGCTCTAAAAGGTCCAATCACATGAGAGGAAGGTGACAACTGTGTTCAGTTTCTTCTTCCCCATACTTGTAATAAGCACTGCCAAACCTTGACGGATTACCTGTTCTGAGTTGCAACTGCACTTCCCAACTGAACAATGGGAAGTGTTTGCACAGCTTGGTTCTGTGGTGCAGAACCACACATACAACATCCATTCCTGGTTCCTTATCAACTTAGGATGGACGAACTAGTTAGGTGAGGTTGTCTAGAGACTGCAAACTATGGGTAGATAGATTGAGACTTTGATCACCACATGGGAGTTATAAGTAGATCATTTATAGACTTGCCGTGGAATGAGGAGGATGTTTCCACCCTCTATTCTGGTGCAAATGTAAGAGATGACTTTTAAAAGTACACTTTTGTTAATCACAATAATCACTGACATAATAACTCTAAAATCTTTTGAAGTGTGTCCATTGCCAACACCTGAAAAAGCAGGGTGGATACTTGGCCCTGCCATAGTTGAATGATCGCCTAGGCCTAAACCTGATGTTATGTTATGTGTGGCGATTCTCAGTCACGCAGGCCCCCTGAAACTCTGAAACCACCAATCAATGGGAAGGATAGCTTAGAATTACATACCTGGAGCTTCTCGCTGGGGAAAGAGGCCTGGTTGCAATAGAGCAAGGATGGAATAAATAAGTGGATATCAATGGATATTACAAGGAAGCAGTAAAATGTGTTCATCAATGAAGCTCTGTCTGGGAGCAGATGTTGCATGGTCATCTGTCAGGATGCTTGAGTTGGACTCTGAACTGTAGCATACCCTCCAATATCCAGGGGTTCAGAATTGGGATGCTCATTTTTTGGTCAGCCACTCTGGCACAAGCCTGTTGATTCTTCCCATTTTTCTGAACCCATTTCTTGAATGTGAGGCGTTTTCCACAAGCATTTGAAAAATCTCTCAAAAGCTCAACATAAAGCAGGTACAGACAACTAATAGCTACCTCAGAAATTATGACTGAGAGAAGGGGTATAAATATTTCAAATCAGTAAATAAAATAGATGAAAGATACCCTCTCCGAAAACCAGACCTCAGGAAATGTTTTATGCTGCTTGCAGCAGACACTTCAATTTGCAACATGGGATAGTTTTCCACAAGAGAGGAATTCCACAGTAGTGGGGCTCCCCCCCCCCCCCCCCCCGGATTTGGCTAATCCAAAAATCAGTCAGATTCTCTCCAATAGTATTTTACTGATTACAGCAGAGAGATATTTGTTGTGCCCGAATTCTTTCCTTAACATTTATTGCTAATCTATTCCATTATTCCTAAAATAAAGAGTATTAAAGAGAATACGTCTTGTATTCTTCGCTATATGAATATGCAGCAAGAGTATGTGATTTGTTCTTTATAGCAGCTGTGGAAGGACATTGAAGAGAAAATCCTTGGCTTGATTTGCTGGACATTAGCTACTGAAGTATGTATAAACTTTGGAGACAGTGCTTTATGTTGTTCTGGTATTATTATTATTTTAAGAGAATACCAAATTCCACACACTTAACAATGCTAAATAAAATCATTATATGGCAAGAACAGTATGGTCTAAGCTTTCCTCCTACCTGTCTTTTACAATAAAAATTAACTGAACTTGTGCCATGTTGCCAAAGGCTGCACATTTTGACATCAAATACCAGATTCCTGGCAAAAGCAGCTATCCTTCAAAGCAGGCCTCTTCCAAAAATGATTCTGGATTATTTTTGTTGCAACTCTCAGCAGATTCAAGGATAATGTAACATTTAAAATGCAAGTTGTATTAATCATAATCATAATAATAGAATTTCTCTACTGTCCTTCAGTTGATGATCACAGGGCAGTTTATAATATGAAAACAAAAATGCATTTCATAATAACAAATAAAAACAATACCTCCACGCAAAGGCCTTGGAGAAGAGGAATGTTTTTTGCCTGACATCTAAAGATATGTTATGAAGGTTCCAGGCAAGTATGCCTTCTTTGCAGCCTTCAAGGCCACTAGGTAAGCTTGATGAAGAGCCCTCACCAGTGATTGATTGTGTTCAACTGGAGGTTTCCGCCACTCACATTCTAGCCATCTCCCAACTTCTTTTCTCGCCCAAAGCTCTGGAGTATACCATGGAACCAAAGAGATTCCACAATGCAGGAGAGGGCTCAGGAACGATGATGTCAATGGCTGCTGCAGAAGTCCTCTTGATAATGGTCTTCTGATTTTCATTCTGTTTTGTTTTAGTGTGCATCTTTTCCTGAAGTGGAGAAGAGTAAAAACATGGGCTAGGAAGCTATCATGCAAGGTTGCCATAGTCTGACTTTACAGCCCAATCCTACATATATTGACTCAAAGGTCATTTGCATTGAGTTGGAACCATTTAAGTGAGCACAGAATTGCAACCTAATGTCAGACAAATGAAGAAGGCACTTAATTATGGAGAATTCGGACCTGGGCATGCAAAGATCTGAACAATAGGAGAGTGACATGTGGAACATCTCTATGGAAGGTACTACCATTCACAAGATAACATTCACTAAAAACTGAACAATTTTTTTAAAAAATTGCATTGTGCTTGGGTATGGGAGGGATTGATTGGGCAGAGGTGTCCTTCCTCCCAGTTCTTCTGAATATGCCAGGTTCTTACCAGTCATATTCATGGAAGACACTCAGCTAAGAGTGATCGCCAAAGCAGAAGACAAGCTACTGCCAACAGAATGGTGCAAGTACTACTCCATTGGTTCAGCACTGCTCTTTGCACCCGCCAATCATGCTTCCAGTGGCAGTAGTGTAAGGTCCCAAAATGGGTCCTCCTAGAAATGGGGAGATGCGGCTGAGCCAGTTCTGGTTCCACTGAATCCTGAGCTGTTCTCAGAGTCATCATGCAACAGCATCAGACTCTATCCAGGCCCAATTGCTGCTCCAGCTCCAGGCTGGCAAAGTGATCTTACTGCCCCCCCTCCAACCTTCTGCCCCAGCTTCTGGAAAGCCCTAGAGGGGAGGTTTGGATTGAAGTCTAGTTCATTTCCAAATATGATATTGTGGTGAGTTGGGGGGGCGGAGAGATAGGCTATACACCTGAGTCCCTTCTAATTCCCAGATCCAGCAAGATTTCAGTTGTTGGAATGGCTAGGCTATTATTGGTGAGATAATGGTCCCCTAAGTATGGGTCATTAGGGTAACAAAGGAAGTGGATTTGTGCCAGAAGACAAAAGAGTGTGGAGGCCCCTTTGTCACCTAGTTTTTGGTGAGAAGGAGAAGAGTCAGAGGTGAGAGAGAGCGCTGGGTGAGAATCAGGCAGAAGGCAGGAGCCTGAGAAGGAGAAACATGCTTGATTTCTGTTTGAATCCAAAGCTGTGGCTTGGGAAAACTAATAATGCTGTGAGTCCCTCCATCATAGGCTCAGGCTGTATACATGTGTAAATAAACTATATAAATCCTAAAGACACCACAGTCTCTGCGGCCACTCAATCCAAGAAAAGTGAACTCTGGGTAAACGCCTGGAACCCCTGGAATCTTGCACCACTCGGAGATTGGGTTGGTGTGCAACAGTATATTAAAAAGTTGTTTTGCTTTGTTTTACAATAAACAACAACTCCTCACCTGACCATTCCCATCACCTGATACAGTTGATAATATAGGACAGATTAAATCACTGTTTACCAGGGTTTCCTCCCCCAATGGCCCTTCTCAGGTCACTGATGGTGTTTGTTAGTTGTAACAGTTCCATCCTGTTGCCAAGAAAGACTCATATTTTTCTCCTTTTAGCAACCTTTTAACTTGACAGGTTCAATGTAACTCCAAAAAGAACATGACTGTTAAAGACAAAGGCCACTCTTACAAGTGACACTTAAAGTGGTTTCTGTATTTCCTACATCAGTATAGCAAGCAACATGGACTAGAATGTAGTATATCTGATTTATATTTTTATTTTAAAAAAGGCTCTCCTCTGCTCCCACTATTCACCGTGAGTGTTCATAGGCAAGATTCATTCTTAGAAAGAATCCCTGGGAAGATACCTGGAAAGATAAATCTCAAGCTGCTTCATCACTGTCTGAAAGAGTATGCCCCATTTTTCTTTTTTTCTTTTTTTCTGTAAATAACTTTTATTGGTTTTACAATTTCAAATTCAACAATTTTTTCCCATCAAAAAAAGGGGGGGAATAATGAGAAATGCAAAATATCAAACATGGAATATAAGAACAAAATAAAAAACATCTTTCCAGAGGTTCTCTTTAACCTCCTGACTTCCCTCCATTTCTTCCCTGGTTCATTGAATATATATATTATTTTCTGCATAATTATACTTAAACATCTTTTTTCTTATCCTTGTTATTTTATCTTAATTACATACCATCAGTTTTTATTGTTTCAGTTCAAATTTCCTTCCATAAACTTTTTCTTGTTTTAACTGCTTGCGAGTGTTTAGTCAAAGCCTGCCAATGTTTCTACTTGTTTACAATATTTTTGTACATATACAATAAATGTCTCCCATTCTTTTTTAAAAATTTCTCAATGTCATTGTCTCTGAGCTTTTCTGCTAGTTTTGCCATTTCTGCATAGTCCATCATTTTCAATAGCCATTCTTTGGTGTCTTATCTTCCTTCCACCTTTGGGCTAGTAAGATCTGGGCTGCTGTTGTTGCATACATAAACAGTTCCTTCCTTTCCTTTGGGATTTGATTTTCTGTTATTCCTAGTAGAAACACTTTACCAAAAAAACAGAGTATGGCCCCATTCTTATTAATGAATCTCCCTATTCTTAATAATTAATCTCCCGGTATGCCCCACGGAGGACCTTAAGGTCCATAAATAGCAACACCCTAGTGGTCCCAGGCCCTAAGGAAGTCAGATTAGGCTCAACCACAGCCAGGGCCTTCTCAGCACTGGCTCCGGCCTGGTGGAACGCTCTGCCTCATGAGACCAGGGCCCTGCGGGATCTGATTTCTTTCCGCAGGGCCTGTAAGACAGAGTTGTTCCGCCTGGCCTTTGGCTTGGAGTCAATTTGATTCCCTCCCCCTCTTTCTTTTTTCCTTTCTGCTCCTGTGATGAGGCTGCATTTTAATTTTAATGTTTCAATGTTTTAATGTTGTATTTTAAGCTTGTTTTTAAGTTGTATTCATTCAACTTGTTTTTATTATTGCTTGTTAGCTGCCCTGAGCCCGGCCTTGGCTGGGGAGGGCAGAGTATAAATAAAATTTATTATTATTATTATTATTATTGAGTAAATATTCCTAAGAGGGGTACACGCCATTAAGACAAATTCCCAGAAACCCGGGGTCATATGAAGATTTGGCTTTGGTGGATAACATGTGTGCCTTCTCTTCTGCTAGGCAGATGTTGTTGCAATCTTTCATTCTAAGTAGAGATGGTAGCAGCCCAGGAGATATTTCTGAGGAATTAATCAGAGGTTCATGGGTCAGAAATGGGGAAGCTGAATGACATCACAAACACACAAAAACAGGACTTTGCATAGACAGGCTAAAAGAAATTGAACCTTTGTGTCTACAAAATACATATTTTTCTTGATGGATAGTTCAACCATTCTGAACTCTCCAACTGAAAGGAGTTTCCTTTTACTTAAAAAACACACACAACCCCAGCCCACATCTGCTTTGAATGCTAAACTCTGGACAAGCACATGGAGATTTAAGGTTAATCTTCACATAATCTAAAACACCAGTTTCTTGTCTTCTCCAAGATGAGGCAGACATCTGCCATATTTGGTGTTTAGTAACATGGTGGACAAGGAAGACATCAGCTCACTTGGAATGCTGTAACCCTAATGAAACATTTTTAAGAAAGAAAGAAAGAAAGAAATCATGGATCATTCTAACTATGCTTATTATAAATCACAAAAGGAATGTTCTTGCACATTATGTCAGCCTGTTGGCAGACCTTTCCATAGCCTTTAATTTTAGCCTATTCGTGCCCATGTTTACACAAAAGTAAAAATCAATGAAGCTTACTTCTAAGTAAACATCCATTGCAGCATTTGAGAATTCGTATGTCAACTGCCATTAATAATAATAATAATAATAATAATTTATTATTTATACCCCGCCCATCTGGCTGAGTTTCCCCAGCCACTCTGGGCGGCTCCCAATCAAGTGTTAAAAACAGTACAGCGTTACATAATGGAGAAATTTGTTGTTCTATCACATCCTTGCAGGGTAAATGGTTTATTATTATTATTATTATTATTATTATTATTATTATGGATAGAGAAGTTCTGTTCTTCAGATTAACTTCCATGTTCATTTTGTTTTGTAGTTCAGACAGAACAGACATAGTGCCATGCATCACCTATGCTGAACTCAGGCCTTTGTTATTAAGATATACTTCCCACTGCAGTAATGGTGCTGTGCTAGCAAGCACCATTTAGGGCAGTAAAACATACTACTTGGCAAGGGCTCGTCTGAAAGTTGCCAATAAAAGGGAAGTCTGGATTGAAACTGATGTGCAG
The DNA here is from genome assembly GCF_964106645.2 of Podarcis pityusensis. Classification (NCBI taxonomy): domain Eukaryota; kingdom Metazoa; phylum Chordata; class Lepidosauria; order Squamata; family Lacertidae; genus Podarcis; species Podarcis pityusensis. The sequence goes on from NC_138036.1 coordinate 41,011,995, forward strand.
AATCCAAAAACATCATTGGGTCTCATGTGTATTAAACTCTCCTCAAATGCATTTGCTTTGTATGATTCAGCCTGCTTATAAAATATGAATTTCCTTGGCCCATGCACACCTCTATAGGGCTCAAGTATGTCTTAATATGAGGAGAATTACTTGGGATTTACCAGAAGTAAATATTAAGAGAGATTTTACTTTCTTGGGCTCCATGATCACTGCAGATGGTGACAGCAGTCACAAAATTAAAAGACGCCTGCTTCTTGGGAGAAAAGCAATGACAAACCTAGACAGCATCTTAAAAAGCAGAGACATCACCTTGCCAACAAAGATCCGTATAGTTAAAGCTATGGTTTTCCCAGTAGTGATGTATGAGAGCTGGACAATAAAGAAGGCTGATCGCCAAAGAATTGATGCTTTTGAATTATGGTGCTGGAGGAGACTCTTGAGAGTCCCATGGACTGCAAGAAGATCAAACCGATCCATTCTGAAGGAAATCAGCCCTGAGTGCTCACTGGAAGGACAGATCTTGAAGCTGAGGCTCCAATACTTTGTCCACCTCATGAGAAGAGAAGACTCCCTGGAAAAGACCCTGATGTTGGGAAAGATTGAGGGCACAAGGAGAAGGGGACGACAGAGGACGAGATGGTTGGACAGTGTTCTCGAAGCTACCAGCATGAGTTTGACCAAACTGCGGGAGGCCTGGCGTGCTCTGGTTCATGGGGTCACGAAGAGTCGGACACGACTAAAGAACTAAACAACAACAACAGCAAATATTAAGTATAGTGATTTAATTTACTGAAACTGGGAATACTTAAATGCACTGCTGTGTGTTTAATTCTGGAATGTTCCCCAGTAACTCTGGTCACATGGCAGGTATCTTATTACATTCTCCATTTTGTTTTGGGTGTGAGTGACTTGACTGCAATGGCTGCATCTCCATGAACACTGAAGAAGAGACAGTGTTAGATAATTCTCTCTCTCTCTCTAAATGCAATAGAGGAGAGGAGTGCTGATATTTCTGCGTGAATGTATGTGACAGAAAGAAGTACAGAAGCTGATGTTCTCCCAAAGAAGCAATAAGGAGCAGTCTGCTGGAAGGAGACTGTGGAAACCTTACAGAAGGAACTGCCTAGCTGGTTAATATACAGAAGGCTCAGTGCAAGTACTGGAAAGAGAGAAAGCCACTGTTTGAATGTTGAAGGATGAAGCTGTAATAATCAACTAAGAAAAACTAAGCCCATGCACGGTATTGCACATGATTTGGCTTCCTAGCCCCAATTTAGCTACTCTGCCAACAGTAGAGTTTTGGTGAGAGGTTGTAGCTCATTAGGAAAGCATCTGCCTCCTAATATTCAGGTTCAGTCTCCAGCATCTACAGGTAGACTTGGGAGAGACCCCTGTCTGAAACCTTGCAGAGTCGTTGCCAGTCAACATAGACAATAGCTAAATGGACCAATGGACTGGCTCAGTATAAGACAGTTTCCATTGTTCCTATGTAACTAGTTGCTTGGATGATGCACAGACAGATTTTCCTTTCTGCTGAGCGAACAATCATTGCCAGATACTCCTAGAAGAGTTTAAAAGAGTTACGATAAATTTCATACTTGGCTACCAAAACCCAAGCACAACAAAACATACACATACTGTGCTAGTTACAAAGGGTGCATGCCTGTGTAATTGATGCCTTTTCACTTCAAATTACAAACAGGCAGTGAGTTTGGTGTGTGTGTGCTTTTAGGGAAAAGCTAAAAATCATAAAACAAGCTGACACAGAATGATTGTATTTAATATCTGAGTACTGGGACCAAAGACAAAAATAGCACAAATGGCTTGACTTTTAAAAAAGCCAGATTCTTAAACTTGATTTCTACAGAAATATCCAGTTGTGTATCTGTGCTTTCAATGACATCATTTTTATAGCTGGACATTGTTTAAATGCTTGCTGCTAGCCAGTCCTATCTAGATTTTTCAACTGAAGTTTTTTGTCTTGTCTCTGAAACCAGCGACTACCAAAATTCTTTCCACTTTCGCAGTTTTAGGTTGTTGAGCCTTGCAGAGGCTGTCACACAAGAAACTGAAACAAAATAAAATTCGGCTTTGTGGAACATCAGCAAAGACGTGCCAGTTTTGGAAGTTATCGAAAAACAAACAAATAACAGGTGTGTCAGGAAATGTAAAAATGGTGTGGATTTGAAATTGCTTTGGGTGTTTTAGGCCACCTCTCAATAATCACATGAACCAATATCCTCTACTCATCTTCATTTACTTTTTAGAATTGAATTTACTGTGATGTTTCCCTTCAATTTTCATCTGGTGAAATAGTCTCAAGAAAGGAAATGGTAGTTCGCTGACTTGTGAGTGTACTGTTACACTTACTGAGTGACGATCTTATGTTAAATGCATAGTTGCCTAATGGTTCGTTGTGATTGGTTGACTTTGCACAAATGGGGAACTGATGATAGGATATGCTGTCATGAGGGACATGCCCAGGAACTGTCCCTCCAGTCTTGAGATGTCATACTTGTAAGTCTGGGAAAATGACATCTTCCAGCTAGCCTGGCCATGTGGGAAGTTTTGAATTTGGGATGGAGGAAGTGGGGTAGGGAAAATTTAAATCTGTAAGTTGTTTGAAGGAGAAGCATCCTGGCTCCTAGGTCTGCCTTTGGGAATCTGAAACAGGGCTATGTAAATCAACACTGGAAATGGAGAAACATTATTAGAAAATGGGAAGATTAAAGGATTTATTTTATAAGATGCAACCTAAGGTTGGAATTTACAGAAAAATCAATGTCTGCACATAAGGAGACTGTGGAATTGCACACTAAAAAGAGAAGGATATTGACAAGCAGAGGTATAGTTAGCTGAAAGAGCAAGTTCCAAAGCACTGGAAAAATACGGGTGAATAATTTAAAATGTGAATTTGCAGAATGTCCCATTTGGGACCCTTTTAAAAAGCACTTGGAAAATATATAGTCAATCCTTTAATCACCTTCCTTCAAGAAGGTCTTGGGGTTTTTTGCTTTTTAAGCTACATGGGTATCTTGACAAATAACTACAGAAGTATTAAGTCAAAAAGCTTTCCCTGATTGATATCAAAACTAGCAGCAATTCTTAATAAAATATACGTTTTTACTTCTAAGGTGTTGCACCAAATACATTGCACATACTGTAAGATACACAAAACAGCGAAGAAGGTCCTGTGTTTCTGCCATATTATTTAGCAACAGCAAAGTGTCAGATCTCAAAGGCTAAATTTATTATGGCATGTGTTTTCATAAAGTGGAGTTTGCTTCAACAGATATCTTAGCAATGTAGTTTCTTGCAGCTAACAGAAAGAACTAAGAAACAAAACACAGCACATTATTTCTCTGCACTGGAATTAGGACTGGGGGGGGGGGATTTCAATTCAGTTTCCATTTAAAGCCAAAGTTATTTAATTTGCCCTTTCCAAAGCAATATGTTAGCTGTAACACCGCTATGTTTTCAGATTTGCACTTCTCTGAATTTTGCAGTACAGGTCTCCAGACGAGTAATGTGTACAGAAATACATATACTCAGTGCTTTTTTTCTTTAAAAAAATGTTTAGAAGTACTTTCATTTTCCTGCTCATAGTGAAATACTGCGCCTCAATGAGGCCAAACTTCACAAAACGTTTAGGGGTATGTGTACCCCCAGAAAAAAGCACTGCATATACTACAACAAAGTGGGCACAAAAATGCAAAAAAAGCAAAAAAAATAACATTTTAATTTATTAGGGGAAATGGCTTTGCAAAAACGTGTATATTAGGCAAGATCCAGCACAAATATGTCTCTATTAAGAGTTGAATCTAAAATGCTGGTGATTTTTCATGGCTTTGGTTTTTTAAAATCACAAACTGATATGGAAATATGGAGAATTGAGAAACTAAATTTGACAGATTTGCCCAACAATAACTGCAATACAGGAACTCTTCCCAGATGTGTTAACTTTTAGTTGTAAGTTTGTTGGAAGGTCTCATTTCTGAAGAAGCTCACATCTCCTGCAAATCAACAACACATCTGTATGTTTGTATATTTAAATATCCAATTCTAATTATCCTAATTAAGAACATGCATGAACTTTTAGGAAGTGTTATTTTTCTATATGAAAGGAGTAGCAAGGGCCAACCCTACCATTAGGCAAAGTGAGGTGAGCAACTCAGATAGCAGCTGCTGTTTCTCCTAGTAAAAGTAAAAGTAGCAAGTAACGGTTACCCCATAGCAGTTAATATCCTGCTTGTCCTTTTAACTGTTCCATCCTCTTATGTTCCTCCTGAGATGAACCTCTTCAACAACAACGTCTCCCAAGGCCAGCTCTTGGTTTGAGAAGGCCCTTGGCAAGGTGCCCATCTAAAGCCTCTCATAACTCAGTACACTTCAATGCCATGGGCTTACCTGGGGCAACTAGCACATGACAATCAGCCACTATTTAAAGTTCCCAGAAATCTTTGGCATGATTGTCATTGGAGTGGTCCAGGGCATTGTGGGAAATTTCAAATGGGAACTCATAGCTCCCTAGCGTGGAGGTCCCAGTGTACCAGGAGATCCTGCCAGGGAGCTGGGACCCCATCAGTAGCCTGAGTGCACTGGGGGGCTGGTCAAATCCACCCTATACATTTAAAGCACATAGCTTCCCCCAAACAATCCTGGGATCTGTAGTTGGCTAAGGGTGCCCAGACCTGTGGCTCTGCAAAGAGTAAACCCCAGTTCCCAGGAATCTTTGGGGAAAGCAGTGCATGTTGGATGTGCTTTAAACATCTGGTGTGGATGTGTCCCATGTCTGCTTGCATTTCCTACTGTTGAAGCAAGCAGGACTCTTTTTCCATATTGCAGGCAGGAGAAGAGGGTGATGAGGGGGACCAGAGCAGGACTTCAAGCTTCTTCCCCCTCCTCCCCCTCCTCCTCCTCCTCCTCCTCCTCCTCCTCCTCTTCTTCTTCTTCTTCTTCTTCTTCTTCTTCTGGCAGCAGAGTTGTTATAAAGATATTGTGGGTTTCAGCTTGGCAGTTCTAACTGCAGACAGTAGAAATGTGTCTGGTGAATATATGTTAACAAACATCTCCATGATCTTTAGGGCTTATCCTGACAGCCACAGCAGCAGGACCCTTTCCCATTCAACGTGGCTAGTTATTCAGCTTATACATTGCTTCATTCAGCTGAAAAGAGTCTCAAAGCGAGGGCCCCACCTGAGACATTAGGATGCCTCTGCTCCACACAGGCACCTATAATGCAACAGAACTACTGAGTGGGGTTTTGTACATGGGCAGGCTTCTTAACACTGGCCTGCATCAGGCCTTCTCCAGGCCAAGGGAAGATAGGAAGGGTAGATTTTGGAGGCTAGCCTGTCCTTCAGGAAGCCATCAACAGTTAATTCAGTTTGGTTAAAGCAACAGACTTTGCATGCAGACTTTGCCCCAATTTCATGAGAATTAATGCTACAGCAATAAGAAGTGCCTCTTCTTGTGGCATTTTGGTCTTCCTTGCTTGCTGCACCAGGAAGTCTCTGCATCAGCTCTGTTCTATATTGCAAGCCGTAGTCTGCTTCATGTTCTTTATTCCCCCAGATGCCTTTTGAATTGAGGTTCTTGTTGATGAGGCATCCTCTATGTAGGTTCCTCTTCAAACTTTCCACTTCCCAAATGACTTTCGATGCAACTTCAGAAGGAGCTGCAAAAGACTGCCTCCTGTGTCATTCGGGTGATGTCAAAACAAGCCCTAGGAGAGAATGCCTGTTAAAATCTTCCTGTTAATTCTGAAAGGGATGGGAATTTATTCTAAGAGCTTCCTGTTCACTGGACACACGAGACCAGTTCTGAAAAATATTAATTTTGCAAGTGATAAAAATGACACCACCACTGCGTTATTCATTTCATGCAGACCAACTTATTTGTGGCTGTGAAAGAACACACCATTTGAAAAGCTCCTTCGATATATAGCTCTTTTCTACTCCTGGCCCCTTAATTTTGCTCAAGTTGTTCTGCTTCCTATCTGATAAGATTTTCAGCTCCGTTCTTTTCCAAGTTCTTTTTAAAAAGAAACCTTCACTCACAATCCCAAATTGGACCCAACTGCCCCAGGCAATTAAATTCCAGGACCTCAGGCTGAGTGTTGGTATTTTAGCTGGTTGATTAATAGCATCCCCATTTAAATGGTCACGGCTAGCCTTTGAAGCCATTAACACCCCATTAAGATGAATGGGGCAAACCATGTGCCTTTTGTTTCAGGCTCCTTGAGTGGGACAAGGCACAAAGGCCCAGTTTAATGATTTACAGGGAGAAGTTTCAACTCCAGTGAAGAAAAATACAGAGGGAAACTTGAATATTCAACAGTGCTAAATATTTATATTGTTCTGTTCCATTTGGAGCGGTTTTATGTATTTAATAATTGTAACGATTTTCTCTGTTTTTAGAATTGTATTTTCTGTTGCTGTAACCCACCCTGGGATCTTATGGCAAATGGAGAGTAAGACATTTTATACTCAAACAACGAAGTAAAAATAGCCTGTTGCCCTTACAACACCTGGAGAGTCAGTGTTCCCTTAAATGATCAGGTAATTACACTAACACAGTTTTGCAAACTGTCTGGGCTCATTGTCCCATGCATTTCAGGGGAAACTGCTCCAGGGGAAGGAAAACACAAGTCAATCTAAAGGCAGTTTGCAGCATTCTGATGCAAATAATTGTCTGTGTGAAATTCCCATCTAGCATCTTCGCTGAGCAAAATAAGTAAAAGCAGTAGTTAGCTTTTTCTACAGGGAAAACAGCACAGTGGATTTCTGTGCCTGCTGGTGCTCTCATATATTTTTGTTTACAGTTATAATAATCTTGTCCCTGCATGCATCTCCCTCCTAACAGGCCAGTAATGATGCGATGAAATTCTAGCTGAAATTAAATGGCTTGGGTCTTTATCGGGAGTCACTGGAAATGAAATACGGATGCTGCTCCAAGAAATTGACTCCTATCTGAAATACCTTCCCATTTGAGGTGGAAGGTGTACTACCAGGCATCCTCTTTTACAGAGATGTGGTCACTATTTCCATATTTTCCATCACCACCACCACCCTGTCGAAACACAGAAAAGTAAAGGAATGGAATGTAAAGATTTCCAACAAGAGCCAAGAGAGAGAGGAAATGACTTACCACTGTCTTAACCTGTGCAATGAGGTAAAGAGTTCTAGATTAAGCATATTATGTGGATGATTATGTGGATGATTTGTATATTTGATTGTTTGTTGATATATTTATTTATTAAAAGCATTTTTACCCCTTAGAAATTCTCAAAGAGGTAAACAGGCTACAATAAAAAAAACAGGCTACAAACAACTACCAGCCTTCTACTTGGTGTCGCTCAATAATTCAAAGAGATTTTTAAAAATCAGCGTAGTTTTGAAAGGTCGAATCCACCATCTTGATTCAAACTGTTATCCTAACATAGATGAAAACCTTCACATTGGTCTCGGGAACCACCAGCAAAATTTGGTTATGACCTCAAAGTGCATAGTGGACAAGCAACTTTCCGTAGGTTAAAAATGTAAAGCAACAATATAAAATCCATGTGGGTTAAGCATTTAGCTTTGTTTGAATATACCCATTGTTTTGCTTCTGAAACAAGCATGGCATATCACTGCATAAATGACATTTCCAAGTATCATAGTTTTATCTAGGACCTAGGACTTTCCATCCATTAATTACTTGACACCGCTATACAGCCTTATCTTTTGCCTATTTTTAAAAATATGCCACCAAAAGCTCTTCCAACAGCTCAGAATTTCAGGTCTGCAAGGATTCTGATGTAATACCTTCCTGCTGCTTTTATATTTGGCTCAAGATGATGTTAACCCTACCCCACAATTACTGTGCCTCCAGATTCAGAGACAGCAGTGCTTCTGAATACTAGTTGCCGGAATAGGGGATAGTTCTCTTGTGTTCAGTTCCTGCCTTTTGGTTTCCCACAGGCATCTTGTTGGCCACTGTGAGAACAGGGTGCTGTACTAGATGGGTCACTGGCCTGGTCCAGCAGGCTCTTCTTATGTTCCATTTTTGTTTTGACATTTCCGTTTTTCTTTCATTATGAAGCCGCAAGGAACCCATCAAGAGAAATGTTGCCCCGCCACTTCTAAATTTCAGATCTGCAAGAATTTTAACATCATTACTTTCCAATGCTAGTGCTAACTGTGAACGCCTTCCATTACGTTTTTCTTTTCAGACATTTCCTTTTTTTCCCTTTCAGTGTGAAGCATCGGGGAATCAATATTTCCCCACAAGGTTTTATGCAAAATGCATGATGTTAAGGAGCCATCTGAATTATCACCGCATATGGTCTGAGGCCTAGGCATTACTTGGTATCAGAAACCTCATGTTGATTATCAAACAGGAATGCTCTGCTGCCTCACCGCATGGGTAGTAGAGATGGGCTAAAACTGGCAGAAGTTATCTCTTCCCTCCTAGTTTAACTGAATCAGACAGGGCAATTTTTGTTGGAAGAGTCTGCTGGCAATCAATATGTCTCGGCTTGCTTCTCTATGCCTTGCTGAGAGCGGGAGAGAGAGCTGTTGGAAAAGAATCAAGACGTGAAACTTCTTCAGCTCTAGTTTAAAGCTTATGAAAGCAAATGATCTCCAGGGCACTAATCCTTTCACCTTGGTAAACATGCAATGAATTTAAATGAACACAAAACAGAGAGGCTCCTCTTTCCCTCCTGTTCAAGCATCCCTCATACCTTAAAGGCTTCAGACAATATATATGCCTAGCAGGACTTTCTGCTAGGGATGCCCTATACAACTCAAGAGGAAGGGGAGTGTGAAAGCAAGAGTCCCTTCGAGGCAACTGAATGTATCATTCTCTTAAAAACCTTGGCTTTTCTCCTTTTACTCTTGGAATATGTTTTCTTTGGCAAGGGAGCCTTACTAAATACAATGAGATTGTGTGAATCCCGAATGTGATTTTATTCTGTGATTCGTTTCTGACAGCGTAATATAGCAGAGCATAAGTATTTAAAATACATACTGTGAAGACATATTTATTTCAGCATTTAGTTAGATGCTGGGCAGGATTTTTCATTCTTGCTGTTTTTTGTTTTAATATCATCCCCACTGATTGGGAGTAAGCCCCATTGAACTCAATAGGACTTACCTGTGAGTAGACATATATGTGTCTGGAAATCATGCTTGATGTTTTTATTTGGATAGTTGGATTGGGTGTGTTCTGTGCTGCTCTTTTCATTTTTTATGATATTGATTGCGAGCCGCCTTGTGAGTGTGCCAAACATGACTTTATAGTCCTGAAATAAATAAATAAGGGTCCATACAGAGTATTTTTTTTAAAAAAAATCTATAGAACTCAATACAATAGTCTGCTTTGCATTGGCACCAACTGAAACATGGCACAGGAGAGTTCAACTCTGAAGCACAAAGCATAGATGACAAAATGTGTGCTGGCTTTAAAAGGGAATTAATCAAATTTACAGAGAACAGGACTATCAGTGGCTACCAGCCATGATACCTAAATGGAACTTCCAGAATCAAAATACCACTGAACATGAAATTTGAAGGACAAACAAGAGGGAAGGACTTTTCCCTTTCCCTGACCATCCCTGAGGCATCTTGCAGAATACTGCTGTAAACAGGACACTGAACTAAAACAGAGCTGGAGAACCTGTGGCCCTCCCAATGCTGTTGGACTACAACTCCCCTCATCAGTGACCACTGACAATCCGTTGATTAGTGGGCCACTTGGTCTGATCTTTTTTATCTGAAAATTTACAAACTGCATTTTTCTTAAAAGATATCAAAGCGTCTTACAGCATATAAAATGCAGTAAAGCACTCTACCAATATCTCAAAAAACATAATAAATAAATAATACATCAGTATACAATTTTTGGTTAACGGGGCAGGGGGGGAGAATCATATTGTGAAGGCCTCCCAAAAGAGTACAATTTTCAGAAGACATTTGAAAGAAGGGACAGATTCTGCCAAACCTCCACAGGTTCATCCAGGGTGTGGGGAGATGCCTCTCTTGCCTTGCCCTTGTATATGCCCATGTGAGCAAGAATGAAACAGAGCTATAATAAATTTGCAAGACAATGACATATTGCACCTTACCTTTATGGAACTAACACTGAAATGGGACCAACTGCAGTGCTATTTTTCTAGAAAAGGAGATACTAGAACTCATCACAAACGCCTTCCTTGTTCTCTTATAATGGCAATGCCACACACCTGAGAGATGTCGGAACTGAGTTCCAATGAGTTCCAGCTGAAACAAAGCCCTGGGACCAAGGAAGAGCTTGTCATGAACTGCCAAGGAAATTGGCTTCTAGTAACTCAGCATTGGTACCACATATAGTAAGATTTGAAAGGTTTTCCTTATTTTCTTACTTGTTTATTCAAGTATTTATAATCCACTTTCATAGAAGTGTAACAAGGTAATATACGGCATACAAGATTATAATGAAATCAGTAAAAGCATCAGTAAATGCTGGTAGATAAAAAAAAAAAATAATCGCACTGCAAACACCTGTCTAAACCATTCTGTTTTCAGAAGGCATCGAAAGGAAGGCAGAGATGACTCCTCCTGAAACTCTTCTGGGAGTTCTACAGAGCACAGCCCACCCTATTAAAGGTTTTGTCCCTCGTGAAGGCCAACCAAACCTCAGAGGTGTGGAAACCCACCAGATATGCCCCATCAGAGGATCTCAGTGATCAAGGTAGACCATCAAGGGACCAGGTGCTCCTTAAGATATTTTGGGCCCAATATCTATTGGGCTTTGGAAATTCACATAAGAACCTTAAACCTGGCCTGAGAGCAAATCGGCAGTGTCTTAAAGTCTACTAGCTTTTAGTGCACTTCGTTAAAGTGATATAACTTTATCAACCGGGTCTTTCCTAGAATAATGCTTTTGGCAGGGGAGGCTTTGAATTGTATGAACACCGTTGCATTTCTTTTTCTTTTCTTGCCTATTGTTGTAGGCAGCCAATACATTGAGGTGATGCTGGCAATTCCGACGAAAGCTTTCATCTCTGCAAATCTAATACTGGGTCAAAATAAGGAGAGTTTTCTTTATGCGCCAGACAGCAGCTCAAAAATGGTATTTGATTTAGGTTTCCAAAGGTTAGAAGTGAGACAAGCATGCAATAAACATTTTGCAAAAGCTCAAATCAAGCATGCTACCCTTGAACTGCAACAATGTTAGAACTTCTTCCTATGCGAGGGTCAGTCTGTGAACTTGTTTACCAAACATTTTTTCCCATGAACTGCAAATCTCATTCGATGTACATGTCCTAAGAGTGGGAAGGAAGATGCTATGAAACTGAGGCTATGAACTGAACTGAGTTCAGATGAGAGATATACAACTGGAACCAGACTTCGAAAGAAACTGACAAGCATCCCTGTGTCACCAAAAATTGCATCATCATCATCATCATCATTATTATGCCACCCATCTGGGTTAACTCAGCCACTCTAAGTGGCTCCCAACAAAAAACAGTAAAAACACAATGCATGGAACTGGCCAGCAGAAAAATCCTCATTTAAATTACTCTCTTTTTTGCAGGCTAGTGACAGTTAGCAATTCTAAAGAAAAAATATCAATTGGTATATTGGCTAATAGGAACCAACACTTATTTCACATATGCAGGTACATGAATGTATACAATGTGACCTTCAAGTCTGCCCTTTATTTATCATCCTATATATTACACTTTTATCCCTCTTTCCTCCAAAACTCCCAAGGCAGCATACAAGCTCCTACTCAGCTCATTTTATTCTCACAACAACCCTGTGCTTGGGTAGAGAGATAGTGAGTGGCTCAAAATCACTCAAGAGAGCTTTGTGGCTGAATGAGGATTTGAGGCTGGGTTTTCCCAGTCATAGCTGGACATTCTAGCCATTATCCCATGCTAGCTGTCTGTGTGAGTATCCCCAGATCTGTGTATCAGAGGGCATGGAATCCCCCCCCCCATACAGAACAGCTCAAAATGCCAAAACACCTTGTGTTGACCAGGTACCCTCCAGATGTTTTGGACTATATGACCATGCTAGCTTGAGTGGATAGGAGCTGTCATCTAAAACATCTGGAAGACACCAGTTTTGGAAAGTTTAGATCAAAGAATTCTGTGTACCTGATGGTGATCTTCTGATTGATTACTTCCTACTTCTTCCACCCCTCACCTTCACATCACATGTTAAACTTAATTTTTTACAGACCTAGGTGCTCCTTCTTAAATAATCAAGTATAATTTCCTAGTGTCATATGAGCAACAACTCTAAGCAAAAGATGGATTCACTGGAAGTCTGGAAATGGAGGGTGAGTATAGAACACAAAATGTTATTTGCAGCTTGTTATATTTCAGACATGTAGCAAGCTAACTAAACCCTAGCCTACAACAGAAATTACATGGATCAGCAGAATGGAAACTCTCTCTAAGGTTCACAAGTTCCAGCAATGGACCCTCTAGTGCTCATGTAAAAATAGGACAAGCTAGGAAGTCCCAGTTCTGGTATATAACGGCAGATGTCGTGTTTCATGTAAATGGACCATCAAAATCTATTTTTACTAAGCTGGAATGCAATTCTATGCAGGTTTAGTTCAATAGGGCTAAATCCCCAGTATGTGTATTTAGAATTGCAGCCCAAATATAGGAGAGGGGTTAGCAAACAACAGCCATAATCATAAAAGTTAGAGTTTTAAAAAAGTAGAATAATTGTATTTTCCTTTTCTTGTCTCCAGCAGACAAAAAAGGAAAATGAACCAGAAATGTATCCCTGTTACATTGCTCCTGCTGAGTGCTAATAGGTCTTGGAATGAAATTGTTTTATTAATTTGATTAAGTTGAAGGAATATCTAGGGTCTCCCATGAATAATTCAGATTCTCATCATATCCTCGGAAGTCATATGTAAAACATTGTTATACCTCAATGGTCCCTTACAGTCTAACCTACATTTAATTTTCAATAATGTTGATTTATAGTTTTATAAAGGCAAATAATAAATATAATAAATTGCCCCCATATTTCTTGATCCCAAGCTCTATAAAATAACCCCTGTGGTTTTACATTTCCAGTGTGAAATATTAAATACATAAATCAAAACAAGATTATTTTTCATCTGGAGGTGGAGACCAGTTGCAGAGAAATGACAAATTCATTTTGGTTAAAATGAATGTTTTAAGGCAAGTTCTCCATAGAGTGTCTACCAACTCTAAAAATGAAACAAGCGATGTTGGATTTTTATTTATTTATTTTTTTAAAAAAACTAATAGCCTGCATTTGTTGGGTTCTCTATGAGAGAGATTTGTGTTCATGTAATACAATAGGATGATTCCCCATCTTTAAGGCATAAAATTACATGTTTCCAATTCATTTTATAATCCCTTATTATTAGGAATGGGGCATTTTATCTCTTTTTTTACTCTCACACTTAGCAATGATGTCTCTGTAGCCTGGCACCAGACTGGCATATTAGTTACCTGAATGCTGTTATTTAGGTTTTCCTCCTTTTTCTGCCTTAATAATGGTGCACTAACCAGAAGAACATTATAATAAGACATTTCCAAGAGAGGTTGAGCTTCTAATTTCACAAGCAGATCCATTTATAGTTACACGCGCAACATCTCAGCCAGAACAAGAAATATTGTTTTGCATCCTTGATTAAAAAGAGTAAAACTAATTATAAGGATTCATTATAACATTTAAATACCTTTCAGCTCTCGGAGTGCTTAAAATTTTCTGTCACCAAAAGCTTTCTGGTGGAATGATGAAGCCTGAATGCAAAAGGCTTTGAAAGCCCATGAGCGAATGAAAGAGTGAATAGATTGAGCTAAACTAATGGGTTAGGGAGTCTTGGGATAGCTGCACCCACCTAAACATCCTGATATTGGAAATCTGAACTCAGTCCATCCATTGAATTAATCTCTCTGAGGCTTTGTTTCAAAGCCAGTGAAGATTAAATTTTGACAGCTAGTATGAATAGAATTCTGCCCATTATCCTGGACATTCACATGCTCTTTGGTGAACTACTCACATGATCACAGCCATGGCATTAGAGACATCCAATACTGATGTATTGAGCACTTGTGAACAGGAACAGATAGTCTTTCAATTCATGCTCATGCTGCTACAGCCCTAGCTTTCAATTAAGAAAATGACTTTTTGGGAAGGTGGGGGTGACCCTTTGAGATTGCAATCTTGTACGCAGTTACATGGGAACAAGCCCCATTGGACTCAGTGGTGTTTACTTCTGAGTCTTCTTTTGGGAGCATACATAGCCGAGTAAGATTGTCTTCCATGAAAACAGTCTTAATAGTAGACCTGTCTAGGGTTGCACTGTAAATTTCTCAACCTAACAAAAATGTAAAGCACAGAGCCCACATGCTATTTTGGAAATTTCTGGGGAGACAATAAACTTTTTTCCCTTTGTGCGTAAGTGCAAGAGAACAAATCATATTATTATCCATCCGGAAGGGGAAAGAGGTGTGAAGAAATATCAAGATACCGTTTCTGCTGTAAGCAAATAGGATCCCAAAAGCTGTTGTCACAAGATACCACATCATACTAGTAGAGACAGCTGGGGCCGTCATTAGCCGTAACAGGAACTCTAGGGAAAATCCATATATTTAACAGAGTTAAATGGGCTACTGTCTTAAATCCGACACCTTTTGAATTTTGTTAGATAGCTGCAACATCTGGATAATTATGCATGGATGTTGAGCATGTGGCCATCAGTATCCTTTTCTTTTAGCTTGGAAGTAGAAAAACTTGAAGACATTAGCCTGTTGATCAAGTGTGCAGTCTTGGCAGTGAAAAGGCTACAGCACAACATTGCAGAAGTGCTGCCTAATAACAACCCGTTTCTGAGGGGTAAGAAGGTGAAGTCTCCCAAAAGTATGACAGAGGCCGGTGGAGGCTGTAGGGGTGGTCACTTTCCCCTAATCCAAGCCAGTGCAAACGGGATTGTGGCCTAAATGTGTTTTCAGGCCCTCTGGAGGTTGATTTGGAATGGTAGTCTCTGACCCACAAAGCATGAACCAAAACTAAACCTAGAATGACAAATTAACAGGTGGGGTGAACCTGTGACCCTCTTGGTGTGGCCCCAGCCCATAACACAACCTTTCTCAACCTTGGGTCCACAGATGTTTTTGGCCTACAAGTCCCATCATCCCTAGTTAGCAAGGCCAGAGCTCAGGGATGATGGGAGTTGTAGTCCAACAACATCTGGGGACCCAAGGTTGAGAAACACAAAGATGTCTACCCTGGATGTTGTTTTTCTTTCTTTTTGGGGTTGGTGTTTTGTGCGACAAGCACACAGAGTGCAATGAGATTGAGTGTTTGGGGGGGAGGCTCAGTTAATTTCATTGTACACAGGTTATACATTGACAATGTTGTTGTTGTTGTTATTATTATTATTATTATTATTATTATTATTATTATTGGAACATGATCTATTGATTTATTCATTACTGTATTTATACCCCACCTTTCCTCCAAGGAAAGTTAAACATTCAGAAAATAAGAGATAAATATCAGAAAATAACTTTTATCTTTGGGGAAACCATCCTCTTTCTACAGTTGCTTATACCAATCTTAGGTAGTTGTCTAAGGATCGTCATTTTTCTTTAAAGCACGCAGTGCCAGGTTCCTTCTTGTATTTAGTCAATGTGATAGCAGCATAAGACAATGAGCTGCTATGTTTAAAAACATAGGGACCTGCCTTAATACTGGGTCTTTCTAGCTGCATTTTGTCTCTTCTGGCTGCCAGTGGCTCTCTAGGCTTTTCTCTAGAGGAACCTTGCCAGACATACCTGGAGATGCCGGGGACTGAACTTGGGAACTTCCACAGTATATGCAAAGCAGATGCTCTACCATGAGCATCTCCACCCCCATCGTTCTGCCCGGACACTGAGGTCCAGTGCCGAGGGCCTTCTGGCAGTTCCCTCGCTGCGAGAAGCCAAGTTCCAGGGAACCAGGCAGAGGGCCTTCTCGGTAGTGGCACCCACCCTGTGGAACGCCCTCCCACCAGATGTCAAAGAGAAAAACAACTACCAGACTTTTAGAAGACATCTGAAGGCAGCTCTGTTTAGGGAAGCTTTTAATGTTTAATAGGTTATTGTATTTTAATATTCTGTCAGAAGCCGCCCAGAGTGGCTGGGGAACCCCAGCCAGATGGGTGTGGTATAACTAAATTATTATTATTATTATTATTATTATTATTATTATTATTATTATTGCTGTTGATGATGAGTTATGGGCCCTTTGCCTTTAGTTTCTATTCCCTGGGCTATTTGGGGGCCACCCTCAATCTTGACGCTAAATCACGGCACTTATCTTGCAGTTTACGTTTATTGCAGGTAATTTATCAAAGAGAAACAAGACATGAAGAATGTTTACAGCTGAAACTGAAACCACAGACCTGGATTCTGCAGATTAAGCTGCATCTCACCTTGTGTGCTGTATAAACTAAAAAGACATCTCCCTATACCTGTGGATAGACAAGCCATGATGGTCCTCTATTCAAATGCCATGAAGGTGAGAACAGTGTCAGGACTATGACTAGATATACTGCCACAACATTCCAATTCCAGTGGCCATGAAAGTTGTCTCATGCCACATCATAATGCCTGCTCCTTTTTACAGATTCCTCTAAAGATCTTTCTCAGCTAGAAGCAGGACACGCTCAGACAGATATAGCCTAATGATATTTTACCTTTTGTCTGGGACATCATCTAGATCATTTGACAAAGAAATAGTTGGAATATTTTTGCTTCAGCCTTTTTTTTTTTTAACTCAGGTGCTACAAAGGCAGATTATGGTGCATAAGTGACAGCTTGCTGCTTTACATATAAGCCTATAGCATTGGGCCTACACGACAATGTACCTTGCATAATGGTTAACCAGTGATATCTCAAGAGTGGACTCTATGGGACTGTAGTGCCAATCAAATTAGCAACTTGAGTCCATTGGCACTGCAGTCACATAGACCACTCCGAATGTTTCCTCAAATTAGCCATTGGACTCATTCCATTTTAGAAGGGGGAAAAAGTGTAATAAACAAAATAATTGATCGTCAAATCAACAGCTATACAACACT
Organism: Podarcis pityusensis; assembly: GCF_964106645.2. NCBI lineage: Eukaryota > Metazoa > Chordata > Lepidosauria > Squamata > Lacertidae > Podarcis > Podarcis pityusensis. The sequence goes on from NC_138036.1 coordinate 41,029,089, forward strand.
GACCTCAAAACAAGTCTCTGTTGAATATTTTATGAAGATGCTTAATGAATACTGCAAATGTTTATAATGCATGCATATATTACATTAAATTCAACATCTGGTCCTTCATCGAGTGTTTTCAGCAGCCTTAAGTAATTTCCCTTTTCTCTGGACTTTTTAAAGAAGACTTTCAACAGATATCTTTTGCTGACTTTAGGAAATAGCAGAACAGTAGAAAATGGAAAATGGGATCTTTCTCTTTCTGCTCTATAGATATCCTTACCAGCTGTTTGGGCATTAGCCCCATCATACAATGTGTTTATCTTTCCCAGCCTTATGTTTGAATTGCTTTCCTTTTACACGAGACTCTTATACCAAACTTCAAAGTAGCTTCCCCTCCATATGATCTTCTTCCCCTTCCCCCTCTCTTTACAGCTGCATCTAACTAGATTCAAAGATATTGGGTTTCTACCAAGACACATGGTTAACATTTGAGAGCCAGTGCTCTGCCGTCATTTAGAAAACTGCTTTTAGAAGCAAGAAAGAAACTATTTGAAGACAAGAAACTGGAAGAAGACAGTACTAAATACAGCTTAGCAATGTCATATTTAGTTGCCATAAATTTGCTTGCCAGAACTGGGGATTTACAACGATGTAGGGAAGTTGCCTTGTTAAAAGGTTAGACCCGCAAGAGAGGATATTTCAGAAAACATCGAAAAATAACAGCAATCAAGAATTGGCCAAGAATGAAGTAAATGCAGGCTGGCTGAAATAGTGTTTATCTACGTGGATATTCTTAGCAAAGCAAACTAGGTGCCCTTGATAAACTGATTGATTGATTATTGATTATGATTATTATTTATTAGAACTTACTTTTGCGTTTATTATTTGTACATCATCAAATGGTCCCAGGTTGCAGCAGTGATGCTGGGGTCACTTCTCATGGCCTGGCACATGGGTGGATCAAACCACACAGATCCTTTCTGCATAATCACCTCTTACCCACAGACGGGCGATGACCAAATGATAAGGTCCCACATCCCTGTGATGGCAGGTATGGAAACATTACAGCAGCACCATGCCATGAACCCATGGAAGACACAATCTCCTACACTGTTGCTTAAGAAAACAGTTCTTTTCACCACATCAACTGGGGAGCAGAGGGTAAGAACAAGGATAGCAGCTGCTTAAGATCACTCCATTAGAAGCTGGAAATCAAATGTTGATCATTTATCTGGACAACTGGAAGTGAAAAGCTGAATCCATGCATCATTTCTATTAGTCTATATTTTTAAAAAAGGTAAAGGACCCCTGGATGGTTAAGTCCAGTCAAAGGCAACTATGGGGTTGAGGCATCCATCACACTTTCAGGCTGAGGGAACTTGCTTTGTCCACAGACAGCTTTCCGGGTCATGTGGCCACCATGACTAAACCGCTTTGGGTGCAACGGATCACCATGACGGAAACCAGAGCGCATGGAAACGCTGTTTGCCTTCCTGCTGCAGTGGTACCTATTTATCTACTTGCACTGGCAGGCTTTCGAACTGCTAGGTTGGCAGGATCTGGGACAGAGCAAGAGGAGCTCACCCCATCGCGGGGATTCAAACTGCCAACCTTCTAATCAGCAAGCCCAAGAGACTCAGTGGTTTAGACCACAACGCCACCCGCGTCCTTATTAGTCTATATTTGCAGAGCAGGAGGATAAGAGTACCAGATGGAACAACTCCAGAAGGTGTAAGCCTGCCCAAGTAGGAAGGATGCCAAACGAGGTCACTTTGCAGGCCTTTTCTTTCAGATAATATGCATTGTGTGTGTGTGTGTTTTCCCCATAGCCCATATTTTCCGAGTAAGGTTAGCCTTCTTCTAAAGTGACAGGGATCAAATAACTCAACAAGAAAAGCTTCCCAATCACTTAACTCAACAAGGAAAACTTCCAAATTCCTGTTTCAGCCTGTAATGTCAATTAGCTTTCATTAATCAGTGACAACCAATCCTCATATACCAATATACAGCCAATTGCTCATGTTAAACTTCAAAGCAGTAGCTATAAATCCTGAACAACGTGATATTTGACACAAATGAAGCTTCAAGCAGGTTCTGTTCAAGCAACTAAGTGGCAGAAAGGAGACATTTAATTCTGATTGCATGGAATTTGGTCTACATAGGAAGTTTATACATCTCACTGCATGGAACCGTGATTCTTCACCAGAGGGTGGCAAACCATGAAGATTTATTTTAGCACGGGAGGGAGAGACATTCTATATGTCGCACATTTGAATCCCTGTATCTTTCTGGAATGAGGACCAGCATGAAAGCATGCATAGTGAGGTGGACTTAGATTGTTTGCTTAAGTCTACAGAATGGGAAGTCCAAGGGAGGTGTGATACTTGAATCAGAGGTCTTTAGAATCCCTGTCAGCTCCCAGTTGGTACAATGGATACAATAGTAATGTAGTTTACATGATTAAACAAAATAAATGGGAGTGAAGTACTCAGAAGGCCTTCCTGCAGTTAGTGGTAGAGTGGGTGAGGTTGAATAAACTTAATTCAGAATAGCTGGAGGGGATAATGAAGGGGGGTTTATGGATTCACTGGTTGGAAATATGCCTTTCCTGGATAGGGTTGTACACCTCTTGTAAGGACCAGATTGGGAGGTTACTACTTGAGCTGACATCATTCATGGATGATCAGCTTTGGCTGATTTGATGGTTCTGTCTACTGCTTACAAATGAAGACTTGGGCACCATCACTCACTGTATGGTGACAGAGTAGAGACAATTAAAATGTGCTCTACTGGCATTGTAGATGGTTTGGATGCTATAGATGGTTTGGTTACTGCAACTGGGTTGAATGATCCACTCTGGTAGTCACTCTGTTTCCAGGCCCAGTTGAAAGTGCCAGTTTTTAAGTTTATTGTTTTTATTACATTTTCTTCTGGTGAGGAACTTCTTCAAAATTCCATCTCGTTAACCACCAGGAGCAGGGCCATTTCTGTAGTGGCCTCAGTGTTGTGGAACTCCTTTACGAGGCTGCTAGAACATACTCCTCCCTATTTTGGGAGTTTCCCTGTTCTTTTAACCTCAGCCAGTTTAAATCTGGACTCACCTATTGGGTCATTATGGTCTTGGGAAAATCATTACCATTCTGTCTCAGCTTCTTGTTCATGCAATAATAAATAACTATTATGACGATGAGAGACCTAACTCACAAGGTTGTCACATTCAGCAAAAGAATTTTCTTAAAGAAATTAAAAGAATTTTCTTAAGGAAAAACAGCAATGATACCATGAGCCAGATGTCATCAAAACATTATTCAATTGGGGGGGGGGGGGGACGACAGCAAAGCAGAATCAGTCAGCTCATCACCCAAGGTGAAATAATTGGGACCACACTTTTTTAAAAAAATAGGATGAGCCATGCCTTTAGTCAGACACAGACAACAATGCCATTTATGAATCTTTGTAGCAGAGCATGGACCATTTAGTTCACCAAGGGTGGCTCACACCCACTGTGACAGATGCCTAAGCCTTGTACAACTGGAGCTCATCAGGCTCTAAGAGAAATGAATAAACAAGGCCATAAAGGTTTTAAAAGCTCAAAGTTGCTATCTTGTTAGTACAGGAAATCTTGAGTCATTATGAATCTCTCAACAAAGGCTGCTACCAACTCTGCAATGAAACTATAAATGTATTGTGACGCTTGGAAGGAGACCACCCTGAAACAACATGCATTTGTCTACTTGGTAGTAGTGGAGATCTTGGGTTATATTAGATGGTGTAGTCCTTCAAAATGGGGTAAGCAATTGCTGCCATTGGCAAAGGTGGGTGTGGGCTCTTGCTTATTCTGCCGAGTGTTGTCCTAGACTTCTGCACTGACAGCACAACAACATTGTGATAATATGCAAACCAACCAACTGGAAGGTCTACAACTTAGCCTCTCCCAACATACATTATGCCATCAATCATTATGCCATGGGACGTGGGTGGCGCTGTGGTCTGAACCACTGAGCCTCTTGGGCTTGCTGATCGGAAGGTTGGCGTTCCGAATCCCCGCAACAGGGTGAGCTCCCATTGATCTGTCCCAGCTCCTGCCAACCTAGCAGTTTGAAAGCATGCCAGTGCAAGTAGATAAATAGGTAGCACTGTGGTGGGAAGGTAAATGGCGTTTCCATGCGCTCTGGCGCTCATCACGGTCCTCCGTGTGCCAGTAGTGGTTTAGTCATGCTGGCCACATGACCCGGAAAACTGTCTGTGGACAAACGCCGGCTCCCTTGGCCTGAAAGCAAGATGAGCGCCACAAGCCCATAGTCGCCTTAGTTCTCTGAGGATTGAAAGTTAAATCACTCTTTGAACTGTAGCTCTGTGGGTGGAAAAGGACTCTAACAGCTCTCAGCACCCTTAGCAAACTACAGTTCCCATGAGACTTTGGGGACAGCCATGGCTGTTTAAAGTTGTCTGATCCTGCTTTAAATGTATACTTGCTTCCTTCAGAAGAAATTATATAGGCAATGCTGCACGTCTGTAGCCACAAGATAAATTAGAAGATTACAGAGACTAGTCAACAAATCTTAGAGCTACTTTTGGGCAGCTCAGCCCCATGAATCTAACATAACAGTAGCGCTGCAAGAGGTGATTGATGCCATGACACCAATGAGTAATTGATGGCAGTGTCCGTCTGCCCAGGGCATTGCTAGGAAACACCCCTTCTTGCAAGATGTGAACAGACTTTGTTTATGATAGCCCCTACAGTTTCGATAGGACTCAAAGGCCTCTGCTATAGGATGTTATAGAGGCAGACCTTCCAAGTCTTCACAAGAGCATTTTTATATGTTCTGACAGCATACAGCTGTGCCTCACAGACCAGCTCTGGTTGGTTTCCAGTGGTGCAGTGTGTGTATATGTATTTTATTGGAAACCAGCAGTGGTATTGTTTGGGATATCTCAGGAACCAAAAGATCAGTGCCATTCTGAAAGGTTCAGTCCCCATCTTGATTCACAGTGAAATGTAACTGTATCCAAACATTGACAAAAAAATCCCTTCCCCTTGATCTCAGGAACCATCAAATTATATTGATGGTATCTTGATGAGGTGTCCAAATACATAACAAACAGACAGACAAACAAATAGGTTTCCTAAATGTGTCGTAGATACATAAGTCCTTTGAAAGTTTGGTTGTATGGATTTGCGTGAAAAGGAATATGGCATTTCATGTGCACAGGACTCCTGAAACATGCACACAATCCATCCTGAATATGCATTAAAATATGTTACCCCCTTATACCAGAACAATGGAAATATATGTTAGCGTGATACATGAACTCTCACTGGAGCTATATATGTATATAGAAAACCCATGTTAACTTGGCTGAAAGTCTACTCACATATAGTTTGATCATGAGGTAGAAGATGAACTGCATTAACCCGCTTAAACAAAGCTCCGTTAAATTGTGGAAACTAAAATAAATCAGCAGCCCCATCTACAAAAGCAGCAAAGATCTGTAGCCCACACAGCTGCTGCCAGCAACCAACCAACTGCTGGCAGACTTCCTCCCACTCGAGACTTTTAAAAGGAATCCTCCCTTTGGTTGCTGCCCACAAGAGCAGATTTTCTCTCTTGAAAAAGCCATTAATCACACTCAGTTCTTTGTACTGGTGGGGTGGGGGGTGGGGAGGTAGAATATCCCCAGATAGAGAACGAATATAGCTGAAGGAAAAAACACACCTGATTTTAAGCTTAAACTAAGAGAAAGCTTTCTGTTTTGTTTCTTGACGAAATATCACCAGGGCTTAAGCTTTTGCCATAAAGAGTTGTTAAGTCCCTAAATGTATGTAAGTGGGAATCATGCTGTTGATCTTTATTCCACATGGTAGCAGGAAATAAATCGGAAAAGATCCCCCGCATCACCTCATCTTCTCTCCTGAAACCCCAATAATAGGCTATGCTGAAAGGGAAGAGCACAGATTATCTCATCAAAAGATGAAGATCCAATGGAAAAACCATTTCACCCACCACAGACATCCGAAGCATGTTCTAAAGCAAATTATTGTTGACACTTGCATACTTCAAACATCACTGTAATAGTTACAAATATAGTGTGCTCTCTAAATGAAACATGACTTTAACTTGCAATCATTGGGCACATAGTTTAGAGTGGGATGGCTGCTAGGGAAGGTGCTGGGCATGAGAGTCTGGTGGTGGAATTTCTCTCATTATGATGACTTCAAACATAAATGAAAATAGAGATTCTGGAGCACTTTTCCCAATCTAGAGTTCTCCAGATGTTTTGGTCACCATGCCTGACCATTGGCCGTGTTGGGTGGATCTGATAGGAGCTGTCATCCAGAGGGAGGCAGGTTCTTTAGAAGGTTGGTTGGTCTGTTCCAGAGAGTAAGAAATCATAAGGGTAAAGGTAAAGGGACCCCTGACCATTAGGTCCAGTTGTGGCCAACTCTGGGGTTGCGGCGCTCATCTCGCTTTATTGGCCGGGGGTGCCAGCGTACAGCTTCCGGGTCATGTGACCAGCATGACTAAGCCACTTCTGGCGAACCAGAGCAGAGCATGGAAACACCGTTTAACTTCCTGCTGGAGTGGTACCTATTTATCTACTTGCACTTTGACGTGCTTTTGAACTGCTAGGTTGGCAGGAGCAGGGACCGAGCAACGGGAGCTCACCCCGTTGCGGGGATTTGAACTGCCGACCTTCTGATCGGCAAGTCCTAGGCTCTGTGGTTTAACCCACAGCGCCACCCACGTCCCAGATACTACTTTGCAAATGTGTAGGTATTGATAAATCGATCACTGGGGCTGAATTTAAACACTCTTCTTTCAAATGCCAGCTCTTGGAAATGCCACCTGGGAGCTGAACTTTCAAGGTCAAGTGTGCAATATTTTTTGGAGGATGAATTGAGGGGGAGGGCTCACTTGTGTTCTAAACCTTTTGGAGCCAGACTGCGGTCCAAGTGTTTTTGTGACTCTCTAACGCAGAGATTTAACCAGCAGATGAGAACAGACAACTTTCAAAACAAAATTCACACAACAATTTGAGACATTTCACAAGGGACCACCTCTGTTATGCAGACAGAAAAATCAGGGACCTCTCATCTCTTATGATGAGAGTACACGATAGCCTTTTCAATTCTGGGCTCAGTTGAGCTATAGGAAATTTGTAGTGGATCATTTCCATTTAAAATAGACTAGATCCGCAGACACCAAGCGCATAAAATTCTTAATAGCTGTTATGATGTATCCTTGCTAAAGCCACCAACAGCTCAACAACCCTGAATCCTCTGCCTGCTGACAGAGATGAACTGGGAAGAAACAAAGAGAGAGGGAGAGAGGTAAGGCACGCAGTGCTTCTGTGCCCTCTCAGAATTGCCGTTCATCACTCATTCTTTCAGCGGCTCACTTGCTCCTTTTCTGAGGGAGGTACCATCGCCTAATGAAACAATTAAGGTCTGACAGTTTAAATATGCTCTTCCATTCTTTTCAGGCATAAGTGCCAGCCGTCAAGACAAACTATCCCCACTGCTGCGCTATCAGCAGAGTCGTTGCTGGCCGAAGATAGAGTGCCCTAAAAATAAAAGCCATTCTCTGTGAGGAACTTCATCAAGTCAGGTCATGTCAGGCCCTCAGGGCAAACAGCGCTGAACTCATTTTATTATTCTATTTTTAAGCACCAGCTCCTTGCATTGTTCCGTGTGCCCTATATAATGCCCACAAAGCTCACCCGCTGTGCTCAAGGTTTAAATAATGAACAACAAAGGGTTCTATCCCAGTTTATATGCATATTTTTGAATGCAGTTTGGGTAGTAGGTTTTATCTAGACCAGAAATGGGGAACCTGTGACTCTCCAGATGTGGTTGGACCAACCCTCTCGTCCCTGACCATTGACAGTGTTGGCTGAGGGTAATGAGATTTGGTGGAATACAATCTTACTCGGATATGAGTGATGGCAAAGAAGAAGAAGAATGGAACTTGGTGTCCCAACAACATCTGGAGGGCCACAGATTTCCTGCCCCTAATTTTGAACTTAATTAGGGTGCAATGCTGTATGCATGTATCTGGGGGAAAGCTTCATTGAAATTCAGTGGGCCTTACTTCTGATTAGGCATGTGCAGGACTGTACTGTTTGTTCCACTAATGGCCAGGATTCACCCTGGCTGTAATTAAGAGCCATAGCTGAGTCAGTACTCCTGTCCAAAAGCATGTAAGTGCAGCTGTTACTGAGATACGTGTATTAGACAATGAGTCTTCCTTCTATGCATCCTTTCCACATCTGCAGTGTATAATTTTGCTACATGTACAGAATGGCTTCGCCAGTTGTAGTGATAAAGTATACTGATTTTTTTAAAAAACAAACAAACATAACTTTATTTTAATTTTTTTTGAATATTACCATTTTCTGCTTCTCAATATTCCCGCCCCCCATCAGTTTTCCTTCATGATTTCCCTGTGAAACATGGCAGTTCAGGCAAAGAAAGGCAATATACCCAGGGAAAATAAGCAGCTCTGCATGGAACATTGTTCTGAAAAAATGGCTTGTGTTACCACAATTTCCCATACAAACAAGACCCACACCTATTTTTCACAATCACTATGCTGCTGATGTACAATATATCTATATCAAATAGTTTCTAGGGTGCCATATGTGAACGCTCTTATCATCTTGGCAGTTTTAAAGGATCATTGTGACAAGTGGTGCATGTATGCATCTGTGCATATGTGCATATAGCATAAAATAGGATTCCTCTTATTTTTCCGAAACTTATACATTTGTGCCAATTGACATGTGATGGCTGCAGAAGCTTCAGCAAAGCACCGCCCATCATCTCTGCCATGCAACCAAGTCATTGGCCCACCTGTGATAAACTGAGTGAGAAAATTCACATAACCCCTCGTAGACAGCTGACTGTTGATGGTATCTAATCACCAAGTGGTTGTTGAAATCACCACCTAACAAGCTTGTGTGAATAGACTCTCCCCCATGACTCTGTGACCTCTAAAAGAGCTGTACATTAGCAATAGTATTTAAGCTACAGGAGTCTAGTCAAATTCCTTGGCTTTTCTTTTAAGAAAAACTTTTCAGTCCAAGAACTGAACCATCTAGATAACACCTAAGTGAAACAGTTCGTATAGATACTGAACGCAGAAATGCCTAAGCACAACACACTGTTGTTGTTGTTTTTAAAAAAGCGAAACAAAAAACAAAAAAACTGAGTCAAATTGCAAGCTATTAGGTGAATTTTTGTCCACTACACTTTCTCCCTGAGGTGCTAGATCAAAGGTTGTGGGTTCCTGTTTTTTTCAAAATTTCTCAGCCGTTAACAAAAACCCTTTGCCTGCAGCCAGGGTGTAGACATTTCATCCACTCCTGACAAGAGAGCTGAAGCAATCACAGGGCAGATGAAAGATGGGCGAATGGTGCCACAGATCTTGTGAATACTTGTGCTCATGAAATACAGTTATAAAAGATAATAAGGACATGGTCAGTATTTGGCATGGACATGTTAAATAATTACAGATCCCTGGCAGATAGGTGTGTCAGTTATAAACTAATGGAGACAGAGCTGATGCCTCACTTTCAAGGGGAGGGGAGCTGGACTAGCAGACTAGAATTTTCTGTTAGCTTTAGGCTTTTGCTGCCACCGAGACATATGAAAACATAAGAGCATAGCTGGACAGTTTGGCTTACGGAGCTTACGGAATGCATGGGGCAATATTTAGCAGAAGACCAAACTAAGGGGGACACTTCTCCCAGTTAGAAAAACTAGCTGTGTTAAGCTGGGGGGTGTATGGGAGGAGAATTTATTGGAAGAATGAATTTTGCATCCTACATATGACGGCAGAACCTAACTGCTTCTTAGTATTGTAATGCAAAATTATCCAAATGAATGAAATTACCTAAGTACATGTTGCCCTGATGCTTTCTTCTATCATCACTAGTTGAACTGTGTGCTTATGCTAGATGTCACAAGACAGAAGTGTAATGTGCCCGTTTACTGGATGCTGCATAAACAGTATCCAGCTGTTGAACAGTTGGCTATCAGAAATCTTTGCCATTCTACTGCTGATCACCCAGACATTTATCAGTAGGTCCCAGGCTACATTTTGCCCATTCCTGACCTAGAGGAGCTACACTGCTTCATGACCAGGAGAGTAAAGAGGCTGCAAAATGAAATACAGCAGGAGGGGGTGGAAAGTCCACCATCACGTGGATCCCTTAAGTGGTGGGCTCCTTACCGACTGAATTTGTCCATGCAATCTGTTCACCCACTTTGTATACATAAGAATAGCAGAATGGTCCATCTAGCCCAGCATCCTGTTCTCTCAGTGGCCAACCAGGTGCTGATGGGAAGCCCAGAAGCAGGAGCTCAGCACAAGAGCACTCTGCCCACCTGTGATTCCCAGTAATGAAAATCCAGAAACATACTACGTCTGACAGCATGTCAGTATTGCAGAGACCACCACCACCAGAGATGAAAGTTTTGCTACTTGTGCCTTACCTAATAGGCTGGAGTAGGGTTTCTTTCTATTACTGGCAACACCTAGAACTGGCCCTGTCTCCCTCTGCAGTGCTTCAAAAGAGCTCATTGAGTTACCAATTGCACCACCTTCACCCAAGGGGAGAGCGTTGTTATCTGAGACTTACCAGCCAAGCCAGAAGATGCTCTTCCCTGTTCCAGCTAACACCTAAGTCTGAGGACTGCTTCTGCCACCTTCATCAACCCCTTTAAAGGGGCCCTGCTGCTACCACCAAGGACAGAGTCTACTTCATTTTGTTCTTACAGATAAGTTTTATCAAACAATTGTGATATGTTTGAGCATTCCGGGTCATGTGGCCAGCATGACTAAACTCTTCTGGCACAACGGAACACTGTGATGGAAACCAGAGTGCATGGAAATGCCATTTGCCTTCCCACCACAGTGGTACCTATCTATCTACTTGCACTGGCATGCTTTCCAACTGCTAGGTTGGCAGGACATGGGACTGAGCAACGAGAGCTCACCCCGTTGTGCAGATGCAAACTGCTGATAGGATTTATATGCTGTTTAATCATCAAAATGTCCAATCAGTTTATATAAAATATACATTAAACCTATTGATAAAAACAGCTGTTAAAAGAAGTTGACTTAAAACTTTCAAAATATAAGTAAAATCACTAGTGTTACAAATAAAATTGCATGTTTACATGCATGTCACAAACCTTGGTAGGCATGCCTAACCATAGCACTTTTTTAGCAGGTGCCAGAAACTATGCAGCTGTTATTATGAAATTATTTTGAATTGTCCTGTATCAGCATTTTAGACAGTGATGTATTTGCTCCTGGGTTCTTGGTCATGCTTTGGCATGAACCACTTTGAGTGTAATGTGGAACAGCAGTATACAGCTAAAGTGCCAGTGACTAACTGTGCAGGTGGGTGCAGTTCTTCTGAGAGCTTGGGCTGGCTCAGAAAAACCAGCTTGGGTAATTTATGAGTTAATCTGACGCTGGATCTACCGCAGTCACAACCTGTTATAAACACAAACTGTCTACAGGATTGTGCCCTTACAGCACCCTTGCCCTTGCAATAGCCTAGCAAGCACAACAGCTAAATAGTTTAGCTACTGAACATCTCACAGTCCTCCAATGGAATGGTGCCATTTCAGCCAATGCATGAGGTTTCCGGGCTTGTGTCCTTTTACTGTGACATCCCTTGAAGAGATTTGCAAATATGCTGTTTGACAGATTGTTTTAAAAGAGGCCTGCATTGAGATGAGTGTTTCTGGAGTGCCGCACGGCACGAGTGGTTTCAGCCTCCCAGCTGTGCCCCTCGACAGATGGGGATGGCGGACGATGCATATGATGTGACAGCACAGTATTAAGTTGAAACCGCAATTACAGAATGGACTGGAGACGAAAACAAGGCCAGTGTCCATCTGATGGAAATCACACTGGATAAACATTTATAGTGAGAGGTCAATGAATTCCACTTTATTTTTGCTTTTTGAAACCACAAGTACTCTAGCACTTGGAGGACATCCCTCAAAGCTACTGGGAGCAGGAGCCTCCTGCGTTTTGCTTGCCGATCTTCCCTAGCTATGACACAGAATGTCTAGAGAGATGTGCAGCCCAAATCTGCTAGCAGGGTGGTGAAAACAGGCCTCCTTTTCTTCCTTGGCCTCTCAGTGAATGAGAGCCAGGGAGCGGGGGCGGGGGGGAGGTCTCCTGAAATGAGCAAGTATAGGGCCAAAAAACCGAAAGTTCAGTTTTGCAATGTGCCCTTATGCATGACATCCTCATGGAGCAGAGGGAGATAAAAGCAAGACACCTGTTTGATAATTCCTGGTTAAAGAATGTGGTGGGAGAGGAGGAAGCATGATCATTTACAGTGGTGGCTTTTCCCCAGTAAGGCTGATGGGTTGAAAGGCCAGCAGCAGGCAGAGTGAACTAATTTTAGTTTTACCCCCATCTTCCTCCATACTGAGTCCTACAAGTAGAACACTGAGGAGGAGGAGGAGGAGGAGGAGGAGGAAGAAGTTGACAGCCAAGGATGCTGCCTGGACTGGTCAGTAAGAAGGCAGGCAGGTGGGCGCTGTCTGAGGTAGACTGGGATTAGTGGGGCAGTGCCTCATTTGCCCTAATAAACCAGCCTCTACTGCTGCCATTACTGCTCCATGTATCTATACAGGAAATATAACACCACAAAAAGTCCAATCAGCCTGTGTTAAAATGGCCTAAAGGGGATCTAAACTGAAACTTGTCTTCATTGCAATCCCTAATAAATTGTTTTCTTCTTTAAAAACTTCCACTGCGTTCTCAACGTGACGGCATTTGTGCTGGCTTTCTATTCCCTTTCACAAGACTTACTGGCCTACTTGAAAGACAGTGCAAAACTTAAAACTTCAAACTATTGTAAGGACTTTCCAGTCAGTTGCTCCTAAAGAGAATGCAAAACAGCAGCTCCCAACTCTGCTTCAGACGCAAAAGCTGCCCTGAGAATTTCGGGACTAAACCCTTGTGTTCCAAAGCTGAAGGTCACTTTATTGTTGAAACCCTTGCGCCTCCCCAAATGAAGTGCACAGGAGGTGATGATGAAATACAGAGCAGCTAAAGCTCCCGCTTTTCTATGAAGCTGTGTATATCCTGTCTTACTTGTCGGTTGCAGCTGAAGGAGGAAAGGGCAGGGGCGGGAAGGACGGAGCCCCCCCCTGCTGTTCCCGGTGGGGTTTCCACACTCAGTGACATCACTGTTTTGTCCCGATCTCGTTATCTGTTCTTGAGAAAAATACCTTTAGTATTCATGGATGCAAAAAACAAAACCCACCCCAAACCCCTCACCATTACACCATCATAAATATTCATAATGCTATGCAACTGGGGGCATTCCATTTAACCTTTTGGCAAAAGTTCTTTTGAAAGGACAAAGGTTTGGAGGAAATTTGGCTAATGAGAACGGCACACAGGAAATGCAGTCAGGCTGCCCCACTGAAAACAAATGCCAGATAAGCTGTTTTAATAAATAAAAAAAGAAGTGGAGGAAGGGAGGTGCAACCGCAAGCACAAGGAACGTCTAGACACTCATTTGCTCAGCCTCTTTAGCCTTATGTGGGAATAGCTTCCTAAGTTCCACCTCACTGCCACCCCCATTGCCTTACCACTAATGTAAGATGAAGGTCTAAAGCCAATGTAATGCCCTGAAAATGTCTTGCGTACTATTTCCATCAGCCCCAGCCAGGACGGGATGGGATGATGGGAGTTGTAGGCCACAGTATTTGGAGGGCAGCACCTTGGCTACTTCTCTGTAGTGGGTAGCTTTCTGTATTCATGGAGGTTGCAGTGTGTTTCAGAGCCCTGGAAAAACCAGGCTTCTTAAACCCACAGGGGGCTGAACTACATGAGTCTCAGACCGTGATACCCAGATGCTGTTGGGCGATGCTCACCTCTGCTTGCAGGCAATGTTTGCATGAGAGCAAAATGCCTGCATACAATTTAAGTCTTCATGAGAATGATAACAAGAGTCACGCGACTTCAGCAAAAGGCAAAGGAGCTGCAGAAGTAGCCTGGAAGCAAAGTAGTCATGACACCAGCAAATCTGCATTTTGAAACCTGGATCTGCCTTGAGCCCATAGAGAAGTTATTTTTTCCTTGTTTTCTTTAACAGCAAAAGGCCCTCAGCCCCACATCTGAGGTCTTTAATGGGACTCCCTGATCCTCAGGCGATGTTTCTTGGAAGCTGGGATTTACAGTGGAAAGAGTATGGGAAAATTTCTTTCTGTGCTTGTTTGGATAGGATCTGATATGTTGGAGTTGATAATATAAGTGTTCACTGTCATTATTATTTTTTTAATCTGGGATCTCTCATTCACACATGCAATTCAGCAGTTGACATTACCAGTGAATGAAGATGCCTCTGCAAAGCAATCTTATGCTGCTACAAACAAGTCAGTTTCTCACTCAATCAACACAACGTTTAAAAATCAGGCTGCAGAAGGGATCTGAACACTTCTGCCAATCCCACACAGAATGTTTTCCTCCTAGCCTCTTATTTAAATGGAGTGGGTGTTACACTTATTCGTAGGGGACTTAAAAGAGTCTCTGGGGAGAACAATTATACCAATGTACAGTCATCTTGCAATGCGGCATGTTTCCTTGGTATTAAAGACGGCATTTCTGATTGAATGAGGCCCATCTTTTGTCCTTCATAGTAGCCGACGAAAAGACTGGGATACAATGAGTGACTTGACAATGCCATGAACTTAATTGCCCCAGGGATATCCCAGCAGGCTAAGTTCTTCCACAGTCAAAGGAGAAGTTAGCTGCACATTTGGGGACAAGATGCAAAGAAGGACGAGAATATTCTACTATATAGTATATAGAGGAGCAGCTTCCATCTGCTGAAGCTTTCCTTACCTAGGTAGCTTCCCAAAGTTCTCCAGCCACCATAAAAGGTACTTGAGCCCCATCTTCATCTTCAGATTTAGTCCTTCTATCTGGGGAGATGGACCAAACTATTTTGCAGTCCTCGTTTCATGTATTTTAGTACAGAACAAGGGGAGAAATCATTTTAGGGTTCATTCGACATTTTATTATTGGTTGGGAGCTTTTACCACTTGAGTTAGGAGCACAAGAAGCTGTCAGAACTTTAGTTCATCGGTATTGCTATTCATACTGACTGGAAGAACCTATCCAGAATTTCAGTTTGGGGTCTTTCCCAGCCCCATTGGGAGATGCCAGGGACAGAGGCTGGAATGTTCTGTGTGCAGGGCGGATGTGCTGCTATTGACTCATGGTCTTTCCCAGCACTCTTGAGTTTGGGGACAGTTTTATTTTCATTGATCTAGTTCTTCTTCTCAAATACTCTTTGAGGTACAGGAACTGTTTAAACAAGTTTGAGAGGGGTAGCCAACAGTGTCTGTGGCACCTTAAAAGATTGATTCTTGCATAAGCATTTGCGATTTCTTTAGAAACATGAGGTAAAATCCTAACGTGGGATGTGTGTTGGAGTGGGTGTGTTAAACTTGGGAGCCAAGTCTGTCATACTTCTAATCAAAACTCACATTTATTTAAGTAACCACTGCACAGAAATAACTTGCACTAAAATGATTGATCACTGTTGCTTTGCCAATTTAAAATACGTAGTAGTGCAATCAAACAAACATTTTGGTCTCAACTGAGTCCTAAACCACTACTTCATTAAAAAAATTAAATTGCTTAAATATGTTTAAATAAGGCTTTTTAAAAAATGTGACTATGTGCAAAGGTGAAATAAAAAAATAGATCAAAGCAACAGCTTAGTCGACCAAAAAACGTAATTTAATGTTGCCTTTTGTTTTAGTTTGTAAAATGAGTGACTGTTTAATTATAATAATGCTGGTGCTGCAACTGGTTTAAAGAATATAGATGCATTTCTCTCATTCACAACTGTACAGAAAGAGTGGTTCTTATGTACTTTGACTTTGCTTCCATTATACTGAAACACTGATTTGAAGGGCTTACACTGTGTCAAATAAATCTAACTGAATTTTTTTTAGAGTACTTGAGAAATACTAGGTATCCAGCTGACATAATAGTATTTAAAGGAGGCATAGCAAGGCTTCTGTTAGCAATGTACAGGTGGCTTTTTTCATTTACTTTGAAAAAAACTCCATGTATTATAATTCTTATTATTTATTAGTATTAGTAGTTTATTTACTTATTTGATTTTTTTTTACCTTTACCATGAGGTCCCAGTGCTGCTTACTACTTAGAAATGCAATATTAAAATTAGAAAAAACAAATTACAGTCAAGAGAACAGGGTGGGTCCTAAAATATTTCTGTATGCATGCATCAGGTGTCAAAGGCGCATCTTCACCACAGTGCAAACTACACAATGAAAGTGCCAGACACACATACGTGGGCAATGAATTCCACAGCTTCCAGCCGGTTTGTGGAACCTTTGGTCCTCCAGATGATTGTGAACAACAGCTCCCATCAGCCCCAGCATGCATGGCCAATGGCAAAGGATGATGGGAGCTGCAATTCAGCAACATCTGGTGGACCAAAGGTTCCATGCACCATATTGAATGCTCTTTTCTGGTCTGCCACCCCACAAATCTCTTGGTATAGCTAACCAAGAGAACGCTATCAGTTGAGCTTAGGTCAAGAAGGTCTGTAGGGAAGGAGGCAGTCTCTCAACTATTTCAGAGATTATCATAGCAACTATGAAAGTGGCAGACACGATACATATGGTAACACACATTTTTTAAATACCCATGCACCATACACTTCTCAGAAACCTGAGTCAATCAAGATTTTTAACATATTTACATTGATGTTTATAGGTGTGTGTTCATGCAGGCCTTTTTCTATACTTTGTGTTTAATGCGTACACACACACACATACACAGACCCACAGATATGTTCATTTAAAAATATTATTCTTTTAAATCACAGTACTTTACTCTGGTCTACATTTGGACCTTCCTATTATTTTAAAATTCATAACCATGTAAAAACTTGTGCAGTGTTGCTCTTTGCTGCACTGCACAGTGTGATGATTAAAAAAATTAGGCTGGACATTGATAAAATTATTTACACACACACACACACACACACACACTAAGCAGTTTAATATTTGTACAATAGAGCATGTAGGGAAGAATGCTCACCCCAAGGTAGTTTTATGAATGTGTACGAAACAGCTTTCCAGAATACATAAAGTAAAATACAAAGAAAGCATGGGAAATTATTTACTCAAGCATATTATTATTTTAAAACTCACCTTTTTCTTTTAGTTGAATAACATGAAAGAAACTGGAGATCTAATTGTAAACAGAATGAAGTCTTCATCATCAGCCTCAGAAGGGGGTGCGTAAAAGTAGCCAGCATAGCCTTTTTATTACTGCAATAATGTACCTAGCTTGTTTCTTGTTTTTCCTCTTGTTTTCTTGTCAGAATTGACAGGCATTCTTGTGCAGGCAGGTGACAACCAGAACTCACTTGGATAATCATCACAGGAAAAACGGGATGTTATAAAGTGCATTATTGACTGCAGAAGTCGCCTGGCGTACAGTATTCCTCTGCAAAGATTATGAGTGACAGAATTAGAGACGGTACTTTCACAGGAGAAGAAAACAGATCGAGCTTCTTTTTGTGAAATGCCAATGAAGCTTTGATTTCCCTTACCAAATCCTAAATGAAACTACAATCCTAGTGCATTAAGCACTAAACACTGAAATACACTGTGAATATTATCATAACCAATAGTTGCAGTAATCAAAATGTCCAGACATCTGCATGCATAACTGGAAGATTGGTTTCTGCCAGTGCTTTGATTAGGGACATATCATTGGAAGTACCTCACGATAGTACTCTACTTTTCTCCTTACAAGACAAGTTGTGGTTTTGTCATCTGAAGCTCTATTTTTTTAAAGGCCTATATGACCTCGGATTCTGGTTCCAGCACAATCTTTATCATCCATTAAGCACTAGCTCTTGCAAACACCAGTCCAAAAGGGTGAGCTACACATGGCATCATCATTCTTCCTCCTTATAAAAATGATCTTAAACTCACCACTTATATTCTGAGGAAAAAGCAACACCAGCTTCCTACTAAAAGAAAAATCACCCAATCCAAAGCTGGTATTTGCCCTGCAAAGCTGTTATTTGCAGTCAACAACACCTTAGGAGAAAAATAGCAGTTGGGAGGAGGATTTCAAACTGCAGCTGGAAGATCATTTGACTGCTCCTTTACACTTGGCAAAAAAGAGAGTTATACACATAGAAAACGTGAGTGTTGCAGGGGGAAGAGCAGCAAACCCAGACAAATGGTTTTGTTTTCTGCAGATTTTGGGTTTTTTATGCACTCACAGTAATAGCCCTATGCAGAAATTCAGATTGCATGAGGGACCTATGTGCATTCAGTTGAATATCTGAATATGATCAACATGTGTTCAAAGGTACACATAGGGAGCTATGCAGACATTCAGGAGAGTAAATGTACATACATCAGGGAGTGAGGCCTGACACAATTCTGAGGCCCTCATTTTATATTAAGTCTACACAGTTTGAACATCTGTGATTGCCATTGACAAAAAGGTTCAATACTGCACACATTCTTTTAGTTTGCTTGATTCTTCTATATCAACCAAGCAACATAGTTCCTCCACCCCACCTCAACTTTCAATCATTGGACTGCAATTCTAAGCACTCTTGGTTGGAAGCCAGTTCAATAAAAAAAACAAGGGGAGCTCAGCTTACTTCCAAGCAAATGATGCTTAGGATTGTCCCTTAGATAATCAAGGCGCTAGATCCTACAAGGCCTCTTTTAACCACATGGGAACAGAAATGTTGGAGGTCTCACTGGAGACAGAGGAATGGAGATGAGAGTGAAAACTACTAATGCCATTCTCCATCCAGAATTCAAAGTCCATTCTCCATCCAGGCAGTGCCTGCAGAGCAATGACCAGTACTTGTGAAACTCGCAGTATAATTTGGGGCTATTAGGTTAAGACAAACCAAACATGTGTCATTTATAATCTTACATTCACACTTCCAGAGACAAAGGTTCAGCACACCAGTACTTTTGTGTTAAGCATGCATACGCCTCTCTTCCTCTTCTCACTAAGCTGTCACTCCTAATTTGTAAAGAGAAGTCACAGCAAGTTATAATTAGTACTTGCTGCCCTGTCAACCAATTAAATGTAATAAAAAGCTTTCATGGCGGTTAACGCTAACATGGGTGTAATTAAACCTTGTATTTTGAAATGCAGAGTGTGTGTATCAGCTGCCTTTTCTGTGTGTCACCCTTTCAACCTTATTTTTCAGGTGAAGTTCTTACACACCCTTCAGATCCTTCGCAATCCATTTGCCAATGCCAGCATATCAAGGTCTTCAGGAACTTGCCCTAGCGGTGGTGAAGGATATGTAACAATTGCTGGTGGAGTGGTGAATGATGGGAGGCAATTCCTTCATCTTCGTCACAGCTGGTACTGGAACCCTTGCGTCAGTCCTCGTTTCCCATGAGCCTCCAGTCAGGTTTACTCCTCAAGGTTTGTTTGTTTCTTTAAATGCCAAACATCCCAAAACTCTTGATTAAAAATGGATGTGAAAAGGTACCACTCTGCACTAGCATGTTGTGTACTTGCATGTTGTGGAGATGCACACAGCTACCCAAGCTGAACTGATCTTTGAGGGATAGTTCAGCATTCAGAACTCACCTGGAGGATGAGTTGAAGAGAATATGGAGGCCATGTCTGCAGATGCGCTGGGAATTTTCCCCAAGACCACTTTTGAAGCTTGCAGAACCCAAGGGCACTATGGGTAAAGGGGAGCCATGCGTTGTCTGCCCTGTTTGCAGTCCCTTAGACCACACCATTCCATGGTACGAAGAATATGGTGCTTTATACCAAGTGCTCAACACTGGGGGGGGGGGGGAGGAAAACTGGACAGAGAACATCTAGATGGATTTTTACCAACAGCATCTAGGACAGGAGTGGGGAACCTATGATTTTCCAGATGTTGTTAGTCTGCCCCATCAGTTCCAGCCAGCATGGCCAGTGGTCCAAGCTGATGGGAGTTGAGTCCAGCAACATCTGGTGAGCCTCCCCCATGACCTAGACACTAGTATGCATTGTCCAACCAGAAAGTTTATAATTAAACAGATGACTGGATTGGAAGTGGGAGGGAAGAGCAGAGAATGTGACAGTAGCCAAGGTACAGATCTGGCCGGATCCTGGCAGCTATGGCTCCAGCCATTTAGCCCAAGCAGAAATTGCATTGCAACTGTTCCGCAACTGTGAAGTGCTGTATTCCTTGCAGCTTTCCGCTGCCCGAAAACATTTATAGGATGGAGGACAGCTGGCCCTGAAACAAAGATGTCACTCAGCAAACAAAAATATAGCCTGAAAGAATCCATTAAAATGATGAAAATCTTTAATTTTTTTTATTCAGATATAATTGTACGGACACGTGTATATACAAATACAGATCTTATGGGTTTGTTTGTTTCGTTTTTACAATTTCTGTTAAGTTCATATAATGTAAGCATTTCAAGAACAGCACTCAATGAATAAGTGCAAAGAAACTGCAAAAGCAGGGCAGTACAAGCACAGGACCACACTGAGCTGGACTTTCATACCCAGAAGGACACACAATGAGTGGCTTCAATAGGGTGTCAAGAGTAAGTATGGAAAGCGGATTTTGTAGACTCATGGGTAACCTCCAACATGCCAGCATCTATTAAACTGTACAGACAATGGCAGCAAGTCTATTGTAGGGAGATTTGTCTCACATCTGAAAAACTCAGGGGTGAATGCATGGGAAAAACTTGGTAATGCCAAATCAGAAACAGATCTGCCCATTCACTGCTCCAAATTTTAAACAGGGTGGGTGGGGGGAGATATATAAAAAAAGAAACTCGCCAGGGTTACGGAATAGGGAGGAAAAAGAACACATCTGATGCAGGGCATTTGGGAAGTAAGACTGATGAATACACATAATCTGACGGCAGTATGAATGAGTTCCATATTTTTCAAAACTGACACAGCCGCTGCTTTGATAAAGCAATTGATAAATATCAGTTTTTTAAAAAACAAAAAACAAACAACCAAACACATTCCCTCAACAGCTACTGTTTCTTTCCCTCAGCAGTGGTTATACAGGAAAGAAAATTATTTACATATGGCCCCTCTCAAATTTGTTTGCTTTTTTGGGGGGGGTGTGAGGGCACGCCAGTCACTGTAAAACGTCACATGTGATGCTGGCAAGGCCCCTTTTGAAACAAACCATCCATGAAAAGAATTTTTTTTAAAAGACAAAGAATCAGAAGGAAAACCATCCTCGCAAGAAATAAGAATAAGAATCCCAAAGCCATTGAGAACCAACATGCTAACTCAACCCCAAAGGGGAAAGTTAAGCTTAAACATCACACGGCTCCAACGTCAGGACATTAACACTGAGGACAAAATATTGAGCATCAAATGTCGCACGGCTCCAAGTCTTGACATCGTGAAATCTTGAGCGTCTGGGTGCATGGGTTTCATGGGTGAGTTCTGAATGGTGACTTGTTGCGACTACTTGCCATTTGGTTCTCAGTCGCCACAGTGAATGTTTCTGTCATATGATCAGTGGGGGTGCGTTTCTTTTATTTAATTTTTAATATCATGAAAGTCTATTTATTTTCTCACTTACAAAAGACATAAGAATCAAATTAATACTTTATTATCAAACACTATATACAACAGAGGCTGCTAATAATACAGAATTTAAAGAACAAAGCATTTTGTTTGTTTTAACTCGTCTTTCCTTTGCCATCCAAGAAAGTACAGTACAAAACAATTATTTCTAAACTAACACGAAATGTTACCTTGTCGTCTATTAAAGGATACACAGTATCCACCAAACAGATCAATCCTTATTTCCCCACTACCCTTTGCAAAGCCCTCGGGCAAACTGGGAGGGGGTGGCATAGGGCACACTTGCCTGGGCTCAGGGGCTGCCGTAGCGGAATTTGGCTCTTCGGACTTCACGCCGGGGGACAAAGGCTGCTGTAAACTTCCACACTGGCATCTTTTTCAAGATGTCGAAACGACACGCATACACACACCAGAGAGATTCAAAAAACCTTCAGACGTTGCTCGTTTGGCATGATTGAGATTGCCTGATGCCATTAAGTATCCAAAGCAGAGGTCCTGCAAAATTACTGCCCACAAGGATTGCGTTGGATGTTGAGCAGTTGTCAGCAGCTTTCGCTGTAAGGCAGTGCCGCCTTTATTTGTTAGGTTAGCAGTGCACTGTGGCAAAGCAAAGGGCTGAATTCACTGTGGTGAAAACTTTGTGTTGCTAAAAAAAAGCGTGCTCTCGAGACAGAAGTGAGTCCAGTTTTTCATTATTTATAGATGAATTATGGAAAACAGCTATAGTCATCGTTAGGACATCAACTCATGTTTGCAGTTGACATGGAACCATCTCAGGGACATTAAGTGGTGTGCTCCACAGCCATGACTTTTTTCACTATTTCCAAGGTCATTACTTGCTAGCTACCTGTGCACTGCCATTTCTGAGATATATGTGCACCAAGTGCATTATACTGAAGAGAGAAGATTTATTTAATGTAAGGACAATGCCATCTCTCAACATAGGCTGTTAGTGTGCGGTATTAGACGTCTCTGTGCTTTCAAACACAGCCCATACTGTATGGTATCAGGCAAGCCCAGAGTGCTCTAAATTTACTTTCTGCTATTTTTGGATCGTGAAATCCTTCAACTTTTTTCTTTTTTAAAAAAACACATCCTGCTTTCCTCTCTTAAACAAACAAACAAACAAAAAACATTCACAAAATGCTGTCCATTTGCATCATGATTTAGTATTAAATTACACTTTTTGTTGTCCTGCGGAATTTAGCGCATTCTTGTAAGGCTTTGTTCTCAAGAGTTTGCGGTAAAAGTCAACTTTCTAAAACAATCACTTCCATGATGCCTATTCAATCTCCTGCAAATCAACGCCTGCCTAAGCCAATGGAAACCCACAAGGAAGGCATTTCCTGGTAAATGGTTTTTATTAGTCCCTAACAAAGTAGTTTTCAGGTGCCTAAGGGTTCAGCCCTGATTCCAACCAAACAAGACAGCACCCCATAATCCTCTTACCATTTTTATCATCTTTAAATAGGACAAGCATATATAATTACTTGGTATATCTAAATAATGCATTTTCTATTCTAGTGGGTTTTCAAAAAAATATTTAGTTCAAGGTCTTTGGGAGTCCACCTACGTATCCTCCTGCTGATAAAGGTATTTCTTCCACTTCTCAACTGTGTTGGAAAGGAAGAGAGCTACAAAACCAATGCCTCAACGTTCACTCCAGAGTTCAACACGCTCTTCCTAACCTTTTCCTTCTCCCTAACCCACAGCCCTCTATGACAAGTATCCTGGTCCCTTTCTGGCAGGAGTTTACTCCAGTGGTTGCCAAACTTTCAAAGGGAGGCAAATCATGAGCACCCTGGAGATTTTGCATCTCTGACCATGTTTTCTCCACCCGGTGCTGCTATCATCCTAGCATGTATCATCACTTAAAGAGTGGTATCGAAGGCTACCGGCTAGTAAATCAGCCTTGGGAAAGGTCACTTTATTCACACAAAGAAGAAGAAAAAGGAACAGAAAATGCCTCTTTGCATTTGAAGAAAAATTATTGTAGCACCATGGTGATCTGTTTCAAAAGAAAAATAATCTGGTGTGCACTATCCACTTAGAGAGATACCAGAGGCACTCACACCCCAGCGAAGCTTCCTCTATCTGACCTTGCTTGTGTGCTAGCATTCCTCAGTAGCCACTTTCTTCTCCCCTGATGACAAGAGTGTCTGTTGTGGAGCGTAAGTTCTACTGTGAATAATCTTTCAAGGCAGTTGCATACAAAACAGTATCTCTTCCCTATGAAAAGCCTGTTCATTGATAAATTCCTGGAGGAAATGGCATTACGCTATATCTGTTCTCAGTATCTCCCCTCCAGTCCTGACATGGTGATACAGTGCCTTGCATGATCGTCTTACAGCGCTCAACGAGGAGACATAAATATTGTATCGGAGTGAGTAAAGACTCCTCTTGGTTTTCCAAACAAGTTCCTTATCTTCCAAATGACTGCACCTGCTACTAGTCTTCCTTCTCCACATACAGGTGGGCCCAGAGAGCTAACCGAGGCGGTATCTTAAGAGAGGCTGCAGAGAACGTAAGAATCACTAGTGTCAATATTGAAATTTGGCATTTTCATTTGGAGTCCTTTTATTTTAGAAGGGGTCAAGGAAAGCCACGGGGAAGATGGGGAGTGGCAAGAGGGCTAGTTATGCCTCTTCAATTTTTGCTCACAGTTCAGGTTGCAGAGGAAGAAGGGGAGGAGATTGGGGAAGGGAAACAAACCAACATCAGCAAAACCAATATAATGTCCCGTTCTTGGGATGAGCAATTAAGCGGATCTTTGATGTTCCAAGACCCTGATGTTGTCTGTGACAGATTACTATAATATGTGCTATAACGTCAAAAGCATTGCCAGGAGGAACAGGAGGGTTGCCAAAAGCCGACTGGATATCCTTGGTCTCTGTGCTGCGTTCTCACCACGGGACGGCTCAGCAGACTCATGTACGGTATCATCTGTTCAAATGGGGGGGGGGGAGAACACACAAATTCTAATGAAGCATTGCATCTTTAATGAGCCTCGAGATTACAGCTCCAGCATTTCAGTACAATACAGAAAATCAGATTTTGTACTGTGTGGGGCTTTAAAAACCACAACACCCCATCATTCATACACATGTGATGCACATTCAACAAACATTTCTCTCTCTATCAAAGTGAGCAAAAAGCTGCTAGCTGA
Source organism: Podarcis pityusensis (assembly GCF_964106645.2). Taxonomy (NCBI): domain Eukaryota; kingdom Metazoa; phylum Chordata; class Lepidosauria; order Squamata; family Lacertidae; genus Podarcis; species Podarcis pityusensis. Next base: position 41,053,890 of record NC_138036.1, read on the forward strand.
AATACCGGGCATGTGTTCAATTCCTGGCATAGTCTTGTGCATTAATATCTCTGTCCCAGTTGCATTACCCCCAAATCAGCATGTGCTTCAACTGTATGTTACCATTCATACAACACTTGTTCTCCACGGCACAATTAGTAGACTGCATTTTATTGGAAGGCTAGGCTTATTGTGTGGAGATGACAATTCTGTTAGTTTTACCCTTTAAAAAGCTCAGGAGATGGGAAGTGCATAACTACTGGTGCATGTTAGAGAAATCCTAAGTACCACAATAGTGGAACAAGTCAGGTGGCCTACGTGAAAGTATCGACGTGTCATAGCGCAGTGGCTGAGCTTGTGACTTTGCATGGGTTTTGTCCCAGGTTCAATCCAGGTAGGACTAGAAAAGACTTCTGTCTAAAATCCTGGACAGTTGTTGCCAATTGGTGTAGACCAGCCTCTTCCAACCTTGGGTCCCCAGATATTGTTGGACTTAAACTTCCATCATCCATAGCTAGCAGGACCAAGGATTGGGGAGCCAAGGTTGGGAAAAGCTGGTGTAGACGATACTGAGCAAGACTGATTTATACTAATTAGCTTCTATTTGCACTGAAGCTTTTAACCCTGTAAGTATTCATATAGAAAAGAACTAAAAACAGAAAAGGCCTGTAAAGGATGCAGTTGTGTGTGCGACTTTTAAGTGTACTGAATTTGTGGTTTGTAATATTAACTCTAATGGAGTTGTGATTCTAATTCTAAAACTACTGATGCTAAATAGTTATGAGCAAATTTGTTTTTCCAGAATCATAGCATGCCTATTTGAAAGCTTTAGATTAACACACTGTAAGTTACTCAACACCTGAAGGCAGCCCTGGTTAGTGAAGTTTGATGTTTTATTGTGTTTTTACTATTTTGCTGGGAGCTGCCCAGAGTGGCTGGGGAAAACCAGCTAGATGGGGGTATAAATAAAATTATTATTATTATTATTATTATTATTATTATTATTATTATTAACAAGCTCAGTGGGTCTAAAAAATCAAATTGGGTTTTCACTGACGAACATAGCTTTAATTGTCAAATATTTGGACAGTGATACTGACATTATCAGGGTCACTATATGCAATGGAAAATGTTAAAGGGCTGATAAAAACCTTCACCACTGATTTTTGTTGAATACCAGAATGGAATTAATACAATTTTTGGTGAATTACAGCTAATGAAAAATAACCAACATTAAAACTTTGAGGAAAGCCAAGACCTATTAGTGGTGAAACAGGTAGAGCAGAATATTCTATTTCTCTTTTGAACACATCTCAATGATATCACAAAAAGTCAGATGCAATTTCAGGGTACATATCAGCTATTCTTAACAGAGAAAATATTAGTCATGTTAATTTTTATTGAATATGTCAGACATACTAGTTGGATCAGTTTATGGTGTCAGAAAAATGTTCAGATTCGAAACAGTCTCTATACTGTATATGATACATCAGGCTAAATTTTTAAAGCAAGTTTTATGAACTTGCATCCCCGAGTAAAATCCCCAGTATGGTAGAAGAACTTTTAATTTTTTCCCCAAATACTTAACACATTCTGAACTGGCTCATAAGTTACTTAAAAACTCAAAGTGCATTCATTTGTTGATTCATCTGAATTAAGCTAGCAAAAGCAAGGCACTGGTTTCAACTCCAATGCTTAAAATCTCACTTTAGTCATAAAACAGATCCTGAATGCATGAGTTTATTTATTGATGTATCACGAACATTTAAGCCCTGCTTTTCTGTTTTAAAAAAGATGAAAACAAGACAATAGAAACATAATAAAATACAAAATTAACGGCAGGTAAAAGACAAAGATAAGAATGGCAGATGAAACAATTTACAAATAACCACAATGGGAAGATTAAGAACAATTTACAAAAACCACAATGGGAATATTAAAAAACAACAACCAAAAACTTAGTGGGTCAAATGACAGCTGCAAGAGAGAGGTCTTCGCCCACTGGTAGCAGAAAAGAGGCAGATTCACTCTTGCTAGAGAGTATCAGAACCTCAGAGATGCCATCTTGAAGGTTCTCTCTTGCATGCTGGCTAAATGCAACATAGATTTGGGTTGGATGGGGAATAGTTTTTCTCCAGGTAACCTTAATGAATGGGCAGACTCAAATGGAATCACTTTTAAACATCCTGGTCCTTATGCTCTTTTATGGGGTCTTATTGGAGCCCTCACATTTTTAATATTGTATGGGCCCACCAAGATTATCTGCTTCAAAGCTTCTCCAGGAAACCCCTAGCACCTAGAAGTACTAATTCACATTAGAGAATGAGAGCTGATGATGTCTTCTTCAATGTACTGCCACATCCTACATTTTAGGAGGCAGAATGAAGTCAAGTTGCCCATCTTGTCTTAATGATTTATTAGAGAGCTAAACAGAGATAAACCATGAATTTAAACACAATGGTAGCATGTTATTGTTGATTAAACTGCTGGTGTAGACCCTCTCTGAAATTACTGCCCTAGAAATAAAGTTTAAAATGTTTACTTTGTGAATTATGAGTTTCAACTATTCAGTTTCCTCCTTATTTTTGATATGGTACAAAGTGTATGGAACCATAAATTAGATGTACTTCCAATTATTAAGCAATGATGGGTAGGTAAACAAGGTGGATGCCCAAGTAATATCTATTACTGTGGGAACAACCAACTTTGGAAGTCAGGTGGGTGGCTGCCAGTTTTTTAGGTTCATTTCAAACCCATACAATGTTATTTTTTGGGTGCAATAAAATTTCAGTTGCCAAAGTTTCAGTTGGCATTAAATTCCTGGAAGATTGCTGTATACAATTACTGGTTGATGTTATTAAATTGGCTGCTGCTCTTATTTTTATTTATTCATTTTAAATCTTATTTTAATTGGAATGGGCTGGTTTTAACTAATTTTTGTTTAAGTTACTTTGGAGGAATGGTGGGGGAAAATATAAAAGAAAAAAATTGACTGCTGGGCAACTGCCTTTGTCCCCACCCCAAACGTAAAAGACAAAAGGAGAGCACACAAACCAGACATGTACACTACAATACTAGCATGTTAGTACACAGTTTAGACAGCATGCAACAAAACTCAGTGGGACTGTCCCTGTTAATGAAGCAGCATGTTAATAGCAAACTGTTAGTGAGCTGGGAATTAATATCAAATATTTTCTCAGGCAACCTTGTGAAAATACTCTGTGAATGGGAGCTGGCCCTGCTCCAGATCTCTGTACATGCTGCAATGTGGCTTCTCCATTAACTTCAAAGTTGTTGTTGTTGCCCTATACCGGCAACAGGGATGCAGAGGTGGAGCTACCTTGTCATCAAAGGTGGGAGGAAGGCTTTGATTGTATGAAAACTTTCTCATGCAAAAGAAGCCTCTGCGTCAGCGTAAATGTGCTTTTCATTTAGGCATCTCCCTGCACCACCTACTCTTCTTCACTCTACCAACATTTTGCATTGCGTTTAGATACCACACGCTAATGACTCATTAACATGGTTTCGCTGCTCTTCTGCAAAACAGATTCCTAGGCATTTTAGGATCTTCATGCTCAGAAGAGGAACATTCTCACGGATAAAACTGACAATGATACGCAACTGTTTTAGACTTTTATGGAAACTGAACTTCTTGCATAAGTATTTTGCCTTTATCGATACTGAGAAGTGTGTGTTGGAACTGGTTTGATTTTGCTTTGCTATAACACATTTGTGTCTAACGTAGTATCTTAATCATAATGCCTTGCAATTGAGCAGCTGCCATAGTACATCTGGGGCCGCCTATGTGCTTAAGTTTCAAACAGTTGATAAATTCCAGCCGAAGGAACTTCCATTATGGAAAAATGACATCTAAAACAGGATAAAAGCATTTTTAAAAGTATTTAAATTCTCATTTGTGAGTGCAAGTAGTAGTCTTTTTAAATAAATGCTTTAAATATAAGGTGGACAGTAGCCAGCCAACACAAAGGTTTTGGCTGTAAGAGTGAAACAACAGCAACACCCTGATATACCAGCGTGATGAAAACCAATGTCACCTGTGTCCTGTGTCAGGAGTTAAATGCACTATAATTACTCTGCATTGATAAACAGACTTCGGCAAATTTGTCAGGATAATGATGGCAAGGGGTCCTTTCTCCTCTGGTGAGTGAATGAGGTGGTAATGAAGCTTTTAGGTTCTACCTATTGTTCACAATGGATTAGCTCATATTCAAAAGTTGAAAGGATAGATAAATGCATGTTCAGCTACTTTAAAACTGTTAAGAAAAAATGGAAAATGTAGAGAACTCAGATTAAAAACAAGGCTCAGATAACGGAAGGTGGAGCTTGATTCTCTCATTCTTCTCTATGAAGTCATTGAGACAACTGAAAAGTCCCGTCCCCCCACTGAATTTCTACTCTCTGCTAGCACAGGGGTAGAGAACCATTGGGCTCCAGGCAAAATTAGGTCTGTCATGTGCCCCAATTTGGCCTGTGAGGCTGTTTTCCCTAACCCATGCCCACTTGCCACACAACGGACATCATATGTGATGTCAGGTGTGTGGCAGTTAGATATCCAGCAGTCAATGAATAATTTGGAGCCTTAAAATGCACTCGAAAGTGAAAGATAAATAACTTTTCATTCACCCTTTTAAAAAAGATAATATATGTTTCAATACTGATAAATGTGTGTGTACATTACTGTGGTGTCATAGTAGGACATGGTTTGTAGGACCTAATGCTTGCTACCAATCAAGGCTTGTGGTAGCTTGTACAAATGAGACATAATTTGTAGATATATTGATCAGACTGAACATAGCTCGTTACGTTGTAATTTGAGGGGGCAGAGCTTAAAAGGAAATTTAACAAACCGCAGAGCATCAGCAAATATGCTTTTCAGCTACTAAAATAATTTAGGAATGTGACACAGTGGTGCAGGGTGGGGATTATATTATTATTTTTCCTTTGAGGTTTTTGGGAAATATATAAAGCCATCTTTCAAAAGAATGTGATTTTTGATAAGTTCTGTTGCAATGCTCGTGCTCTGCTACTAGGTGTCACTATAGAGCTGTTTGTGCGCTTGAGTCAATGCAGACCTAAGCCTTTCCAAACTCCTTCTTGTGTATAAAATCCATTTTCTTCTTTAATCACGGTTAAAGCTGACTTCAGCATCAGATTTAAACATGGAGAAGCTGCTTAGCAGACCATGGTTAAGAGATATTCTAGTTAGCATCAACTGTGGTAAAACAACAACAGAGAATTCACATGCAAGGAGCAATGGCTGGAAGGAAAATGTGCAATTCCATGGGCCACTTCTAATCTCTTAACAATGATTAAGTGACCAGTGTGTTATATCTGCACTGGCTCTTAGAGACAAATCAGTAATAGAACATACAGCACAAAATAGTTGTCCCTTGCAAACAGTTGCCTCTTCATTAACTATCTGTGATAGGGACTAATAAAACTTCCTAGTTCCTTAGGATAAGACTATGTTTCTTTTACAGGGCAAGAGTATACTCAAGTATGGTAGAATAAATTTTCCACCCCACAGCCTGGAATACAAATACAATTATCAACTAGCCATATAGGCTCACTCTAAGATTCTGTATTTAATGGATAATGATTAAAATCTCTCATGTAAAAGCAATGTCCACAGGCACGTTCATGTTCAGTAGACAGTTTAGCTTTCAAAAGTTCTTTAATATTTTCACTATAAAAAGAGAACTGAAAAAAATAGTGTTGAGGTAACTGATTACAGATGGGATTGCAAAAAAAAATGTGTTTGCAAGTAATTATTTGAAAAAAAGAGTTTACATATATTTAGTTGGCAGAGTGCATATATAAATCCATGCACACATAAAACATCTATAGAGATGCATATTTTAATGAGCTCCAGCTATAATTATGTACATTGGTTTCAATGGGGACAGTTCTGTTTAGGCTTAACTCAATCCCATTGAATCAAAGAAATTTAAAAGCATTTAATTAACAAGATTGCACTCTAAATTTACAGAGCAAAACTTCCAAGTGTATGTATATCTTATTCATATTTATGAAAGCATTTGTACTGCAGGCAGTCTTTTAAAGCATACAGATATATTCCCATCAAGATCAGCCTGAATAGTAATACTCATTTGCACAAGGATCTTTATGAACACTTGTAGACAAGTCTTTCACATATGCTATTAGTTTAAAGGTACAGAATGATATACAGCCATTGTTCTCATTTTAAAGCCTGAAATAATTTTGATTTTAACCAGTAGAACTTATTGTATATTTGTTCTACCATATAGATCAAAACGTGACACTTTTGGAAAGGTAGCTTTATTAAATTTATAAGATTCTGTCCACCCATTGGACAACTGACCTATCAATGATGTTAGGGTCAATTGCTTGTTGTGGGCAGGGAAACCACTGGTTTAAATGCTTCTAAATACATAGATGTGTAAACATGTAAACAATATCAAAAGTATATAAACACACACACACACACACACATTTCCTCTCTTAATTATTTATGTCCTGAATGGATACTGTGGTGTTGCGGCAACTTACTGCAAAAATGGGGTGGGAATGGGGACAGAGGAACTGCTATTTTTTAAAAAATTGGGATGCCATGTTTGAGTAAATAATTTGTCATGGAAAAAAGCATACTTTGCCTCCCATCCATTGGACAAGAATACTAGCGCTAGCAAATGAGAAACACCATAAACAATATTAGCATTGCGGGAAATGAGTAAAAGCAGAGTCATTTTACCATGCAAACTATGCAGAGAGAAAGAAGGGAAGAGAAGCAGGCGCACCAGAGGATAGAGGCATTTGTTAAAAGAGATTCTCTAAGCATACTAACCTGCTGGTTCTAATGAATTTTCTACTTTGTCGTTAACATCGAAAACACGGTCATGAACACCTATAGTTTTCATACAGTTGTCTATAACAAAAATAGAGATAACAGCCAAATATGTTAGTGAGACACCCTTAAATCCCCCATTTTCCTTTTTGTTGTTGTTGTTGCTCTATGTGATTTCTATTTCTATTTCTATTATATGTACGTATCTCTTGGTTGTGGCATACTTCCAAACGCCACAATAACTGTCTTTTTGTACAACAGTCTAAGAAACAACAAGTTAGCAACTGCTGTGTACTTGAAACAAATAAGAGTAAAAGCTTTGTGAAAAATGATAAAAAAGATATGGTGAAAACAAAAACAAAAAAGCCGCTATATAGAACAGATACCACACAGGATTCAAGAGTAAAAAAAGAAGTTTTTACTGCTGTTTAACAGACCAAACAAAGCATGTGCTATTAAGCCACCCTCTAAGCAAGATCTAAATAACTTACTTGCAGGCCGTACAAAGACTTTCAGCTTTAGACAGGACCTCCTCCCATTATCAGGGATTGCAGATGCTGTTGAAGAGAAGGGGGAGGAAGCATAGTTACTCTTTGTCCTACAGACATAATGTAGTACATTCTTCTTTTCCTAAGATAACACATCTGCAGCACATTAAAAAAGGAAGAAAGTAGATGATATGGGGCAGTCTGAATAGCAATAAACTGAAGCTTCAAGGCCACGCCACTGCTCTTTTTGCAAAAGAAAGAGTGGCATAACAACTGTGCAAAGTAAGAAGCCACAGAACCCACCCACCAGACTCTACCCTTGAACCCCAATAAGACTCAGGCCAACAACCACAGCAACAGCAACAGCAGAAGCAGCAGCAGCAGCAACAACAACCCAGCTTGCTTCTACAAATTGGTTCTAAGAGCCAGTCTGCAAGGCCACTTTTGATGTAGTAAGGTGGGTGCAGAAAATCATTTTCACATGCTAACATACTAAATAATAACTACCTGAAAGCTGCAGTGACTTAAAAATTCTAATGGGAATCATTTTTTTCTGCTGCTACTGAGTATATTTTTCAAGAACTATTGGTATGGGGCTGGATGAATGGAAGAACTCCTTCCATTCACAGAAGGGACTGCAATCTATTCCAGCGGAGCCTCTTCCTGGCTGAATTTAATATACAGTGGTACCTCGGGTTAAGAACTTAATTAGTTCCAGAGGTCTGTTCTTAACCTGAAACTGTTCTTAACCTGAAGCACCACTTTAGCTAATGGGGCCTCCCACTACCACCGCGCCACCGGAGCACGCTTTGTGTTCTCATCCTGAAACAAAGTTCTTAACCCGAGGTACTATTTCTGGGTTAGCGGAGTCTGTAACCTGAAGTGTATGTAACCTGAAGCATATGTAACCCAAGGTACCACTGTACTCCTTCTTCCGCCAGAATTCCCCCCGCCCCATGCTCTCTCCCACACTGTTACAAGGAGTTCTCCGACCCTCCAGAGAGAGGTGCCACAGTGAGAAGGAGACCTAGACAAAGTATTTCTCCTCAAACAGCAGGAACACACTGAGATTGGAGTTCAGGTCACAGGAGCTCTGTATCCAAGAAACACAATGATCCAAATAAGTGTAAAATATGTCTGCACTGTGGCAAAGAGATGCAAAAGCCAGGATGAACTTGCCCTGAACTTTGGGCTGAGGCTTGCACTAAAATGGTGTGCATTGCCACAGAGCAAATAGTTACTTCCACTGGGGCTGGGAATGTAGTACAGACATCTGGCCCCACTTGTGCACAATCAACTCTCGTACGACTGCATATACGCGTTGCACCAGGAAATCAATCAATCAATCAATCAATCAATCAATCAATCAATCCTAAGCTGAAATGGCTAAAGAGAGCTAGAAAATCCTTGTAGCTCACAAGGATACCTTCCCCAGAGTCAGAACAGGATGCCAGTAAGCCAAAGGTCCAGGCTCCAAAATGGCACATGGGAGCTCTTGCTGCTGCTGCTGTGCTACCCCGCTCAACAGCTGTTCGGCCGGAATCTGTATGTACTGCAGTAGGCTCCCCACTTACTCTCATTTTGCTTATGTGGGTTGGGGGCTGGAACGTAACCCCCGAATAAGTGGGGAGTCACCTGTATTAAGAAAAGCCAGTTAACTGTTGAAGATTCTGATTATAAAGTTACTAAAACTGTGGTCCTTCTTCACCTCAATAAAAGTGTTTCATTTCTTCATTACTGGTTCTAGGGGGTAATCATGTGATGCCGTTAAAACACTGGAAACTGCTACATTTATGAAATTCCTGCTTTCAGCAAATCACGAATCTGCTTTCAGGAATCATGAACTGCTAATACAGTGGTACCTCGGGTTAAGTACTTAATTCGTTCCGGAGGTCCGTACTTAACCTGAAACTGTTCTTAACCTGAAGCACCACTTTAGCTAATGAGGCCTCCTGCTGCCGCCACGCCGCCAGAGCCCGATTTCTGTTTTTATCCTGAAGCAAAGTTCTTAACCTGAAGCACTATTTCTGGCTTAGTGGAGTGTGTAACCTGAAGCATATGTAACCTGCAGTGTGTGTAACCCGAGGTACCACTGTAATTATATGCATTGATGTGGAAATTGGTTTGCCTCTAAATTAACGCATGTGGTAGGTCACACGACTCATTGAGTGGTCCAAATGTGCACATTTTTAGTCATATGACCATGTACCACAGGGAAATGGAATCATGGTTTGTAGCACATCCAGATGTCAGTCTGTCCACCAACAGGTATATTATTATTTGAGGATATAACACTGGATGAAGATAAGTGTCGTACTGATTGTGCTACATAATTAACCGCTGCTGTTGATTTTATAATGCTGTAAAGAAATGCAGTAAATGAAAGGAGAAAAGCCCAGGTGAGTGAAGAGCTTGGTGGTGGGTATTATGAAAACAATCCATTTGTTTGATTATGGATGCTGCAAAGAATCCAACTGCCCTGTACTAGACAGCTGGCTTGGAGAGGGTTCGGCAGACAGCGCCCACGAGACTGGTGCTAAAAAAAGGCCTTTGTGATAAGGCGCTGGTAAAAGGCACCGAGGGATAGTATTTGTGACAGACTTGAACTGGAGCTCGATGACAAAAAGAGATTAGTGGTTTGTGTACACAGCCAGCCAATAACCAACACACTAAGCCTCAAGGTAAGTGGGGCTTATAGGGACTTTGGGAAGACTTGCTTAAAAAAATACGTGTGGCTTTATTAAGCAAGTGTTCTTGTTCCAGAGCATATTCCAAGTGCTTCCACGATCTCAGAAGATGCTAACTTTGATAATTTTGTTTTCACTGAGCATGCATGATGCCCTTATTCAATCTGCTGCTCCTTTGTATAGTTGATTATAGGTAGACATTAATTTACTGCATCTTCATTATTGATATATGCAGATGTAGATGGTAAAAGAATTATGAACCGGCTCCTTCAGACTTTGAGTCATTGTTTCCAAGGCATATTTTCTGGGGGGAAGTGGCAAGTTCAAGGAGGGAAGGGAGGAACACAAGAGAAAGAGGGGGTGGCAGTTCAAATAGAGTAAGCCAGCACTTGTTAGAAGTGCCTGCCTACCTCTTTTAATCACAAAACAAAACTGAACAGCAATGATGCTTTCCTGCTCTGCCTGGTACTCACTGACAAGCAGTTAAGAAGTGCTAACAGCTGGCTTGGCCGTAGGCTCTCACTAAATCAAAGTTGGTAAAAAAAACAACCAGCAACCCTCTCTCTACTGACATTTACAGTAACTGATGTGTTACAGGGCACTGCATTGCACTCTGTAGGGGCATCCAGGAAACTGTGTCCTTCCTGTGGCCCCTGATGAATATACAAATCCTTCTCAAGACAGGACAGGATGCTTAACAAAATCGGAATACTGTATTCCTTACCTAACAAGCAAATTTGCTTGCCCTGTTAGCCTAAGCAAAAATTAGTATTTGATTATTTCCTGCTCCATCCAGACTTTTAATTGATTTTTACAAATGACAGCCTACATACTCAAAGGCAGGATGTCAGTTTTATGCTCTTACTTTGGAAGCTATTATTTGCCTTTGCAAAATAAAGGCAGCATGGATTTTGCTATCCTATAAACTACCTGGTGTATTTTTTCCTCTAATAAAACAGAAAGGCAATCGTTTCCATCTGCTCTCTTTATGATTATAACCAGTTTTACCACAACTAAAGGGAGAAAATGCACAAACTGCTGACAGATTAGTGCTTATATGGTAGCTTTGCCTCTGCATATCATGGGATAGTTCTACTCTTTCATGCCCAAATACTAGTTTTGCATTCATTCACACACTCCTGACGAGCTCTGTGTTTGTTTGTTTGTTTGTTTGTTTGTTTGTTTGTTTGTTTGTTTGTTTGTTACTACTTTTCACAGAGTGTATCCCCAAGAATAAATGCAGACCCCTTTCACTCCAAATGATGTCAGGTACCAAGAATAAGATTGATATCCCTTTAGTAACTTGAGCAGGGTGATTTTGAGTTTCTTGCTTGCTTTGTTCTTCTTTTACTTTGAAACAAAGCTACAATAATTGCATTTAAAATGCATTAAGCAATCCACAAAAATTAAACCACTACCAGGCATTGCTAATCCACATTCCAAAATACTAGCAGATGCTAAACTTTTCTAATCAGAAAAATAGTATCTTGACAAATTAACTGATCTCTACCTTTATTAAGTATTCAGAATCTGAGCAAGCACTGATTCCGTCTATGAACCCTTACTGATTAGTGAATTCAAGGTACATCTGCAATCAGGGGTGCTAACACGGATCTTCTGCATGTCAATTTAGCCAGACACCTCACCCTCAAAATCAAGTACAAATGTGCACATGCTAATTTAAAGACATATGCAAATTTAGAAACAATGAAATACAAAGTGGCTACACACAAGCAATCAGATGTCTTAAAAGACAGAATGCCATCAATGGAAGCTTTCACCATAATTGTCTTTCCATGCTAAAAAGCCTTAATCTGTTGAACTCCTGCCTGCCACACAGCTGTTATCACACAAGAGCCCTGCTCTCCCACAATGCCAACCCTAAATCATGCAAAGAACTGAGGTTTTGTTAATTGCAAACCAGTTATGTTACTGAACAGCTTTCATCAAATTGATCTTAGGCTAACAACCTACATTCAATACAATACCAGACATGATATTTCAGGTAGGATGGGGCTGGTCAGAGTCAAAGCAGATTTAAGATGTTCAGTCAAGGCTCAAATGCCCATGCATTGATAAACAGTTTAAAGGCAAGGAGCTAATACTATAGCAAACAGTCTTTTTTTCTTTCTTTCTTTCTTTCTTTCTTTCTTTCTTTCTTTCTTTCTTCTTTTTGAAATAACAATAATTTGACTCTTTGACATGGATATACCTATTTAAGTCCCCCAATTCCCTCTCCTCAACAGGCAAGAAAGCAATTAATCACACCACACTCTTTCCCCATTGTGCTTCCTGAATCACACTTTCTCAAGTACAATGTTGCACACACCCACAATATGGGTATATTAATGGTGCACTTTATTTACATTTGCACTGGCAAGAAGAATGTTTGTTGTTTACAAGGGGGGGGGGGGATACACTTCTTGCATGAAATTAAATTGGAGTTAGAAAGAACACACAGGGGGATTCAACTAATGAGTTTCAGCAGCAGCAGCCCTGTGCACAAACTTCCCCTTTCAATGGGGCTTTCCCCCTCCCTTCTCCCTGTGTCACCCTCTCAATTGATTTTGCAAGGGCTCAGGAGAACCCCTGGAACAACATGTGGGGGGAAGGAGGGAAGGATTGATCCATCTGGCAAGCCAGCATGCTTGCATCAATGGATCAATCGCCTTAGCATGGCATTCAATTCCTTTCATGAATTCCTGTCTCTTGTTGCTACCTTTTGCTTTGGGCTGCATACACCCAGTCACACTAAAATCCTGATTTCTCAACTTTTTTTTTGGACAACAATCATTTTTCTACAAGAGAAAACAAGAAAAAGAACTTTAGGGTGAATCAAGATTTCCTTTCCCATTGTCTGGAAAAGGGCTATCTGGTTCTCCCGAAGCTACTTTTTAAATCTTCCCTAGTTCATATAGAAAGGCGATGGCAAACCCAGATAGATAGATAGATAGATAGATAGATAGATAGATAGATAGATAGACCTAGATAACCTAGAGAGATAGATTCTTAAGGAAATCAGCCCTGAGTGCTCACTGGAAGGACAGATCCTGAAGCTGAGGCTCCAATACTTTGGCCACCTCATGAGAAGAGAAGACTCCCTGGAATAGACCCTGATGTTGGCAAAGATTGAGGGCACAAGGAGAAGGGGACGACAGAGGACGAGATGGTTGACAGTGTTCTTGAAGCTACAAACATGAGTCTGACCAAACTGCGGGAGGCAGTGGAAGACAGGAGTGCCTGGCGTGCTCTGGTCCATGGGGTCACGAAGAGTCGGACACAACTAAACGACTAAACAACAACAACAACAGTTCATATAGAATAATAAAATTGTAGACCTGGAAGGGGTCCAGAGAATCATCTAGTTCAGCAGGCCTATCTCCAACTGAAAACATTAACTATCAGTCGCTATATTTGACAAGCCTAATCAGTAATAACGGAGACTTTCTTTTGACTAAACTGGATGGGGGAAATCAGCGTCTATTGAAACTCTGTAAAACTAGCATAGGTACAAAATAGCAGTAGTGTCTTTCTGGCCTTTTAGGCACTAGCAAAGCTAGTGATGAAGATAAGTGGATGTCAAGGGATAGTCAGAGATATTTTTCTGCCCCTCTGTATAACTTGCATCTGCTTAGAAGATAATAACTACAGCACCTGCTCTTAAACAGCACATACTGTATTTGCTTAAGCAGTTTCCTCATTCCAAGATAACTTGCTTGCAAGAAACTTTGAGGAACACTTTCTTACTCTTTTGTATACCCAGGTCCTATTGTAAGAATGTTTCGTGAAGAGAGATCATACTAAGTTACTCTTCTGTGAAACACTGGCACAGACAATTCAATTTGTTCATTATGTTGTTAATCATTACTGTATATTGCTTACTGAATTCTGCTTTTGTCTTTTCTTTGTACATCTGCTGCAAACAATTTGCACTACTGAACAGCTAATCTTAAGGGCTCCCTATTATTCCCTGTTTGGTGTAGTGTCACAGGCCAGATGTAAACCCAACGTGTTGAATGGTGAAACTGACCTAGAAGCACCTGCTTCATCTTAAAATAACCATGCAGAATTATTAGCTCCATTAGGATGTCATTCCATGCTGGGAGAGTGAAATCTGAACCATGAGATTTTTCTCTCTCTTGTCATTCTAAAAAATAGCTGTCTACAAGACTGGAATAGATACCCAGAAGTCACAAAAACCAGTCAAGCGATCCTAGTCAGTCTGCAAACTTTGAAGGCGCAAACACAAGAACAGAGCCAACTCTATCCCACTACAAGCAAGTCTGAAAAGGATGTTCAGGCAGTTTTCTGCCTAAGTTATAACGACAAGCTCTTTGGGGTGTGTGAAAAAAGTATTTATAGCAATGATTTGCCTTTAGCCATTTCAAGCACAATACCATTGACATTAGTCAAATCCAAGATCCACATAACCTTATATAACCCTCAAATCTTAATTCTGATAGCCAGAAGCACCAAAAAATTTCCAATACTCTGTGTCAGCCCCAGAGATTTGGGAAGTTTCATTTTTAAGAAGCGCCATCTGCTTCCTCCTTTGTAAAGAAATGAGTTTGTGTGGGAGCATTAAAAATGCAGTTTCCCATTATGTTTGCCATGGGCAATATTTCTCAATTTGTGGGAGTCAAAAGAAAAGAGAGCCTATTAGTTGTTAGCAGAGCTGAGCCTTTCCCCTGTAGGATTTAGTGTGATTTACAGTACAACACAAATGTATGTAGATTAGCCAGGTAAATGCAGTATTAAGCATTAATATTCTTCTCACAATGCAAACTGAAAAAAGTTTCACATTTACATAGACACTATTGAAAAGGTCTACGGAAATTTAATGAACCAACAAAAAGTAAGTATGAGTATGATACACTTACAAAAGGAATTCTGTACATGGAAACTATTTTTTACAAAATTAAAAATCATAAGGCAGAGTATTTCTACCCACAAAGAAAGCTCCATCCCTCAGAAATCTGCACGCTTTAAAGATTTATCTGGATCACCATATATTGATTCTCATTTCCAACCCAAGAATTAATTGTCCAGTTGTCTCTAAATCTGACCGCTCATAGAGACTTAAGTCTTGTACATTCATTACTTGTTCATTCTTGAAACTTGCTTTATCAAGCATGCATCCTGAGTAAATTGCTTTCCTACATAGCCGTAGGAGGTGACTCAACTTGCTGGCAACATTTGATCTCACCTAGTCTGCCATATCTCTACATTTAATCATCAACAGGGTCAAGCTACTGACAAAGCGGAAGATTTTGAATGTCTTGAAGCAAGAGACAGGAGGATGCCAGCTGCAGATGATACAGCTCTAACAACTACTGAGAAAAATGCAAAAGCATTGGTAGAACATCTGCCTGACAATGTTAATTGAAAAAAATGTTTTAATAAGTAATGCATTTACTACTAATAATAATGATGATTAATTTATTAAATATGTGCATTCCCTTTCATCCAAAAATCACAGGGTGGTCTACAACATAAAAATGAGAACACAAAATACATAATTAAATGAAACAAACAAACCAGTAACACCCTTCCCACAAACACTCACATGCACATGGGAAACTGATTTATCTGCCTTCATTAGCTTTGATACGGGGATACTGAATGTGCCATGCAACTATGTTCCACTGCAGTGCTTATACCTGAGGAGAAACTGCCTCCTCTCTTCTGAAAGAGGGGTGTGGTGAAAGTCCCCTAAGATACATTTGTTGGTGTTTCAGCACGAACATAGAATGAAACACAAAACAGAACTCACATGCCTTAAGGGCGGAGCATAAAGACAGCAAATACCCCAGCTCATACATCCCATGGGGTAGGTGCTTAATTCACATGGCAGAGGAGCAGCGCAATCCCCTCCCCCCTACCACATCAATAGCATAAATTGAGTATTGCGTGTCAAGGCCCCCAAGCCAGCCCCCCAGAAAAAATAAATTCACACAGACACAGATTTTGGTTTAAGGTTAATGGGCAAAATTTAGGCCACAACTTTATTGATTACAGCAAATGTGAGCGGTATTTGCTTAGGCATTGGCAATAGACTCTATCTGACTCCTGCCCACCTTGCAGGGAGTCAGGGAGGGTAAACCACCCAAAGAGGAAGCCACATTGGGGGAACCCGCCTGCAGCTCTCCTCGGTGTTCCCAGAGGCCTGGCATGGCCCTAGCCCCTCAAGCGGACTTTGGACAGGATCCAGGCCCTGGATTCCTTTATCGGAATACCCTTGAACATGGAGGGGCAGGCAATGGCCGACCTCCCCCCCCCCCACATCAATAAGCCAATGCCTAACTGCCAAACCTTACAAAGTTGTAGTGATTGCTAAGAGGTAGGCGAAAACCAAGTGGCCAGTGCCAATCTGCCAAATGGAAAAATTCCTACCCGCCCCCCCGTCCCAAGACAGGCGACCAACCAAAGTCCAAAGCAAGGCCAGAGGGCACCTAAAACAAAAGGGAGGGAGGGGTGGGCGGGTGTTCGGCAGTGCGAAGCAGGTGCTCAGCACACGTCGCGCTACCGCTTTCATACCCCCCCCCCACGATCACCGCCTGGGGTGATTGTGGTGCCACCCTGGGATAAAGGGCATCACTCCCCCTACACCAGGGAGGGGGGGAACTGTGTTGTGGGCCCACCAGCAACCAGGACTATCCTTTAAGATGATCCTATTTCCCACAAATGGTAGATTGTCTACTGCACATGTGGGCATCTCATGGCTTGAATGCAGCCCTCGGAATCCTTTTGTGTAGCCCACCATTGGTGCCTAAGCTAACACTGCATTCCCATCCCCTGGGAACCCCCTCAGGGTGATAATGTTGGAAAGAATGCACTGGGGAAGGACATAGCTATATCCCCCAACACAACTGTACTATCTCAGTCCATCAAACACTTGAGGGGTTGATTTGCATGTGTAGAGAGAGATGAATCCCCTCAAGTGTTTGGCAGGCAGGACATTACTGGAATTATTGTGGGTGAGTAGGTGCTGGGGAGGGACATACTGACTCCTTCCCAGCCCACCAAACAGTGGGTTTGGTTTCCATGGGCCAGTTGGTATACAGGGCATACTGCAACTCTTTTTGTGTGTGTGTGTGTGTGTGTGTGCTGACTATATTTCTGTGTATGTGTGTTAATGGCTCCTGAGCTCCCACTTCTGTGATTGGCCCTCGGAGATGAGGGCTTGCTCACCTCCAAGGGCTGGTTCACAAGCAACATTATCAGCGTACTGGAAGAACTCACACTGTTGAGCTACTACAGGAATTAAATGCCCAGGGGATATATGACGTAGGTCTCTAATTTTACACTTCCACTGGAACATTTCAATGACAGTGTGACTTATAATGTCCCAGAATCAGAAACGTAGTTAGATAACTGTCAAGTTATTTCAATCTATTAACAGTGCATAAAGGTACACATTTTTTTTCATTTTAAAAATGAAATGCTAATCCAAAGAAATAATAACTCAATTTTAATTAATTTCATCTCTAGACAAGATAGGACTAAATCAACTGATGGACATATCATTGTCACATTAGTAACAGCAAATCCTTATCATGTGTGCTATCACGCAATTTGCTAGGGTTAGATTATATTTCTGTACTTGATAAATCAATGCTTTCTGTTTAACTCAATCTGTTGATTGTTTGATTATAATAATGACCAGTGGCTTCCCCACCATTATAAACTTTCACTTTCATAGATTAAAATTGTAAGCAACTCAGAAACCATTTTTTAGTTCACAAGATGAATTCTGATAACATTTTGCCTATATCTACAACTACCAAGTGCATAATCAGTTAAAGCAGAGCAGTTAACAGCAATCCTACTGCTGTGTTATACCAGTGTACAGGTTGTAGGATTTGGCATCATTTTGCTAATGGAACAGAAGATGCACCACCATGACAAATATATCAGGAGTGCTGCCCAGACTTCCCAATGGAGTGGCTAAAACAAGATGAAGTCATGAGTAGGATGTACACTTTCACTATACTCACTGTACAGGAGTTGTATAAACTTACACCCAATTGACAACACAACTTTATACAAGCTTGAATCTGGCACAATTCTACTCCTGCACTGCTGACCCTCATTACCATGACAGATCATAGGTGTCAGGGAATCCGATCCCCCCAAGGTAGGCTGCCGGCAATAGATAAGACAGGGAAAGATCTTACCAAGGTCTTTTATTCAATATTCACAGAGAGAGGCTAAGAAATGCAGCCTCTTGGAGTAATCTCCACCCCCCCATCTCCCCTCAATCGTCAACAGCACCACCCACCTTATGGTGGCCGCTTAGGGCCTTTTGTCTTTGAGCCCTTTGCTCTTCTACTTTCAATGCTCGCCAGGTTCTGGGAGAAGGGGGGGTCTGGAATGCTTTCTAGTGATAATGTGGCCGCCAACTGCTCTGGCTCTGCCTTCCCCTCCTCTTCTTCCATTATTTCTCAACTTTGCCCCTCATCTACCTCTGAGCTGTGACTTCCTGCAAACCACTGTTGTAAATCTATGCTGTCTTTCTCTTCCCTGGAAGGTTCAGGCTGGGGAGGAGGGAGTCTCCACCATTACTCCTCTGCCCAGTCCCTGACAATAGGATACATTTCAACCCAGCACCCAATATACTTCACATAGGGAGACTACAACTCAGATCCTAGGGTATGTGGCAGTGATCTCTCTTTCTCTCTTTCCCATGTTGTGCACACTTTGAGCTCACAAGAGGGAACCCCATTTTGTGAGGTTCTTCTAGAGTTTAATAGGCTACTTATATCTAGTTGATTTATTTGGTATAATTTGCAAGCTTAACTTCTTCCAACCCTGAATAATTTAAATAGCACTATCCCCAAAACAGTTCTGGAAATGGTAAGTGCAAGTCCAGCTGGATCAGAGCAATCTAGTCCAGAATCCTTTTTCTTAGCGGTAAGCCATATGTCTTGAGGAAGCTCACCAGAAGGGAATGAAGCCAATAGCTCTCATCACTGTTACGCCTTCGCAACTCATATTCAGTAGTCTATGATGGTACTTAATCATAATGGCTAATAGCCCAATAAATATTGTTCATGCATTTGTCAAAATCCTGCTTTAAAGCCATCTAAGCTAATGAACATACTTACTTCTTGTGGCAGCAAATTCCATAAATTATGTATTTGTGTGAAGTACTTTTACTGCCTGCCTGAATGTACAGCCAATCAATGTCAATGGGTGACCCAAGTTCTAGTATTATAAGAAGAGAAGGAACCTTTTCCTCTGGTCACTGTCTTTATAGACTAAAAGGTAACAAACAGTTCAGACTTCCCTTGTAGTGAAGGTGCGCCAATCCTGTGATCCAACTGTTAATCTTCTATGTTATGAAAAGCTAAATGAAAGTATAGAATGGCAAAAAATGAATAATTGTTGATATAGCAAAGAAATCTGAACAATTGGCAACGCATGAATCGTCTTAGAATAGAATTGTAGAGTTGGAAAGGACTCTTGAGAGTCATCTAGTCCATGAATCACAGCTAAAGAATCCATGACAAATGCCTTCTAACTTCAGTTTAAAAACCTCCAGTGAAGGAGTCCACCACCTTCTAAGGTAGTCTGTCCCACTATCAAACAGCACTTCTTTAATGAGGTCATGCTGATTTTCCCTCGGAAAAGTTCTTTTTCTACAATATGCTTAACATACCCAGATTAAGTAATGCTCTCTAAAAATTAAACTGGGTGTATACCTTGGTAGATGCTCTCTTCTTGAAACATGTTGTGAAGGAAAATTTAGAGGTAATTGTATGTCTGTCTTCTATCTATCTATCTATCTATCTAATAAAATTTAGTTTAAAAAACTCTTCCACAATGGATATTTTTAAGAACTCTATTGCATGCCCACTGGCTTTAGCAGTTTTTTAAATCTTAACTTGCGAACTGGTTCTAAACTTCTAAATATGTTCTTATCTCTTGATCAGGGAAGGCCAATGCAGATGATTTATTTAGTTTCAGTGTAATTTCCTTGTCTTCGTCAATGTTCCTCTTACACCTTTGTCATTACTGTCCACTGCTTGTCTCGTTGGCTTCCTGCTTTTAACATATTTGTATATGTGCTGCCGAAGCGAGCATCCTGCTTTTAACATATTTGGGGAAGAAAAATAAATTGTCCAATTCTCAGCAATTTGGTCTTCACATTCCTGCTTGGCTTGCCTTACTTGAATTTGCAATACAAATGCCAATGGTTTTCTTTCTTTCTTTTTTCATTTGTACATTCACAAGACACAGTTCCAAGTTTCCTTGATTGTTCTGTTTACTCACATTAGTGTCATTTTGGAGAGTATTTCTGTGCTTAAGTTAAAGTATGTCTAAGAAAATAAAAGTTTACTGCGAAAACCTACTGTAATGAGTAGGAGTTACTCGTGCGTAAACTGGTGCCCCTCTAGGCTAATTTGCCTTGTTAAACCTTTCTGACTGCACAGCCCTTTCTCATCATGACTGTCTCAGTCACTAGCAGAATCCGTCAGTGGGCGTTTCTTGAATCTCTTCCAACATAAGAGTTGTTTGACACCCAATCTCCTCCGCCTCTCACTGCGCGGGAGCCTTCTGCGCAGGGTGGGCGTGGGTAGCGGGGGACCTGTCCCCTCCTCACTGAGTTCCAGTGAAGAGTCCGTGAGCCCTCTCTCCGATTTTCCCATCTGCTCACTTTTGTTCCTGGTGTTGCGCTTAAATGCTTCCCCCTCCACTGAGTCGCCTCTCCCCCTACTGCTGGGTCCTTCTCCAGCATCATCCAGGAGCCTCCCCTTCGCCTCCCGCTCTGATGTCAGTTCCCTGACACCTACATACCGTATTTTCGCTCTATAAGACGCACCAGACCATAAGACACACCTAGTTTTTGGAGGAGGAAAACAAGAAAAAAAAAAATGCAGAATCTCAGAAGCCAGAACAACAAGAGGGATCGCTGTGCAGCAAAAGCAGCGATCCCTCTTGCTGTTCTGGCTTCTGGGATACCTGCGCAGCCTGCATTCGCTCCATAAGACACACACACATTTCCCCTTACATTTTAGGAGGGAAAAAGTGAGTCTTCTAGAGCAAAAAATACGGTATGTCTACCCAGAAGTAATTCAACCTATGGGACCTATACAACCATGTGTACAATTCAATGGGACCTATACAACCATGTGTACAGAATGCCAGCCTTAAAGAGCAAATTTAACTCAGCCCAGGTAAGAGTACAGAGGAACAGTGGGTTGGACACTGCATCCCAAACCCTGCTACTTGCATCAACCAAGGCAGAAGATGGGAGCAATTTTTATTTTTATGTTGCTATGCCAGCCCCTGGCAGGTGCAGCTAAGAGGCCTGGATTGGGCCCCTCACAGGGATGGAGAATCCTAGGATAAAGTGGATTCATGTCTGGCTCTGCTCCACCCTGGCTCCACAACACCTTATATTGCAGCTCTACCATTGCTACCACCGGCAGTAGCTTCTCAATGACTACACTTTGAGCAAGCTAAGCTGGGACCTTTCCAACAGCAGAGCCTGGTGGACAGATACCTCCTCCATAGTCTAACCCAGGGGTAGGCAACGTAAGGCCCAGGGGCCAGATGCGGCCCAATTGCCTTCTCAATCCAGCCCGTGAACAGTCCAAGAATCAGCATGTTTTTACATGAGTAGAATGTGTGCTTTTATTTAAAATGCATCTCTGGGTTATTTGTGGAGCATAGGAATTCATTCATTTTTTACCCCAAATATAGTCCGGCCCACCACATGGTCTGAGCAAAAAGGCATCCCTTAGGTTTTATAGAACAATTAAACAACTTATCTGAGCATCCATAAAATGTAAGGTCAACTATAGCTTTTTTTAAAAAAGAGTGTTAAAGGCTGGCAGACATATTCCACACATTTTCAATGAACCTCAGATTTCCACTTCAGTTTTCTACCTGATTTTTAAAAAGTGTATTCTTTGTAAAAGTGCGCACACCCACACTATTAGAACTAGAAGAGGCATCACCCAGGAACTGCTTGTACACATTCCTATATAACTCTCCACGCTCACTTTTTGTTTCTTTCTAATGTGCCTACATTTTTCAAGCAATTCTGCAAATGAATTCCTACAGGGAGAATACAGGGCTTTTTATTTTAAACATGTCGGGAAGAATGTTTGTCCTAAAACTGAGTTGCAGGAAAAGAGCCCGTCTGAAGTGCTCACTTCTTTCTGCAGAACTCAAGTGACCATACCCTTTCATTCTGAAGTGAAAAAAAGGGAAAAGATTATTACTATGCTACTTTGGGAAGTCAGCCCTCCTGTAAGCGATCTCCTTTGTTATGAATATGGAACAGATGGAGCTAAATCTATCTGCTCTGTAGGAACAAAAACACTTACAACCTAGCTCTCTCTATTAAAGACTCTACTTAGCTCCTTTATACCACTAGCTTTCTGTGCACCGCTGTGAGGTTTTGACTTTATAGAAAAAGGGACTTCATAAAAGCAATAGCTCTTATTCTTAAACCAAAGTGGCCTAAGAACCGCAGAAGACGAATACGGGAGTTTAACCCGCATGGCTCCTTGGAGATATGCAAATATTCAATTACTTTCTCTCTTCTTCTTTTTTTAAGCTGGAGGAAATATTCTAAAACGAAAAGGAATATCCATATGCGCTACAGACTTTGTACCAAAACAGTAAATCATGTGGGTGATAACATACAGCCCACATTACTAAAAGGTCAAGAATAGCTCCATTGTTGAAAGTCAGGAAACCAGGATTTAATTTGTGTATGTCAGGATGAAACAAGATGACAGTCCTTCAGACGAAACCTTATCAAACTCTCAAAGTGCATTTAGTGTAATGCAAGTGAAATGTGCAATTAGGCTCCCATCATGCATACACAAAAAAGACGCTGTATTGGATTATTTCAAAGAGCTGAATTTTTCACCTTTGAGCATGTGTGTTGACTAACATCTGAATACAAGTCTACATTTATTAAATTAACAAACTGGAAGTAAGCAGCTGAGAACCAATACACATGCTTATTTTGTTTTCATCTGTAATGTCAAAAGGCCCTGAGAGACCAGAATGGATATCAGTCCAATTGCCTAAATATAAATAAGAACTACATTCATAATTTCCCCAACAGCACTGCACATTCGTCACAAAAGTTTTAGCAATGGATTAAGCAAAGCAGTGACCTTGTTTACCAATTAAATGTACCGTATTGATACATTTACTGTCAGTCTCTTGAAAATAATTGAAAAAGGATTTGAAGGCAGGGTGCTTTAATTCTGACTAGATCAAGACTTCAGGCAAATTTCCCCCTGCCAGGGAAAGCACAGCTTGCCTGAAGTCGTAACCTTTGTTGGCGGAAGGGAAGTGGCCTTGAAACAGATCACGAAGCAGATGTTTAATGTCAAATCAGAGTCTAGGGATACATAGGCTATTGCAAATAAAACTCTTCTCCTGTCTGCTTAGTCTTCCCAATTCCCTGCCATGTGAAATATGAACTCGCCAACAAATGGCCAGTGTGCTATGCAGCGCAGTGAGCAGAGCGACTGCCACAGCTGAGCCAAAGACCGGAAAATTCCATATATTTTGCAACATTTTCATTATCCTGCTTTACAGCCGTGGATTCAGTCATAAGACAATGCAGTTATCCTGCCTATGGAAGTTGAGAAGGATTGCTACTGGCATCTAATAATGGATGAGCACCAGGAACAGGCTTTAAACTAAACTTTTAGATTAAAGACTTTGGTCATTAATCTAACCAAAGACTTTTATCTATTGCCTGGCCCAAACTATCTGGCAGTGCAAAATAATAAAGTGCCATTTCCTAACACTGACCTATTTTGATACAGTGAATCATGGGGATGCAAAACCCACACCTAACTTAATGTAATGGCTGGGCCTCATTATTTATTTTCTAAAATGAGAAAATCAATTAATCATGGAATTTGTATATTTAACCTTGGAAGCAATTCCTCTGATCCAGATGTGTGGGAGCTACTGCTCTAATGTTCATGAGTGTTTTAGGAAATTCTGATTGTTTTATTGTACAACATTTTACAATTGTAACTGTGTTTCGCTGATTGCTTATAAATGCCCTGGAAATTTTTTTTGATAAATGACAGTTCAGAATGTTCAATAACTAAATAAATAAACAAATAAATATTGGATGAAGTTGCTTAGTAGAGAAAGAAAACTCTCTGATGCAGAACATTATTCAGGAATTCTATTCTGGAACAGAGAAGGAAGAGTTCTGCAGGGTAAGAATATAGGAAGAGAAATATTACATGCTGTATGCCCTGCCTCATTCTTCCCCACTTCCCTGCCTCTTCCTCCTCCTCCTCCTCCTCCTCCTCCTCCTCAGTAGTAACTACAATCCTGCACTGAGAAGCAAAGATGATAAAGAAAAAGTGGAATAAAATTGGCTTAACCTTTACTTTCCAAGATGCCAAATTTACTACAGGCAATCATGTTTGGTACATTCCCCAGCAAGCATTTTGTGTGAATAAGACGCATTTATATATGTGCACTGGAGAACCAAAGCCAAATCAGGGCTCCTAGGTGCATGCAGATAGATGTTTAAGGATTTTGTGTATTCACTGCAGGAGACATAGTTGTAACACTGGTATTACTCACAATAAATACCATTGCTAAATGAAGTGCAGAGTGATACTTGGAAAGCTGCATTCTATAACCTAGCTAGTTCTACTTATTCATATGCAAATCTTTTAAGTCAGAGATGGAACACTTGTAGTATGTATGTTGGATACAATCCACAGAACAATTTTATCCAGCCCCAGCAGTTCTACCAAAGTTTTCATTGGAAGAACTAGTAAAAAAAAAATACCGTATTTTTCGCTCTATAACACGCACCTGACCATAACACGCACATCGTTTTTAGAGGAGGAAAACAAGGGAAAAAATATTCTGAATGAAACAGTGGACGTATCATTTTTGTGCTTCATGCTGTGGCCACAGACATGTGATCTGATGGTGAATTTGGGGTGACCCAATGCAAAAATCCTGAGAATCCCTGTGGATCCATGCTTTGTAACCACGTTTTTGCACCATTGCAGCCCCAGGCAACAGTGGGTGCGTGATTTTGGGGGGGCAGGCTGTAGCCATGGACATGCTATGTGCTCTGATGGTGAATTTTGGCTGACCCAATGCAAAGATCCTGAGGATCCATGTGGATCCATGCTTTGTAACCACATTTTAAGTGGGGAGGGAAGGAAAAACACAGAAGGCTAAGAATGCAGGAGAGGGCTATAACGTGAGGAAAGGAAGGCAAAAGTTCCCCCCCACCCACCCACACAAGCCAGCCAGCTCTCTCTCTCTCTCTCTCTCTCTCTCTCTCCCCCCCCCCATCTGCATGTTTTCCGGCTGCCTGATATTTATTTTTTTTAATTGCCTTGACAGAAGAAAGCATTTTAACTGCATTCAGAACTATTTAGCAGCGAAACC
This sequence comes from Podarcis pityusensis, assembly GCF_964106645.2. NCBI lineage: Eukaryota > Metazoa > Chordata > Lepidosauria > Squamata > Lacertidae > Podarcis > Podarcis pityusensis. The sequence continues at coordinate 41,079,308 of NC_138036.1, forward strand.
TAAGCTTTGCCATCCCTTAAGAGGTACAGACACTGTAATCTTCCAGATCGCATGAATTTACAGGCAAAACACTGTTTAAGGATTTCATCCTTTTAAATTGAAGAAAGCATATTTGAATGCTGTGTGTCCCCAAAAACAAAAAGCAGGAAGTCAAATCAGAATTTTAAGCTGAACCTGTAATCTCTCTTCCCTTCACAAACATTGTTCCCTCCGAAGCACAGAGAGGAAAGCAGACACTCTGCTTTCCCCTCTGCTTGCCTGGAGGGGAGGGGCTTTCCCTGCTCTTTGTTCCGTTTCAGCAAACACAGCAACGAAACAGAGCGGGTGGGCAGTAAGACCCTGAGGCAGAATGCAGGAAAGCAACCACTTCCTCTTTTCCCCTCTGCTTGCCTGGAGGGGAGGGGCTTTCCCTGCTCTTTGTTCCGTTTCAGCAAACACAGCAACGAAACAGAGCGGGTGGGCAGTAAGACCCTGAGGCAGAATGCAGGAAAGCAGCTGCTTCCTCTTTTCCCCTCTGCTTGCCTGGAGGGGAGGGGCTTTCCCTGCTCTTTGTTCCGTTTCAGCAATCGTGAAGCCCGATTTGATTTTTGTCTGATTTTTCGGCTCCAGGGACCACACATTCGCTCCATAACACGCACAGACATTTCCCCTTCCTTTTCAGGAGAAAAAATCTGCGTGTTATAGAGCGAAAAATACGGTATGTCACCATGAAAAGAAAAGTGCTCTCAAAAATTCTGATACGTATATTCCTCACTTTAATATCATATATTTCTCCGAGTTCTATAGATCATATACTGGCTGATAACAAGTCAAAAAGTTTTTATACAAAATGACCAGGATTAATTGTGTAGTACAGTAAAGTAAGGTTTTTTTTTTAATGTCTGACTTACTGTATAGGAATCAGTCAACTCATTCTCACTTAACACAGCTGAGAGTTTTACAGCCCACAACTTGGACTGCATGGGCACAGAATTCTGGGTTATATCCAGTTGTGTCCCTCTGTTCAGAGAAGGCACTGTGCCCCTGAGGAAGCTTCTGTAAAAGGATGTAAGAAGAACCTGCAGGATCAAGCCAGTGGCCCACAAGCAGGACCCAAGCACATGAACACTCCCTCCTTGTTTCCAGTGACAGGTAGATATGTAGTTTCCCCCCGAATTCTCTCTTTCTTCTGCACCCATTATACTACCTCTCATGGTGGTCTGAATTATTCCCCAGTCCCTGAAGCAGGTTTTCTTTTGGGAAAAGGGGTTGCACAAAGAGCCCCAGAGAGAACGAATCTGCAAAAATTGCTTCCCTCCCTTTTCTGTTCATGGAAACCTATACCAGACTGAAGAGAAGAAGGGATACAACCCAACTTTTATTTTATTGTCAGAGTACATGCAACCCAGAAGATGCCACTTCGACATGGGATGGTTGGCCAGTTTTTCTGTTTAGCAGAACCAATCCTGTGAGGAAATAGTAAGGATGGGAGTTCATTGGACCACAGCATGATACATACCTGCACTGAGCAAAGATACACTACAGTGTTTTAGTGAGCTAAAAACATCCATATATTCCATGCCATAAAAAACGGCAGCATCAGAGTACCTGTGAGAGGTCATCTAGGGAAAAGTCAGGTAAAGAGGGCATGCAGGAATGAAGGACTTGGGGCCACAGTGGGCACCATATGGAGACAATGGAAAATAGCCTCCCTGTGGTAAGTGATGTTCCCACCCTTCAAGTAACATATGCAAGCACTTATCACAGATATTGTAAATTATGATCTTCCAGTACTTCTAAACATCATGGCCCTGGCAGGGATCATTTGCCATATGATTGCTGTTTCCAGCAGTAGTGCCATAAATGATCATAATGTACATCCACAATCTATTGAAGGCAGAGGGTATTTTTAGTTATTGATGTATGTGTGTTGTATTTCAATTAGCTTATACAAGGCTGTACATAATTGATTCTCAAAATCTTTTCCACACATGGGGGCCTTAATCTTACATAAAAGGCAAGCATGGCAAAGCAGTTAATAAAAGAATAATGCACAGGCAATGATCACACAGCTGCAAGGTACAATGGTATGCACATTCTGCAACTAACACTTATCCAAGCCCTGTACCTCTTCAATATGTTTTTCAGCTGAAACTCCCCATAATCCCTCATCATTGCACAATGCCGGCTGGGGAATACCATCGCCATCATCTGGAATTATGCTGACCTCCCTGTCCTGGTGAACTAGTACAGAATATTTTCTGATAGGGTTATTAGAATGGATGTCAATTGCATTGATAACCATATCTAACACATCTACAAGGGCCGGAAATATTATTAGCAAACTGCCCAACACTGGGTGTGTGAAATTATTGCCCAATTATTGCAGGAACTGCTAAGGGCCATGCAATGTTTCTCTGTATGCTCTACCTACCAGAACACATTATTGGTGGAACGGCTAGACTTCCAGAAGTCTCACTTGCACTTAATACTAAGTCTTAGGCTTGTGTGCTATCTCCATCTCCACTTCTCCTCCAGTGTGTCGATGAGGAAGAGGCTGAAGCTTTCACTTCCTTTTTCAGATTAACTGCAGTTTACCATTATATCCAAATCCTAACATGTGGTTAATCTTAACAACATTTTGTTGAAATAAATCAGTTTCAGGTCTCATGGTTTGAAGCTGGTTTGCATCAACAAACCATATCTAAGCCACCGTTTGTCTGGATTCAGACATCACAACAAGCTTCAGTTAATCTAAAATAGAAGGAAAAGCTCCCAAAACTCCTCATTATGGCTGTGCTGGAGGAAGTGGGAGGCATGTGAGAACAAAGCTTGCAGTGGCTTGTTCTTGCAACACTAATCCTCATTTCAACAACATGTGTGAATGCAGCCTAAATGTGTTTTCATTTGCACTGTTGTACTGCATTCCCAGAGACAACATTTCATTTCTCCCCGTATGAGCACACGGCATCAATTCACTTCTGTTGAGTTAAAAAAAGGAGTGCTTTTGGGAACACCATTTAGATGGCCGCTAGCCATCCACCAGAGCCTCCTGACTTTGGATCCTAGGGAAAGCGGCAAGCCTTGGCCCTTTTTAACTGTGTCCCAAATTAAAACCAATTTACTTTGTCCTATATAACTCATTGTGAGCTGCTGCAAATAAAGTGTCAAAAGCAGTCCCTATCTGCATGACCCCTACCCTTTTTCTGTAAATCTGGGACTGTCCCTGGAAAATAGGGACGTTTGGAGGGTCTGCACTGCACCCAAGGCAAGTTAAGATCCTTCAACATCACCAGGATATTATAATCTGGTACACAGATATTTCAAGTCACTATAATGGAGGGGAGGATCTGAAAATTGGATATTTATGTATCTCTCCTTTGCAGTTACATGGCTGATTTATTATTCTTTTTCAAATAGCATTACTACCCCAAGTCAGGGTTAAAATAATGAAAACAAAACAAAAACCCGGAACCCATTTATTGAGATTTCCACCAAAATCTTTAGAGGAACAGGTTTGCTCTGTTTCGCAGTTTCTAAAAATGATGCTGTGGCATTTAAAACTGAAGTTTATATTCCTACACTTTCTCCCAAAAGAGTGCTTAAAATAGGCACACATTAGACAGTTCAACAGACCTTACTTTCCTATCACTGAATTCATCAATTGCCTGATAGCAATCGAGAACCTACAGCTCGTCCCTGGATTTTGAAGTGCTCTGTGAAAGAGAAACCTCCCCATCACAGGGCTTCTACGTTTTATGCTGAATAGGATTCTTCTCTTTTTCAGTCCTGATAACAGACTTAGCAGGTTTCTCTAGGGAACTACACCACCATGGCAGATTTTTATCATGCCCTTTTCTTCTGAAATATTTCGCTGAAAATAATTGGAACGTAATGATCCTTCAGAGGAGTCGCTAGACAAGGGGGAAAAATGAAATAATACTGAAGAATGTCATGTTGGAGACTGCATTTTCATTTTGCAGAATCTTCAGATGTCCAGTGGGAACTGTCAAAGACACGGATCAATTAATTTTCTAATCTCTTCATAATGAGCTTCTTCCTACCTCCCACCTCTTGTTTGTGTCTTCTGTAGCAAGCAATTTGATCTTTATGGGTTTGTTTTGATCATCTTCTTTCTCCCTTTCAAAACTTTTCCATTGTCTTAAAAAACAGAAAACATGTTTGAGAGCAGGAGGAGGAGGAGGGAAATGTGAATTCGCCCTAATAGAATTAAGCATACTAGTAATGTCTCTTCTTTAATCCAACGGAACAATAGAGATAAACCTCTGAAGCTTGTATGTGGGGAAATTGATTTCTGCCTGTAGAGTACATGGAAAGTGTGAAGGTCATATCGACAGCCTGCCCTGCACTGCTCTTAGGGCCAGCTGTATTCATTCTGACTTCTTTCTTATCATTCCCATCAGCTCCACACATTCTGTCCCATTATTCATGGATTGCTCATACAGAATTGGTTGCAGAGGTACAGAATATTAAATGTCTTCTGATAGTTTTTCCTAGGGGCTGTAAAGTTGTTCTCTAAAACATTCTCATAAATGAAAGCTCCGGGGGAAGGGAGAAAGTGAAGCTATATCGGGGTAGCAAATCTGGTGCCCTCCTGATGTTGCTGGAACCATCAATTCACTTGTCTCTGACCACTGGCCATGCTTGGTTGGGGCTTGATACAAGCTCTAGACCATTAACATCTGGAGGATACCATGTTGAAATCTAGCACTCTAGACCTGCACCCAAAGATGGCTGGTGAGTTCACGTCTGTTTTTAAATTAAGGCTCTCTTGTTTCCTTGATCTCCTTACTCCCTAAACTACCCAACTCACAGTCCCGCTCAATTTTGTCCTGCTCACCTGTCTCTATTTCGTCTTCTTCTTGGTCCTGCTAATCTTATGCAGCTCATCTGATTCTTAGGTCTGTGTTAATTTTCTCCATCCTTCCCTGCCGCCTCTTTGCCCTTTAACCTCCCTATTGTTTCCATCCTCCCTTGTCTCCTATATTTCCATTTCTAATCCTGCTGCCACCTTTCCTTTAACTATTCCATTTCTACACACTGCTTTCAGTTTAGAGCATGCAGGCCAACAGGAGACCCAACTGATTAATTTCTAAAATCAAAGAGTTCTGGGGTTTGTTACAGAGTTGGATTCAACTGGAATTTTGCGCATCCTCCCCTCAATAGTGAGTGTGATCGATGCTACTGGAGTAATCAGAGACAACACCCTGGGCCAGTGCTAAAACCAATACACAGCCACCTGCAAACAGGAATCGGTTATATATATGCTGAATTGCATCCTGGAAGCCAATACAGAGGCACTTAATCTAGACAAAATGGAAGAACTGCTAGTGGATTCAATCTGTTCAATCTTTGGAGATCCTCCACCAGGTACTTTTGCAGTCTGAATTGAGGTGGGTGGCAATGGGGGAGAGAGACTTCTTAGCTGTGGTGCCTCACTTTTGGAATGTTCTCCCCAGGGAGCCTCACCTGGCACGTACTTGTGGTTTTGGTTCAGCCTTACTCTGCTTTCATAATTTGCCTGCTTCTCTGCTCAGAAGGAATTAAGTCATCTTGCGTGTCCATTTCATTTCTGTCAAACAATTGACTGATCACTCCCATAGTGATAAACTGAAACTGAGTTAAAATAAATGTATAGTAAACTACATTTACCCTCAGGTGAACTGTTGAAACTGTTAATCTCTATATAAGCACCAATAATTACTGTTTTGTTTCCTGTAGAAGGGTGGGAGGGTGTATTCCAGAAAGCACTTTAGCAGCCAATCTGCATGTTAATAAAACTTGGAGAAACATTTGTGATTAATATAAATTACGAATCCCACTTTTATGCCTGTGTGTGACTGGGACTAATTCATACAGCTTCGCTTGAGCTACCACTGTGTATTTCAAAGTGGGAGGGTTAACATTGTGCTATCTCAATCCTGCAGTTCTGTTAACAATTTACATGTGCAACTGTGGGTGGATGTGGGTGTATCTTAAAAACAACCTTACTTATGAGGTATTTACATATTATTTTGAAAACTGGGCAACTGGTGCTTGCCTGTGCATGCAACCTTAGCATATCAGCAGAATGCTACTAGAGTGCTGATGTTATGAGTACCAGCAGTCCCCAGTCCCCCATGACATTTTAATGAGAGGGCCAGTCACCCACAAAGTGTGGCATGGCCGCACATGTACGCCGCGGGGCATGCACACACTACGCCACGGCACCCTGCTACATGCATCACCAGAGGGTGTGATGATGTAGTATGCGCATGCCAGGGGGAATGATGACATAGCACATGCCCCATGGTGTGTGTGCTCACCCCAGTGACTGCACACAGCCCCAGGCACCTGTGGTCACAGGGGCAAGCCGGAGCCACTGAGTCTTGCTTATATGTGATGCCAAGGAACAAGTGAATGCCCCGAGAGTATGGTGTTTAGGCTTTCTTAAACAAACTTGCCAACACTGGCAGCAATTGCCTACTAGGGCAGGTGGAGCAAAGGGCAGGGCAAAAAAAAACATGGCACCTAATAGCAGGGAGTCCTGGGTGTAAAAGGATCCAGAAGTCACAAAAGGTAGAAATGGCAGAGCACAGGGAAATCGACTGTGGTGTGGATCCAGTTAAGTCACTGTGTGTGTGGAACAACTCTCACCAGCACAATGGTAGTTCTCTCACTCCAGTTCCCCACCAGTCCCTTCACTACACTCAAATGCGCTCAGAAGTCTTGGGAGAAAGTTTTGGGGGAGCGCTGGGAGATAAGAGGGGAGAATACCATTGTGCCCAGGGACGTCATTGCATGCATGCAATAATTTAGTTGGGTCCAACCCTCAGTGTTTAAGTGGTGGTAGAGGAGGAAGAGAGAAACAGCAAGGTTGGGTCCTTAGATAGAGCAGAAGGGGAGAGGCTGAGGGGAAAGAAAGCAAGGCTAGGAGTGAGAGGAGAAACAGTCAGGCTAAGGGGTAGGAGCTAGGCTTAAGGATGGGATGGGTTGGGAGAAAGAGAGCTTTCCTGTTCTGCATTGTACAAAAACAACTCATTTTCTTGGCCCAGACCAGGGACACCAATCAGAGCAAAATTGCATGGGTTATTTTTAAGTGATTCCAGTGGATTGGTCATGGGTGTAGGTCTGGAACAAATCACTTTATGCATATTGTTGATATCATTTCAGCCGGCATCTATTCCATATTACACAATGCATACAAGCACTGCAGCAGTTCATTCAATTAGTGCGTTATCTCAGAAACTGAATTACCTAGCGAGAACACTTCTCATCTCCACAACAAGAGTATAACAGCACTATCATTTCCCAAAACTGGTTTCATTAAAAGAATGTCTGGTTTGGCAAGTACTCACTAAATTCTTGCAGGGTATATAGTACAATACCTGTACTCACATTTCATATCCTGCCAATTCTATTATGATAAAGCAAAGGACTCCCAACAGTACAGTAATACTAACCAGTTCTAGCTATGAAATGATAAAACATCATAGCTAATTTGTAGTACGTATTTAGCTAGGCTGATTACAAGATGAAATCCAGCAAATACAATAATTAATATAAAAGGTAAAGGGACCCCTGACCCTTAGGTCCAGTTGTGGCCGACTCTGGGGTTGCAGTGCTCATCTCGCTTTATTGGCCAAGGGAGCCGGCATACAGCTTCCGGATCATGTGGCCAGCATGTCTAAGCTGCTTCTGGAGAACCACAGCAGTGCACGGAAATGCCATTTACCTTCCTGCCGGAGCGGTACCTATTTATCTACTTGCACTTTGACGTGCTTTCGAACTGCTAGGTTGGCAGGAGCAGGGACCGAGCAACGGGAGCCCACCCCATCGCGGGGATTCAAACCGCTGACTTTCTGATCAGCAAGTCCTAGGCTCTGTGGTTTAACCCACACCACCACCTGTGTCCCTCTAATTAATATACATCTAATCAGTAAGGGAGGAGGTTTACATGTTTTCACAGAACATGCACCAGTAAGCTTAGTTTAGCATATGTTCATATATGTGCCTATCACCCCACTTTGGATGAAACTTGGCTGATTAATTTTGTGGTCAAGGTCTCGATTTTCTTACCGGTATATCTAAAATAGGCACATCTTTATATCTCGCCTCAAAACTCCTGTTGCATTTGTTGGTTCTCACAACTTAAATCTAACGTTCAGGAAGAGAAAGAAAAAACTCTTTCCCCTTTGTCTTGTTTATTAACCGTGGAAAGAAAACCATTCAGTCAGCCACAAAGGCCAAGACCTCTTACAATATACATATGAGACAATTCTCAAAGATGCACGTTACAAGCACAGCCCATCTCCTTTCTATACACCCTGTTCCATTGCATTAATGACACTTGAATTTTTAACAGCAGGAATCCAAATAATCTCTTTTCAATTAGTTATCTGACAGGCTTAGGGGTGGGGGGGAGGTGGGAAGGACCTGCAAAAACAAATGCTAGCATTGCTTTGGTTCATATCTCCACTCTCTTACACAGATATTTATTCAGTCCCAAATTATGCAACAGCTTTTAACACTCCCTTTGAGGGTTTTAAGAACACTACCGACATCAAAATCTATTAGACAGTGGTGATTGTTCCAGCTTTTCTTTTACAAGACTAGCACTTAATTCTTCTAATAGCAACCAGTCCTTTAATCTGCACACTAGATTAAGCAAAATTCCCTTTTAAAGGTTACCTTGTCTGTCTGTTTAATGTTTCATGAACAAAAAATACCAATAATAAAATAAAAACACACATCTATCAAACTCTTCCAATTACTCTGATTTCACTCAGAATGTCGAAAGCAATTTGGGCGAACCAGCTATCAAAGTCAGGATTCCTTGAGTCACTTGAGCAGCTCAACAGCTGTCAGGGCAGCATCCCTGTTTATGCTGATCAGATCTCCACTGAAAAGTTAAAAGGGCATCTAGCAATAAAAACAATACCCTGAAGTATTATTGGGACATTAAAAAGCTCTGAATCTAAATAAATTTCCTTAGTTAGTTTTCATTCCTAAAGGTCAATTCAAATGTTCCTATATGTGAATAAAATGGTAAACACATTTCTCTCAGATCACAGTGGCATGAGGCCCCCGGAGGGGGAAAGTGTTCCACAAATCCAGAGGAAATTTATATTATCCCAAAAGATAACAAGAGAATAGGTCCAGTTGCATTTGAGGTTCCTTTACTTGGATCACAGCCAACAAATAAATTGTTAACACACATGACTCAGGGTCAAATTAGATGCGGATGCAACAGCCATACGTCTGTCTCGTTCATTTATACAGTGGGGGGTAGCAGAGTTTATTGAGCACCTTCCCATGCTTCAAGTATCTTTCACCTATCACTTACGGTATCGCAGGTAGGGAGGGAGAAAGTGCTAGCCATAACAGTGTGTTTACGTTTCAGTAAGATGGAAGTGGGAGGAGAGGATTCCATTTTCACTTTTGACTTGTCACATGTAACATGACTCACAGAGGAGCACCTGCCATTTAGATGCCATTTTGAAGTTTCCTAATCCATGGGCTCAGGCCCATGCGTAGTGGGGGGGGGGGCAGCTGTCCCAGGCATCAATGGGCTAAGCTGGCTGCGGCCTCCCCACCAGGGATGGCTGCTTTTGTGTTTGAGCTTATAACTTTATTCTAACAAGACTCCTGCTCCAGGCCTCAGACAAGTTCTACATGGACCTGGATGGCTTTCTAGGACTGTTTGACTGGGAATATGCCCAGCGCTATCACTGATCAAAGGAAGAAAAATGTATCCCAAGGATGAAAACAACAGCAACGGTCAATAACACAAAAATGGAACATCATTGTTTAAGATTATGCACCCACCAGCAACCCAAATAGAATTGATGGAACCTCATCCAGCCTTTTGGTTTTGTGTTTAGTTCAACAAGTTGGCAATCTAGAACCAAATTAAGAGCCTACAACCTCTGAAACAAACAACTGCTTACCAAAGAGTTCCGCGTCTTAAAAAGACATGTCAGTAACTCAAAAAAGTATGAACCGATTCATAATCTTGTACATTCAAATAAATGTGATAAGAAGGCAAAAAAATCCATGACAACTTCCTTGAGGTTTTTGACATTTAACTGTTAGATAATGCAGTGAATTTAACAGTCAGTGTTTCCAAGGATAGGTACAAGTTCAAATTTATTTGCAACAAATAACCTAATGTTTGTTTAATCCTTTAAAAATCTGTTCTTTTGGGGAATGTTTAGTGGAAACCACTGAACAGTTCATACTACAAAGATGTAGTTCAGTCATATACAAGAATTACACAGTTATGCTGTAGAAGATGTGATCCAGTGATATTTTGCGGTGCGTGGAAAATGTTTTTTTAAGACTTTAAGACTCTGAAATATGGCTAAAAAATTATGGTAATCTCACCAATTGCAATGCCAAAATGCTGCTGCTAAAAATATATCATTGCATTCCTAATTTTGTGCTATTTTACCTTTCATTAAAAAAAGTAACTGCAGCTTAGATGAAGAGCATAAAACTCTTGATATTTCAAAGTACTATGAAACAATTACGTTAATGGGAACCATTGACAGTTAAATGATTCTGCTAAATGAATGTTATAGAAAACACAATGACTTTTTAAAAAAGAAAAATATTGAATTTAACCACAAATTAGAAAAAAAGGTGTTACAAGCACTAGGGTGCATTTTTAACATTAATTCAAACGGCAGCGAAGTGCTGCTTATATAGTTCAACGGATTCTGTATTTTCTAATAAGCAAGTTAGTACATAGCAATGAGATTTTTTTTATCCTACTTCCCTATGAAAGGTCTTGCTGCTGCCTGGGAGTGCACTGCTGCCACATTGGGTAAAGAAACCCTTTCCCAGAGAGAGAGGACGTCAACTGGGACAGGGCTGGTGCTCAACAGCTATTCCTGATATTTTGAAGCACTTGAGTTTGTACTGAACTGCATTAATTGTTTAAATGAATCGGTTCGTTTTTAGCCTTCTTTACATGCTACTTTGTTTATAATATTCATACAGTGATTGGAATGCCTGCTAATTTTTGATGCAATTGTTATTAGTGCGAGCTGCTGTTAGCTCAACTTTAGTTGTTGGAAAACAGAATACAAATTTTAAAAATTAAAAATCAAATAGTGGTTTCAACTAAACAGTTTGTACATGCACCGGCAATCCTGTGGTTTTTAGGAGGGAGTCCCAGAGTCCATAGGACAGATCACATTTTTCTCTGTGAGGGTAGAGAGAAATCTGCCCTCAGAGATGGAGCATCAAGTAATATTTTTAAAACCCCTTAAAGGATTTGGCAGACTGAACCTGCTCAAGAAATTTCCCTGCAAATTTCAAACACTTGAGTGAAAAGGCAGGGGAGGAAAACCAGATATCCATCTTTAGATTTCTAATTATGGTCAATAGAGATAGAACTGAGCTTTGAATTTAACAGATCAGAATTGGACCCAAATAATGAATCAAATCAGAATAATACAGAGCATATCTTAAAACAGATGAGGCTGCTTCCAGATGCTACATATACAAGAGGAGCTTATTGGTTGCTGCATACACCCAGTTATACCTCACTTTAAATTTCCTTGGCTAGTTTAATTGTTCGTTAGAACTTTCAAGCAGCAAAGTTCACAATAATACCTAACCTATTGCTCACTGCAGTGAGATATAGTTCTGCATCCCTTTAGAGACACAAACTCTCCAAAGTCAAGGGGGATGTTTGCATAAGTGAGATCGGTACCATATGATGTAAATTAATTCATTTCACAACCATCTCCACTTGACTGGGATTCCTTTCGTATTTACTAACAGGATATGAACCAGAGTTTAGTTCTGACATGTTTTCACATGACACATCTCCGAAAGTAAGCAGTGAAACAATTCAACTGTTACTGTTCCAATTTATTTTCATTACGCTTTGGCACGTGGAGAGAGTGTAAGATTGAGAGCGAGCACACAAAAGTACAAAGAGGTACGTTTTCCTGTGATGCCTGGTTGCTTAAGTAGAAGAAGCATTCATGTATTTCAGCAAGAATGAATTTCCCTATTTATTTTTAAGAAACATGAGACTGAAGGCATAAAGTAGAAGAATAGATGCTACCAGTTTAGTGAGATAATGGTTTCACTGAGGAAATAACAGCTGGGGAAAAATGGCTACTGCAATGCTGAAACTAATTATAAAGTATTGGACTCTAGATGTGTAAGGTAAAGGAAAGGAGCTCTTTGATAAAGAAGAGCTAATTTCATCACTTTCGTATGCAGCTAAAAGGCTTATGCTTTTTCTGGGATTTGTTTCTCCCACTGCATCACATAAAGGCCATGTTGTTGTTTAATCGTGTCCAACTCTTCGTGACCCCATGGACCAGAGCACGCCAGGCCTAAAGGCCATAGCCAGCTTCAAATCTCCTTGGGGGGGCAAAGTGCCCTGATAGTGAGGGAGTGTGTGCTTGTTTAAAGGATGCAGGTGTGTGAATTCCTTCATCACTATTTGCTTGAAAACCTGCTCCCAATGCATTTTGCATCCCCCCACATGCTCAAAGAAACAGCTGTTCTGAGTAACAAGTCTCCTTGACTTGGTGAAGATTGCCATTTATCCCAAGACATTACTATAATAATGCTGGACTGCGCTATTTGCAGATATAGCATTTGGAACATTTCTTCACTGATAACCATTTTTGTGTCGCCAAGGACATTGCAACAGCTTCTTTGAAAAAATGAAAGAATCTTGCATATCTGGAGTGGATAGTCTGTTACTATACACTTTCTGCAATGACACTTTGCACGTCTCCAAACTGAGAAGCAGTTCAAATGAACATAATAAGGTTGCGTTCACAAGAACATTAATACTTAAGTTTAACAAATGTACTCTGCACTTTCAGCAGTGTCTCCTGCTCCGTTCACAAAGAATAATATGAAGTAAAGAACCATCAAAGGAGAGTCATACTGACATTTCTTCACTGTTACAAGCATAGAGTTCACTCTACATCAATCCATCAAAATGAGTGTAGCTACTATTCTATTGAATCAACAAGTGTTTGGGGACACCTATTTGCACCTGAATGTGAACCTCATAAATGAAAAACATTACTATAATGATATTGTTATTTAAATGCCTGTGAACCAGGGTGTATGTGGGAGTAAGAGAAGTTCTCTTGAATAACCTCAGTGGCGTTGCTTTATTTCACATGAATGCAGCTGGATATGCAGTTTCATGTGGGGAAAGGCAGACATATTTTATATCTCATTTTTATTCCCATACTCCTGGCGATTTTATCTAGGGATCCCAAGATCTACAAGTATATACTCAAGACACATCTGTAGCACATACAGACTGGCCTTTTGCAAAAGTGAAAAACTGCCATGGTTTCCTCCAGCTGCTATACAACATTTTATAAATCTCCAAATACTCACAGATGTAGAAATATTCCCGGCCTGGCCTGAACTCAAATCCTAATGAGAAGGGAGTGAAGAGTTGGAATTTTTCTGAGAACTTCAATGGTCCATTCGGAGAGTGAGGCCGATTGCACTCCCACCTCTTGAATCCTTTGGAAGTGTGATCACAGGAACTGTAGCCATCAAAGTTCACCATGTAAAGGATGTAGCGTTCAGTCTTATCTTCTGACACTGAATCTTCATAATGAGGACAGAATACATCCAAATAGTCATTGATGCAGACATCAATATGGTAGTCACCCCGCTGGAATCTAAAAGGAAAAACAAAACAAAACCAGCTCAGGAAATCTTCATGACAAAAAAATTACTTAAAGTCACAAAAAATTAATATCTTGATCAGGATTCACTCTCTCAGAAAAAGCCCTTCACGAGGACTTCCACTTGCACAATGGGGCTTTCCCATCCCCTGTATTGGCTCCGTGTTTGTGTTTCATGAGAACCCCCAGGACAGCACACAAAGGAGGGAAGAATTGTTCCTTCAGGCAACCTGTTATGTCTGCGTAGATGGAACCTTTGCAATAGTGCAATGTTGAATACTACCCTTGGGGTATTTCCTTTGTCAAAAGCATGGGAAATAGCTCAAGAAATATTTCAAGCCATAAAATTGCACTCAGTGCCCTTTAACTGAAGGGCCACAACCAGTTCTTGTTAGGATTGTCCTACTCTCCTGGCAGAGACACATGCCTGACTGGCATGATACCAAGAGGCATCAGCACACTTAGTGATCCGCAGAGTATTTGCAGTTTGTGTAACAGAACTCAGTATCACAGCATTTTGGCTAATCTACTTTATTTACATATAATACACTTGGAGCATTCTGACTTAGCGCCTTCCTCTTTCTCATCAGACAGCAGAGAGAGAAAGAACAAAGGACAATAGTGCCACTTCACGAACACAGTAATATAAACATCCTGTCTTCATCACTTCCCACACTGTGGAATGAAAACATACACCGCCATGTGATAGACAACAATCCCATGACTGCAACACGGAGCAAGACTCCTAACAGTTCTGTCTGTGTCCTTTGCCCTACAATTGCCTCCAGATCAATATATTCTATATGGGGGGAGGGGGACTGTGAGAGAAACTCAGTTTCATCTCTCTCTTTATTAAAGAGAAAAACCAGAAATGCTATACATACTTTCATACAGCACAAACACCAAATGGGAGATATCACTTCTGTACCACAACCAAATCTCATTACAGGCACATACATTTATTTCCTACAAACACTCATTCATCTTTGCTTTCTCTTTGCTGCTGGCAACGTTTAGTCAAGATCCAAGAAAGCAAAGTATACCTTTGAAATATTTTTGAAAAGCAATGTAACTCCACTGCCAAAGTGCATAGAAGAGATACTGCTGCTCAGATAAAAGAATTCTAGACTATGAATTATCAGCACTCACCTGACAGTTTGGAATGAGAGCCAGATGAGAAAGGTAGTACAAGGCACTTTCACTGATGCGCTTTTATTATCAGCAGTGGTAAGCAGTATTAGCTGCAGCAGTAGTGAGGCTGTTTTTACTGTCATTGTAATAGAAGTGCAGGAGCTTAGTGCCAGGTAGGGCCAACATATTTCTCGCCCAACTCTCAGCTGTGTACTGCAGGTGGGAGTTGTATGCACTGCATACGGAAGCTTGCCAATCACCTGAGAGAGTAACTTTCACACACAGCCCAGGCGCAGCAATTTAGTCCCACTGAGTCCTCTCTACCTACTACTCTCTACTCAAAGGAGTGCATCTTTACAGCAAAACACTCTTGGAACATGAATCAAACATACATTCATTGCAAAGGTTAGAGATGGTCCATGAGGTAACTGTGCCCCTGAAGGACCAGGTGTGCAGCCTGAGAGTCATTTTGGATTCACAGATGTCCATGGAGGTCAATTGTGTTTCC
Organism: Podarcis pityusensis; assembly: GCF_964106645.2. NCBI lineage: Eukaryota > Metazoa > Chordata > Lepidosauria > Squamata > Lacertidae > Podarcis > Podarcis pityusensis. Next base: position 41,094,617 of record NC_138036.1, read on the forward strand.
AGGGCAGCTGTCAACCGGCTCCATCTGGTATGCCGGCTGACACCCTACCTGCTTGCGCACTGTCTTGCCAGAGTGCTCTGGTTATTTCCTGCTTGGGCCACTGCAATGCGCTCTACGTGGGGCTACCTTTGAAGGTGACATGGAAACTACAACTAATCCAGAATGTGACAGTTGGGCTGGTGACTGGGAGCAGCCACCGGGACCATATAACACCAGTCCTAAATGATCTACACTGGCTCCTAGTACGTTTCCGAGCACAATTCAAAGTGTTGGTGCTGACCTTTAAAGCCTTAAATGGCCTCAGTCCCGTATATCTGACGGAGTGTCTCCAGCCCTATCATTTAGCCCAGACACTGAGGTCCAGCTCCAAAGGCTTTCTGACAGTTCCCTCACTGTGAGAAGTGAATGTACAGGCAGCCAGGCAGAGGGCCTTATCAGTAGTAGTGCCCACCCTGTGGAACACCTTCCTATCAGATGTCAAGGAGACAAATAACTACATAACTTTTAGAAGACACTTGAAGGCAGTCCTGTATCAGGAAGGTTTTTATATTTGATGTTTTATTCTGCTGGAAACCGCCCAGAATGGCTTGGGCAACCCAGCCAGGTGGGCAAGGTTTGAATAAATTAGTAGTAGTAGTAATATCATCAGTGAAAGCTTTATTTTCACAGGTATCGCATAAGCCACTGTGGACATTTTGAAAGTACGCATAACTTTTCAGTGAACTAGTCATGGTTGCATGATATGGTCCACATTTCACCTAAAGCCCTCCAAGTGATTCCCTTCTAAATTTAGAGTGCCTTAGTGGTTCAAAGGTATGTTTCCATGTTTTCCCCCATAGCATTTCTCATCTGTTAGTAGGAATATAAAGTTAACAGAAGCTGTCTTGTGAAATAGTAGTTCTAGACCACACTGTATACCTGCAGCATATATACTTCCACAGGGATGTGGGTGGCGCTGTGGTCTAAACCGCTGAGCCTCTTGGGCTTGGTGATCGGAAGGTCAGCAGTTCAAATCCATTCAACGGCGTGAGATCCCATTACTCTGTCCCAGCTTCTGCCAACTTAACCATCCAGGGGTCCTTTACCCTTTTACCTTATAGTTCCACAGAGACAAGCATCGACTTCTACCAGCTATTCTTTCCAGTCTGTACTTATTCTTACCACCACATTATCACTACATATGGCTTCTGTTCCTCGACAGCAGCCACTGTAAAGTGCAGAGATAGTAATAAAGATACCGTGACATATTTAACTATAATGTCCCTTTTCACCTGAGGCACATATTTCAAGCACCTGATGGACCTGAAATCTGCCAACTTGATACTTCCATCCAATTTAGGGCGGTGAGGCGGGGGGGAAGCAATGATCATTGGGTCTTCTCCAAGGATATATTCAGAGCAATCTATTCATCTCCTACAATCATTTAGCTACCATAAAATAGGTTTTTAACAAAGGAGAAATTGTGTTTAGTGTACGAACAAAAGCCTGCTAAATCTAATTCTGGCCAGTGCACATCACCACATGGTTTTCTCTTGAAACCCAGTAAAGGGACTTTATTTCAGAACTCATATCTGCCATAACCACTAAGGCAAAGTAGATGAGGGATTTCCATGACTGGAATTCCTAGAGCCTTTTTCTTTGACAAAAAGCAGCAATGAAGATCCCTGATACTGGACAGGGCTGCCGTATATCAGAGAAGGAATTTTAAACCTTTCTTCCTGTGATTTCACCCCACTGAAAATTATAATCCCTGGAGCTATTTGCCCTCTGTGTTCCCTTGAATTTTGCCAATGGGGATTTACAGCAGGTTTGTTGGAGGAATGATAAATTTCAGAAAGAAGATCAGGACCTCTCATATCATGAGTTAATCAAAGCAATATTTAGAAGGGGCAACGTAGCTACTCAAGGCTGAGAAGCAAGAGGCAACTTATTCCCATCCTTATTTGGATATTTGCATTAAGTGTGTGTAAGTACTAAAGTGGATGGCTACTAATTAAAGCTATTTGCTAGAGAGCTTATACATTTTATATTTCATTTTATTAGTATCAGGCAATTTTAAATTCTTTCCAAAAACCCAGACTATTTACCGGTAAATCATATCTGAAACTTGAATATATTGATTAGCAAACAGAAAGCCTAGTTTACTAGATCAAAGCTAAAAGTCATTATTTCCTCCTCAGAAACCCCATCTTGAATTCAAAGGAAGCATTTTTAACTTTCAGAAACTACATTTAAGGTATACTTTAAGAAAAATAGCCAGCTATCAGAATGAGATGAATGTTTCAGTTCAAAACTAATTTACCTGCTCTAAACCAAGACTGAAAAGTGCAACAGTGTAGGAAAGAAGAAATTAGTTTACAAACATGTTTGAGAAGATGATAAAAAAAGCAGGCTGTACAGCTGCTTCCTCACATTTTGCTAGAATGCAAACTGTATGCTCTTCTACAGTATTCACAGAGGCTACAGATTTTCCTGGTTTTGTCATTTAAACCCCAATCTTGTAGATTCCCCTAAACAGTATGCAAATGAGTCCCCAAATGTCACTAGGTTGGGCAACTAACTTCTTACACGTCTACTCCATGTAGAAAGCTCAGAATACACACACCTACTCAAAGCTAGCTGAGACTATAATGTAAGGAAGGAATAAGTCAGTCTTTTCTTCAAAATGAATAGGCTAGAGAGCTAAAATAAAATTCCTGAACCACAAGTGTTTCCCCCCACTCCAAATAATGCATTTTGCCTCCTTACATTATCAGTTATATACAAGAAAACGCACTGCTATTCTTCAACCACAATTAACCTTTACATTCAGTCAGGTGACGTTCATACAGTGTCATGGAAACTTGCACGCTACTGAGTTAGATAATAGGCAGTAAAGCTCTAAAAAGGCATGGCAAAGCCTGAGACAGTTAAGTAGCTCCTCAGCCAAGGCACCTCTGCAGCAAGCAAATAAGAATTCATATTGATTCCAGGCCAGCAAAGATTGGTTCAGATCATCAGATGTAAGGATACGTGCTTCTCAGACATCTCCTATTTGTTTCAGCTGCAGGAATGCTGAATATGGGGGGCTGACACTTTCAACCAAAGAAATACTCAAGACTGACAAAATGTTTTGAAATTAATTCCTGTGCTCTGGTGTTTATCCATCATTACAAAATGCAGGCACGGCTCGTACCATGTGCATTTTTTCATAATTGTAATTCTGAAGCATATGCGAGTCTTGTCTTGAATCTAATAAACTTTGTTGGCTATGGCTATAAGAGGTCTGCTTAACTAGATATTTAGAATGCAGTAGCATTTTTTGCATGTTGCTCTCTCTTTCACTTCCCTCCGTTAAAAAAATAAACAGTATAAAATCCTGGCATAAAAAATAGCACCACTGACACTAATTGCCCATTATCATATAGATGGATAAAGAACGGCAATAGCTGCTGCTTGTGGCTTGTCCCATACAAAGAATATATATTAGTCATATTCTGTGTTTTAAGGTGCATGTGCTAGCAGCAGCACCTCTGTTTCAAACTGCTCTCTATTTTCAGATATCATGGAAGAGAGTTTTCTTTACAGAGAAGGAAAAATCCTCCTGTTTAAACACAAGCACATTATAAGTATTAGGATGGCATTCTTCCTCAGATCTCAGAATGTTTAGACTGACAAATCAGGTAAATGATTATTCACATTTGAATTGGGTAACAATACTTTCGCCCCGGGGGTGTCAACTTGAATAAAATATTGGGGGAGCCCAGGTAAGGCCCCACACACATAAGTGATCACATGACATGGCACACACACACACACACACACACACACACACGAATAGCAATGCCCATTAATTTTTAAGGGGGACCACCCAAATATTTTATAGGGGGGACAAAGGGACCTTGGCCCCTAGGAGTTGGCTCCTATGTCTCGTTCTAACATTGCTAATTTAATTAACAGCTGTTGTGTGAAAAAGTTATTACAATATACAGTTGCACAATTATATATCTTACTTGAAGAAGTTTTTTATATTAAACTTAGAAGCCTGTCATAAAACACTGAAGGCTGTGTCCAACAATGCCACCTGTGGAAATCGCCAAAAACTGGTTTATTCCCCTTACTGTCAGCTGAACAAGGCGATTAGATGCACTCCTAGGATTATGTTTAAATGCATTTCATATATAAACCTACATAAAGTGCTGAATCCAAGCCCTTGGATGGCAGTGATGGGATTAATAGTGTGCTGTGAATACCACCACATCCACAACGCTACTGCTCACACCTTCCAAGGTGGAAGGTTGGGCAGAGGAAGGAAGGGAATTCTCTTTGCTGTGCCAATGAAAAGGCTTGGATGGGGCCTGTTGCTGGCATGTGATGGCTGCACAACATAGCTGTCAACTTTTCCCTTTTCTTGCGAGGAATCCTATTCGGAATAAGGGAATTTCCATTTAAAAAAGGGAAACGTTGACAGCTATGCTGCACAGGATCCAGCAGGTCCTGTCCTGGTTCAATCCTACCCCTTTCCTCCAAAATGCCCTATTTTAGAAGTCCCCACTAGCTATCATGTCTGTCCACTATTTGTCTGGGCAGGGGGTATCTCTGCCTCAACCAAATCCACTGTAGTACGGCATTGCTCTGCAAACCACCCATCTCGTAGCTTAGTTAACAGACTGCCAGTGGTTTATAGATTACTTGAGGAGTATATGAATTCAAACCCATAAGTCAGCCAACGTTCAAGATACACCCAAATACCACCCAATGTGAGCTCTCAACAGAAGAATCATCACTCCATTATTCTTTTGAACAGCTCAATACATTCATTTTCGTTTTTCTCAATACTCTCTCCCACGTAATGATTTAAAAAGCTAGAGGTTAGTAATTAAGCTTGCTGGAGGATAAAACAATTTATTTAAAGATATTGCAAAAATAGTGCTTGCGTCTATCATTTGGATGCTGAGAATTTATACAAAAGCACTATTTCAGAAATACCCATAAACAAGCTCCTTTAAAGAAATCATGCCCTTTTGTCAGAATTGCCATGCCTCCCAATAAACTGTTCACAGGCAGTGCTGAAAACATCATTGATTCCAACTCAAAGAACAACGGAATAATCAGACAAAGTATTAATTTCAGTTCTATTCACTTTTTTAAAAAAGCAATGCATTATTCTAGTTGCAGAAGGCAGCATATTGGAAAGGTTACATTTTGTTACTTTAAAAAAAAATCAAGTAGGACAAAACAAATAAATTAGGGTAGTGAAGTACCAGGATGATGACCATTGTTAGATCGTCTGTTTTATGTCCCAATGTAGTTAAGAATGTCTTGTACCTTCTTGTTAACACGCATTGAATCCCAACTTGGAAGAAAGGCAGGATATAAAGTAATAATAAGACCTCTACAATAACAGTACTAAAAAGTCACGCTCAGGCCAGGAAAGCACTGAGACAGAGGGAAAGTTTTTTTTTTTATCATTAAGTCCTCTCTATTCAATTACTATTTATCTGGGTAATTAAACACTGGGAAAGGATGCCAGGCTAATTGTTAGATTATGATAATTACCTGTCTCTGCTGTGCTGCAATGATCAAAATAAAACATGGATACAAGCATAGAGCTGTGGCTGCTCTGTAATCGTCAGGCTTCCATGGGAAACCAGGCCGTTTATTACTTTTTCATTACAAAACCAGGCAGAGCAACTTATCATTTGTAACTTCTCTCATTCCCACCCACCCCCCTTCACTTGCTCTGCTGGAACAAAACTCCCAAAAGGTTGCGCCAAAGCTGTTGTCTCTGATTGGCCCACTTCCATCACAATTACACAGTTGAGCAGAATCAGGTCCCTGTACTTGAGAGACTTCATCAGACCTGAAATTACTGCCTTATAATAGACTGCAACGACCTATCACATTTTCAGGAACAGCCAAGACTATCTTGCTACCCAATTTCTATTGTGCCAACGAGTCAAAGATCTAGCTTCACCCTCTTATTCCTATTGTAACCCTGCACTGGCACCTGAATGCTTCAAATTAGTTGGATCATATAAGTGGGATGCAATCAGCAACAATGGAAGGGTGGAGGGGTGGGTAAACAGTAATGATTTATTGCCGAAAATGAGCACTAAGATCCCTTTCTATCTCAGTTCATAGAAAACAGCCTAAAGATGGATCAGCTTCTGCTATGATCACCAAGCTTTTAAGCAGTTAAATAAAATCCACTTCATCTTATCAAAACTTCAGTCCAGCTTCTTCCTTTTTTTAGAATACTGAAATTTAAAACACAAGGGACATTCTATGGAACAATGTAAACCGAGCAGCATGCACAAAAGTGGGGTGCCAATGCCTGTTGTCCCTTTCCATAATAATAGGCCTCTCATACGCATTGCAGTGCACAAAGTAGGGCCAGGAATAGCCCTGATTGTAAAAACTACTCCTAACTGCTCATAGGAAAAGCTACCAGAAACCATTCCTACTACAGTACTACAAAATGTCTACAAAAACAACAACAAAGGGTTGCTTCATCCAACAATTAAAAAACAACAACCTGCCAATGCTGGGCAGTCAACCAAAATCTGCCTACTCTATCTACTAGGCAGACTGATTAAAGCTGGGCAGCCTTAATTTTATGCCTGCAAGAAATATGCCAATAATGCAGGAGCATCCTCTGTATATTTCGAACCAAGAGACACCTGTATTATCCTTTCTTGCACTGTATTTAAAGACAGAATCAACTGAAGAAGAGCAGCAACTCATAAATAAGAGCCTTGGGTTTGAACAGAACAATAATGATCAACAGTGGCGACAGAATCATGGGTGGGCGCAATAGCTACTGGAAAGCTTTTAACATGCTATGTCCTTTTCTCATCAAAACCAAGCTACACTGCGTGAAAGGACATGCAAATCAACAAAACTAAGCTAAGTAGAATGATTTTTAATGTAGTTATTTATTAAAAGTGCAAGCTTGTTTATTGAATTATCTGTGGTTCAATCCCATACCCATAACTTTTCGTACAGCTGGATCTTGTATCACAGCCAAACACCGCAGAAAGCAATATACATAAAGAGATAATGAAAGCATAAAAAGTTACTCTTTCCATAACACACCACAAAAACAGTCAACATTTACTTCCCATCTATAAATCTAGCCACTTTAGCACCAACTGGTCAAATACGGGAACACTTTTATGCACTTAACACTCTTATCTTCTCATGAACATCCCTTCTCTCCCTTTCCTCTCTTCTTTTGATCAAACGGTACTTTCCAGAAGAATGTACAAGAAAGGCAACCGCTCTTCAATGTAAACACACATAAGCCACCTCTTGATCTTTGGGACTTCTTGTCCCATCCTTAAGAAGTGTGTGCTTGTCCAGGCCGCGGGGCTTCAGGAGAATAGTTGTGCCAAGGCAGATGGATGATAAAGCAAGAGGGCAATCAGGGGCACATTCATGCTGTGTGACATGTCAGAGCATCGATTCCAAGGAGATCAAGCTCTCATCCTCAAATTCTCCCAGCTCCAATAGCTTTAATCCCTGCAATGGCAACCTCTACCTGCCTATTGATTTTTCATTGCTGTGGGCATTTAGCTTAGTGAGGGGGATGGAGAGAGATGGGAGGGGGAAGAGTACAAGACAAGCTTTTATTCTTTCAAAGGCATCATTTAGACTTATGAGCTGAACTTTAGTATCGATGGCCCGAGTCACATAAACTGCAGGTGATCACACCCAAGCAGATACTGAGGTCCATCAGCGATCGCTTGCAGTCTGTTTCCAAGCTACAGAAACCCAATATCCAAGTCTATGCCAACTTCTTTGCCAGGCTGATTTACAGATATGCGCTGTCATGAATTTCAGTTCCCAATTACTTCCTTCACATTAGTTCTATCCAGTAGTACTTAGGGTCTGACTCACAACATTTATTCCACTTTATTTTTGGCAGCAGCAAGGAAGCTCATAATTAACCACCACAGATTTTGCTGTCAAATGCTAGCAGTGTTTGCATGCCTAAACCACGGCTTAGTGCTACATCAGTGAGCCCAAGGCAACCATCGGACTCATATACTCCCCCCCTTCCTGCACAGCTGGGAGGAGGAGCTTTGTAGAGTTGTTTCTTTTTTTTAGCTACCCTAAGTTTCAATCTACCTTTCTCCTACTGCTTTCCATCTATATTTTACCCAGATTTAGGTATTAGTCAAATGTTCTTTTCAGAAACGTTCTGCCTTCCCGGATATCATGTGCTCTAATTAGGGATGGAGGGCAGGGACAGGCAAGCCTGCTATTGAATTTCTGTTCATGCAGTGTAGATAACAATATTTAGCAACCAACAGTGTATTACATCCTATCACTTTAGAACATACTGGTATGCATGTATATAATTGTCTCTGTAAATATGTACATAATTTGTTATTTTGGCCATTGAGGCACACTTCTAAGGCTGCAGTCATGATGTCTATTTTTAGGAGAAACAAATAAATGTGTACATTAGAATATTACACAGAGGGGGGAGTACATGTCTGAACCCTACATTCCACAACTAATTATATCATAGCATAATACAAAAAAATGCAGTGAACTGATATTAAGACATTATAACTCTTTGATTCCTACATTAAAACTTCAGTTCTAAGAGTTAATTGAGAGGCACAAAACAGCAAAAAGGAAAAAGCACCCATGGGTATGGTGCTAAACAATGCAGACATGAGCTGCATAACATGTGTTGACCATGTGTCTAACTTAAGAGCTACAGTCCATCAGATTTGATGGAATGCGACAATGATTGGTATTTGTTAACCCTGCCCCGAGGCATTCGCTGACATCTATTAATGGTTATGGAGAACAATGGCCCATCTGCAGAAAGGTCTTGCTTTTCACACTCAAAAAGCCAAAAGGAAAATCACTTGCACAACATTCATAATGACCTTCAGTGCGATTGATTCATATCAACCGTAATTCACATTGCCTTTCCCTAAGCAATTTACACAGATACTGACACCAATAGCTTTTATAATTTGTATTTCTACTCTTCTATACAATTTTATTGATGAATGAGAATGAAGCAAATCCAACAGGAAAAAGTCTATTAAAATGCTTTTCTGAAACTTACAGTAATTAGGTTCTCAGGTCCTCATTTTAACATTGCATAGTATGTCACAAAAAATAATGACTGCGACTGTCCACATATACATCTGTGCAACAGATTATATCATAGATATATATATATATATATATATATATATTAAGAAGCCTTGTATACAAGTTTTGAAAACAAAAACTAACCAGCTCCCACAACATAAACCACAGACGGCATAAAACTGGTTAACTCCAATCTTACACAATTGCACACCATACTTAAACAATGACACCGGAATTTTGATTGCAACAAGAAGTCAAGTTTATGAAGCTGTTCTTAATGTTCCACCAACAAAGATGACTTTAGTATGTTTCTACCTGAAATCCTGCTTAAAAATATCTTCTCTAGTTCCATGCCTCCTCTGACAGATCTGCTGACGCATAAATCCTAAGGTATGTCCCCTTTCCATGTTCATGACACAATATATTAGTTCCAGCCCACTTTCAGGAATGGGGCTGGCTTATGGAAGGCCATATGGAGTAAGGAGCAAGACTCCTTTGATTGAACCACTTCATTTTGGGTATGCAAATATTCTATTGAATCCTCATGACTTCAATGACACACTAACAAAAATGTCAGCAGTAATTCCTCTGAAGCACATCTGTAGCAAAATGTTCTATGTAAACTGCAAGTAATGTGCACATTTTTATATTGTATTGTCATATGTAGATATGATGTAAATAATATACAGTGGTTACACAAAATACTAATTACGTGTGAATCATTGTCTTTACTGCACCCATTTTTATTTATAGGCTGCACTTGTAGATTAAATCCAGGTTTCATTTTTCCCCCAGTGAAATTTGCAGCATTAGAGGCATCAACATAAAATCTACCTTCAACAGTTTTCATCTGTTGAGTATTCTGCAATGAGCACTAAATACCGCCTTCCTAGAATTGCTTCCTGCTGTACAAGATGAAGATGACAGAATGCATTTTGGGACACTGCTCTGTATGCAGAGCCCAATGATACTCTTCGGGCCTTGCTGGTTCCCGGTCTCTCTCCAGGCCTTCTTGGTTCCTAGTCTCTGAATAATTATTTTAAAAATACCTTTCAATCATTGTCCCCTTAGAAATGAGGAATTGTTGCACCCAGAGCATGATTAGAATAGTAGATTGCCACGAGGGACTAGCATTCAAGATATTTTTAATGGAAATTATGTCTGGGTCCATCACTCACCTGAAGTTTTAGTTGAAACATTTGTGAAAAGGTCTTAAAAACTAGAGCGTAAAGCATTTCCTGAGCAGCCACCATTATGTTACCTCCTTTGCACAGTAAATGTACATTAGACTTTCCAAGTGCTGGCCAATCAATGATCTTAACCATGACAACCTTTACGGCTTAATTTTGCACAGTGTCACAGTTTGAAGGCCCCAAGAAGTTGTCTCTTTGCTGCCTAACACCTGCTGTGGGAATTTTACAGCACAGCACGCATAAGCAAACCTGTTTTACACCTGCTTTCCTCAACTAAAACCCAATGGTAACAAAAGATCTGCAGAGTCTTGTTTGAATGATAAATCTCCTTCAATTTGAAAACTACAGGGAGGCAATTAGGTCTTCCAAGTTCCCAGAAGCAAAAGACTCAAGACTTTGGCCTTCACCAAACCTTTAGGCAATATATTCAGCAGATGGAGGTCTTTTTATATCCTCAACTTTCTTCTGTGAAAAGGACGTTTTACTTTATAAAGGGCATTTGTTATTTTATATACGAAAACCTTTTTTCTAAAAACTTCCATTGCTCATGCTACCCATCCAGATGTGGCATGCTCCTTTGTGGAGTACAAACATTGAAAGCCCAGTTTGATTAAGGTGAGATGGGTGACTGCTGTCTCTCATGGCTAGAAAGGAAGAATTGGGAGCGATCTCACCCACCCACCCAAGTGTTCTGCAGTTTGATCTACATCCCCACTTACACGATACACCCACGTGCCTCTGGTTGATTACTGTAGGAAAACTAGAACTCTGCCGGACCCTGAGGCCAACTGCTGTTGGTCCCTATTGCACCCAGCAAATTTTAAATTATATCCATTGAACACATGTTATTGTACTTTAAAAGAAAAAGGCAAGCCAGACATACAGGCAGATCACACATTTCAATTCATGAATTTCAGAGCATCAATCAGGTGTTTAAACTCAGCGGTTATTGTCAAGTCTGGAAGGCTCTTTCTTTTGAAAGACAGCAAGTTCCTTCAGTCTGAGTTTAATATAAATAAGTATGCACAAAATCAAGCACTTCAAGGGATAAAAAGAGTCCTAATGACAGCAGGTGGAGTTGAATACAGACTATCGAAATACTTGTTGGCATGATTCAAGAGTGCTCAAGGCCATCTGATGCTAAGGGCCATATGAGAAATCAACAGAGACCTAACCTAGCTAATTGTCTCCCCTGATTGTGACGGCTCTGATTAGAAGAATAATCAGCTCTCAGCAGCCTGTAGGCAAAAATGCCATCCAAGGGTTTTCCCCCCTTTATGATGATGCAGAGCAGAATGAATTCCAGATCTCATCATTACTGCACTTTTTCAACACATTAAAGGAGTTTCTATATGAACAAAGAAAATAATTCCCTTCATAATTAGCTAAAATATTTCGCTCCTGGTTTTGTCCCCCCCCCCCCCATTTTTCTTTTCTACAACAGCTTTCCTACAGAAAAAAGAGATAGTGCCTGGATACTGATACCCAATCTACTTTCCACAGTCACAAAACATGCTTGTGTCGCTCTCATGATGAGGCGCATCATAGTATAAGAAGGCTTATTATCTGTGTCTACTTATGATTAGATGAGGAGTGCAAATGTGCTCCCACAGGGTGTGACATTAAAGCAGTTGCAGGTATAAAATTTAAAACACTTCCCACATAAAAAGATGTTATGCCTACATAGAGCGAATACCCTACCAAGATTGGGAACAAGATTGGGAACATTTTCTCATGTGCATTTTCAGAGATGTTTAAGCATTATATATTCAGTACAGGCCATGGCCGATTTATGTGCAACCAATAGACGTGTGACATCAACTGGTTGTGTATCGCGACGACCCAGAAGTGGCCAGAAAGAGGGGTGGAATGGGGGCGGGGGTAGAACAGGGTGGAGTGGGCCTGTGTGTATTCTGTCATCATGCACAATGACCCAGAACACAACCCCTGCACAAATAGAGGGTTGCCTATGTGTTAACACTAACTATGGGCTTGGTCAGAAGCTAGGTTGCTGTGTCCCACCAAGACTTTCCTGGTAACCCACCAGCTCTCCAACCCAATTTGGCATTCCCTATGAAGCTACCGGGATGCAGGTGGTGCTGTGGGTTAAACACAGAGCCTACGACTTGCCGATCAGAAAGTCAGCGGTTCGAATCCCTGCAACGGGGTGAGCTCCCGTTGCTCGGTCCCTGCTCCTGCCAACCTAGCAGTTCGAAAGCACAGCAAAGTGCAAGTAGATAAATAGGTACCGCTCCAGCGCGAAGGTAAACAGTTTTCCGTGTGCTGCTCTGGTTCACCAGAAGTGGCTTAGTCATGCTGGCCACATGACTGTATGCCGGCTCCCTCGGCCAATAAAGCGAGATGAGCGCCACAACCCCAGAGTCGGTCATGACTGGACCTAATGGTCAGGGGTCCCTTTACCCTTTACCTTATGAAGCTACCAACATGAGTTTGACCAAATTGCGGGAGGCAGTGGAAGGCAGGAGTGCCTGGTGTGCCCTGGTCGATGGGGTCACGAAGAGTCGGACACGACTAAACGACTGAACAACAACAAACAACATGAAAAAAAGGACAGAGCACTAGTGGGAACTACATGCTGTTGCCACCTTTGGCTTCTTTGAGTGGAAGGGGATATAAACTGAATTACCTAATAATGATAGTGATGGTGAGGATCCTCACTGTGATGCTGAGAGATTTCAGATCACCCCTTCCCCATGCTAAAGTTCAATAATCACTGAGCAGGAAAGCTGGCAGTACTTGATCTATCCATCTGTCTGTGTGTGCGGTAGAGAATACAGATTTTCCTTATGAATTTGGCCTTATCAAATAAAATTTTTTAAAAAAACAGAATCAGAAAACCGTAAGTAGCGCTGAAATTGTATAGAATGATACAATGTCTAGGGCTTCAATCCTAACCCCATTTACCAAGAAGTAGACTCCACTTGATTCAATAGGATTTAGTTCTCAGCTGGCCTGCTTAGGATTGTGCTGTAAATTAACATCTGTAAATGGGCAAGCATTACATGTAACTTGAAGTAATCTTTAACAAAAATCTTTCACAGGTAACATATTAAGACCCATTAGTGATTTTTTAAAAAAATTAATCCCTTCCCTGTTTGTGGCTTCTCAGTTCAGTTCAACCCTTTATAGCTTTTATTCCTTATCCCTAGAAAAGCTTCCAACTAGAAAAACAGCATATATTTTGAGTTTTGCCTGCTTGTTATTTTTCTGCTGTACTTTACCTCTTCTGCTTTCAGAATATAATGACTTCATCTTTCCATTAGTTGTTTTCAACAGGAGAAAATCACAAGTATTCCTTTGAATGCAAAGTAATATGCCACAACAATTATGGTTTCTAGGCTAGCAATTTCATGAAGCACATCTTGTCATTTTATCCTGCAGCATGGCAAGCTTGTTACTCTTTGTATATTTACCCAGAAATGTGTAGTTGATCACACATAACCAGGGGAAACCTAACACAAACTGGAGAGAACATTCTTTCTTCCCTTTGCAGCCCAACATCTTTTTGCAACGAATGCAATTTAAGTTCAGGTGCTGCATCTGTTTTGACAGAAAGGTGATGCATGACCTTTCATCATAAATAATTAAAGATTTAAATCATTAAGATTAACACAATGACGTGCTGCTCGGGAATTTTTACCCTTCTGCCAAGTGATCAATTGATATTGTAATGCTAACTATATGACAGGAAGCCATGAGACAGCTATAAAAAGGTAAAGGTAAAGGACCCCTGACAGTTAAGTCCAGTCGCAGACGACTCTGGCGTTGCGGCGTTTGTCCGCAGACAGTTTTTCCGGGTCATGTGGCCAGCATGACTAAGCCGCTTCTGGCGAGACCAGAGCAGCACACGGAAACGCCGTTTACCTTCCCGCCGAAGCGCTGCCTATTTATCTACTTGCACTTTGATGTGCTTTTGAACTGCTAGGTTGGCAGGAGCAGGGACTGAACAACAGGAGCTCACCCCGTCACGGGGATTCGATCTGCCGACCTTCCGATCAGCAAGCCCTAGGCTCAGTGGTTTATACCACAGCACCACCCACGTCCCATACTTCAAAGTTATACTTTGAAGCTATACTTCGAAGTTGTATTTCGAAGCTATACTTCGAAGTAAATATGACACCCTGGAAGCAGAATTTGGTAAATGAACCTGGAAAATCATGCATTGAAATAAATACCAGTTCTCCAATAGTTCTTACCAATAGTAATGTGAGTGAAGGACGGGCAAGGGATGGAACATAACCAACTTCTGGTATCACCCTTGAAAGAATCCCCAATTTGACCAGCAAACAACATGGTAAAGTATCTATACTTGGAAACAAATAGGGGTTTCTATTTCCAACTTTCTCTCTTCTTTCCAGCATATGAGACAAACATGAAGAAGCATTTTATACAGTAAGCCCACCCATAGTTGTTAGTCTACCACTGACAGGAAATGTTAAAACAACAACTTTTTTTTTTACCCCAATAAGCGAAAGGAATATCACTATGTTTATTTGGACTCGGCTGCTAATGCATGGGATGCTAACACAGTGCCTGTAGGCATATATGGCTTTTTCCCAGTGCCCATAGCATCCCACTCCTTACCCTGCTGAAATTAAACTCAGAAGAAGCATGCTCAGTGTTAGAAACTGAGATACTAAAGCCAGGAGCTAAACGGCACCTTGAACCTAGGCTTTGGGCGCAAAAACGAAATCTATAGGCACACCTTTTTTTTTTTTTTTTGTAACAAGAATACAAAGCTGAAAATGAATGAACTGCAGCTAAACTATTATGTTCGTTTTTCACATGGTCTAGTCCTTCCCCTGCCCACCCCCCTAATATTCTTAAGAGGGTCTCTCCTCCAGTCTTCAGAGAGTTTTCTTCCAGGCATGTTTAGCCTGGAGAAGAGGAGGTTAAGGGGTGATACGATAGCCATGTTCAAATATATAAAAGAATGTCACATAGAGGAGGGAGAAAGGTTGTTTTCTGCTGCTCCAGAGAAGCGGACACGGAGCAATGGATCCAAACTACAAGAAAGAAGATTCCACCTAAACATTAGGAAGAACTTCCTGACAGTAAGAGCTGTTCGACAGTGGAATTTGCTGTCAAGGAGTGTGGTGGAGTCTCCTTCTTTGGAGGTCTTTAAGCAGAGGCTTGACAACCATATGTCAGGAGTGCTCTGATGGTGTTTCCTGCTTGGCAGGGGGTTGGACTCGATGGCCCTTGTGGTCTCTCCCAACTCTATGATTCTATGATTCTATGATTCTATGAGTAGCTGGAAGTGGGGAGGCAGAATAAGGTCCCCCTTTCCTTCCACTCTGCAGTATTAATCTGAAATCTTAGGTGCAGTACTGCCCCCAGAGCTCAGAAGCTGCTCGCGCTAATGAAATTCCCTGTTGAAAAAAGCACCTAGAACAATGGGAGTTTCGAACACTGAGCATGCTCATGTAGCTCTTCCCCTGCTGTAATTCCCACCCTCAATATTCCCTCTCCCCCTGCAACGAGGCTGGGGAAAAAAGCCTTCCACTGGCTCAAATAGATGGCTTTTTTCCGAGGCTAATGGAAGCAGGCATGTGGGGGGGGGGGATCTTCCTCAGACTGCAGCAGGTCTGACATGGTTGAACATTGCCTCTCCAGTTGCACACTCCATGAGAATCACCCCCTCCCAATAAAGCTTGGGAGTACGGCAGTGAGTGTGTGTTCATGTGCCTGGTTATAATGAGTAGGGCTGAGTGATATGTTGATATATACCATGATATATATTGTCCAAAACTGGTTTGAAGTCCATATTCTGATATTGATTTCATAGTTTTTGACCTGGCAAATAGATCACAAAATCATGTTGTGTGTTAGGGCTAGGCAATATATCATCCAAAACCGGTTTCAAATCCATTTCATGATATTCGACCTGGCAATATATTGCTAATCATGATGTGTGTGTACGTGTGTGTGCTATGCAAAAATCACAATGTGGGAAAAACCATGAAGCTAGCCAATGCCTCTACAAAGCTCCATCCTTATTTCAGACATTGTGATATATCAGTATATCGCAATGTTTAGCTGGTGATATATCGCGATGTTGAAAACCAGATATTGCCCAGTAAGTGTATGATTGTGTTGAGTGTGTGCTACCACAACCGTTTCTCTGCTTTTCAAACATGCCCACAGTCCCAAAAATATTGGCAAAGCCTGTGCAAATGGGTTTCTATCCTGAGGAAGATCAGCAGAAATGTATGTTTAAACTCTGGCAAAATGTATTGCCGGAAACAGAGAAGGAAATAGATAAATATGTGGAGGGAAAGTAATTCAGACTCTGTTATAGACCTAGTATGTCAGGAGCACTGCCTGTTTTCTCCCAAATAAAGCTCTTAATTTTCTTCCCTGCCTCAAAGATGGTATGCAGGCAAAAGCTTGTTTTATTCCCCAATTCTTCCCTCCACACAGACATACAGGGATTTAAGAAAATCAGTGGTGTCTCCTTGCAGTTAGAGCTCAGAGCAATTTAGTAATGGAAATTTTCTTCACTTCACTCAGTGCAAATTGCTTTTCCCCCCTCACAAGATCCCCAATGAACTGTAAAAGCCATCACTTTGGTCCAGTTAGCATCTGCATCCATTCAGAACCAGCATAATAGAGACCACAATGATTTATTGAAGCAGACTGTCCATTCTTGAAAAAAATTAAAATAAAAAGTCACCCATTTAACAGAAAAGAATGCCTCCAATTGCTCCCATGCACATTACATTTTGCTATATCTAATGAATAAATCTGATCCTATTGACAAACATAGGTGAAGTTCCATTTCTTTTCATATGCATAGTCATACTGCAGACTCCCCCTCCCCCAGCATGAAATGTACTAAACACAAGGGGTGATTTATATCTGCACCTAATTAAACAATTTTTAAAAGCTGTCCTGGCCCAGATTTGGCTTCTAATGACTTGTGGGTAAGAAGAAGCAAGCCAATGGAAAACATCCGTATGAAAACATTATGTGACAAAAGAAATCTTGATTTTTCTTAAATCCTTAAGTTCTTTAAAAAAACACGAATCCTTTCAGATGATTCGTAGGTATTTTAGCAACAATAACTAATTTTAGTAACAAGTACTAAAGTAAAATCAGAAACATGCAACTTTCAAAGACAACTGTTGCTTTTTAAAGTAACTTGTTGGATTGTGAAATGGAGTATTTTGAAAACAGTAGACCATAAAACATTGTATCATGCAATGCTTGCTACACTCAGCAAAACATTGTTGAAATATTTCCGTGTGAAACAACTTTCCAAGTAAAGGCAATTCCTTTTGTGGCAGATTTACTCAAGCTACATAACCTTAGTAGTATGCTAATGTATTATGTACTGGTGCATCAGGGCAGGAGAACCTATGGCTCTTGAGATGTTATTAGACTCCAAGTCTTGTCATGCCTGATAATTAGCCCTGCTGCCTGCAGCATCTGGGAGCTGGAATCCAACATCTGCAGGGCCACATGTTTCCCAGCCCTGCCTTAACACTCATGGAAAGTCTTTTGATCCAGAGGATCTCTCTGCTAACCAAAGGGGAGTGGAGGAATTGTTCTGTCTAGTTAGCTTTTTCACTTGCAGCCCCCTCCCATGTCAACTTCCACCAAATTCTCTTAAGCTCATTTTAAAGGGTTGTGGGGACTATAGACCGGAGAGGGACAATCAAAAATAGCCTCCCTCCTCTACTCCTGATAGCAGAGGCATCTGCTGGCTCTATAACCCTTTCATGAGAACAAGGTCAAAAGTTAGATTGCAGCCTATGTTTTGAATGCCACAAAATGGGACCTTTGCCAAAGCAATGACATCCACTTCTCAGTCTTGAATCTGCACTTAAAAGCGGGTTGCTGGGTGAACATTATTTTTGATCAAAGGTCTGCTGAAGTTTCAAACAGTATTTTGTGCAGTCAAAATGTAAATGAGCCAGGGCAGTGCACCAAAAACTTTTTCAACAGGGATATGTTCAAGTTGTTGCATTAGTTTAAAATATATCAGGGTGACTTAACACCAAGGGAGTAACT
The DNA here is from genome assembly GCF_964106645.2 of Podarcis pityusensis. Lineage (NCBI taxonomy): Eukaryota > Metazoa > Chordata > Lepidosauria > Squamata > Lacertidae > Podarcis > Podarcis pityusensis. The sequence goes on from NC_138036.1 coordinate 41,112,949, forward strand.
TCAGTATTCTCAAGACTGTAGGAAGTATGAATTTTGTATTCCTCATAAAATAAACAGGGTTGGAGCTTGGCTCTTTAAAAATACAGGATACAGGATTTATAATATTGGGAACAAACACATTGTAGATAAGTTGCTTGTGCTCCATGTTAGATAAGTTGCGTTTTCCTGTGAAGTAAACAATTGTAAGCAATTTATTTATTTTCCTTTGAAAACCAACCCACCCTAATATCAGGTGCAACTTGTTTTTGGTGTAAACTGCATATTGAAAAGAAAACTGGGTGGGTGGGTGTCTAAACTTTCTTAGAAGCAATACAATCTCTGGAAAGATCAGATAAGATACAATATGTGAGCACACAACCATAATTTTGTTATCTTTAACCAACAGCATTTGGAATAATAATAAGGGCAGACTTCTTTAGGCAATTCTACATATTCAGTGAATGTGTGATGAGAAAGTGAAGAAATGCCAATTGTCTAAATCCCTAATACAGTAGTGCCGGCTGGCCACTCATTTAGGAGCAATGTGAAAGCGTGTGGGAGCATATATACAACTTCTAAAGAAGGCTACAGTGCCCTGTGAATTATGTAAGATATGCAAAAGCAGTGGCAGCATATATGGTGCCCTCCAAGTTATTAGACTACAATCCCCATCATTCCCAATCAGCCATGCTGACGTATGTACAGTGGTACCTTGGTTACAAATGCTTCAGGTTACATACACTTCAGGTTACAGACTCTGCTAACCCAGAAATAGTTCTTCAGGTTAAGAACTTTGATCCAGGATAAGAAGAGAAATCGTGCTCCGGCGGTGCAGTGGCAGCAGGAGGCCCCATTAGCTAAAGTGGTGCTTCAGGTTAAGAACAATTTCAGGTTAAGAACAGACCTCCGGAACGAATTAAGTACTTAACCCTAGGTGCTACTGTAAATTATAGTCCATCTGAAGGGTACCATCCTGGAGGCTCTTGCTCAAATGTAAAGAGTTGAGAAGAGATGGATTTGATATAATCTAAAACTCTTTGCCTATATAGGAAGGTGGGTCTCAGGCTACCTGCCCACTTAATTGAATGAGTCCTGTGATATTAATTTCTGTGAAGATGAATACAGATAATTAGGAAATTACATGGAATGCAATGGCATTCACTTATAACTCTTGAATTTACACTTCAGAAGGCTACTATAAGATTCCCCCAGAATTACGTTTGGAAGAATAGTATTGCACTGTGTGTCAAAAATGAAAACGCAATGTTTCTGAACACGTTCAAGCAAAGCGCACAGTAAAGACAAGACAATGAGATGCATGAATGACTGAATTTCAGAATTAAACCTTTTTGCACTCTAGAGAGCATACTGATCTGCTAGTATACGGTCTTCCTTCTATTCATCTAAATTTATTTTCGTTTAAAAAAACAACATTTACTACACTGATAAGAAATCATGACTGGTTTCGAAGGATATAAATACAAGATGAATTGCAGCATCAGTACATAAGGCCTAAACAAACAAATCATTAACTAGAAAGAAGAAAGCAAAAGTACAAATTGATTTAGAAGCAGAATACTATGTGATAAAGCCGTAGTTTACAATTACTGTGGGCCATGCAGGTGCAATTAAAAGGATGCTCTGTGATAGCATTTTATTCTGGATGAGGCCTTTTCAGGAGAGGCGTGTCAAGTCAGTGTCTCTCAACAGAATTACATCCAACAAGCAATTACATGTAGACATGGCCCTCTTCTGCCAATCAGACAATGCAAAGACCTTTTCCAGACCCCAGTTTAACTCTATGCCTGTTACAATGTAAAAGGATTGATTTGTAAAGTGCTAGAGCATCTGGTTTTAACTTAGCTACCGCTTTGTACATATTGATGAGGCAATGTGAGCGTGTATGTGTGTGCAAACATATACTTTTTTCTCAGTGAAAAAGAACTTGGGGCTACAAATCCCAGGAATGCAGGCTTCAACCTTCTTTGCTCCACATCTCCCATTATTGCCTGCTGACTATTTATGCTCATAAGGGAGCGTGAACTATCCATGAGTGCAAAATGGATACAGCACAAATTGATTCAGTAACATCACAGAGACATGTATGAATAATGAGATTCAGTAGCAGTCTGTCACACAGAAAGCATATCGGTCTAACTGATTTATTGAAAACTTGACTTGAGTAAAATCTAATTCATCAGAAAGAACGTATATAAGTAATCTAGTCTTGGTATGCTTTTCCTTCATAGGTGCTTGCTGGCAGAACACATACATTAATTGAAACAGAGATGACATTTCAGTTTCCATATGGTGCTTCCAGAAGAGAAGTAATGGGATAACAGTGCACACCCACCCACCCTTGGGTTTTCCTCCTAGGCACTGTTAGAAACTGGGATAGAAAAGCTAGGAGACAAATGGCTCCTGAACCTGGGTTGTGGGTGCCATAACAGAATGTCCAGTTGCCATTGGGGGGGCAGCAACACTTTTTATTTATTATTTCGATAAGTGTGAACTAATACGCAATTCCCATAAGTGAAGGAGAAGGAGAAGAAGAAGAAGAAGAAGAAGAAGAAGAAGAAGAAGAGGAGGAGTTTGGATTTGATATCCCGCCTTTCACTCCCTTTAAGGAGTCTCAAAGCGGCTAACATTCTCCTTTCCCTTCCTCCCCCACAGCAAACACTCTGTGAGGTGAGTGGGGCTGAGAGACTTCAGAGAAGTGTGACTAGCCCAAGGTCACCCAGCAGCTGCATGTGGAGGAGCGGAGACGCGAACCCGGTTCCCCAGATTACGAGACTACCGCTCTTAACCACTACACCACACTGGCTCTCTAGTGACACATTGTTAATTGTTAAATTATTAATACACGTTTAATTTGATGTTTACAAGAAAAAGAATGGTACCATACAGCAATTTTCAAAACACTCTTACTCTTTATTGTTAAACTCCTTAACATATTGCCTATCCTTAACACAGGCATAGGCAAACTTGGCACTCCAGATGTTTTGGGACTACAACTCCCATTATCCCTGACCACTGGTCCTGTTAGCTAGGGATTATGGGAGCTGTAGTCCCAAAACATATGGAGGGCTGAGTTTGCCTATGCCTGCCTTAACATATACTTCAATACTTCAGAGCGCATACATTTCAGTAATCCTTGAGTGTCAGCCAGGCACAGGAAATGGCATCCAGACTTCTGGAGGTACTCACAAATGGAGAATCTTTAGGTGCAAAATGTGCCTGGCACCTTGCTAATTTCGAACCATGCTCCTAGGCTAATTTTGGGGTCTCCCAATTTTCCTGAGGGATTATTAAGTCCCTGGATATTATTTGATTACTTATAGATGAGTACTGAGAACCTGCAGTGTCTCTGTACTCTTATTTTCAAATATACATGCATAGCCTACTAGAAAGAAGCTAAGTCCCCCCAAAAGGCAGCAAAAGTTTGATCTTGTATGAAATTCCCAAACCCAACTATTTGGATCCAGCACCCCACAACTTGACTGGGGGCAGCCTGAAATGAGGGATTGGGGGGGGATCTGGTTTGGTTCACGTGTCAATGCAAATCTACCGAATTTTCACTTCCCCAAATAATATAGCTATCCTTTGAAATTCACGCTTCTAAGAATTTTCCAATGCCATTCTTTAACTGAAAGATGTACACAATCATGTGTATATTGGGGAAAAGTGTGCCCCAAACTGTAAAGTTTGTGAAAGTAATGTGGGAAAATGCACATATTAATGAAAATAAGATACAGAAAGTAGTATTAGAGAAAATGGGTATATATGGAGAAATGTGAACTAAAATGTTGACAAATTTTTGTGAGGATTCACAAATTGATGCAGAAATGTGGAGAAATGAATTTAAGATTGGAAAAATGAGAAACTGAGAGAAACCAAAACTGACAGATTCATTCAACCCTATCAAAAATTTCAACTCTGTAACTCATATTTTCTATTATAATAAAGTTTCTGAATCTAAACAAACCACCAAATTTGTCTCAAACTGCAAACTTTTCTTTATGACATGTGTCTTAGGTAAAGGGACCCCTGACCATTAGGTCCAGTCGTGACCAACTCTGGGGTTGTGGCGCTCATCTCGCTTTATTGGCTGAGGGAGCAGGCGTACAGCTTCCGGGTCATGTGGCCAGCATGACTAAGCCGCTTCTGATGAACCAGAGCAGTGCACAGAAACGCCGTTTACCTTCCTGTCGGAGCGGTACCTATTTATCTACTCGCACTTTGATGTGCTTTCGAACTGCTAGGTTGGCAGGAGCAGGCACCGAGCAACGGGAGCTCACCCCGTCATGGGGATTCGAACCCCTGACCTTCTGATTGGCAAGTCCTAGGCTCTGTGGTTTAACCCACAGCGCCACCCGCGTCCCATGACATGTGTCTTAGACAGCATTAAATGAAGGACCGAAATTGTTTATGTGAATGAAGCACATGGGATTTAGACCAGTGAGTTATTTAAGTTATGATTCAGTTTCATCAGGAGAATAATATGAAAAAAGCGCATTTTAAAAAATTAAATCCAATAAGAAGAATTTCAGATGAGTGTTTTTTAAAAAATAGGCAAAGAACATTCAGGCAAGCCTCTATTACCTGATGTTTGGCGTGTCCTTCAGGACCTAAATTTCTTGATTATTCAATCCCTGCCAAATATTCTGAAAGTTTGCATACACAAGATTTAGTATAAAGGAAATGAGAAGCTGTATCGCATGTTGCTAATATTTTTTTTAAAAAGCAGACCAATATGATACAACGGCAGTTGTATGAATAAAACTCGGGCCTGTGCTCCGAGTTCTAACCTTCTTCCCCCTTTTTACTTTCATAAAATGCGTAGCAAATAAACACAAAATAAAACACCTGCTCCAGTCAACTTGGTGTCGATATTTTAAGGTCAACAGAAAGCCTTGTCCACAGTCAGCCACCCACATCGCTGAAAACCACAATGATAAGATTCTAAGAAAAATGTGCTCGCAGGCCATAATGACAAGGTCAACACCTGTGAAGCTGGGATTTTGTTGGAACCATTTTGATGAGTTTCCCATATGCTGCTATGAGTTTTCTTTATTGCATGTTCAATATCAGATCAATTTCTAGTAGAGCATTCATGGTTAGATTATATAAAAAAACATGAAAGTGTTAAATGTGCCTGCTTTTGCTAAGTTTGCAGTGTTATATTTTTATTCCAGAGCACACAGGAAGTCCCTTCCAATATGTCTCCTATCCCAGAAAGTCAGCTGTTCAATATTTTTCTCTTCACGTGCTTGAGTATTTGATTTTACTTGCCAGATTTTCCTTTAAGAAGTTACAGTGGTATTTTCACTTGTTTATTTCTAGGCAAATAAGGACATAGAACTGCTTTATACATCATAATAGAACAAATGAAGAGCAATACAGATATATTATTTTCTTGAGATGAGTATATAGTATGAACAGCTACTACTTTACATTGGGGGCCCTGAACTGTGAACTTGCATATAGAAAAAACCTAAGTGCATGAAACATAACATTTAAAAATTGCAATTTTTTTAAATTAGTGTGCAGTCTTGAAGTAGCCTAGCATATGCAACAAACAAAAAAAGTGTTTGATCCATACTAGATAAATAATAAAACAAACACAACTATATAGCTAGACTGACAGACATTCTAACAGACTGGGTAGAATCCATCAGGACCTTACTGTTTTTGAAAGGCACTTGGATTCAATTTTTGCAGCCCCCCTCTCCCTCCTTCCTTACTGTTCCTTAGGTTCCCTACCCTGAAGAGATTTCTGTTCACACAAAAGGCTGCTGGAAAAATATGCAAAAATAATCTCCCTATTCTGTTCATGAGAGCACCCCTGTCCATGATCATGGATCTCTGGATCAACCTACTGTCTCCAATACAACTAGACCTGAAGTGTAAATAACTTTTTTAGAATCTGCCCTAGGAATGCTTATTTTGTGAATATCAGGCGTTGGTCACCCACTGAGAGTTGGGTGCTTCTGCAAGCAACTGAGAACATTCACCCAGGGCTTTCCTGATCATTCATATCAGCTCCTGGCATTCCTGGTTACTTTAACTGTAATTTTATATACATGTGTGTGTGTGTGTTTAGAGTGTGATTTTCTTATTTTCTAAAAAAGTGAATTTAGAACTTTTCATACATAACTTTAAGTTTTCTTTATTTTAGTTTTACCCCACTATGACATGCTTTTTCCCTTTCTTGGGAAATGAAAGACAACACTTCACTCCTAAGGAACTGTGATTTTAAATGACTCGACCTGCTTTAAAGACGCAAGGGTGCAGTTGTGCTGTGCGATGTATCTGAGAATAAACTGCCTTGTTGGCAGATCTCCCTTAAGTGTAGCTGTAATTTTCTTGCATGAGGTCCACTTTCAACCAATCCAGAAAAGGCATTGTGTGGGAGAGAGAAAAAAGAGAAGGCTTCTACATGAAGGAAAGTTATGCAAAGCAATCAATTAAATGCAAATTTACTTGCTGATGCAGCATATGTATTTTTAAAAAAGCAAACATTTTTTTACTCAAGAGATGGATACCCTTTGGCTCAATTCAGATAATGGCTCCATAGTGTTTCCATGGAAAACTCTACATTGCCATGGAGTTCCATCAGAACTCTCTAAGTGAACATAAATCTATTTTAATCTGTGGTTCGGAATTCCAATTTTTTTCTGATCATAAACCATAGTCTGTCTCTCTAACAATGTTAATGTTTCAGTAACCATGTACTAATGCATGGGGTGTATGAGGTGTTAGGAGACAGGTGGCGCTGTGGGTTAAACCACAGAGCCTTGGGCTTACCAATCAGAAGGTTGTGGTTCCAATCCCCGCAATGCGGTGAGATCCCGTTGTTCAGTCCCAGCTCCTGCCAACCTAGCAGTTCAAAAGCATGTCAAAGTGCAAGTAGATAAATAGGTACCGCTCCGGCGGGAAGGTAAACAGTGTTTCTGTGCGCTGCTCTGGTTTTCCAGAAGTGGCTTAGTCATGCTGGCCACATGACCCAGAAACTGTACGTCGGCTCCCTCGGCCAGTAAAGCGAGATGAGCGCTGCAACCCCAGAATCATCCGCGACTGGACCTAATGGTCAGGGGTCCCTTTACCTTTAATATCTCTTGTGGAGGACACTCCTTCTGGGGTAGCTTGCCCACCTTTAGTCCCCACCTTGCATTCAGTTCTCACCTGTGGTTCCTAGAAGCTGTCAGCATAGGAAACGGCTTCAGGCTAAACCAGGCTAAACCTGACAGGCTAAACCAGGTGAGGGTAGCCAATGGGTCTTAATCCCTCAGTGAGTTTGGAACTTCCTCTGCATGAGAAGACAGGTTATGGCAGAGTGAGCAGACAAGACCAAGAGTCTGTCTCAACAGTCAAGAAGGCAGTTAGTGCACATGCTGTAAAGGAAAATGAGGGTCAGATGGGGATCGTCAACCTGGGAAGGTAGCCCATCTAGGAGAAGGAAAACTCTGATCCTAAATCTCTGCTGCCTTGCAGCAATAATTCATGAGAAAGACTTTGGGGGACTTTCAAAAGCCTATTGCAAAACAAAAAAAGGAAGGTTGGTACTTCTAGCTCAAAGACTCATAATTTGAAGCTATAGTATGAAGATAATATTATGTAGGCAAGGCTGCTTTTTGGAAGTCAATTAGGGAGGGGGGAGCCAGATTCTATCCTTATAGTATGTCAAAATATCTGATAAGTCTTATTTAACATCAGCAAGAACCTGTATCTACTGTATCTTATGAAACATTCTGAATCTTACAGAATTCTTTTCATCCTTCTGTTTGTCTCTGATACTTATTGGCTTGGGAAAACTGCTGAAGGTTTTAAGTTTCATTCTGTACCTTTAAACAAGTTCAAGGTGGAATAATAAGGTGTTTATGAGACAAAACTAATGAGTCACAGAGCAGAAGAAAATGAAGCTTGTTGTTTCTCACTTGTCACTGCACAGTTTGATAAGAAATCAACTCATGCCAGGAAAAATCCTTTATACGGCCATTTCTAAACTATAATTATGTCAGTCAAAGTTATTTTGAGTAGGGGGCTCCCCTTCTAGAGGTGTTTTTGAAATATTCCAGTATTGAGCTATCACAGTCCCACAAAATAAGGAGTTCCCCAGGGTTTTTCAAAAAGTCCATTAAAAACTCTCTCTCACACACATTTTTTTTTTTTAACACCAACTTCAGAATCAGCAACTCTGGCAAACCCATTGTGCTGAAATTACAGGTTCAAACAAGATTAACTGTTCACCTTCCAGCTAAAGTTTACATGAGCAGCTCAGTAAAATACATGCAGCCCTGTTTGGCTAGTGGACAAACCAGAGTACGTAAAGAAGTTTAACAAAATACATATTCAGTCACCTCTTGCTAATTCAATAAAACTAAGCAAACTACAGAAACAAAGCAAGAATTAAAATAGGAAGGGCAACATATTTTTCCATTCTCTTATTAATTGACAAAAACTGCTACTCATACTCTACCCACAATAAAATTACAGTTTTTGGCCTTCTTGGCTCCTTAGGTAAAAAGATCAGCAGAAAGCCCTAAGATATATCAATGTTAAGTTGGGGTATGGATAAGGTTCTACTGTACATGACTGCCATATTTTTTACTTAACAGAGACCTATAACAGACACACCATCTCTGACTTGCATGGACTTCTCTCCTCTCTAAAACAGAAGGAGAAGCCACTGTTCACCCCATATTTGATATACTCCTCATCAATTTCTTGTTTTTCTAGCTTCTCTAGGCCACATGACACCACTAGCTGGAAGAAGAAGAAGAAGAGTTTGGATTTGATATCCCGCTTTATCACTACCCTAGGGAGTCTCAAAGCGGCTAACATTCTCCTTTCCCTTCCTCCCCCACAGCAAACACTTTGTGAGGTGAGTGGGGCTGAGAGACTTCAGAGAAGTGTGACTAGCCCAAGGTTACCCAGCAGCTGCATGTGGAGGAGCGGAGACGCGAACCCGGTTCCCCAGATTACGAGTCTATCGCTCTTAACCACTACACCACACTGGCTCTCACTGGAGTGATTGCTACTTTCAGAGGTAGGCAACAGATGCTGCTAGACTGCAAACACATCCCATTTCCCATTTCCTTCCTCCTGAAACTTTCTTTACCTCTGGAAAATGCGCCCTTTCCCCCTTTCTCCCAAGGCTTTTGCAAGCCTCTTCTCCCTCTTTAAGATCAGAGTGAAAGAGTGTGGGGATATTCTGGAAAATTTTCCTGCAGATTGAGGACATCACACGATCTATCTGCTTTGCATGCTAAGAGTAAACAACTCCACACTTTTTGTTCAGAAAGGTAAAGGTGATGAGACTTACAAAAGCTTCAACAGTATTTAGACAACCCAAAAATTAGAAGGGAAATCCCAACTTGGTCCCCAACAGAAGTACCGTGGTACCTCGGTTTAAGTACTTAATTCGTTCCGGAGGTCCATTCTTAACCTGAAACTGTTCTTAACCTGAAGCACCACTTTAGCTAATGGGACCTCCCGCTGCCACTGCATGATTTCTGTTCTCATCCTGAAAGAAAGTTCTTAATCTGAGGTACTATTTCTGGGTTAGCAGAGTCTGTAACATGAAGCGTATGTAACCCGAGGTACCACTGTATTCTTTCACCAGAGGGAGTATTGCTGTATACATAATTTATTTGGTGCTGTTCCTTCTAATTCTTCAGTGTGCCTTTTAGAACTGCAACTCTTTAACAGATAGGAAAAAGTTCTTAAATAAGTCTCAATACCTTTAAAAAAATATTGCAGGTGTGTTTGTAGGTTTTCATGTAACAGCTCTTTATCACAATAGTGTGTGTGTCCCTCAGAGGCATATTTCAGATATTTCCAAATTCTGTTTCTCACTCTGCATTCCAGATGTAACCATGCTTCCTTTTTAAAAAATTTAACAACCCTTTATGACAGTGAAATATGAAGAGGTGATGATTTCCTCTGAATTAGGAGGATGTTAACAATTAAGTGTTTATGTGAACATTCCTGCACTAATGCAATTATAACTATATTCCACAAAGGGTGCTAGGAAATAATTACTCTGATTCTCAAGTGATAGTTCTAAGAAAATTAGATTCTCAATCTTAAATTCATTAGGTAGGTTCTGCAACTCTGATTACAAGCCTCGGATTGCAACAGTCTTTTTTAGTAATAGTTTCCTTAGTCATTGGAGTGTAAAGTCCTCTGCTTTGCCTGACAATGACTGAAGGCCAACTAGGATTACCAGACATTGCTTACTCCAGACTCTTCCAGTTCACAAGATTCCATAAGTCAGGCAGCCACTAACAGGTGCAGAACTGCACCTGACTTTGGTGGCTTTGAAATCATCCCAAATTAAATCTTAAAGGCAACAAGATTTTTTAGCAAAACACTGCAGTATTCAAGATCCTAGTCTTTTTTTTTTTTTTTTTTTATGAAGCTGGAAAGAGTCCATAGACCACACTTCATAGTGGTATCATCCTTGATCAATCTGCAATAGATGCAAACAGTTTGAAAGATAATCATTATGTTTAAGTTTAGTCAACTAAGTTTATCAGCTCATCTTTGCTAAAAGCTAGGTGAAAACAGCCTGTTTTGCCTGGATATACTCTGTGTTTCCCTGAGCCACCCAAGTCACACCTAATCACATTCCCAACTAAGATAGCTTATTTAGCAACTAAGATAGTTTTAGGAGCTTTACCCAATAGAGGAACTCTGCCTTGGTTTTCTACTTCCACCTGAGTTGATGGGAGCTAATAGAGGCTTTTATACATTATGGTACATTCTACTCCCATTTCATCTATAATTGTGATGGGTATCAACCAGGGCCATAGCTAGGGGGTGATGAGGTGGGGCCCCGCCAGGAGCACAGGTGAAGGGGAGCACAAAATTGGCTTAAAATATGTCCATAAATATGTCTACAAATAAAAATATTGATTATTGCCTCATAATAAAAGGTTTTAAATAAAAGGTGAATTGAATGGGGGGGGGTTGGAGGAGAGGTGGAAAGAAGAGTTAATTTGTCCATGGTTAGGGGGCATAATCTGGACGGTTCTGCCAGGGCGCAAGATCACCTAGCTATGGCTCCGGTATCAACACACTTCATCATTTTCTAATCTTTTCCACTGCTACTGTTTCCTCCATCTCATCTGATTTTCATCTGTCAAGTGATTTAACCTTCCTATTTCCTTCCCCAGTGCATTTGACATTTTTTTAAAAAACAAAAACAAAATCAAAATCTAGAATTTAAAATAAAAGCTTGAGTTTCAAGATTCAATTGTTTTGCATTTCAAGCTATTTGAAATGCTAAATCTTGAAGATGTATAATTTACTCAAGTTCTATCCATCTTTGTTGCCACATTCAGAATTGAAAAACTGCATACAAGAGAAATTTCAAAAGGTTTGGCTTCTTCCATGACTTAAGCACTATAGTTAACAAAGTTGCAATTGATTATGGTTTTCTTCTGTGTAGCTCTTCCGACTGTATAGAAGCTATCTCAGAATTTGGACCTGGGAATTGTTACAGCTACTTTGAGGCTGCAATTCTATGCTCACTTACGTAGGAGCAAAACCCACTGAATTCACTGGGGCTTAATATTTATATATGTAAGATTGCCCTGTGGTTTAATTCACATTTATTGATAGAAAGATTTTGTGTTTAATAGTAACACGTTTCTGCTCAGGCAGCCAGTGAAGCTCACAGGACAATCAACTCTCTGAAAAAAACCTTTCCTGCCATTTAATCCTATAAATACAGAGCTAAGACTGTCTCCAAAACACTGTTCCAAAGTTACTTGTTTTTGGTGTACTGCTGTATTTGAATTTTTCAAACAGGATCTAACGGCACATCTCTTATGTTGCTAAATCAAAGTCGATACTGTAATTGCTCTCCAACTAGAAATTCTTTGTTATCTTTTAGTGGCTATCACTCTACACTCCCCATATTAAACACACAGGTACAAGATGGACTTAGTCATTAAAAAGAGCTTGCCAAAAGGATGTTAGCACAAGGAATGTGTCAGGTGACAGGGTAGAGTCTCCAAGGACACTGGGATCTGTCAACCTTTGTAACTGTATCCTGGTGGCCTGTCATGGTAAAGTTAATTAGAGACATCTGTAGCATGGAGATCAAGCAAAGGCACTAGTGGCAGCTTATTTGCACTAGAAAGGTACGACTCATGTGGGAGGTAAAAGGAATAGAATCACCAACAGATATGGATCAGTAACATGAGCCTGAACAGTTATCTGAGCCATATTCACTTCTGAAATACAGCTACTTGATTCAGTGATGCGAATGCAGAGCTGATGAAAAGAGTGAAATACACTGTTAGCAAACACTTTGATATGATGGAATTTTAACACTGTAAATGGAGTTCTAAGCCACCTGCCAGCACTTTTCATGGAGTCCATTCTACACTGGCTTACAAGAACTTTTTGTGCTTATCGTTCCCTTTCCATTGTCCATTCAGCCCTTGTTTTTTGTAGCACTTGTTGGCTTTCTTCCTATGATAAATCTGGAAAGGCAATGCTGGACTCCTAAACAAGCTTTGTGCAACTCTTCCTCAGACATTGCCAGATGCTGGATACAGCTTATGGACCAATGGATTTCAGAGCTGATGCCATATTTCATTTGTATAATTCATTCTGTCATCATGGCTTTCAGCACTGTGGAAATAACCAGGATATCGTTGCCAGATAGCACAAAAATTGCTAAGATGAAAATAACAAATAGCTACCAATGCAAACAACATCTATTGAATAAAATATAGTAATCACACACTAGTTAGGACAACTACCTAAAGACTAACATATTTCTATGTGGTTAATTAAGCCACCAACAACTATACCTGTGCATTAACAGAAATGTTACCTATAAAATCTTAGGTGTCACTAACAATTACAGTACCACTGGATTATTTTCTGACTCATGATAGAAATTGAAAGAGGTTGCAAAGGTTGGCCAAATGTGACCTGCAAAAGGTAGTTTAATCTGGTCCTGGTATGCTGTTTCTCTCATATATGTGTGTGTGTGTATTCAGATAAAAGAGATTGCAGTCACCATTCCGTAAATCATGCATTGGAACCATAAAGCACTGAATGTAAAGAACCGTACGAGTGCAGAAACAGACTTCTACACAAACACACACACACACACACAGAGAGAGAGAGAGAGAGAGAGAGAGAGAGAAGTTTGGCACTGCTTCTGCTTTTATAACATTCATAGTTTTTGCAAACACTGGATCAGAGTTTAAAACATTGCCCAGAACTGCATCAACATAGCAGATGGCAATATATGTTTAGAATATACATAATATACCAGATGCTTCACAATAAGATATGATTAGACACCAACATGTTCTACTGGATTGCACTGAATGTTTGCATCAAATTCTTTCAGGTTAGGCTTATGGTAAAAATCTGTGACTCCCCCCACCCCGAAGTATGTCACAAATACAGCTAACCAATATTACCTGGGTCAAACTATTGTTGCATCACATAGTAAAGTAATTGAGTTCCCTGTGGCTTCCTAACTTTGCCTAACAAGCCATCAATCAAAGGAAGGTATTTAGAAGAAGACTAACTGATTGGTTGCAGTGGGATTTCTGGACATTTTAAATGATACCCAGTGAAAAATACATGAGAAAGATTTCAAACCTTGGAAAAAAAATTGCCTGACAAAAGCTATGACAGATAATGCCATGATAGAAATACTACTCATTATGTCATATTTAATAACCCACTGATGCTACATTACACAGCTGTTTCTGTTACGCAGTGGTGCCAAATAAGATTTCTTATTTCTTAGCTCCTTTTTCTCCCTAATTAATGATGAATAAAATAACACCAGCAGCAGCGTGACTGTGCAGGATATGAAGACCTGGCTGTAACAGGGGAGGGGGAAGAGTAGGGGGGGGAGAGTCTAAACAACCAGACTAGTAATTTCCTTAAAATTTATGCAAAGAATTCTAACTGCTTGCTCAAATTCATTAATAGAGAATCTGTTCCCACAGGTTTACATGGAGTAATTAGCAGCAAACAAATACTGGTTGAGATTTCTAATGTGCAGGTCCGGCTGTGGGATTACACACAAAGGTTTTGTAAATTTCAGAAGCTATCCTCACAGATGTCTGAGGGGGGAAAATATTCAGGCCACATACTGGATGCAGCCAGAACCCATTAAGTAGTTTAGGATTTGTTAGATTCAGATTGTCAATAAATGTTGTGGAAAAAAGTCATAAAAAACAGATAGAAAATATATATAATACAGAGATGTAGTTTATGCACAGCTTGTAAATCTGGAGTGGGGAGTAGGGATAATACAAGAGGGAAAGAGTAAACAGGCTAACAAGAGTTCATCAGTCTTAATAAATAGGCAGAGTCACATGGGCTTCCTTCTGGAAACAACATAGGTCCCTTAGTATCTAATTATTTTTGGGAAAAGGACTAGGGTTTTATTCCTCCATTAACTTTGTCAGTGCTACTGTGAATCATTCTTCATTAGTCAGCATTTTAAATGAGATATTCATATTTAGATAGCTATACCTTCTTACGCTCACTGAGATTTTTTTTAAAGAAGACTTAACCACACTTGGACATATATTTTCACGTGCTAAGAATTATTTTAAAATGACATTATATAGTAACAGCTTTTATTTTCAGGTTTACTGGCCAGAAAATGAAAACTGCAACACTTTAAATGGCACCCCATAAGACATAAAACTGCTAAGAAAAATGTCTGTGGATAGAAAAACAAACAGGACATGTCACTTGAATACTATGGATTTCAGTAATCAGATGTAAGTCGCTCACTGTCATATTTTGAAATGACAAACTGCTTTCCACACCATGTACAAGATTATACCAGACAGAATTCTCAGCAGCCAAACTCATGGAGGAAGAGCACTCGGGATTATGTAATTCTTTATCAGAAGGAAGTAAAAATATACAGAGGAGAGGTAATAAAAGGGAGGCATTTATTCTACTAACACTAGTATTTAAAGTACATTGCTTTTTATGGTCAGACCAACAGTGCATTAACAGTCTCTTTAACTTGGTATCTTGTGCACCAGAGATGAAGAAAACTGCTTTTATGGTACGGCAATTAAATAAATAAGCCATCTGTAATCATAGGAAATAAAGGCAAGCAAATACAGTAAAATAGGCCAGGAAATCGGCTGATTCTTCCCATTCTGGTGCTAATTATCACATGGTTTTGGTAAGTAATGCTGAGCAGACTACTAAGAAATACCAATTCTAAAACAACCCTTGAATTTAAGCTGGCTCCAGCAGGCAAAAATAGGACAAAAAAATAATTCTTAACATTTAAGACAAATAATTTCTGGGGTGAGTTTGCCCTGTATGATTGCAGATGTGTTAACCATAATTGAAATGGGAAATGAGTTAGTTGCACTCCTTTGGAAAAGAACACAAAATGTAGACAGTGAACACCAGCAAAAAACAAAACAAGTTATAGCAGCACTACAAAGCAAACAGGAAGGAACAAAATGGAGAGGCAAATAGTTCAGCACCACCTTTTGTTTGAATTGCAAAGTTTGGGTGGTGATGGCAAGGAATGTGCTCTTATGGGTAGTCTGTGCTGAAACTTTCTACAACATCTAATTTTAAGACATTATTGGATCTCTCCACTGATCCTGCGCAGCCACTGAAGTCAGAGTCATTGGTGTTCAAGACCATAGTCAGGATATATATATGTATGTTTGTCATTGCCCTAATGGAATGGAACATTAGTATGCTAGGAAATACCAAATTAATTTACATTGAAAAGCAGTTCCTCTCATTATTGTGTTCCTGGCTTCCCTACTATCCTAGGGCTTTTTCAATCATTGGTTTGTTTCTTTTTAAAAAACTTAATGCTCCACAGGAGAAATTATAAGCATACACTATTAGTAATTTGCCAATTAATGATTTTAACTATCCCTCACATATGCACACGTGTACATACACACAAATCAGTAGAATATAAATATTTATGTTTGGCACATACATATTTTAAAACAGATTAAAATATTTTTGGCATTTTAAGGAAACATTTAATGCATATGAATTAATCCATGTGCCTGAAGAGATGAAGGTATAGCTGGAAACAGAATCCCTAGCACATGAGACTTCTTCAGCTGCTTTGTAAGAGGTTAAAAAGGTTTTTTTTTGGGGGGGGGGGAGTCTTCCATGATATTCCTCCCTCTAGTCAGACCTCCTTGTGTTGTGAACAAGGATTCATACCAGAAGACATACATTACTCCATCACTCTGATCCTCTACAAGAACAAAGGTGACCACCATGACTGCAGCAAATACCATGGGATCTCTCTGCTGAGTATTGTGGGGAAAGACTTTGCCCATGTGGTTCTCAACAGACTGCAGCCACTCACTGACAGGGTCTATCCTGAGCCTGAACCCTGCTTTATAAGCTCAGAGGTCAGCGGTCAACATGATCTTCTCACTGCATCAAGCTGCAGCAGAAATGGTGAGAACAGAGACACCCCTTGTACATTGCCTTCACAGACCTGACAAAGTCCATTGACCTCATCAGCCAAAAAGAACTCTTCACACTGCTCAAACACACCTAATCTCCACAAGATGTGTCCTTCCAAGAGAACATGTGTGGCACTGTGCAGTATGACGGCTCATCCAGTATGAAAAGTGGTTTTCTTGCCCCAACTCTCTTTGGCTTATTCTTATCCCTGTTGCTCTCATATGGCTTCAGCGCAACTAAATATGGTGTGGACATCCATTCAATTATATTAGCAACAATCCCCCATTCTCCCTAAGCCAGCATGTCCTGCACCTCCAAAGGTAGCTTGCAGTTCTCAGGTGCAGAGAAGGATGCCATCCTGTTGCCATTGTTGAAGTAAGATTCAGCTGCCAGTCTGCTCAGGTGCTATATGTGTATTTGCGGGGGGTTGAGGGGGTTCTATCTTGTCCCAACAAAATGCCTTGGGTAGACCCTGTATTTAGTTTATTGTAATATTGCCAGCATCATTCATTCAAACTGGTGAGGACCAGACTGGGTCTTTTATGTTCCGATGTTTATACACAGTTATAAACATTGCATGCAGTAGAGAAATAATGCATGCAAACAAACTGATGCAATGTAAGTTTTCAGGTTATTTAGCAGAGCTACTAAAATACAGGGACTGGACCTTCAGCTGTAGTGTTGCAGTGGCCAATCGTTTAACATACAGCGGCCATGTCTGGACCACCACATCTTGGCTTAATAAGCAGAGATATGAACAAGTCTCATGTATCCGCATGCAGCTGCTTTGCTTCTCCTTTATAGTTGGCTATTACCTGCTGTTACATCGGAATCTATAAGCTTTCAACCATGGCTTCTTATGCTGGCTTGTTTGTGAACCATTAACCATAGTTTCCTACTTCAGACATCCTGGAAAACTGTAGTCAACTGTGGTTTGTTTGTTTCCTTGCTTGCACAAATGAGGAGCAAGCCGGGTGCAACAGGCTCATTTATATTTTGGCCTATTAAGATGAGACACGATTGCCCAGACACAGCCAGTGATAAACAGCCTTGGATCTATCCACTTGTTGCCACATCAGTTGGTGAATGCATCAGTTTAAAAGGAAGAAAACAACAGAACATACACAAAGTTTTCTGTGCCAAACACCTGCCCCTGTTTTCTTGCCATGCAGACTCTCCCTCCCCTTCCTCTCTAAATACCTTGATACTGGGCAAACTAATTAATAATGCGTCAGCTCGCTCATGATTAGTTTAACTCAGAGCTGCCAAAGTGGCTCTGAGCAACAAAAGGAATTCCTTTGGGTCTTGTCATGACATCATTTTTACAATATAGCTGGTGATGGCAGAAAATGAAGCTGGTATTTATACAAGGGTATTACAGGAAGGTCCTCCTGCACCAGGTTTAAAATGACAAAATGTCAGCTTCAATCATATGCCAGGCTTTGGTCTCCCTTCTGTAACCTCTTTCTTTTTGGTTGCTTTCTTTTTATATAGGTATGACACTAACAGAAAAATAAATTGAAAAGAGCACTGAGGCAGAGTGTATTTCACGCACTGGTGCCAATGTTTCATATCTCATGAACCTCGGGAAAACAATTCATCGAACTAATTAGTTTACAGTGTTTAAGCAGCTTGTTTCCCGTCTTTAATCTTCTTTATGTAATACTGTGAACAAAGCCATATTATCTTTTGACTCCCCCCCCCATACAGTTTAACAAATATAATCTTTTTGTTTCTGAAGATTACTTCATTTAGACATCAAACTGTCTCTTTTTCTTCTCCTTTCCAGGGCAGAAGATAAACAAGGTAGCATTAATTCTGGTGCATTTCAAATGGCCTCACACATGCAAACAGTACTGAAGCTCTTTTCTTGTTAACAAATCCACCTCACTTACTTATTAAGCCTCCCCACCACCACCCAAAAAAACCCCAACAGCAACTGTTGTAATATGAAACTATGCACAACGCCACTGGAATGATGCGTCTCATGCCATAGCTGTTGCTACCACTTCAGTCAGCAACATCTCCCGCTCCCTCACTTAACCCTGACTACTAGACAGACACAAATACATGGCTGTATCTGTACACAAACACACACACACTTACTTCCTGCAGCATCTGCACAACCAGGAATGTGGCAGCTAATTTGCTAGCGATACCTGTGGGTTTGTGCCCGAATGTAAGAATGGCACATACTTCTATACCTTCACTGCTGCAACCACCACCCAAAGCACCAAGGGCGCAACATGTAAAGCTTAAATAACGAATTTCCTGTTAGGAGGGGTTATCATGGGGTGGGGGCTCTTCACTGCTATTGCTACAGCCATGAGAGCCATGGGAGAGAAAAAGAGAGGATAAACCCAACAACTTCACACATAATGCTTTTATTAGGACTACATGCTTCAATGGGAGCGGGGAGAGTTTAGAATGTATAATTAAAAAAGGCTTTTATATCATTATGTATCATAACAATAATAAAGTTAATGATAATAATAAATGATTCATAATAAGCTTAACTAAGATATTAATCATATGAAGACTGAGTTGTTAATACAGTAACTACAAAGGCCATGGCCGACAGAAGACAGATTGGAATTGCTACTTGCCCAAGAACTTCCCTCTCCCTTAATCTCTCTTGTTCATCTACTTTGCATGAGATAAGCATCTTTATAGAGAAAAATTTGTCTTGGTGATACAAGGCTTTGACAATGCCATTTCTGGATACTTATTCCTGCAATAATGATGGAATATCCAATTTAGACACTTATTTCAGGCATTTTACTCTGCATAGCATTAAAACAAAGTCCATGCTGTCAGCAGTATTTCCTGTGCTGACTTTTTGCTTGCTTTAGAACTGTTTACTGTCCCATAGTGCCTATCTCCACTAAAGTTCATTCTGTCCTTAATTGTCAGACAGATTCATGGTAACTCTTAATTAGTACAGAGCAGGTAACACAGCTGTGACTTTGTGAGCCCCAAATACTTTGGAGATCTCTGACCTAGCTTGCTCAGGTGACACTTCCACTATCCCCCAAGGTTAATGAAGGTAACGTCACAAAAAAATACTAGCAAGTATGCAGACGATGTAACTGAAGATACCTGAAGTCATATAGCTACTTAGGGAATTAAGAAGTGACTGGAGAAGGCTTGCCTTTGAATGCATGAAAGGTTACAGAACTAATTATGTCAGTGATTGAATTACTACATTCTAACATTCGTTTTAGTGAAGGCTAAAATAGACATCCTAAAGAGATGTGTTTTTAAATGTTATCTAATAGAAAAATGGTAAGCAGGCTTAGTATCAGAGGAGACATGCTTTGTATAAATTAAAAAATGTTGATTCCTTTAACCAGGGCAGAACGCAACACATTATTTTACAGGAGCATTCATCTCCCATGAAAGTAGGAGGATGTTGGGGACGGGGTGATGAGGAGAGCTATGACTTTCATGTAGAGGGTTCTTTATAGTCGACAAGGTGGCAGTGTGGCCAAGGGTTATCCCCATCCCTTTCTTTTTAGTCTAACCCATAAATGAGGAACTTATAGGTCTCCATAGGTTGTTGGTCTGCAACTCCCATCATGCCTGGCTGGAGATGTTGGAGGCTGGAGTTCTCAGAACATCCAAGGGCAACAAATCTCACCATCCTTATTTCAAATAAAACGACAATCACTGTTCAGTAATCCAAGCAAATTGAAAATGAGGGTTTATGGGAATGACACTATGTTTGCATGGGACCAGCCACCTTTTTTTTTACTAGGAACGCCCATTTTCACGTATTGTCGGGGCATTCAAGCTCTTATTTCCGAGGTAATCAACTGCCAAGCAGTCAAGTCAAGTGACAGCATAACTTTGTTTTAAGGGTGCTGGTGGACAGATTGAAACTTTATCCTTCAATTCCATCAAACATTTCTCTAAAACTCAGTTGTTTAACAGGCCTGTTTGGAGGCTTGACAGTTTTCCTGTTCCGTTGTTGAACTGCTGTTTTAAATTACAGAGCTTTAACAATGCAGTTTAATGTGTTCCAGTCTTCATCTGTATTATTTTGTTGTCTTTTGATTTTAAGATTTCCATAGGCCAGTTAGGGATGTTTACCAAAAATGCTAAGAGGCACACAATTTTTCTGCATAAATAAACTAAAGAAATATCATGGTTCCTGGGTAAGTAGATGTGTTGTTTCTGGACAAACCTATTTGCTGAGAACACACCCTCCCCTTTACAAAGGGTGCACAGAGAAAGGTTGTTGGGGTGTGTGTGTTTTTTGGATTTTTAAAGTATTTTTTAAAATAAAAAAATACCCTACTTGCCATACATCCAGATTTTCTGCCTGGACCCCATTTTTGTAGCCCGATTCCTGGATGTGTCTGGTAAAACCAGCCATATGGCAGCCCCAGTATATGGAAGCCTAGCAAACAGATGTATTTTGGAAGACAAAAGACTGTTCCATAGAAAATGGTCATCTTTCAAAAGCTATTCTAAAGCAATAAAAAAAGGCCCACTTTGGCAAGCAATTTTTACACACTGCAGTTTTTAACAAGAACATGCCAATTAGGGAAGTTCTACATCTTTGGGATTGGATCTGAATTTGTCCTTTCACAGATGGGCTTCTTCCACTTCTGGAAGGGACTTTGATCTAGTAGAGGCTTCCAATAGAATTACTGCCAGTTCCCATTTCCCCTTACAATCCACCATGCCCACCTCCCACACTGTTCGAGAAGGTGTCTCAAACTTCCAAAGCAGTTAAAAAAAAAATCAGGGGCATGGAGGAAACAAGAGGCTGCATGAGAAATTCATTAAAATCACCTTCACTTTTTAATGGTTTTAGCAGGTATTTTAAAAAGGTTGGTATGGCTGCCCTTTAAAATGATAATATGTTCAACAACTCCCTGTGAATACAGGCAAAAGCCACAAAAACAAAAACGTTATAGAGATTTACGAGCTCAGCAACCTTCCATGGAGCACCTATTCTTACACTATCACCATGCATGTTGATAATAGCAAATATAACATCAATGGGCTCTAAGACACACACACCAGGACATGCCCAAGGCTGTGCTTGTAAGTAATTCTTGGAATAGCTTCTCACCACGGTGCAACCCACATCTTAACTGTCTTCCCTCAAAAACACTGCCTACCCTTGAAGAGAATGATCGCTTTAGGGGCTGAACGACCAACTCTATTTTGTATACTTGAAAATGAAACATAATATTTCAGTTTTGTAACGGGAGTCACACAAACATTTTACCATTGTATAAATGACATAACTTGACAGACTCTCAAGGAAACCATAATCAAAGTTAATTGTAAGAAATTCAATTTCTCTTCTTTCAGGTTCATCTAAAAGAAGAGCCTTTGGATTTTCCATTTGCAGTTTGCAATTTGAATCAGAAAGGCAATCATATTATTAATTAATTAATTAATTAATTAATTAAATTTTCATACTGCCCTTCCGAAGATCCCAGGGTGGTTCACAACAGGAAAAAAAAACAAGTTGTGAATACATAATGAAACAAAAAAAAAAAAAACAGTCACATGTATTTGCAACGCTTTGCGAACAGATACATACACACAAATGTTATTGCTCTCTCTCTCTTTCTATTTCTCTCTCTCTGTGTGTAAGGAAAAATAAGAGAATACATTTTCAGAGACGTTTACAAAATTCAGTCAGACTGATCAACTTAATATGAGTCGTATCATGAATACGAAATTGTTCCTACAGAAGCAAAAAAAAGTAATAATGAGAAACTCGATTCTTATGACAATAATCTGAAACCAGCACATGATGGAATTGGATGGATCTGTTCATCCCTAGTCCTAACACATCATCAAGTCATTCTTCAGGACCAGCATAAATCTTGGCAGACAATTTAAAGCAGCCAGGTCCATATACTGTGTAATCTGTGAAGCAAGAAAGTTGCTCATTTCTGTAACAATGGGTGAAGCCCTTCTTCTTCATGATGATGATGATGATGTATTTTGGACTAAAATGGTGCTAAACTCTTATGGATTGGTATCATTACCCTATTAAGCTAATCAAAACAAATTAAGTATCCTCTATAATAATTATGCCAACTTTCAGCCCAGCTGGATGGCACAAAGCTATAGCAGCTTATCTCACAGACAAGCCTGCTTATGATGCTTTCAAAAGCAGAGCTTCTCACCCCAGCACAGTACAAACAAGCCACTCAGTAATGAGCCAATCACTCAGCATGGTGCAAGCAAAAATAAGACACTACTGTAGTGCTCACACAACAGTCCAAAAGAGCAACGTGTAAATCTGTACATAAGCAGTCATTTGCCTCTTGGACCTCATTATAGTTTCTCTGGTTTTATTCTGATAAAATATGAAATGATGCCCCCCTTTTATATATCTTTTATATATAATTTTAGGCGTAGTTAGTTGTAAACCATTTTGCATAGATGTTTTCTTGGGGGAAAAGAATATACAGTACTATTACCTAAACAAAGGCTTCTAATTTCAAATAATTTCAGGTAATTTCAGGTAAATGCAGCTACCAGGCAGTATTTTTTTTTTTTATTTTGTAAGTTGCTTCAGAACTTCCTTTGCCTGTGGGAAGTGATGAACTGATTTATACTCTAATTAAACTATGTTTTATATCCCATGCCAGTTTATTCAAATAAATTATAAAGACTTATATTATTCCTTAATAGCTTTAATTATATTTCTACTATATGGAATGACTGCAAAATTTGAAATAAAAAAAATATGGAAAATCAATGACTACCCAAGTGAACTTGCTTCATTTACAGGACAGAGATATTATTTTCCTAACTACTAGCTCTGCAAACTCAGCATGGCTTCTAAAAGTCAAGCTGTGCTCTTTTGAGGTCACCCATCTTCACCAATGAAAACATTCTGTAAATATAAAATGTGTAACAAGGATACAATCATCATTGTTGAGATCCTTTCGGAGCCTACCAAAATGAATTTGAAACCCAGCAGAAAAATATCACAACTCCATGCAACAAGGGCATAGAGCTCACCATGTGGTAAATTAATAAAGTACCTAACTATTTGTTAATTACATCCTTCCAGCACTCATCATCCCAAGTACCTCTACTTTGTGACAAGTATCATCTCACAATATGGAAAAAGGAAGATTTCATGATCACTATAATCAGTATTTGCTAACAACAGAAACAAAAAGCACCTTGGTAAGTATTCTTACTTGAAACTATCTTTGTGGAGAGAATTTTAATAAATGTACACAAAGCACTGAAGACTCTTTGTCTGTTTTAAAGATCATTATAACCTCAGGTCCAACACAGGAACCTTTTGGCTTTTTAAAATGAGTATTTCATACGTTCTTCTCCCAAGACAAGACTTTACTCCACGAGAAGAAAGATGTGTCATTTCAAGTGAATACAAATTACAATAAGGTCAGTCCTTCAAGTCTCACTTTTCACAGGAAGAAAGGCTTCACTTTAGCAAATGCCTACAGCTTTGCTACAAAGATGAAGGCAACCATAGATAAAGAGAAGGGCAAAAATTAGAAATCTGCCTACCAGCAGAGAACAGAAATATGCTCAAGAATTTGTAACCAACTTCTTATTATTTTAGACAGAATTATTGTTTTACAACCAAATACAGTAGCAAAGTGACAAAGGCTTATAAAAGTTGTTTTCCCCCTTTTTCTTGATGTCTACTCTATCTACAGAGATGTAGTGTAAGATGAATTACTGATAAGAAAAACAATTAAAGGTTTCAGCAGCAAACTAGGAAAGGGTAAATGGAGTCTCGACTCCTACAGCAACTTTCATTTTCCTGCTTTAACACACATTTTATCCATACCACTCCATTTTGTTATTCACATACTTATAACATGATTTAAACACTGTCGAGTATAGCACAATTTCCCAGCATTTTAAGCATTACTTCTTGTGAGCTAATAATCTCCAAGTCTGTATTTGACAATCTAATTTGCTTGCTTTATTTTCAAGACTTTCCCAGCACGACTAAGAATCTTGAAACATGTAAGCTTCTGAATCTTGTAAGCTTATGAAAGCTAGTACCGTATTTTTCGCCCTATAGGACGCACTTTTTCCCCTCCAAAAATGAAGGGGAAATGTGTGTGCATCCTATGGGGTGAATGCAGGCTTTCTCGCTGAAGCCTGGAGAGCGAGAAGCATCAGTGCGCACCGACCCCTCTCGCTCTCCAGGCTTCAGGAAGCTATCCGCAAGCCTTGCGAGCCCGGGGGAGTTCCCGCAGGCGCGCGAGGCTTGGGGCGGCAGCCTCCATCCCGAAGCACAAGGTGCCCTCCGGAGGACGCCCCGTGCTTCGGGCAGGTGTCCGCAAACCTCCCACGCCCTGCAGGAGGTGCCACCGGCACGCAATGGCTTGGGGCGGCAGCCTGCAGCCCGAAGCACGGGGTGCCCTCCGGAGGACGCCCCGTGCTTCGGGAAGGTGTCCACAAGCCTCCCGCGCCCGGCGGGAGGTCCCACCGGGCGCGCGAGGCTTGGGGCAGCAGCCTGCATCCCGAAGCACGGGGTGCCCTCCAGAGGATGCCCCGTGCTTCGGGAAGGTGTCCGCAAGCCTCCCGCGTCCGGCAGGAGGTCCCGTCAGGCGCGCGAGGCTTGGGGCGGCAGCCTGCATCCCGAAGCACGGGGTGCCCTCCGGAGGACGCCCCGTGCTTCGGGAAGGTGTCCGCAAGCCTTGCGTGCCCAGCGGGAGGTCCCGCCGGGCTCGCAAGGCTTGCAGACAGCAGCCTGTTCTGGGGGCTGGGGTCGGGGGAAGCTCGGGCTTCCCCCGCGCCAGCCCCGCGCCTGGGGAGGAAATAATTTTTTTTTCTTTATTTCCCCCCCCCCCCAAAAAAAAACTAGGTGCGTCCTATGGGGCGGTGCGTCCTATGGGGCGAAAAATACGGCAATTTTACAACATGACCCAGGTCAAAGCTAAGGCAGACCCACAGAAGGCAGTTGGGGAAGGCCCAGGCACCAGGCATGCTGTTCCAATTCCTGATGACTGCAGATACCTATAGTCTTTTCTCCATTACTCCAAGCATGCAGCTGCTTAGTTATGCCTTCTAACAGGGTATGATGAAACCTGTGCTGGAACCATCACAAACAGGTTACTTATGCAAAGAAAACTCAGGGTCCCTCTACACCTAGGCCACTGCTTGGCGAGAGCACAAGGTATATTTTTCCAGATATAAGATCCTGAAAACACAGAACAGTTCAGTATGATCAGTTGTTCGGGTGCCTCTTGCTAGCCTCTGGTAATGGTTATGAGTCAGTCCTTCAAGGTGGATACTATTCCACATATTTTATAGTCCTAGTCAAAAGCTTACTCCATGAAACCACCTGCACAAGAGCTTGGCCTATAAAATTCAAGCACCATCCCACTGAAGTTTGGCCAGTTCTGTGTGCTGCATAAGACACATAGACATTTCTCTACATCCCATGGAAAACCATGGGAGCTGTTGATCTGATCTTCAATCATAAAATGTTACTTTGCTTACAGGATCATTGAAAAGATTTATTCCTTAGGTATCTACAACAACCTTCAGTTATATTTGCATATGAAAAGAAATAACAGCTTGGCAGTTAACTGCTACAGGTATTTTTCATTAACCTTAATTGCTTATTCTATCAGTTTGTTTTTCTATGCCTGCTACTTAAAATAACTTAAAATAAAAAAAAATAATAAAGTACGACACATGTGCCTGTTTTCAGCCATCTCTTGCACAATACCTGACATATTTTCACCCTACAGCTCTGGCTGTCCTCTTTTGTAACTAACAGAAATGGACAGAAGATGAGAAATTACAAACCCCAGAACTGATGTGCACGACTGGGTTAAAATTTCTTTGGCAGAACTCTTCATCCAGCTCTGCTGAGTGAATATTGAGTGGTGACTAAACCAGAACCTAAATGCTCCCCAACCTAAATACACTTTTATCTTTCCTGCAAATTTCCTTCCCTCTTGTGCCAGAATAAACCATGTTTATTGTAAGTCTTATTGCAACAGTGGGGGGAAACAAGACTATGGGTGCCCTAAGGTGGAAATATTACCAACCTGGCTGCATCAATCTTCTGTGTAAAGAACAACACACAGATCACAAAGCAAATAAATCCTGCAGACTATGTTGGGGAGACTAAGCAAACCAAATAAGGTCAGTGTTTTAGTACTGCCTTGTTTTGAAGTCATTATGCAAGGGATATTTTCCCCAGTGAAACTGCACTAATCAATACAGTGACTCAGCACTGTGGCAGTCTATTTAATAGAGACTTGTGTTTTTTTCCTCAAAATGCCATACCTGAGCAGCTGATCCACTGCAAGAACGATCAGCACATGCTGTCTTTATCTACTGCCTGTATCAGCTAAGAAATGTGTACAGTGGTACCTCTGGTTACAAACGCTTCAGGTTATGAACTCCGCTTACCTGGAAGTAGCTGCTCCTGGTTGTGAACTTTGCCCCAGGATGCGAACAGAAATCGTGTGCTGGAGCGGGAGGCCCCATTAGCAAAAGCACACCTCAGGATAAGAACGGTTTCAGGTTAAGAACGGACCTCCGGAACGAATTAAGTTCATAACCAGAGGTACCACTGTATCCCTACATTGTGAGATCTTTTGTTTGTTTAGATTCTTTGGGAAAGAGCAAAGTGTTGTCCAGAACAAGGACAGACAAGAAGTGGAGAGAATGGATGCTGAAATTTGTGTATTTTACTTTTCATTTTCCAGCTATGCCTTACACAAATATAATTCATGCTTTCTTCTCTACATTTTATTACCTCTCCAACTAACATATTACCACTGTAATATGTTTTAAAAACAAAACTTAGCATTCTGTGATGTGGTAAATCACTCATGGTCTGAATAATTTTGGGAGCATTTTCAAACATTTAACCAACTAAACTAAAAAGAGAAAAGAATCACGGAGTGATGTGAATTATGAAGGAATAGTTTGATCCATTTAATCCTACTGAAAGAATGAAGCTGTTTAAAGAATCACAAAGGCCTTTCCTTTAAAGCCTAAGAGCCTAGCATGCATTTCATACTTCTCTGTGACAGCTGATATTTCAACACATTTTATAGGCACGTAAGAACTTAAGAAGAGCCTGTTGAATCAGGCCAAAGGCCCACCTGGTCCTGCATCCTTTTCTCACAGTGACCAACCAGGTGGCTTTGGGAATTCTGCAAACACGACCCGAGAACCTGAACGCTTCTGCAGTTTCCAACAAGGCCCAATAGGTGCAGCCAGCAAGGAACATCGGAAGCTGCCTTAAAACAGTGTCACATAGTTCAGCGTTATCTACACTGACTGGGAGTTTAGCCACACATTGACTTTTGCCTTGCCCTGCACAGGCAGAGGTCTGAGCTAAAATGCTCCACGTCCAAGCAATTTTATTTTATTTTTCATATATTTTTTGCCCTGAGCTTTCCCCTGCTCTTTAAAGCTGAATTGGAGAAAACGTCAATTTGGGTTTTCCATAGGTTGATGTTCACTCTGATTCAGAAAAGTAAGTATGGATAAGCCCTGACAGTGGCTTTCCAGTGTTTCAGGCAGGAAGTCTTTCAAAGTCCGACCTTAAGATGTTGAGGGTGAAACTTGGGACCTTCTACACTCAAAGCAAATGCTCTACCGCATACCTGTAGTATGAACTGACTATGGACTGTGAAACAAGGTCCAGCATCTTTCATGCCTCGTTTTACACAGGAGTTTCAGACCCACAGATTTTCCTCAACAGATTACCTGCAGGATACCTGGCATGGAGAAAACGTTTGAAAACTGCTTTTATATGACAGCAGTTTACAGCACAACACTGTTCTTGTAGATGTGTTTGTTATTAGTGCATTACGGCAGTATAACGGGAAAATGGATTTATGGTAAGCAAAGCTACTTATTAACTCTACATCTTATTTGCATACTATCAGCGAATACAATCACTAAAATGTAGTATTACTAAATATTACTAAAATTTGTGATATTCCATCCATAACCAACAGCATCAGTTAATACATACACACACACACACACACACACACACACACACAGTGGTACCTCGGGTTACAGACGCTTCAGGTTACAGACACTCCAGGTTACAGACTCCACTAACCCAGAAACAGTACCTCGGGTTAAGAACTTTGATTCAGGATGAGAACAGAAATCGTGCTCCGGCGGCGCAGCGGGAGGCCCCATTACCTAAAGTAGTACCTCAGGTTAAGAATAGCTTCAGGTTAAGAATGGACCTCCAGAGCAAATTAAGTTCTTAACCCGGGGTACCACTGTGTGTGTGTGTGTGTGTGTGTGTGTGTGTGTGAGAGAGAGAGAGAGAGAGAGAGAGAGAGAATAAAATACACTTTTTGCAAAATGGTTGAGCTATTGTGACAAGTTTTTGTAATACTGCTGCTTTCATACACATACTGAAGGATAGGCTCCCACCAATTTATGCAATAAATCAGGAGCATAATGGCTCGATCAGCGCAATTTGTTTCACCTGCTTCTGCATCCCTATGACTTTTATGACAGACCAAAAGTTGGCTAGTGTACTGAAACAACATTTTAATGTCTCTGCAATAAGCAATCTGCTTACCAGTCAGCAATAATGCAGCATCAGATGCTTCCAGACTCTTCACTGGGTCTCAGTAAGTAGCCTTTACATTGAACAAGAGAAATCAGGACTCTCCCGAGATGTCTTACCCCTCTGGCCTGCAATTCATCCTCCTAATCCCAGATAGGTGCAACATGACTGTTCAGTGATGAAGGACAGGCACTCTCTCTTGGGTCACTGGGATACAAGTTCCAAGCCTAGTACTGAGAACTAGTTCTAGGCTAAGCAGGGAAACAAACACATTGAAAAGGCCTTTTGGCAACAGGTGGCTCTCATCAGCAAGGCTAACTACAAACAGCTTTAATTACAACACATTAAATCATCTCAACAATAGTCTAATATGGCGAGGTCTGTCTCAAACTGCTTACTAGCAGTAGCCTAACACTTTACTCCGTATTGTTGACAACTGGAAGTAGTGAAAAAGAATAAAAAAAAATATGATCTTGACACAAAAGAGTTGCTCATGTTACAAAAAAGCAGCTGAATCTTGTATTTACAAGAGGTCTTTGGACAGCATATAGCTATTACTGTTGAACAATGGGCACATATGTCTGCAGATTTTAAAAAAGAGAGAGAGAGGAAAGACTATCAGCCTTCGTTGTATAAAAAAAAAACACATTCAGAATTCCTTTCTAACAAACACCCGTAGAAATACTTGATGAATGGGCCCTGAGAGAGCACTTCTCATTGCCCTAGCATGGAATGGCTTATAGGCATACAACACTCCATCAATATAGAGAGCTGGCAGAATGAGAGGCAGGAAGGATGCTCTCAGACGGCATGCATCTGCTTACTAATCGCATGGAGTGCCTCGATTCTCTCCCCTCATTCATCGCCTGAAGAAAGTTCACCATATAGGAACACACCATCAACAGATGGCCCCTGGCTAACGGATTACTCAAGAGCAGCTTGTTAATTTACCCCAAATAAGCAGAATTACTGTCTTCCATTTGAATCCAAAATCCAGATCTGGGGTAGCAGATTAGGGTGCTAATACATTTACAAGCTTCTTCTTTTTTTTAAAGTTTGATTTTTTTAAAAAAAGTTACTGCATACACTTCCACAGCATAAGTGAGGCATTTTCTATTTATCTATGTTTTGGAGATAAATGCTACATGAAGTGGATTTTGAGTCATATGCTAATTAAATCATTTACCTCCTACCTCTGTTTTTCCCTCCAGGAATCTTTTGCATTGTACGTTTTAATTTAAAGAATTAAACTTTTATCACCTTTTCCTTATGGCTGTTTAAAAGTAAGAGCACCTTGCACCATTCTACTCTCATAAACCATGTAAAATATCCATTAAAACCTAATAAGCATTTAAAAATAATGTAGCTCATATTGTAATATTTGAAGTTTTCTAGCAGCTGAAAGCATCATTAACTTGAAGGTGTCCGTTTTCTTGAAAACCACATTTAAATTCAGAATTGTGCTTACTAAAGTTCTCTTAATACCAAGGTTAAAAAAGGGAGGGTGTTTTTTGTTTGTTTGTTTTAAGTAGATTATGTGGACATCGACTTTAAACTTTTGCCATCTTTTTAACAACACTGTATGCATCCAGTGATGTTTTAGATACATTTATAAACACACACACACACAATGTGTGTGTGTGTGCGCGCGTATAGTCAGTTTATACATCTAAAAAGTGGCAACAATTTGCATTGTTCTCTATTGGGAATTTGCACAAACTCCTCAGCTTACTGAATGTTATTTAAAAAGATCTGCGAAATAACATTGTCAATGAAATTAATATACTTTTCAAGGAGTCAATAGAGATCTCAAATAAATGGTCTGTTTATAAACTTTTGATCCATACACCTTTTTAAACTACTATGGAATGCTGTGGAGATCTCAAACTTAAACCTAACTTTGTAGAAGTACGTTAAAAGCTATTTTTTTCATAAAATAAAAAAGTATTTAAGAAAAGGTTTGTAAATCAAATCACACCAGAAGAGCAGGTAAGGAAAGAGACACATTCAGAAGTGAAGAACAACATCCCATACTGAAACTCAAGAGTGAACTTCAAGTCGTCATTCTTCTAAAGGCAACTCAACCATTGTTGGCATGGAGGGAAGGCTTCCCTCTTTCACACCTACTCATGGAAACCCCTTAACTGAAGTAGATACATTGCTTACCTAAAAATTCAGCAAGCTGCACTTGTTGATTTGGTGAGACTGGCCATTGCTTCATCTCTTACAACATGTGGGCAACACATAGTCCTCTGAAGCCTTTCATGTCTGCACAGGTACCCAAGCCACACAAACATAGCCTCTCCTTCTGTCAAACTTTTGGCAACTGTAAAGGGGAAGAAGGCTTGTGGGAGAGAGAACCCTGTATGCCTTCTACCCCATACATGTGGTAGTCCATCAGACAGTATAATTTATCCCTTCTGTGGTCCACCCTTCACCCTAGCTGGGAGCAGCTAGTATCATGCTGGGTGTCACAGGCGAAATCCCTGCTTTCAAAGCGTTTTCCTCATCCTGCATTCATAAAGCACTAATTTTTCATGTGCACTATAAAATGAAAGCAATATTAACAAGCTGTAAATGTTTATCACCTTTACTCATCTCCTATTAATCAGAGGAAACATGCAAAAACTAAAGCAGGCTTTAGCTAGATGCTTCTGCTTGGTTGTTGTGTTTTGTTTTAATCTGATGGCATTCTGACACATCTAGTCTGGTAGTGTTGCAGAATTCTTTGACATCCAGTCAGCTGTGCCTAAAGGTGCCATTATTTTAAAAGGCAGAAATTTAAATTACAGCCATTGAAACTTTTGCCAAAAAGACATTAACTTCCTGTTAGTTCAGCCTTTAGCATTTGAATGGTTCTAGACCACTCTTAAAAACCACTCTTAGGCAATCCTGATGGAAAGCCATCAGAGCTATTTTTCATGCTTATGGAATTAATGTTGAGAACTATTTTCTTTCTCCCCTGGTAGAGTGAAACAGCTGCTCAAAGAAAAAGAAAAAGAAAAACAACTTCAATACAAGCAATAGGATGTGTGTGTCATGTTGCCAATATGGCTTGTTCTTACTCTCAATGGTATCCATTGTATAAAAAGTGGTTTGGTTTGGAAATAATCTTACAGCTCTTCTTTAAGGGCTTTACAGCTCTGGGCTCACATTAGTCCCTTTTCGGAAGGGAAATTCATTAACTCACCTGCTGTTTTATGATGTCTCCGATGAAGTTCTACTATTACTGGCTTTTGTTATTTTAATTATTGTTGTTTACTGTTTTGATAATTTAATTCAATAATGTTATTGTATTACAGTGCATTGCTGTATTGTGATATATTGTATTTTTATGGTAATCTACTCTGGCAATTATTTTTAATAGAAAAGGGGGTTTGAATATTTTAAGTAGATTTTTAAAAACCCACTTGTTAAATAAGCCTTTGCATTTGTGGGTCTGGTGAATTCAAGATTCATTAGGTATAAACTTGTTCTTTATACAAACCATCCTATGAGTGGATATCTTTCTACCGTTCTACAGTCTCTTCTCAACATGTCTGCTCTACCAACAGACATATTTGGTGATGCAGTAGCACAGGCCCAATGGGTTTGGCAGTAATAAACACCTCCTTTACCAAGGTTTCCATGCCTTTGATCTGGAAAGAGGCAGCGATATAGTGCCTGATCATGGAAATGGAAATCTACTTGGGTAGTGATCACTTTGGTTTTTAATATTCTCATTGGGTATGTGCATAAGTTCTAGTAATGTAGCTCCAGAGCTTTGGATGAAAGTAATGATTGAAATCCCTTCTACACTGGACTTTAGCCTAGTTTCAGCATGGAAACTGTCTTGGTCATCCTAGTGGATGATCTACAAAATGAATAAGAGGGTGTGTAGGCTCCTGGCAGGGTTTGACACCATTGGCCTTTGGAGTCACCTTGAAGTGATGGAAACTGGGGCCATGGTGTTGAAATGGATCTGTTTATTCCAGGGATTTCTTACCACACAGAAGGTAGTATTGGGAGACTGCTCTTCTTCCCTATGGCATGTCACCAAGGGAGTTTCATTAGGTTCCACCTTATCCCACTGAGCTATTTAAAGCTATTTAACACTGAACCTGCTGGGGAAGGTCAAATGGAAATTTGGTTCCTGAAGTCATCAGGTATCCATGTTTACCTTTCATTTTTATATGAAGGGAGGCAGTTGAAATGCTGAAGAACTGCTTGACAGTTCTGAAAGACTAGGTGTGGTACAACAAGCTGAAACTCAGTCCAAACAAGTTACCATTAGATGAACCATTTACAGCTTTCCCTAGTTTAAAATGGAACACCAGCTATGGCCTTTGTTGACGAAGGTGGACCTTGGCATGGGCATTCTTGATTTAATGACTTCCAGATTAGGCTGCTGTAACATGTTCTATACAGGGCTACCCTTGGAAAATGTTCAGAAACCTCAATTAGTGCAGAATGCTGTCACCAGAATGTTGGCAAGAGCTAGGTGGTCTGATTTATTGTGCCATTTCTTTATGTCTTGCACTGGCTGCTGATTAGTTCCCAGGTCAATTCAAGGTGCTGGTCTTAAATCTTCAAAGCCCTTGTTGGCTTGGCACCTGTCTACTTTAGGAACTACCTTTCCCAGATGTTCCTCTCCATATGCTCAGATTATCACCTGAGACTCTGTTCTAAGTCCCTCAATGTCAGGAGATGTGACTGGTGTAAATTAGGGGTACAGTCCGTTTTCTCTTGTGCCATCTACCCTATGGAAAATTCTATCAAGTGGCCCCTTCACTTTTTAACGAATTCATAATAAATTTATATCTCCCTTTCCAAGCAAGGTTCCCCACAAAGCAGCCTCACTGCTTCAGGAGGTTGGTGCAGACCTGCTTTTTAAAAAAGACCTTTGGTTAATCATGTAGTTTTGCTGCCTCAGATCTGTGCTATTTTTTTCTGCTGCTGAAATTTGATATACAGATTGGATATGTTTTTATTATTATTATTTGAATGACTATTGAGAGTTTTGTTTTAGGGATTTTAAAAAAACTTGTTTTATTACTGTTTGTTAGTCACATTGAGTCTGTCAAAATAGTCAGGATAGAAATTTTAAAAATAAATTTGAATAAAATAAATATGTATTTTCATTGCAAGCAATGATGTGCTTGGGAGATGCAAAATTTGCCTGGAAGCTAAGAAAATCCAAGCTTAGTGTACAAAAATAATTGGATGACTCAAGTGATATTTAATTTATTATTTTGATTTAAAATGCCTGTACTGTTATTTCCTGATGACCACGCTCACACTTTTTAAAACCAAGGTGCTAAAAGTGACTGCTACATGTATTTTTTGTATTTCTACATGCATACATTCAAGCAGTGTGCTGTTTATTTTATGGACCGTAATGTCCTTTGGCTTAAAGTGATCAATTTTTGCCATATTTTTTGATCTACTGTTTCACTCAAATCAATTTCAATTTTTCTACTATTGCATGCCAGAGCAGCCACCATAACAGTTCCAATCCCAATCAAAAGTAACCTGAAGCTTCCCCCCACATTGTCTGCATGAAGCACAGAGACTTGCACCCCCTTTCAATTTTAGAGGAAACTATGGTGCAGTGTTGTGCTTGCAGATATTAACACAAAATCTCCCTCTTGGACTACTGCAATGCGCTCTACGTGGGGCTACCTTTGAAGGTGACTCGGAAACTGCAATTAATCCAGAATGTGGCAGCTAGACTGGTGACTGGGAGAGGCCGCCAAGACCATATAACACCAGTCCTGAAAGATCTTCATTGGCTGCCAGTACGTTTCCGAGCACAATTCAAAGTGTTGGTGCTGACCTTTAAAGCCCTAAATGGCCTTGGTCCTGTATACCTGAAGGAGCGTCTCCACCTCCATCATCCAGCCCAGACACTGAGGTCCAGCGCCGAGGGCCTTCTGGCAGTTTCCTCACTGCGAGAAGTGAGGTTACAGGGAACCAGGCAGAGGGCCTTCTCGGTAGTGGCACCTGCCCTGTGGAACGCCCTCCCAGCAGATGTCAGGGCAATAAACAACTATTTTACTTTTAAAAGACAACTGAAGGCGGCCTTGTTTAGGGAAGTTTTTAATGTCTGATGCGGTATTGTTTTTAATATTCAGTGGAAGCTGCCCAGAGTGGCTGGGGAAACCCAGCCAGATGGGCGGGGTATAAATAATAAATATTATTATTATTATTATTATTAACACAACTAGTATCAAACAGCAGTTTGAAGCATGGTTAGAAATGTGGTTGTGCTACCATGATCGGTGTTAGAGAATCAAATTTAGAAGCGCCTTCAGAAGTCATCCAGTCTGTGACCAACCTCTGGATGCTAGAAATCTACTCCTACAACAAGCCTGAAACACAGTCACCCAGACCTTACAGTGGTGCCCCGCAAGACGGAAAACCCGCTGCACAAAAGGGTTTTCCGTTTTTGAGTTGCTTCGCAGGACGAATTTCCCTATGGGCTTGCTTCACAAGACAAAAATGTCTTGCGAGTCTTGATATTTTTTTTCGCTCCCCCCCCTTTTTCTAAGCCGCTAAGCCGCTAATAGCCTTTTAGCAGCTAAGCCGCTAAGCCTTTAATAGCTGCTAAACCGCTAATAGCACTAAGATACTCGCGGAACGGATTAATTTCATCTTGCGAGGCACCACTGTACTTAAAGAAGAGCCCACCACCTTCTGAAGTAGTCTCATCCACGGTTGAACTTGTACCTTCAGGAATTGCTTCCTAATGTATAGTCTAAATATTTTTATTGTAGTTCGAACCTACTGGTTCAGATCCTATCCTCACTGATTTCAATGCAGCCATTAACACCGCATCACTGATAGCTCTCAAACAGCAGAAAAGAGACAACAGAAATACTGGGGAAAGGCAGGAGGAAAAAGATAAGGGAAACTGATACGAAATAGCGGTCTGTGTTAAAGAAGTAATTTTACTGCTTCCCCAAGTCCCTCCCCACAGCTCTGTAAAATAATTTTTTGGGGTTTAATAATTAAGTCACATTAGATATTTTGCACAGGGAGAAAAGAGATAAATGGAGGTGCTCTGCCTTCAACAGAACTGGGGAAACGACTTATGCATTGAAACAGGAAGATCTTTACATCTATGTGCAGTTCATGTGAGCATGGGAAAAGGATGGAGGTCCTGCTCAGCCTTGCTTGCTCCATTTGGATTTTCTTGTGGTATTTTGTGGAAGGTAAAGGCCAGTATTGGGAGTGACATTTATGAAACGTAACTCTAAAAAACCCAGAACACAAATCGCAATGCTGAAAGGTACTTTTAAAAAAAGAAAGGAAAGAAAAGTGAGTGACACTGTAAATGACATTCCCCCACCCCAACTTACTTTAAACTATTTTAAATAGCAAATTAGCCTGGCGCAGAGTGGATTTTTTTTCCCTTACAGGAGAGATGAAAGGTTAACTGTCTGAGAGAGAATAATATGTTTGACATCTATTTAGGGAAGAAAGGGTTTGTTAATAAAAGCAGAGCCCCACTTGATGTTCTTAATGCTTCTTAGTGTTTGCATACACTTCCAAATAATTAGGGAATCTTACACCCCCTTCTTTCCCTACAACAAAAAAAGAAGGGTAGGAATCCAGAATGGAAAATAAAAAAGCCATTTCAGACCCCAGTGCCTTGTTTGCTGGCTTTGACAGAGGTCCTTGGAGGTCGGAGTGACTGACAAGTCTTTGGTAGCTGAGGGACTGCAGATAATGCACATACCATCTCTTGAGACACAAGAGCTCTGAGTGCTACTCACCATATTTAATAGGGGAAGGAGAGGCAGTGGTTGGAACAATGCAGCGAGAAGGATGACTCAAAGATTACAAATAGCTTCCTCAGCCAATTAGTTCCAATTAGAAAAGCAGGAGGGTACTGTAAACCTTGCAGACAGCAACAAGTGCCTCCCCTAACTCGCTCTCTGGCTCTCACAGAGCTACTTTGGTAACCACTTTCTAGAATGCATCTCTTAACTGGCCAAGAATACTTGCCTCGGCTCCCCTGAGAGAAAATGTGTTGTACATGTCACTACACCAGTAAAGTTCCTTTAAAAAGGCAATTGCAGCTGGGTGCAAAGGCTTCAGTTTCAATAACCTATGGCAGCCCGAGCGCTCAGACTGGGATTTCATAAAGTGCAACTGAGAGAAAACCACAGTTTAAATAAAATGAGAAGCAGCATTGTCAACAGAACCCCATGCTGTGAGCGCACAACGGTCCTAGCAGGCAATCTTTTGAACAGGATAGCTATGAAGAGCGATGGGGTGGCATGCTATTTCTAGCACTAACACTCTGGATTTTGCAATATTTGGGTTATATTCCCTTCATGTGGATTGGTAGGCACTAGTTTTTCTTTGCAAGTGAATAGGATGCAATTACAAGAGGAAGTTTTGTTCCTCTCATAGAATCTGAGCATGCTTTCCTTCTCTGTCTTTCTGACTAATAACATCAAACTATTGTATTAAGCAGACTTTACATTTATTGAGGAAAATATTACCTCCTTTGGTGTGTCATTACATTAGCTTAGAGGCTGTGCTTTTCATTTTGCACCCAAAAAAGTACTCTCATTGGACTGAAGTGTGAAGCATCAGTTCCTACTTGCTTCAGACTATTTTTTCATCCTTAACTCCCACACACAACTGGAGACAAGTAGCAGCATCAACTGCCATGTTGAACTTCAGGTGCCTGATGAAGACTTGTAAAAAAAAATCAGCAGGCATTTTAAGTAAGCTTTTCTGATTTTTCTGGTTATTTTTAGCAAATCAGTATCCGTTTTGTATTACTTAGAAACCATGGTGCTAAGAGGTATAAAAATGTCTGAAATAAATAAATGCAGAAATTTAACTTCATGTTATGCAACACTTACCACAATGGTTCTCAATATGAGACATAAGCACACTCTGCCCATGTGGGAACTACACATATTTTAAGGTTTCCCCTGTTCCTGGGAGGCTTGCTTAGACAACACTGATATATGACTTGTCTAGGCAACAGTTGTCCATGCATTTATCTCAGGACTGGCATGTGCAGCCATAGGCACATCAGGCATCCATGAAAGATGCAAGTATCCTTTTCTTCTTCGTAAAGTGAAAAGCTGTTTGACCAACCACATACCACAAACCCTGCCTTTTTTTATCAGCCAAAATGACCTCACACCAGTCATATTCAAACAATCAGAGTGCTCAGTGTTTTCTAGAATGCATTAATTAGTTAAAATGTTTTGGGGATACCTTCGCCAAGAAAAAACCTTATACATAAGACACTACTGTGAAATACAAATAGCATTATTCTACATTTAAAAAACAACAACCGCTGTTACAGAGGGCACATAGGAAGCTGTCTTATACTGATCCAGGCAACTGGTCCATCACATTCAGTGTGGCTTGCACTAACTGGCAGCATTTCTCCAGGGTCTGAGATGGGACATTTCCATCCCTACCTGGTGATGCTGAGAACTGAACCTAAGTTATTTTGCATGCAAAGAAGATGCTCTGCTGCTGAACTAGCATTTCATTTATAGGTATCGAAAATCAACCAATATATTTAAGGTTCAGTTACTTTATAAACAAATCATGAGTAGATGGTTGAAAAAGTAGTTTCACTTAGGTATTTACAAAGCAGAGAAGACACTTTAGAAGCGTTTTCAGTTCAGCAGCGCTAAAATCTAAACTAATGAAGGGAAGAAAACCTACAGTGTGTTTCTTCCCACCCTGCTTTGAACCATAAATGCTGTTCTGCTGCCAGTACCAAGCTAGGTGAACAGTGCAGCTATGACACAACACAGGTACTTAACTTTTACAGAATTTTTCCATCTTTGGAAACCTTTTTAAAAGGAGCCCTCATTTAGTCACAGAGGGACTGCCAAGCCATTTCAACGTCAGCAATGACCCAGCCATAATCACAAAACACACATGTAAATACCAGGTTTCTTCTGAGCCAAGTTACTTTGATGCTTCATAAATCACAAGGCTATGCCGAAGTAAACAAAAAGTGTTTTCACAGTGTTCTGAAACTGTATTTCTTCACACCAGCTAGGTGTGATAAGGTCTGCATATAGCACTGTGGGCTTTTCACTAAGGGCCATAGATGGAGAAAGGCCACACAAAAGCCCTATTCATGCATTCCAAAGAATATAAGGACTTAAATCGAGGAGGGGGAGTATCCTGACCTTCAGAGGGACGTTCCTATGGGAGTTTTGAAGTGCATTTAATTGAACTTGCTTACAAGTCCCTTCCGTATCTTCCAGCTCTGTGTGAAGCACATATGCCCACTGCATGCAGAAACATTGGAGGCAGTGGCTGTGTGTACATGCATGCTCCTTGCTCCACAATTTAAGCCCTCACAAGTTCTTTTGCTGTCGTGAATAGGACTAAACTGGCCCAAACCTTCCAGGAGAAATTGCAGATAGTCACGAATGTGTTAAAATCAGAGGTGCGCACAGGCAACAAGGTCCAGTTCAAACCCTTCACTTGGGAAAACAGCACAGTTTGGCTTGGAATGATTCAGAGACGGGCTAACTTGGGAAAACAGAAGCTGCATGCCCCTGCCGCTTAATATTATGGGAAATTAAACCAAAAATGGCTAAAACATTTTTCGCTTTTTAAGAAAATTTGATAATTTGATATTAGCAAGCCTATTTCATCACAGTAATTAAAATGATATGTGTTAAATGTATTTAACTTAAGGCTGCTGCATCAACCTAGATTTTCAGTCATAACTGTGAATTTCCTTTGGCAGATTTAGCACTGACCATTGCTTTTACTTAACTGTAACGGTTTGTTGTGAGAAGTCATGACTGCATGCATCTTTGGGCTGCCTGCACTATGCATTACCTAAGCCAAAGGAATATCCCCCTTCCACCTATCTGTAATGTGAAGGCCTTGCTCTTAAATGGTGCTGCCTGAGTTTAGGGTGGGAGCTGCTCAGCACAAAAGTAAAAACTGTTTTGAAGACATGGCTGAAACCCCGATCCTTCCCACCGAAAAGCAGAATTCTTCAGTGCTAAAGGGGGGGGGGACTGAGGACTGACCTCTACATTCATAAGGATGAGAAGAATTTTGGGCGTGAAAGACCTGAGTAGTCATGCTTCTAAAATATGTCTATTTATATACATTATTTCAATATACCCTTCATGCTACCATAGCATTTCAGTGTGCTGACATGACTTTTCGAAAATGCTATCTAGAGACTGTTCAAAGCACATAATTGAATAACATTCCTACACTTCTCCGCAAATTCAAATCAGTAGTCGATGAACATATTTCCAACAACATAAACAAAGAGCATTAGATTAAAATTATAAAATCATTATATTAGTCCTACAAGAAGAAGAATGAGGCTTATTTATTGTCTGTAATCAAATTTTTAACGGTGCAAGAAATTACCTACTTAATAAATTAATTTGCATTCCTCAGTTCTACATTTTACTATCAGCCTGGTGAAAGAATAAGTATTGTTAAGCTACAATATGCATTTCAGAAGTTCCCACACTAAGGAATGTAAATGGAATGTCAAACAGGATGGTACTTAAATACTCCCACCCTCACCATATTTAGGACTCATTTAGCATTTTATCTACCTGTTTAAGTGACAACTCTACCACATAGCTATGGAGAGGAGCAGGGTAAACATCACCCTATAGTAACACGTCCTCCTTTAAAATATTTTTTTTTTAAAAAATGACAGAATGACTGTGGCCTTGAATCACAGTACCCTCAGTTCTAGCTAGGAGCATGTTATTCAGAGCCCATTGAATGGAAATAAACAGTTGAATTACCTGAAAATAAGAACTGGTAGCACTCTTCCAATTAAACATTACAAAGCTTTTCCATAAAAGAATTGCATTTAAAAAAACATAGATATGAGAGTTAATGTATTGCTATTAACTTTTGTTATTATAGTGTGATGCTATTCATGCTCACTCAGAAGTGAGTTGCATTGAGCTCAACTATATATAGGACTGTAGCAAGAGACGTAAAATTTGACTGCATAGGCACATCTCTAGCCAAAGGGAGTTCTCCCAGATATCCTTTTTCTTGGTTTTTAAAGCCACACGGAGGGACAGAAGGTATATACCACCTAATCCTATGAAGACTGAGGATCTGCAGAGAAATCAGTTTGTAAGCTGTAGATTCTAGGTCACAAACCCCCAATATCCCCTCAGCCACTTATTTTTCCAGCTTAGTCTGTGCCTTCCCCACAGAGAGGGACAGATGGCACCAAGCAAGCATATCACAAGATAGATATATTTTTTGTAGTAGTGATTAGTCTGGATTGGAAAACAACATACGGTGAATAATTTGCTCTCTTTTTTCTTTTACTTGTCTTAACCCAAACACATTGACCTCCACCAAAGTCAGAGGTCCCAAATGTGTCCTTCCCCCTCAGACCTTTCATCTGCTCCTTTCATTCCATTCTCTGGGCACAGCACAAAGGTCCTTAAAAGCTACGACATAAAATAGCAACATACGACAGCTACCGTGTGGAAATGAATGAATCACACAGGTCAATCTGGAGCCCAAGCACAACATCTGGGAAAGCCATTCATCACTAAGGCAGTGCTGTGCAGACTTGATGAGTATGTAGCTGTCACAGATATGCAGAGCCTTCCTCTTTATCTCCATCAACACATGTATCATCTTTCCTACAATTCTAGCAATGAGGCACCTGGTCTCTAAGATGGGTGGCAACTACAGTAAGTTATTGTCCAAACTATTCCAGCTGAGCATTACAACTGGACAACGTTAGCAAGCTTCCCTTTGTATCTGCCATTGCATCCTTCTGGACGGTCTGGAATATTTATTTCATCCATAGATTTGAGTTGTGCTAATATATCTCACGGACCTGGTTTGGAACCGTCAGAGCAAATCTGCGAGGGCGTGTCCTTGCAGGTGTTGTTCCACATTCACAAAGATTTAGTTAGTTACAACCCTATGTTTTTATTGATTCCCAGTTAACATGAAAGCAATTCAACATCTGCAAAAAATAACTATGTGATCCAGAGAATAAGCAACCCACCGGTTTCCATGAATACAAGGAGGTATGTGCAGGAAATGTGACCATCACAGAAGGCTCACTAGCATTCTTCTTAGTTTTGCATGAAAAGTTGGGTTGCCCAGATAGAATCATGGAATTGTAGACTTGGAAGAGCACCCTGAGCACCATCTAGTCCAATACCCTACAATGCAGGAATCCTGCCCACAGCCATCCCTGGGTGGGGTCAAACCACCAACCTTCTGCTTAACAGTCAGATGCAGTGACCCACTGAGTCAACGACTAAGGCTACAATACTAACCATGTCTACAGAATTCTGTACGGGCTTCTTCCGGGTTAAGTGGGGCTAAGATAGCAGCCTAACTATTTTTACTGCTACAGATATTCACTTTTGGGGGAGATTGATTCTATGGTGAAACAAGCCTTGTTGCTCGATTCTTCTCACTCTTTGTTCTTTCCAGCTGAGTTTCCATTCAGCTGCCCCTGCAGTTGTGTGCAAATCTTTGGAGTTATATCATCCTTTCCCTCCAATCCGAAATGTATTTTTCTACAAGCTGCCAGAAAGGTTGCTTTTCAAAACAATGCCTCCTGTGTATCCTTTGCTCAACTGCATGGGGTCCCTCTCAGTTCTGTAATAGGATAAAGATGGTACAACATTGTTACAGCAACAATATTACTCCTTTGAAATCTCTTGCCAAAAGATTTTAGAGTGCTGAAATTAACGTTAGTTGCCCACAGCCCGTAATGTACGTTCTGGCTGCCATTCACTCACATTTTGATACAATACCAATTTGAGCAAGAAAGAAATCACCAGAAGTCAAAGATAAATGCACAGTATTCTAAAGAAGAGGAAAAAAGAAACCTGCCTGTTTGATCAAAAACACCA
Organism: Podarcis pityusensis; assembly: GCF_964106645.2. Classification (NCBI taxonomy): domain Eukaryota; kingdom Metazoa; phylum Chordata; class Lepidosauria; order Squamata; family Lacertidae; genus Podarcis; species Podarcis pityusensis. The sequence goes on from NC_138036.1 coordinate 41,155,819, forward strand.
AATGAGCCTAGCTGCGCTTTCCCCAACTTCTTTGGCAGGAGACTGAAGTGAAGATAAGAGAGCTTACATAGCATAAAGCACTAATTTGCAGAGTTTAATGCAAAAGATGCACAAAAATAAACCAAAAACCAGATGGCAATCAATTGTGAATGATGAAAGAAGACTGGATGTCCCTCACTTTGATATTATTTCTCGAGAATTTTAAAATTAATTTTATAACTGGCAGAAGCACAGTTTGCCATAGTTTTCAGGATATAGTTACTTCCTCCTCTTGTCCCGAAGTCCATCAATATATGTATATATTGACTGAAAACATGTAAAAGGGAATCTTGGTCATATCAAGACTCCCTTTTGTCATCATTTTAATAAATATACATAAGTGCTACTGTACACAGGTAACCTGGGCAAAGTGGGCAATAGTCTGACGATAGCATCAAATTAAAAAAACAGAAGAATGGCAAGTTGCTAATGCAGTGGTGTAACTCCACAAACAAGGGCATGCAATTCTGAACCTACTTCCCCAAAACTGGTGGGGTGGGGGCGAATTGGCTAGAGAGAATTTATCATACATCTCTACTGATCACATTAGTTCACTGGAAGCGAATTCACTCAAGCAGGGCCAGTGTAATAAATAACACCCTATTAGTTTTTAAATCTTATCATTAATTCTGAGCTGTCTGACCTGAGGTGTCAGGCACAAAGGCCCATAGTGCAGAATATGCCCCCTATGGATACATTCACCACAATATCAGTATTCCAGACCAGTCTGAGCGAAACCAGTTTACAAAATGTAATAAGCAAGCAGTTGGGTACCCTACCTTAACTATACAAAACGTGAAACAGCAGGGAGCCGTCTAGATTATTGAATTTCACTGGCAGCGTCAATATTGACAAGAGTCGCTGAAAGCTGGGAATTACCTTATCCATTTTACTAGATAGACTGAAAATTGGTCAACAAGTGAATAGAGGAGAACAAGGCAGATGGCAAAAGTGAATGGTGTTAAGAATGTTGTTGGTGTTAGGTATAAAAATAATTTGTTGCAAATTAGGTTGCAAAATGTGACAAAGATGGGTGTGGAACTTCAAAAACTATGCAAGTTGTATTAAGTTGTATTGCATACTAAAGGTCTCAGGCTCAATCTTCAACATTACCAATATTTTTTTTTAAAAGGTAGCAGTGGAAAGGCTTGTCAATGTCTGAGACCTGGAAAGACACATCCCACTCAAAACATACAATACTGTGGTAGATGGATATCTACCAATAGATATCTACTGTGATAGATAGACTGATCTGGTAAACGTCACCTGCCTAAGCTTTGTGTACACAAAGATAACCGTGAGCTGCACTCTCATTCTTTCTTATCTCATTTGTTCACTAAAACAGAAACCTGTACTTTCCATCTGCCACAGTTATATTGGACACACTAAATTTGTATAATTCATAAAATATTATATTTGAGATTTAAGTTAAGTCAGTCAGACCCAAACCTCACAAGAAGTCAAGTCCAGTTTGCCCCTATGCTACAACCTTATTAATATTGGAACTGCAGTTCTGAAGATTAATAATATCTACCTGAACTGTCTGGTCAAACTATATCCTTAACATTAGCATTCAACTATCTATCCGACAGCTAGCTGTAATAGCTGATCACATGCAGTCAGTCCCATTAAGAGGAAACAATGAAAACAAATTAGCAAAGATTACATTCTTCATTTAGAAGGGAACAGTAGCAGAGTAAATCCAAAGGCTTATAAATGAGTAGCTCGGCATGTTACTCAGCCCAGCTGTTTTAATGAAATAGGTACAGTATACATGCAGATATGCAAGCGGAATATCTGTTTATGCTGAGATTTCTACATTCAACTCACTTTGCACAGTACACAAATGGTATATATGGAGCCAAGCTCTATTTAAATCACTCAGTAGCTCAGCGATAGACCTCAAGCTTTTGCATACAAAAGACCACAGGTTCAATCCCTGGAATTTTTTAGGAGGGCTGGGAACTATTTCAGTCTGAAACCCTGCAGATCCACTATTGACCAGAGTTGATCAGGGATGCAAAATGTGTGGTCTTCTAAATGTTATTGGACTACAACTCAAAACATACTTGGCCATTGGCCATGCTGGATGGGCTGATGGGAGCTGGAGTTCAACAACATCTGGAGAGCTGTAGGTTCCCCATGCCAAGACAATAAATGCTAAGCTAGATGAATTCAAGTTATGATCTCATATATGGTAGCTTCTTATGTTCCTAAAATCACCACCCTCCCCTACGAAAACGATTTTGAAGTATTATTTTAAGAAATTATATAGTTTGACCTAGAAAATGTATGGAACTGGAAAAGCTTTTGCCAAGCAGGTACTGCTCTATTCTATTGGTCAGACCACAGCTGGAGTAGTGTGTCCATTTCTATGCACCACAATTGAAGGAGGATATTTACAAGCTGGAACATGCGTAGAGGAGGGCAACTGAGATGGATTCAGGGTCCGGAAACAAAGCCTTAAGAGAAACCATTGAGGGACCTGGATATGTTTAGCCTGGTCAAGAGGACACTGAGAGGAGATATAGAATCATAGAGTTGGAAGGGACTGCGAGGATCGTCTAGTCCAACCCCTTGCAATGAAGGAATCTTTTGCCCACTGTGGGGCTTGAACCCAAGAACCTGAAATTAAGAGGGCTGTCACATGGAGGATGGAGCAAGCTTGTTTTTTTTTTCTGTTCCGGAGGGTAGGATCTGAAGTAATGGCTTCAAGTTACAAGAAAGGAGATTCCAATTAAACAATAAGAACTTTCAGATGGTAAGAACTGTATGACCATGGAACAGACTCCTTCATAAAATGGTGGGCTCTTCTTTCTTGGAGGTTTTTAATCAGAGGGTTGGATGGCCATCTGTCATTAATGCTTTAGCTGAGATTCCTGCATTGCACAAGGTTGGACTAGATGACCCTCAGTGTCTCTTCCACCTCTACAATTCTATGATAAATCTAAGGTTTTTTTTTTAAAAAAGGAGAAAAAAATTAAGAACAACAATAGCTTGTGGTCAAATTAAATGCTGGAACATAAAACAACATACATTCTCTTGATCACACTGTATATGCATGTTTTATTCCCCCTTCCACTTATTTCCCACTGCATATTTTGGGTATAATTCCTCAGACACGTTTTCTGTGTTCTCAATTCATTTCAATAGGGTTTGTGTGAGAAAGATTCTACCAGTAATCTACCAATGCATCTCACTCCATTCATGTGAAACAGAAAAGCTTTTCTACAAGTTTAGAAGGGAAGACACCAATATGCAGATAAATTTGTACTATGAAAAGAACAAAAGGTGCATTTCAGAGCTGTGTATAAAACAAAGTAGTATGGAATAAAATGTTGTGCAAAAGATACATTATTTTCAATCTAAATGCACTGTCTGGATTACAAAAAAATAAATAAACCTTACTGCCAGAGTAACTGGTAAGTAAGTGGATTCTATGCCACCTAATAATAATGATAATGATAATGATGATAAAAAATAAATGATGATAAAAAGCAATTTTAAAAGCACTGGGTTGGGGTTTTTTTGGCATTTTTGTAAACAAAAAAGCTCGATTTCAGTGGTTTCCTATATATTTAAAAAAGACTCAATAATTTTGGGAATTTATAATAAAAAATTCTTTATACCCCACCCTGCCCTTCTGGATGGGTTGCCTCAGCCACTCTGGGCAGCTTCCAACACATATATAAATAATAATAAAACATCAAACATTAATAGTAGCAATCTGATCCAATATAAAAAGTCACAATAAGTCAGTCTTTCTATCCTCCTCCTGATAAGGCAGTATGGTCAATACTGCTACAGGACAGAGTAACATCTTTTATTGATAATTTTAATGCTGGGGGTGGTGGGTTGCAAACCATGAAGTGCTATATAAATTTTGTTAAATGAAACAAAGTAATATAAATGCCTATTTCTTATCTATAGCAAGCCAAGTCCACTGCAACTCGAATACTGCATTAAATACAGTTATCCAAAATATGCCTTAAGGTTACTTTAACTACTACTTGTATCTAGGGATACCGTTCCGTTTGAACAGCCTAAGAATGTGAACAGAATTCTTAGAGGATGAGGTCAACACTTGTGTGCTTGACCCTTGACCCTCCCTTGCTGAAGGCAGACAGAGGTCAGTAGCTGAGTGGGAAGTGGGGGGTGGTGATATCTGTTTACTTGAGAGAAGGGAAAATACTAACACATTTTAAAGCAGCTGTGGTAAAAATCCTTACTGGACCATCATAGTGGATAATTTCCAGACAGATTATAATACTCCATTTTTGTATAAGGTGTTGCATGGAATGTAGAAACCCAGTTATTATTATTTTTCTGAATTAAATAGATAACATGGATGCATTTTTTATTTGTTTTTTCGTCTAGTTTCAGATTGCTGAGATGGAATTGGTTGCCCTGGCAGGTTATCTATGCCAGGAATGAGACAGGGAGAGTGTGCCCCAATTGGTTCTGCTGGATGTCATAGCAGCTTTCAATACTGTCTGTCACAGTATCCTTCTGGGCTACTTGCTTCAGATGGGACCCCGAGAAACATGCCTAGAAGATTGTGGTGCAAGAAACTTCCACTTGCTGTCTAGCAGGATTCCATCTTGCTGTTCAATATATACAGGAAACAAATAGAGGACATCACCTGGAATCTTCTGTCGTCAATATGCTGACAATATGCAGATCTACTTACGCTTTACATCTAACTCCGTGCAGAAGCAGTGGGGATTCTGAACCACTGTCCAAAACTGGTGATGGGCTAGATGAGACTAACAAACCAAAACTTATGGGATTACTGTAACATGCTGTACATAGGACTGCCTTAGAAGACTGTTCACGAACTTCTGCTGGTTCAAAACACAGCAGCACAACTCCTTAATGGGCGCTGGCACAACTCTTCTTTTATACCAGCTGCTGTGGCTGCTAGAACATTTCTGGGATCAACTCAAAGTGCCGGGTATCACCTTCAAAGCTGAACTGCTCTGGCAAATTCCATCTGCTACATTTAGCAGGAGAGGCCATTCAATGTTTACCATCGCCATCAGAAATGTGCTCTCTCCTTAGTTGTTTTTTGTTATACAGTACTAGTTTTCTTGTTTCAGCAACCCTTTGACCTCCCTTATGCAATTTGGCTTTTCCTCCCAATAACTTTTTAAAAACTTGTTGTGCTTTTCTGTTTTCAAATTGTTATATTGTCATTTTTTAAAAAAACGTATTGGGCTAATTGCTTTAGACATTTCATTAACAACTCAAAAGGAGGGATAGGTAAAGGCAAAGGGACCCCTGACCATTAGGTCCAGTCACGGACGACTCTGGGGTTGCGGCGCTCATCTGGCTTTACTGGCCAAGGGAGCCGGCATACAGCTTCCGGGTCATGTGGCCAGCATGACTAAGCCACTTCTGGTGAACCAGAGCAGTGTACATAAACGTCGTTTACCTTCCCGCTGGAGCAGTACCTATTTATCTACTTGCACTTTGGCGTGCTTTCAAACTGCTAGGTTGGCAGGAGCAGGGACTGAGCAACGGGAGATCACCCCGTCGCAGGGATCTGAACCGCCGACCTTCTGATCGGCAAGCCCTAGGCTCTGTGGTTTAACCCACAGCACCACCCGTGTCCCTTATAAAGGAGGGATACTAACCTTAAAAATAAATGTAGTAACTGGACAGAGCTAAGTGAATTATTTTGTTTTTATTTCTAGCAAGTCAAATGGTGCTTTGTTACTTTCTCAACTCTTTTGTCTTACAACCTTCCACCTTGCATTACTTATTCTTATACACGTGCCTCTATACGAAGACTGCAGACCTGATGTAGCTACATATCCTGCACTGGTAAGTACCCAGAGGTTGTTTATTCTTTCATAAAATTGTAGAACGATGCATATGCTGCACAGTCATCCCCACATGTTTGGAATCCCCACCCACCCCATTTTTTTAACAGGATTTATATCCTACTTATTCACCAAAGCCTTTAAGTGGTTTACATAAAATATACATTAAAATTACCAATAAAATCAGATGTTATAAACAATTTAGCCTAAAAATTATATATAAATTGTAAAATAAAATTTCCCATTAAAATGCAAATTTACATGTCTGGGTAGGCTTTTAGCAGGTGCAAAAAACAGTACCGCGTGCCTAATATAAATGGACAAGGAGTTCCAAAGTATAGATGCTGCCACACTGAAGGATTAATTCCTTGTAAGTGCAGAACAAACCTTGGTCACTTGGGGAAAAAATACATCTGTTCTTAAACAAAATTATGTCTGACATAAAACATGAATGAGCCCAGTGCTATCACAAACCAGGGCTGTTAACAATGCATTTTAAACAAAATGAAAACTGTTTATTTGGCAGCTTTGCCTAGAAAGGGTAAAGGGACCCCTGACCATTAGGTCCAGTCGTGACCGACTCTGGGGTTGCGGCGCTCATCTCGCTTTATTGGCCGAGGGAGCCGGCATACAGCTTCCGGGCCATGTGGCCAGCATGACTAAGCTGCTTCTGGCGAACCAGAGCAGCGCACAGAAATGCCATTTACCTTCCCGCTGGAGTGGTACCTATTTATCTACTTGCACTCTGACGTGCTTTCGAACTGCTGGGTTGGCAGGAGCAGGGACCGAGAAACGGGAGCTCACCCCGTCGCGGGGATTTGAACCACCAACCTTCTGATCGGCAAGTCCTAGGCTCTGTGGTTTAACCCACAGTGCCACCCATGCATAAATATAGTTAAGTTTCCAATAGAGGAACTGTGTACAAATTTAGGCTCCCCCACCTGTTCTTAATCTCTGAATTATAGTTAAGGTATGAGCTGATCTATGTCTGCATCAGCCCTTTGTCCCTATTGACAAGGTGTGATTGTGTGAGGATTTTCTTTTAGCTCAGTTCAACTACCAAAGTTCAAAAATATCCCATGTAATGTGAAAGTGCTCACATAACAATAGATACTGCACACAAAGTGTGGAATGAAGGTGAATGGGACGGGGGGGGGGATTAATTGAAGGGAACAGGGAAGGAAATAACTTAGTTCAAAATCAAAAGGTAAACATTTAATAAATTAATAATAATCCTTTCAGAGCTAAGTATTTTTTTCCAAATTCCTGCTCCTCAAACTATCCAGAATGTGCAATTGTGCACGCACACGCACACGCACAAACACTATAATTTCGAACAAGAAGAGCATGGTGAAATGTATCTGTGCATTTCTACTAAAAATAACCAAGCATAGACACTTTAAATATTGGAGTATACAACATCAAATTATTTTTTTTAGCCAATAAATGTATCAATGTTTAAGCTGAAACATGTTAAGCAATAGGTCCTGCCCTCAAACATTCACTCCTAAATATATTAATGGTGTGAGCTTTAATTTATAAGGCATTGTTTTGTTACCACTGAAATCAAAACTTCTGTTTACTACACAGGAAGAAGCTTTACTTAATATGCTTGCTGACAGATGTGTCCCTCCCCACTCACCACACCTGAGTCACAGGTTTTCCTCCTTTTGTTCAAATTACTGGAAGAGGGTTGGGGGGGATAATGGAATGATGTGGGATTCCAATGTGTAGTTTTGAGATAGCTGTAATAAGTTTGAAGTTTATAGGAAACTTGGATAATTGTCTGAAAGCAGTAAGTGATGAGACAAGGATTGTTGGGAACACGAGAGTATCAGAAATCAGTGGGTGGCTACTGATGAAATAAATTTAGTGTCAATGAATGATTGACTTCTTTATGTAAGGAACCTGGAAACATTTTTGGAAAACCACACCTCAGAAAACTGTAGCACTCTAAAAATGTCACATCCAATCAATAATTCTAGAACTAAGCACTTGTATGTAATAAATAACATTTTGGCCACTAATTTCAAAAGAGAAGGTCTGTCACTTGGCAAATCACTTCTACAGTTTGATTTACAGAATTTACCAGGGTTTCATTCTGATGTCAGTTCAAATGTAACAGCAACCTATGGTTTGCTGCAAGTAGGGGGAACTGTAACACAGAGTCAAATAAAATCTGGAGGATTGGGCTTCCGGTCGAAGATGGTGACGAGGTAAGACGCATTTGCCGGAGTTCATTTCGAATCCTCCCTAAAATCTGTGTTGTGGCACCCAGCCTTTCAAGTTCTTGCTGAAGATTGTATCAGAGTGCTGGAACCCATGCCAGGAGTTCACATTGCTGATAATTGTAAAGCCTGCATCGTAAATCAGCTTTAATGAGCAGATAATTGTATTCTCCGGCAGCCTTGGAAGCAGCCTTTGACTTACTGGTTTTCCGCCAGCTTACAGCCAGCTGTATTTCTATTTCTACCACCTTTTATTACCTTTTAAGCACTGCTATTTTAAAAGACTCATAATGATGGGCCAAGGCAAACGCCTAAGGGATTGTGACGAGGCTCTGTCCTCCCCAAGAGCCAAACAATTAAAAACCGACCCCCCCGTGTCTGGCAAACGGAGTGACCCCACTGAACACTACTATGGGGTGAAAACTCAGAACCGTTTCTACCCTCTAACGTCTCCAGAAACGACGTCAACACCAGAGGAATTATTTTTACCTCAGACTAAAACCACGGACGGCAAGCTTGGAGGAAGAGGGAGTGTCCCATTGAGGGTGGTGCAGGACGCTGGAGCTGAGGACTGCGCAAGACAAGAACAACAGGAACATCTCCATCTTGTGGTCAGAACCCTTAATTGCATATTCAAGAAGATTGATGTGCTATCCTCCCAGCTATGTAACCTCGAACAGAAAATTGATAACCTCTGGTCAGAGTTTAAACCAACTGTAGATACGGGGGACTTGAAGTGCCAGAGGTCCTTACCTCCAACCAAAAAAAGAAGTGTGATCCCTAAATATAAACCAAATCCTGCACTGAAACATCAAGCGTTGTCCCTGCAACCTAAGAAAATCTGCCTAAACATCGGGGCAGGGTCACCAAGGTGGCTTACTCTGAGTGGAGTTAAAAAGCATCTAAGCAATCTCCTAAACATAGAAATCTCACAATGCGATCTTATTGCAGTATTACCTTTGAACCAACACCTCAGGCAACAGAAAGTGATGCTTGCGTTTTACTCTCCAAGGATCCCTTCAGCTATCATCAGGCAGAAATCACTCTTGGCTAGGTATGATATCATCCCAACAAGAGTTTTTATGGATAGCATGACCCACCCCCTTCTACTTGCCGGCCACGGCACGGAGCAGACTCTGTCGGAGAGGTCAGGAGTACCTCGGGACATCGAGCCTCCTCTCTCGGAGGATATCCACCCGTACCGAAACTGGACTTACCCTACGCCCCCACGAGCTTTAAAGAAACCCACTGGCGCAAGTAATTCTCTGACCCCGCCGGAGGAAAGAGAGCTTTTAGCCACCTTTGGCGACCTTCCACCGAGAGAACAACAAGAAATAATTGATAGACTAGAAGTACTAAATCATCAGCTCATACATGTCCAGAAGAACGGAAAAGTCCTGCCCACTTTTCAGGATATCCCTGCCAGCTTTTCGGAGTCGTGTTTTAAGGAAGCAGGAAGTCTTCCTTACCTTAGTCCAGCTCCTAAACCCATGCCTCCCCCTCTTGTGGGCAAAACCCACCGACGCTTGGCAGACCCAGGTCTTGCCTCACAAGTTGGCCTCTCATCCCAACTCTTGATAAATTTTGACTCGCCCTCCAAGAGTCCCCCGCTGAGGAGTGTAACTCAGAGTTCCTTCCACCAAAACAATTCCTTACCATCTAATCCATCAATGCCGGAACTGGAGTCTTCATACTCCCCTGAGCGGCATAGACCCGACATACAAACGGTACCAGTACGCCGAGCATCCCCCGTACCTTCGCCAGTACCAGGTCAGGGGAGTGCTCCACCTACATCAAAAAATGGCCCGGATTTGATTGAAGACCCGGCCGGACATATAAACCAAATGGTTTCATCGGCGACCTTTGGACCTCGCGGTGGGGCAGTCTCAGCAAATCCAGTGGAGTTTCCCACTGAAGTGTCCGCCCTTGGGTTAGCCAGCGGGAGACCCGTTTTGTCGCCCCAGCCAGAATACCTCACTACCAACTTTAAGACTAGGTACCTTCAGCAGGTGCCTGCCATGCAAAGTAAAATAACTGACTTTTTTGTGGGGTCTGCCTTGCCTCCAAAGGACTCACATTTCTCCCCGAAATGACAGCGAATTGGTCACAACAGGAACTCCCCCCTATCAGTCCTCAGCTGGAACATTGCGGGCTGGAGGGGAAAAAACTTGACCCAGAATTCTTGGAGTATATTAACCTGTTTCATATTATCTTGTTCCAAGAATCGTGGGAAGTAGAGAAAATTGCCCTAAATGGCTTTGAGCTTCTAGAACTCCCTGCCTGCCCCTCTCAGAAAGGAGGCCGCCCCAAAGGGGGCCTAATAATAGGCATCTCCCTCAACCTACATTCTAAATTTACTCTAGTACAGGCCTTGCCTCCTTACGCCCTTACCGGGCTGATTGAGGGGGAAAAGATCTCACTTCTAGTTACAAATGTTTACTTGCCACCTGGGGGTTCTTCCTCCGAACTGGGCTCTAAATGGGGCTCGCTAGAAGAGCATTTGCTCTCATGCTATGTTAAGTTTCCAAACACCCCGGCCATAATAGGTGGCGATTTTAACGCCCGCACAGCAGCAAATTGGGACTCGCTGACCAAAGCTAAATGGTGGGTTACCCCAAACCTTGATAATTATGATCTGGAACATATCATGAGGAGAACTTCTAAAGACCAACGAGCAAATGAGGCTGGAGTACTCCTCTATCAAATGGCCATCCGTTTAAATCTGGTCCCCCTAAACGGCACATGCCTCCCTGATATTCCAGGGGATTTCACTCACCTGAGCGTCAAATCAAACAGCGTCCTCGATTACCTGTTGGTCTCCAGTGATCTACTTAAGTGTATTTCCACCTTTAAGATCGAGAATGTACAATCTAGTGATCATCTTCCTCTGGTAGCCAAGCTTTCCCTGAACTGGCAGTCGGAGGCCCATAGACATGCGACCCAGATGGTAACCAACGAATCTCTCCAAGTAAGAGGAATCAAATGGTCGGAGACCCAGGCTCAAAGGTATCAGGAATTCTTTCAAAAAGAAATCCTCGGGCCCCATTCCAACATAGGCTCTGCCTCAGATGAGCATAGCATAGTGTTGAAACGCTTCCACCATCATACGACTGATCTTACGTCCTTCTTCAGGTTACCACCCAAAATATTAAATCGAAACGAGTATACTTACGGTGCCCCCTGGTATAATTCTCAGTGCAAACAAGCAAGACAGCGCCTTCGTGCTATATATAATGTATATAAGACCTCTGATGCATCTACTCTGCCAGCTAGTTATGCACAAGCCAAGCAAGTTTACAAACGCACGCAGAAAATTGCCAAACGTGAGTGGCAACAAAATCGCTGGCAGGCCTTGATTACTGCTTCAAAGCCACATAGATCCAGGGAATTCTGGTCTTTGATTAATAGAAGGGCGAGGAAATACCCAAGGGCTGTCATCCCAGCACCGACATGGGAATTGTTCCTGAAGAAATGTTTCTCACAGGCAGATGCCCCCTCCGACCATCTGATGCATCTGTTTTCCCACCTACCTATTTGGCCTTCCACCGATCCTGACGAAATAGCTAAGCTAATAGCCCAGCTGAAACCGGGCAAAGCCCCAGGGCCCGACCTGATCCCTGCTGAAGCCATCAAACTACACCCAAAATGGTGGGCTGGCATCTTGGCTAAAACCTTCGACGCAATCAACGCTTCCGGTCTCATCCCCAAAATATGGAAGGAGGCCATTATAGTACCAATTCATAAAAAAGGTTCTCCAATGGAGCCGGAAAACTACCGCAACATCAGCCTCCTCTCGATCATAGGGAAAATTTATGCCAGCTTTTTGCTGACTAAACTATCGCGATGGGTAGATGAGACTAACCAGATTGGCCATGAACAAGCAGGGTTCAGAACTAAACGTTCTACAACTGATCATGCGATAGTTCTTTACCATCTGGCACGGAAGTACTCCTCCCCTCCCCGGGGCTACCTTTGTGCTGCCTTCTTAGATCTAAAGGCAGCCTTTGACAGCGTTCCTAGAAATATTCTTTGGGAGAAACTTGCGAAACAGGGCATCGATAGAAGACTCCTATGGCTTATAAGTCAGCTCCACGAAGGTACCCATGCCAGAGTGAGACTTACTCCTGCGGGCGACCTCACAAATTCGATACCAATAAACAAGGGAGTGCGCCAAGGATGTATACTGGCTCCCTGCCTATTCAACCTATTCATCAGCGACATGCGAGCACCCCTAGTCAACTCATCTCCAAGTACACACGCGCCTAGACTAGCGGATTACCGCTGTCCACTCCTTTTATATGCGGACGATGCGGTAATTCTATCTTATACACGTGTTGGACTAACCAGAGCTCTGAAGATCTTTGCCACGTATTGTCAACTCAACCAATTAACCATCAACCATGTTAAATCTAAGATTCTGATTTTCACCAGAAGTCGGAGATTATACGAATGGAAGCTTGGCGGAGCAAAAATAGAGCAAGTCCTAAAATTTCAATACCTAGGAGTTATTTTTCAATACAATTTGGGGTGGAAAGCACAAATTCAACACCTACTTAATAAGGCCAAAACTCTGTCATATGCGCTCCTCCGATTTTTCTTTTCGGATGGAGCTTTGCATGTTCCCTCGGCCCTAAAGGTGTTCAAGGCAAAAGTGGTTACCGCGCTTGCCTATGCTGCCCCGCTCTGGGCCGTGATGACAGATCTTGCTCCTCTTGAGACTCTGCAAAACCAATTCCTACGTCGGATCCTAATGCTTCCCCTGTGCGTAAGTAACGCAGCCATGCGACTAGAATTGAAGATCGCATCCCTAGAAACCTGCCTGTGGAAGCAAGTCTTCAGTTATTGGTTATCATTGTGGCATAGATTACCAGACCATTACCTTGTCCAATGCTTATGGCGAGATGAATTCTCCAGCCTTTGGACTAGTAGAATTCATGCCAAACTCCTGAGTTACGGAATCTCTCCCTTAGATTCCCTAAAACTAGATCAAATCACTGCTCAAAGACTGATCCGCCAAAGACTGGATGACATCGATTTACAGCGAAATTATACGCTGGGGGGAGGTGTTTGTTCGCCCCAGAACATTGGTATTACTTTAACTTACTGCGTTCCATCATACCTCTCCTCCCTTTCGACTGTTGCCCATAGGCTGGCCTTCACCAAAGCGAGGTTTAACGTTTTTCCCTCCAATGTTCTGAGACATAGATTCTCAAAGGGCCAAGCCTCCGCCATGTGCGAATGTGATAAGGAGACGCCGGAGTCGCTTCAGCACATTATGTTCACTTGCCCCTTGTTCAACGGGCCACGGGCAAATTTGTTGGGATCAATCATGCAGAAACTAGAGGGTACCCCACCAAAATTCCACCTTGCCCAAATCTTGCAGGATAAGGATACCCATACGACCCTGAAAGTGGCTAGGTTTCTGGTCGCTGTCCTTACCCAAAAGCGTTGCCAAGGAGCACTACAAGCTAATTAAGGCGCAGTATGTCATTCCATCTCATAGTATTTTATTGTTACAGTGGTGTTTTAGCGGCTGTTTTTACCCACGTGCACAAGCTGTTATTTATGTCTTGTTTTTTTTCTGTATGGGCCTATGGCCGTAATAAATATTATTATTATTATTATAATCTGGAGGATTATCTGAATGCAGCCATGTGCCTTGGTAGTAACTTATTGTGAAATACTACAAAATCTGGTCACAACATGAGGAAATACATCTTAGGAAATATATTAGTCTGCTATCATGCAAAGAAAACCTTGATTTGAGAAGGAAATGCTAGCAAGGTAAGATCCTAAACCTTGCTCTTTTCCTTTGGCGACATTTGTGGAAACCATCAATAAATTTGGAGGAAGCATTTAAACCTAGCATCTGAAAAACTGGCCTCTGGAGCTTTGTATTTATGAAACTTATACTAAGAGTTCTTTATAGTTTATACTTTGTAGTATGGCACTCTCTCAGAGGAATCCTTTAGCAGCCAATATGACAGAGATGTCCATTACCCAAATGGACAGCACTCTGTATTGATCACTGCTTCACTTAGCAATCCCATTTGTCATCCTATTGTTTCTGCCCTGATTTGCATAAAACAAAAAAATGAGAATTTATTGGCTAATTTAATCTATGTACAAAGCACAACTGAACTTTGTGTAATTTTAAAGGACACAGCATAACAGAATGCAGTATGATGGTTCCACATTTCATTTTAAAGCACACAAAAAAACCTTTAGGAAAACTTATTGTCAGAACTGGGTGAAATTCTGAAACAAGCCAATCCTAAAGATGCGTACAGCAGCTTACACTTACACTTACACACATACGGGGGGGGGGCAGAGAGAGTCAAATGTCACATAATTCTTTCTCCGCAGATTTGAATAATGCTTTGCTTTTCTTCAATCAAGTGCTACATTAGGAAAAAAGCCAAAACATCCATGAAAACAGAAGAACTGCCTAATCAGCTAGTAAATCACTTAGGGAGGACTAAATGCAATTAATTTGGTCTATGTCTTGAGATAGTAGCAGCCAACGATTTCAAACACACTGTACCTTTCTATATAGCCTTTCCATGGAAAATTTAATTAGCCACAAGAAAAGCAATATTGAAACATTTAATATACCTCCCACAATATTAAATATAACCTTCCATGTCAGAAAGATATAAGATTCAATGCAATGAAATAAACAAACTTCTTTCAGACCTGAACTGCATAGTCATCAGCCAATAGCCAATTATTATACTTGCTACTGGAGTCTGACCTGCATTTTACTAAGGATTTTTCTACCTATTTCCATTCGGAAAGTCATCCAAATCCAGATTTCCCCTGAGAACATTTTTATGATGCTATAAAGACTATCAACCAGAGATGGAAATGCCGCAGCTCCTGAGATGCAGACAGAACTATCAAATAACATTTAATTGTCAGATGACATTGTGTGGCTGGACTTGAATTCTCATCTCCAAATGTTATCTGTGCAACTGTCTGTGGAGATAAGGTGGTGATGATAGAAACAGATAAAACCAATTAAACTTGGAAACAGCAAATGCTGCAAGATGTTTCTTCCCACAGTGAGGTTTAAAGACATAGTAACATAAACGCGCAGCAATTTGACATTATCGTGGTTTGATTTAGATTCAGATTTGAGACCTAGTGCTGGTTTTACATGAAGTGCACACCTGATAACTTATTTTTCATTCGGAGTCAACCTGAATTCAGTGGTCTGCGTGGGTAAGATCAGTATTTCCATAGGCATTAAAAGAAAGGCACCTCTTTCCCAAAGGCTTAATATGAAAGCAAGCTGAGAGAGAGAGAAATAGGATATTAAACAGATACTTTTAAATGCTAGTGGAACTCGCTAAGGGAGAAAATTTAGAGATTGAAATAAAAGTAGGAAGTGATTGGATTATAGAAAGGACACTTGAAGACACTATCAAATAGGAATACACATTCTTTTAACACTGTGAAGTGTAAACCCCCCAGTCATGTTTGAACACATCCATTCCACAGAAGCCCTCTTTTCATGGATCCCTCCACGTGTTCAAACCAGCCCTGTCCTTCAACCTCTGCCCACTTGATGGAACATTATAGAATCATGGAATTGTAGAGTCGCATCTTTACCAGCTAAACATACCCAACTCCATCAACCATTCCTCATAAGGCTTGGTTTCCAGACCCTTGATCATCTCAGTTGCCCTCGTCTACACACATTCCATTTCTTATGTTTCACCCCATGGGCAGAGCCAAGGACAGTAAGTATCCTCACACTACTCTCCATGTGTTAATTGAACAAGCATGAGAAGACTAGTATGTGCAATGAATATAGCTGACTTATGCACACCCTATTTTAACCAGGTTTTTGTTGAAAATGTATGAATGTTTAGCCTTTTTTTTTAACCCTTCACATGACTAAGAAATGGGAAATATTTACCACCACCTCCTTCAAGAAAAAATTATCACTTGGGCTGTGTTTTCTGTGATGATTCAATCCACATATAGTATAAAATTTGGATGACTTTATACTGAGAATGTTTATGGTAAAAAAAGAATGCACAATTCTGTACTTCTACAGAAAAGTCCTGAATTCAAAGCACAAGGATACAACTATGTGTTATTGTTTTTACAGCCATGGCTTAACTAGAGTTACTCAGTTTATTTAGTTCAAGGACTAACCTATGCTATTTGGCTTTTCACACTAAAGCATTCATCAGCTTCCTTTTAGCTCTGTAATGTTTTGCTCCAAAGCTATGCAGGATGGTTAGGAAATTATGTGGCCTCATACAGATGGCTTGACAAGATATGCTGGGGGAAAGAGATGAAATAATGGAAACAGAGGAAATTCAGAAAGAGGGAAGGAGGGAAGCTGGAAGCCTGAGTGCATGTGCTATTACAGTGGACTTGCTCCATAGGCACGTCATATATACAGATGGGGAGTTTTTTTGGAGGGGAAGGAACAAGTCTCTCCTTTAAGTTAAATCCCCTTTAGGTACAGAAGTTAATTTAAACGCCGTAATGATAATTCTTTTCAAGCAGCAAGTCTGCATTCATTTTTTTGGGGGGGGGAGTAGGAAGGTACTTGCATTTATTGTTTGCTCAGCAAGAACATTTCCATTCTCTGTGCTTTCCAACCATTAAAAAAAAAATAATCCTGCCTCTAAAAGTACCAGGTAGAAAGGATGTTGAAAGTGTAGAAAATTTTAATATTGCAAATTACATTCGCACAAAGCAATGGATGAAAATTCTTTCCTCGTGTTCTTATTGACTTTTTCCTTCATCACACACACAGTGCTAGTATAATGGGAAGAGTCAGGGAGGGCAGTCATGAGACACCTGTATGTTCAAATGTTAATGTAAGTATAGACTAGTACCACTAACTGGGGAAGGGGAGACAGTCAGGTTAGCTTTCTTTTATTTCTCTACTCAGTTAGGGTTACTTTTTTTCACCAGATTATTTCAGAGGATGTGTCAGGGTGTAATGACTTGACAAGGCATTACAAGAACGAGTCTTCCTTCTTCCCTGGTCCCCAAGTGTGTTCTGTTCGATTGTCATTAAATGTAACCCAACCAACTGTGGGTTGCTTGAGTGCTGCACACCAGGATCAGGGAAACAGTAACATTTTTAATAGCACAAAATGGGACTTCCCCCCTCCTTTCCTCTGCATGCCCTGTATCCACACCAAATGTGTTCTGGAGGGTTAGAAGAATCTCCAGGATAGATTGTGGAGGTGAAGTCAAGGAGAAGAGAGGGAGGAAAGTAAAACAAACAAACAAACAAACATATTCCTAGCATGAAAAACTGCTCCTGGGCTCTAGGATAAATTTATTGTTGCAGCAGAGAGGCAGCAGCCTGTTAAAGGGGGGGGGGAGGGCAAGGTTCCCACGCAACAACTGAGGAACAGTTGCAGCTTTATTTTGCAATAAAATTACCAGGTGTAAACATTCTCTATCTTCACCCCATTGCTCTATAATTAAAGTAGCTCATTTCCTGCTTACACATTCACTCTTTAAAGCTGTTCTCAAGGCATGTTTAAGCCTTAGAACTCACCACCAAATGCACTTCTATCATAAAAACCTCACAAAATATTAAACCAGTGATACAACTTTCAGTCCTTCATTACTAAGCTTTCGGCGTCCAGCCTACTGACATTTTCCATTCACATAGCTTATTGCTGGAGGAACCACAGTACGCTGAATGACAAAATACACATAGGTTATATTGGATTTTTAACAACTATGTGTAAATATCTTTGTTAGGCCAACCAAATCACAAAACAGTGTGCAAGCTTCAGAGTTACTGAAAGCCTACACCCTATTGAAACTGAAAACCTACATGCTATGTTGTGATGGCTTAATGAAGGTATTTTAATTTTTTTTACTTACTTACAAACTGCATTTACATCCCACCTTCTTCTCCAAAGAGCTCAAGGTGGTGTACATGATTCTCCTCCTCCTCCTAGTTTAATCCTCACAACAAGCCTGTGAGGTAGGTTAGCCTGAAAAAAGACAGTGACTGGTCAAAGGTCACCCAGTGAGCTTCATGGCCCAGTGGGGATTTGAACCCTGATCTCTTAGGTTCTAGTCTGACACTCTAACCCAGGCTTCCTCAGACTTGGCCTTCCAGATGTTTTTGGCCTACAATTCCCATGATCCCTAGCTAGCAGGACCAGTGGTCAGGGAAGATGGGAGCTGTAGTCTCAAAACATCTGGAGGGCCAAGTTTGAGGAAGCCTGCTCCAACCTATTGCCCTAAAATGGATTCTGGCATTTGTTATGAGCCAGCATGGTAACTGTCAGTTATTATATGAAAGTGGCTGTGCAAGAGAAATTCCATAGCTAAGAACTTCCCCCTCTCTCCTCCTTGTGTACCTCTTGCCATTTTTATTTTTATTTTATCTTTGCTGTTTTGAATACTGCATGAGGTTGTAAGAACACTGGAAAAAGAAAAGAAAAATTGGGCGTAAGATGTGCTAGCAGCAGCGAAGGAGAAACTTCTTTTTTGATGCTTGGCTATTGGTTTGATGAGAGCCCACTGTTCAAAAACAAAGGAAATCTTGGTGTCAGAGGTAAGAGACAGATTCATGGATGTGTCTGAATGAAGGCGGGAATGATGAACTCTAGGACTTGGTGAGATGCTTGCCCGCTGAGCTGCTTGTCCCACCCACTGTTGAGAGAGAGATAAAGTGCCATGTCTACTGCCAGAAATCAGAAACAACATGTGTGAGGTCAAAGCAGCAACCACAACAGCTAATTCAATCTTGTAAACACATAGAGGATCTAGGAAATCAGAATGGTGTCTTGCAATACATCCAGCATGTTGTTTATTGCAAAGTTTGTGAAATTAAAACTTTTTTAAAAAAAATTCAAATCATAGGCAGCAGATTCAATGTAAAACTGTACAAGATCTAGAAAAAAATGGGTAGTGTATCCAAGATGTTCTTTGTCACAAACTTTGTACAATTAAACTTTTGTTGGTCTAGTTCTTCAACATGGTTTAATTATATCTGCCTGGCTATAGTACAGAAGTTGATATTGGCAAGCAGCCTGAAGCAAAACCCAGACAAGACTGAGGCAATTAGCGTCAGTAAGGTAATAAGGGAAAGGAGACAAAAGGGAAGAAATGGACAGGTACAAAAATAGAGGCTTTAATACTATCCTCTGATTTTGACTTTGGAGTGGTTCAAGATGGAGCTAAAATGGTGATGGCAGTGGCCAGAAATGTGGGGTGGGTGGGGGCTGAGAGACATCTTGGTGTCTGAGGTCAACAAAATGGCACCTCCCTCCATTCCATGTACAAAAGCCAACCAGACCGCCCTCCATTGCAACTGAAATAAGCAAGCTCTCTTAGAGGGCATAGGCTAGGCCACATGGCACACAAAGCTCTATCAACTCCCCACTCCTAAACATTTGCCATCCAAGGCAGCTGCCTCACTCTGCCTCATGGTAGGGTAAGACCTAGCCAGGAGCACTTTTCGCAAACTCCATCAGACAAAAAGTCTGCAGCATTTCATATACAGAGACTGCTAGTCTTGCTTTCCTAAACTTGAAGACTACCGTAATGTGCCTTACATGGGGCCACTACTGTTGACTGGTTACAGGCTATATTAAGAATGCCTGGTCCTTGCTGTGCATAAACTTCACTATCTATGAACCACAGGTAAGACCAACACAGTAAGTTTTGCTGTGCAATCAGTGGTCCAAAATCTCTATCCCCAAACTCCTATCAACGCAAGACTAGTGTCGCCCCAGATGACCCTGAGGCAAATATCCTAGATCATATTGATGTTCCTATCATGTTGTTGCACTATGATTGCTTGAGTTGACTATACATCCAAGCTGTTCCTGTTTGAAGCAGAAAGAGTGCCTGCAGAAGAACCATAGAATTACCTTCCTAAAGAGGTTTACTAAAGTTTCTCCTGAAGCATTGAACAACCATTTTTCCAACCTGGGGGGAGGGCAGGAAAGGGGAGAGACAAGAAAATATTTTAAAGCAGGTGTTATGCTACTTAAAGCCACTATTGCTATATTCATAGCTGATAAGCTATGGGGTTTTATGGCCGGTTAGCCAGGGACTGGCATTGGCAGCTATCACTCATTTTTATTTCCCCAGCCTCCTGTGTAACACAAATCTAAACACAGTTAAATGCACTGTGGCAAAAGTGCTATATAATATTGCTCCTTAAAATAAGAATAGAACTTGATTGTTCACTAAAATAGTTGAGATGGAAAGGAAACTCAATACATTACTACTACTGAGATCACCTGAGAGAAATGGTCCTCTCGTTCTCGTTTATGTGGTGTGCACTCTCCATAAACATGCAACAAAAATAATGAGCCATTGTCCTTACCTGCTTACCTTACTACTTTGTCCTACATGTTCACAGAGTACTCATAGTATTTGAATGTAGCCCCCATAGTCCCAATAATAGTTAGACAGAAGTACATACGGAATAGTCATTGTTATCTGTGTACATTTTTGCAAACTGCTTTAGTAAACGTTGTTTGGAAAGCAGTCTGTAAACATTGCAAAACAAACAAATGACTTGAGTGCATGCAGGCAGCATTTGAATAAGGATAACTAGCTATATCTATGAGGAGCATTTGACAGTTTAGCAAAAATAAAAATTATGATCTAATAAGCATTTGAGGGGTCTAGGTCTTAGATATTTACAAATCATACATTATCAGTCAAATCCTAGCTTCTGTTTCACTACAAGCTGATTAATTACAACCAGTAGCATCTGCCCAAGTGAAACACAGGACCAGACAAGCTGAGGTGACTCGGATCAAAACTTGACTGTATGGATAGACACGCTTGAGGAAATCTGTTGAAAACCTGCTGTTAATATGTCTCATTCACAAAATGTGCTCTCAGGCTCCAACTTTCATCAGGATTAAATTAACCCACATGTTTAAAGGCTAAAGGGGGGTGGGAAAATTGAGATCCATCAGGCCTACATCTGAAGACAGGTGTCAAAAAACAAAAGATTTCAAATGATAAGAGCTAGAAAAAGAATTTAAAGTAGAAGTGTCGATCACATCTTATACAAAGTCTAAAACAGTACTTCTCTAGAAGCTATTGCAGGAAGAAGCTTATATAACGATACCATTGAGAAAATATTAAACATTGACTATGTAAGATTTTTATTTTCTACTACATTGAAAGGCATATTCTTTTCTCCATATGGGAAAAAGCAGCAGATGCTGGCACACTATTCAAAGGTTTCTGGGTAAAGCCAAACAATGAAATGATATATGGTTTAGTACCTGGCATAAAGTTAAAATGGCAGCAGTAAACAAAAGCAAAATTCAGGGACAACCTTAACTGGCTGGCTAACTTGGCAGTATGCTCCACTAAAATCACTGTGTAGGATTGCAACTGTACAGCCAAATCAGATTACTGTACTAATTTCTTGGAAATAAATCCCAATGTATTTAATGGGACTTGGCCCCAAGTATGTGAAAGACTGCAGGCTTACTGTGAATAAAACTGGAATCTTTTAATTAATCCACCCCACAATTATTACCATTACCACCTTTTATGATGCAACTGTGTTTGGAATGCTGTTCAAAGTTCTGGCGAACCCACACAAATACAACAGAAGCGACCAACTTCAATAGCAAAGGCTTGGAGAATCCTCTCTATGAATAAAGGTGAAAGCGGAAGATTAAAGCATCATAGAATTGTAGAGTTGAGAGGGAGTCCAACCCCTGCCATGCAGGAATCTCAACTAAAGCATCCATGACTGATGAGTATCCAACCTCCGCTTAAAAATCTCCAAGGAAGGAGAGTTCATCACCTCTCATGGGAGTCCATTCCACTGCTGAACAGCTCTTACCATCCAAAGGTTCTTCCCGATGTTCAGTTGGAATCTCCTTTCTTGTACCTTGAAGCCATTAGTTCAAGTCCTACCCTCCAAAACACACAAAAACAAACTTGCTCCATCTTTCATTTGACAGCCCTTTGGGTATTTGAAGATGGCTATCATATCTTCTCTCAGTCTCCTCTTCTTCAGGCTAAACATACCCAAGAGGCTAAATACCTAGCAGAACTAAGAGGGCACATAAGAAAGGTTTTCTCAAATTATACTAGGCGAGGAAACAGAAAAAACAAAGTGTCTCCCATAATATGACAGTTTAAGACAGACACAAAGTACTTATACACACAATGCATATCATGTGTAATTCTCAGCAGTGATGGCTACAAGGTTAGATAGCATTAAAAGGGGACTGTACAAGTGTTTGGAGGTATATAAATGGCTATTGGCCACAGTCTCAATGGAATCTCCAGGTTTAGAGACCTTATGCCTTTGAATACTAGTTACTGGGGAGCGGGGGGCACCAGGGAAAGACTATTAGCTTTATCCTTTGTTTGCTATCTTTATCCTGTGCTATCCTGAAGTATCTGGTTTGACATCATGAGAAAAAGAATGGTGGACTAGAGAAAACACCACATAATTCTGAGTGAATGGAAGTCCCAGTGCTGAAAATTAGCACCGTTCTATGAATGCTTTATTTAATTACAGAAGGATGGCACTGATGGCTTGAGCCAAAAACAGCTGGAAACAGAGAACAGTAGTTATCAATCTGCATGTTGAAATTCAGAGAAGCAAGAAAACATCACAGGGAAATGTATCAGTCTTTGATGGGGGAGAGGCAGTGCAGAGCTGGCAAGAGGAAAGGGAGAACACAAAAAGGGAGAGGCCATGGAATGCACTTGCTATGTCCATGTTGTTACAGGCGTTCCAATGCATCTGCCAACTTGGCTAGGATTTCCTGGCAACGCTTATTTCACAATGTCA
Source organism: Podarcis pityusensis (assembly GCF_964106645.2). Taxonomy (NCBI): domain Eukaryota; kingdom Metazoa; phylum Chordata; class Lepidosauria; order Squamata; family Lacertidae; genus Podarcis; species Podarcis pityusensis. The sequence goes on from NC_138036.1 coordinate 41,178,702, forward strand.
TTATGCGGAACTAGGGGAAGAACATGATAAAGAACTAAGTGTTCGTTTGTAGCATCAGATCTTTCAGCCACAGCATCTTTTTCTCACTGGTCTTCAAAGGGCTAAGTTAAAAGAATTTGCACAACCAGAAAAAGAAGAAGATTGCAACATGCTAATACTCATTGCACAATTTCCAAATAAATATGAACTCATATAAAGAAGGGAGGATGAGATGAAATGTAAGTGAACTTTCATGCACTTACGAGAACATTCCATTCAGAAGCCAATTAAATGTCTACACCAATTCTAACTTTGTGCCTAGATGCAATCCTCTTTTCCAGTTCCAGGATGAAGAAACAATCTCAGATTGTATCCCTCTCCATCCCTCGCCACCCACCCCCATTTCAGTCTGTCATCATGCCATAAATTACAATAAACATATATAGAAATGGTGGGCTAATAAAATATTTTTGCGGGCAGTTAATTGTGGTCCATGGAAGAGACTGAACTGAGAGGCCTACGGAAATTGAGAGGTGAAATTACAGAACTCATTGCCATGGAAAAGTGGTTCATTGAACTAACACACACACACACACACACACACACACACACACACTGGTTCTTCATTCTGTTAAAATGATATGAAGTCAAATGCAGGTAGTGAAAAATAGATGCTGCAGACTATAATTTGTGCCAGGACTGGCTATTCAGGCCACACAGAAGACGACCGAAGCACCCAGTATTCACATCGTTTTTTATGCTAGACTGAAAAACAAATGCTTCTGCTTCTAAGACAAGTGCTTACTAGAAAGGAAGCAGAGAAGAGGACTAACTAGCATTCAATCAACACAGTTCAACAAAGCAGAGGAAGTCTAGAATCTGCAAAAGAAAAACAAAGAGTGCTGAGTACTTGTACGTAAGTCTTTGTGTTTCCTATGAGAACTACACTGAGCAGAGCAAAACTCTTGAAATACAACATCCATGGGAACCCTAAACACCTGACAGCCAATCTGAACAAGGAGAATACACCTCTAAGTACCAAACCACAGCTCCCACGCAGCCGAGTGACAAGTTATTCCCTAGGAGACAGGCTCTCTTGTAAATGTTTGCATCACAGAACACCATCAGTTGGGAAGAGTGAATATTTATCTCCACCTAAACATGCTGAAACTATGACTTAAGCCTCCAAAATATGAAGAAAGTAAGGGTTTTCAAACGCAAAACCATTTTAGCAATTTAAAATTAAATGTAAAAACATATCTCACACCTGAACATGCAATAAACTTATCCCCAACTTGCCTTATGTTCTGAAGAATGGTTTCTGCTACTATTTCATTCATTCAAAATATAGAAATTAAGTGACAGAAGCAATCAGTTGAAAATGTGAACTCAATTATCCAGAGCCCCATTTATTATGATTTCCTCCAATTTTCAATAATCCCATGCACCCTAATAACTATTATGTCTTTGTGATCACACATCAGAGCATTTATCGATCATGCCTTCCTAAACTACATTGCCATGCTTAACTAACATCTCCAGGTAGCAGCTTTGAACATACAGTCTTGATTGCCTGCTAATGCCTTGCTTTCAGTCTTCAGTAAACAGGGAAATAAAAGCTACTCATTGAGCTGCTCATGTTACCTAATGCATCAAATCCACATTTTTCACAAGTATTACCTGTTTGTCGAGATAGCAGGTCTTGGCATGCAAGAGAGGGGTATGTTGATTTTGTGATCTTGGCTGCAAGCCAAACATGCTTAATCCATCAACTACAATTTCAGAAGCCTTGTAGCTGTACAATTCCAAACTGCTGATATGAAGTGTGTTAATTGTTTGCTTTGTCTGTTAGCTAAAATGAAGAAGAAAAAATAATGTACAAGGGGGGAAATCCATCCACAGAGTAAATATGCTATGTTCCTCCCCAAACTACACTTATGGGGGGGGGGTGGAATTCCAGCATAAAAGCAAATAGGAAGAGAGAGAGAGAGAGAGAGAGAGATCTATAGATATCTCAATGCAAAAATGCACAATGTAGTAGGGACTGCTTTCTCTTCCTGCTCAGCTCCCAGCTAACTTAGTTGGTCTTAAAGGTGCTACTGGAAGGATTTTTTTTATTTTGCTCAGCTCCCAGTTTTACTGACTCAGGAGTCAGCACTCAGCTACATTAGTAAAGAAATGGTTATTTGAATGTGCTATAAACACGCAACACCAGATGGCTCCAGAGAGCAGAAAAAAACTAAAATGCGATTTTCCATAGAGATTTATTTTCTTTTGCTATAACGATCTGTTTTCTGACTTATTTATAGTGTTGAGTTTTCCCCTGTGTCAAGAACCACCCTCTGTCTGTCATACAATGAACACACCCACCCACCCTTGAACATGCCCACATTCCACTAGATGCCAGCATGGATATCCATCCTCCAAACTGTTCTGAACAAAGCAGAGGAGCAAAGAGCTTCTGTCTTCAAGCAAGTGAGACAGTGGCTTACATAAGTGTCTATTTCCCAGTGATAAGGAGGTATATCTGTATCAATTTCTGGAAGCTGCCCTGAGTGGCTAGGGTAACCCAGTAAGATAGGTCAGGTATAAGAAATATGGCGTTGTTATTTTATATTGCTGTTGCTGTTTTATATCATCATCATCATCATCATCATTTGTGGCCCTCCCTTTTTCTGCTCTTTTGGATGTGACAGCCAATTTGCTCTCAGCAGATGTTTTCTAATTTACACTCTCAGCAGTTTTCAGAATTCCAAATGTGCCCGCTAGCCAAAAGGTGACAAGCCCCGAGGATAAAATCACTCACATTTCCTCTATGTCCCACTGAAGATTCACAGTATAGAGACACAAAACAGGGTCTTCTCTCTGGTAGCACCCTAACCTTGAAACACTCTCACCTTGGAGATTCATTTGCCCCCCTCATTTTATGTGTTTAAACATCAGTCAAATATGTTTTTGTTGACTCAGATTTTTGTGAACTGTGGTTAGGTCATTTTAATACCTAACAGCTACAAAGCAGTGATAATTGAATGGTGTATGACTGTAAGATCTGGAATAGAGACATTACAGAGTGTCTACATTACATGGGGTTGCAGAGTATCTACAGCTTTACCAAAATACCACCCCTCCATCAGACTTCTCTTTCAATTGTCATCTAGCTGAAGCTATTCTATCAGGCTATAACAAAGGGAGAAATGGAACTGCAAGGCCTCTCTACCCTGTTGAGAGAATAGGTCCATTGGGCTATACCTCCCCTTCAACACTCTCTCCATTCAAGCTGGCTTTAAAAAATAACTTTAGCTTAATCCTCTGCCCATCCCTCACTATTTTTGTAGCATGTCTTTCAGATTATAAACCTGCAAGGGTAAAAATTCTGTATATTAATTCTGTATAAATAAAGTAACATGTAGCTTTCCAGAGATTCCTCTGGAACTAAGCTATAATTTTCAAACAATAATGAAATGAATGACATAATATACTTTCTGCAAGAACAGACCTTATAGGCAACAACTTACCTGAGAATCACATTCACTGACTTCCCTGGGGCTTGCACTATATAGGATTACACTAATGTTTATGCAATCAATATTCCTCCAATCTTGTCTATCATCAAATCCAAAATTTTGACAAAATCTGTCATTTTGACAACTTAAATGTTTCTCTCCTCCCCCCCCCCATTACCTCTGTTCATACAGAAAACAAGTTAACAAGTACCTACCAAGGAAAGAGGTATGATAATTGTAATTAACAATAGTTTTGCACTTGTGGGCTTTCAGCTAACACAGAGAATTAAATACTACTTTTCTAAATAGCTCTTTAAAAGGTTACAACAAAGAGGTGTCTCTCAGAAAGCTGCCTTTGCCCTTCTCCTGTTAGTGCAGGAACTACCTGCCTCAAAGCAATTGAAAACTTGCAGCTTTTCTTCATCCTGCAACCTGGAGAAAGCCTTACAGAAGGCAGTCATTAATAGGAAATGGGGAGGAGGAAGATAATACAATAGCCATTCTTCCTCCCAACCCTGGTGATGGTGCTGCATCTACCGTATTTTTTGCACCATAACACTCACTTTTTTTCCTCCTAAAAAGTAAGGGGAAATGTCTGTGCGTGTTATGGAGGGAATGCCTACGGGTGGCATGCCTACGGATTTTCCTCCTCTAAAAACTACGTGCGTGTTATGGTCGGGTGCGTGTTATAGAGCGAAAAATACGGTATTTCTGCTGATCAATTTGACCGCCTCTAGCACATCTGCTCAGGAGCTGAAAAATGGCAATTGCCCTCTCTGAATTCATAAATAAAGTAACATGCAAGCTGACAAACAACTACAAGGGGAAAATATATGTGCCTTTCATAAGCAAGACAAATCACTTGTTCTTACTGAATGCTTCCAGCAGGAGCTCACTAATTCGGTATTTATTTGCAAAGCATATGCACTGTGTCCGAAGCAGTACATTAAGAGGGATTTGAGCCATCCGGTTGCTTTGATTAGCTTATTCAACTCAGAGTTACCTAAGATTCAGTGGCACACTTTTGAAATAAGGGACTGTTTATATGGAAAGCAGCTTACAATGGTTCTTAGGATTTATTGGTGCTTCTTACTCTGAACAATTCTTTCAGACCGAAAAACTAAGTATGAGTTATGAAACACAGCAATAATTTAACAAAAGGTTTCATGTGCCCTCTTCTTACCCCAATGCTATTTTAAAACAAAAACACTGCTAGATGGTATTTTGAAATTCTTTTTGATTTGGTCATGAGATTTTCCTTAGACCAGGAGATGCCTGGATTGCAATAGTCTACCAGTTTAATCATAAGCCTCTTAAATTTTAGTCTAGTAGGCACCCAATGTCTTAACAGCACCTAGCAGCAGTTGAATTCCTTCAGTGATGCTCCAGGCAAAAAAACAGAATCAGGGAGGGAAACATTAGACATAACTTCAAATGAATAACTGAGCACAGTCATCCATCTCAAATCAGCAATGCAGATACCACGGATCACCCAATGGCAATGATATCTTAACTGGGAACCCAGATCTTTCAGCTTTCCGGAAATTAGTGTCTAGTAGAGGACCTCAATAGATGACTAGGAAGAACCTGAAAAACAAGCAACTTTGAGGAATTTTCTGCTTGAATCAGGAATGCTTCCAATGTTTCATGTTTCCTGCAGATTCTATGGAATGTACTTTTACAGAGAATAAAACATACAGCTTGTATGCACATGTGATGGTCATGCACATTTTATATCTCACTGTGTGTACATTTGCCTGGAAGAAGTGGCCAGGGACAGGAAATCTGCATGCTTCCCCTTCAAAAAACAAAACAAAAAAATGCTATCCAAGCAGGTAATTCATCATATTGTCATCAGTCTGCCTTCAACTACAAGATTTCAAGCCAACTCCAGCATTCCTGATAATTAGATGTGGACCCTGTGACCAGCAGGAACCTCAACTGCCATAACAAAAAACTAGTTACTCTTGTGCCCTTCCAAGTCTCTCTCTCTGCCTGGGTGTCAAGGGTGAATGTGTCCGGGGAGTTTCTGTTGATAAACCACAAAGATGACAGGCATCACAATACAGAATTAAGGATAACAAGCAACTTGAAGAGTCATGTAGATTTAATGTGTAGTATCACAGAGCTGGAAAGGAACCAAAAAGCCCTATCCAAGTATCAGTTTCTGATATAGTTGCTTCAAATAAGTGTGCATTTTTTATGTTCACAGTATTTTCTACATTTGTCTAAGCAAAAAAATGGTGATAACCTGTGGGGCTCCAGATGTTGTGGACTCCAACTCCCATAAGCCCCAACAAGCATGACCAATGACCAAGGATAATGGGAGTTGTGGCATAGCAACATCTGGAGGATTTCCCCATCCCAGCTGTCTTAAAATCAAGACATATGTGGATTTCTTACTAAAGAAATATGTTTATCACAAAACTGATTCAGTAAGCAAGTAACAGATTTCCCAATGGATTATACAATTTCCCCCTTCCAAAGAAAAAACAGAATGTATTCCAAGTCACAGCATTCAAATGAGACTTAGTCAAGTCTCCTGCTTCAAAAACAGTCAACCTTTCATACAGTTGTTCAGAAACTTCCAGGAGTGTATATTCTATACAGTCCAGAATTAACTTGTTCTTGATACCTAATTAAAACAGATGTGTAAAGTTCCTGGAAATTTTGAAGTCGGGGGGGGGGGGGAGAAAAAAGCATTCCTGGATTACGAAACAGGAGGGACCTACAGTATGGAGAAAAACAGAAAAATATGCCCTACTTACGTCAAGTAAACTTCACTTTTTTAAAATAGCAAAACATACTGAGCAGTACGCTATGCTATTGGAGAAATCTTGGGTACCAGTTGCTGGAAACCACTGGAGGGGAGAGTGTTCATAGAATCATGGAATTATAGAGTTGGAAGGGACCATGAGGATCATCTAGTCCAGTGTTTCCCAACTGGGGGCCCCAGGATATTCCAAGGGGGAAATAGGTGAAAATTACGTAAATGGGGAGGCCATAGCATGAGGCTAGGAGGCCACAGAGGGATGTGAGAAGTGAAGGGGGGAAATTGGGGGGTTTTTATTTTTTTTAATAATCCTGATTTGACTGGCTATCCACTTGAAAGTCAAAACCACAAGGTCTTTTCAAGTGTGGACACTGCACCACGTGTAGGTTTGCATTACAAGCAAAAGAATTATTTAATAGTGAAGGCTTTAACTTTACTATACAATCATTTGCCACGTGTGCCACAGCACTTATGGCTTGTTGTATGTCAGGCAAACCATAAAACCAATCAGGATCAGGATATCAGAGCATCACTCTAGAATTAGAAACAAAAACGTAGAAACACCTTTGGAACAACACTTTATTAAAGAATCACACACTGAAGATGATTTAACATTTTTCATTCTTTGGGCTTGCCAGGGACCTCTAGATCAAGCAAGGAGGGTCCTACATCAAAAAGAAAGTAGGTTTATTTTTCTCTTGAATACACTTCATCCTTCAGGGTTAAACACTGAATTAGATTATAGCTGTTTTCTTTAACTATATATTGGACAAACCTTTACGATCATATAGTATGCCTGTTGTAACATTTTACTGTTTGTAGCATGTCACTGAGCAATGTTCCGTTAAGAGTGAATGAACATGAATTATCTGCACCTGTTGCCTTAGTTAGTGTCCCCCCCCCCCTTATATTGTACTCAGACTTACTGGTTTACCTCGACTGAGAACCTATTATGAATAAGTTCCATGTAGCTGTTATATACAGTACCAGTTTGTGCATTTATTATATCCTTGTATGTTTCTTTGGAATTTGTGTAGCTATTATATTACAGAGTGTCTATGATTTACCGTATTTTTTGCTCTATAAGACTCACTTTTTCCCTCCTAAAAAGTAAGGGGAAATGTGTGTGCGTCTTATGGAGCGAATGCAGGCTGCGCAGCTATCCCAGAAGCCAGAACAGCAAGAGGGATTGCTGCTTTCACTGCGCAGCGATCCCTCTTGCTGTTCTGGCTTCTGAGATTCAGAATATTTTTTTTCTTGTTTTCCTCCTCCAAAAATTAGGTGCGTCTTGTGGTCTGGTGCCTCTTATAGAGCGAAAAATACGGTATATGATTTAGAACTACACACAGCTGATGAAGCCCCTTTGGGTGAAACAGGGGAATATCCAGGAATCCTTGTCTTGTCTCCCTGTGCCAGCATCTACCAGTACCAGTTTCTTTTGTCTACCAACTTTATCATCTTCATTAGACATTTAGAAGATTATTTCATGTCACTCTTCTAAGGAATACATCAGACAGAAAAATACAAGAGAAGATGAAGAAATTAGAAATGAATGTATTACAGCACTGACAAAATAGGATTTGTATTTTGTACATACTGGACTTGGTGGTCTGCTGTATAAGCTACATTTTAATATATTATGTCACGATGTTGATTTTGACACTATGAGAAGCTGTATCTAATTTTTGAGAAGTAGTTTCTAGTAAATAACTTTGCAATTGTTACGTTTACGTGTTTTTTCAACTGGCTATCCACTTGGCCAATCACAAGTGGGTAAGTGAGCAGCACACCAGAGCCTAGAACTTCTTTTTGCCAAGTGTGTTTTCTTGGAGCAGTCCTGGATTGTTTCCGGTTGGAGGGCAATCACTGAGGCTCCCATTTTGACCGGTAGGGCCCGCGATCCCAAATCCCCATGTTAGCTGAGTGAGGTGGTGGGGTGGCAATGGGTAGGGCTGGGTGAGCCGGAGCTGCTTGTTGCTGCCACCAGTTCTGGGCCCAGTGGCAGCCTGGGCCTGACTCTGCAAAGTGCAGGGTGCAATCCACCCCAGCGCCTAGCCGAACAAGGTTGTATGGTGCTAACTTGCATCTAGTAAATAACTAAGTGTCTACTTAGAAGAAAGCCGCACTGAGTTCAGTGGACCTTACTCCCAGGCACGGGTGTGGGGGGCTATAGTGTTTTATCTAGGCAGTCAGGGTTCCTCCAGATGGCAAGATCTTTTTGCACAAGGTCAGTGAGGGCCACTTGCTTTTAAAAATTCTCCCATATATACAGAACTCCCTGTGTTCCTTTTGGACTGTATCTGTAGGTTTCTCCCTCAGTGTCAAATTAACTGGGGTCAAATAAGTATTGTTTCCTTTTTATAATACATGGAAGACAGATCTCCCTCAGGAGGTTCTGGACTCTCCTCCCTTAGAGGTTTCTACACAGAGGTTGGATGGCCATCTGTCATGGATGCTTTAGCTGAGTTTCCTACATTGCAGGGAGTTGCACCACAAGGCTGACCCTTGGGGTTCCTTCCAGCTCTGTGATTCTATATTGTTCTGCTTCAACAATATTTAATTATGTTCCTATCATTTTATGTAATTGTATTTTGTACGAATCATAAAATTATAAATAAAACATGTTCTGTTTACAAACAAAACCATTTTAATAGCTATCTTTCTATCGGTAGGAGAGGAAGCATGGGCATAGCCAGGATTTGGGGGGGGCAAGCTTTTGTTAGGGAGCGAAGAACCTCAAATTTGTATTGATTTTTACTTATTTGGGGAGTAGGCAACTGCCCCCCTGCTCCTCCTTAGCTACGCCCATGGGGGGGGCACAGGAAGGAAACAAGGTCAAAAGGGGGCCACAGTCAGAAAAAGGTTCGGAAATACTGATCTAGGCCAACCCACTGCAATGAAATAATATTTTTTTCCAGCATGGGGCTCAAAGCGATGACCCTGACACTCAGAGTATCACGCTCTACCAAGCTGAGCTATTGCAGCACTCAAATATGGGGTGGACACACCTGTTCCCCCGACACTTTTTCTCAATCAGACCTTACTCCCGCTTTTTCTAAACCTCCCTGTGATTTTCAGAAGAAGGCCTGTATAGAATTGTAATAAATAAATAAACCTAAGTCCAGTTTATTTAAATCGGAACCACTTTCCCTTCACCAAGCAGCCCAATTCTTTAAAGCACTTTTTAATTTGCAAAGTTATTTAAGCAGGGACTATCAAACTGAAATTAAAAAGAAAGGAAAGAATTAGAATAGAAGGAGGAGAAGGAGGGTTTGCATTTTTGACTTCCATTAGGTCACCAGGCTAAGAGTCAATAACCCTAGTTCCATTTCTTGCACGAAGCACTGCTTATCAAACAAGGACTTTTACATTGTTTCTGCAAGAACACACACACACACACACACACACCAATAATGAAAAAATAACTCCATATCGTTTCAGGCAGAATTGAAAATAGAATTCAGCTTTCTAATATGACTAAAGCAAATCTCATCCAGTCAACCATACAGCCTTTCAAAGCAATTATGCAAAATCTTTTCATTTGGCTATGCTGCCTGCTGCAACTATAGATTTCATAACACTTTTCATGCTATGGAGAGCACTTAAAACTGCTATTAGCACCCACTTCTATTCCTTTCCTATCTAGTGCCTGATTCCATACTAGGGGCTGGCAGCCAAAGAGAAGAGAAGAAAAGGGGAAGATACACATACTTCCCTTTCTTTACTCCTAATGTACAAGTTCTAGCATAAACAAATGATTCTGGTTTCTTGGCATATCATGAAAAAACTAACCCAATAATGTAACAACTCTGCTTGCCTACACATTTAGGATTCACATGCAAAACAGGCACACAGTGATTTTATGGTACACATCCAAAATCCAAATATAGCCAAAACAGTATTTGAAGTTCAGCTCCACTTCATATACAGTAGAAGTAGGCAGAGAACTGTAGAATAAAAAAATGCCATGCATGTAAGCAGCTTACCACATGGTACTCTCATGAAAAAAATATCTTCCTCTACCTCGCAGCAACAGCTGAAAAGGCTTTTCACACAAAGAGATGGTTCACAACAACATGCTAAGCCAAACCTTGTCTTAGGCAAGATTGTGAAAACATTGTGAGTTCCCAGAAGGGAGCTTGCAACTGAATTGTTCTTCCTTGGTCCTTTCTATTCCCATGCCACACTAACCTAAGCCAAGACAAGCCTTGGCTTAGCATGTCAGCCAAACTGAGACTTGTGGTTAAGCATTCTCCACACTAAGCTCAAGCCATGGTCAAGGTTTGCCATACTGAGCAAATTTTGTAAGTTGTGGTCACAGAACAGTTACTGCCACAAACATTTTACAGTATCCCTGCAATGGCTACCAGATATGCTGTAGCCATTAAAAGCCTACTGGTGAACACTACTGTTATAGATTTAAGGGGGAGAATCCCCCTGAACCTTAGAAATTAATAAATGCAAGGATTTTGATTATTTGTAACATGACAATGCAAGCTGCATTGGAATTCCTGTGGCTGAACTACAGAGGAACAAGAGAGAGCAATACAGAGGAACAAGAGAGGGATATTAACAATACAACAGAACTCCTTCCCCCTTGCCCCAAGGTGTGAACAGAGACTGGGGGTTTGGAAGGTTGCCAGGCTAACTGTTCTGTGAGCAAGGGTGCCTGGGAGGAAGGAGGAGTAAGAAGTGCAGCTAAGATCCATCTAGGGCAGGCTAGCTGCAGAGATGCCTCCAGAGCCAGGGCTACACTGATGTGGGGTACAAACCCCTCTTGAAAGGACCATGCTGTAAGATCTAGACTCCCTCCATATAAGCAGAATGTGTGAATAGGGGAATAAACCATATTTCTTAAAGCAATTACAGTCTCCGCTACGTCTTCAATTCTCAAAGGAGCACAGACCCAGTGTGGGTACCTACGACCACCATGGGCTCGTTACTGTTCGGCAGAGAGAGAGGCAAGCAGCTGACTTCTGTAATAGCAATTTTCTGCAATTGATGTTCAAGGTCTGTGTGATGCGAATAAGCACGACATTGTTCAAATAGGCTTTTAATGTAAGTAGTCTCAATCCACATCAAAGGTGGCTAACCTGTGAACCTCCAGATGTGGTCAGACCCAACCTCCCCCCATCCTTGACCAGTGGCCATTCTCGCTGCAGCTCATAGGAGCTTGAGTGCAACAACCTCTGGCAGATCACAGGTTTGCAATCCCTAATCTTACAGCACAGGCATATTTGAAAAGGCAGCAATGGTTAAACTGGCAGATTTGTTACTGGTAAGGAACTAAATGATTCAGAAATAAGGACAACGTTTTTAAAAGCATTACAAATCTAAGCGGCAGAAATGACAATATAAACTGAGGTCTCCTGCATTGCCTCAAGTTGGTTAAACTAAAACATATTAATTATAAAGCTTAGCATACCATTGACTTATTAGTCGACACTGGTTCATAGCTGACTGGAAATTTCAAGACTGATTTGCTTGTCAAACAGGCAGTGCCATTACATTTCCTTGATAAAGCCTTAGGACAGCTATTCTCTTTCTCATCATCCAGTTGGATGTCATATGAAAAAAATTGTACAGCCACTGAAGCAGAGAATCGTCTGCCATTAGTTTTCAGCTGCTTTCACTATAGGTTAACATGGTAAGTAGCAATAATGTGTGTTTCTGCAAATAAAATTAATCTTGCAATATTAATGTGATGTTTTTGATCAAGTTGAGTTTCAAAAAAAGGTGTTTTTTGCATTTTATATACTTTTTATCCTTTTTTGGACGAAGCACTGAATTTTTTATGGAAACTGGTCATAACTTGTGTTTAGCAACTTGTTACAAAAGGAAAACCTATATATTGTAGTAACAGCTTAATCTGTTCTCCAGATTTCCAGCCAAGTGTAATGGCTATTTTAACTGATCACCAGCTGAGAAAAATGCAGAGCTGTTTTTAAAGTCTTATTTAAAAAAAAAAAAAAAAGAAATATTTTTAAAGTATTACAGTTTTACAAATTTACGCACTGCTAATCTATCCAGACAATATATTCATAATAAATTACTACCTTTTGTAATGTATTCAGATAAAGGGTGTGTGTTCCACAGTCCAGTAATTATTTATAAAGCTGCTATGTCAAGCATCATCTATTAGTTAGGCTTAAGACACACTTGGATCTGTCAGATACGCCAAGTGTTGGATGAGTAGCCAGCCACCACTTCTCTTGCTAAAGTGCTAACCTGCTGTTTAACTGCTAAACAGTTTCTTTACTGCATTGACAGCCACAAGCAGCTGTTCGGCACTCTTCAGCTTTGCAGCACAAAGAAAATAATGGGCATGGCTCAGTGCAACTCAGTTACCAAATCTTTGCATTCAGGAAAATGTGTTTCACGCAGACTAGAATTCAGGTCCTTGCGGTGCAAGCCTCATACCATTCAGTGAGACTTACTTCTAAGTAGACATGTGTACATGAGTTGGTGTATAGGATTGCCCAGTCAATCAAGAAGACTTAATTTCAGTATGCACCTTTGAATAAAGCAGTAGCTCTAATCCAAAAGATTAATGTGGAGCACAAAGATCTTTTGTATGTGAAACGAGTATGTCTAAACACTTACACTATCCCTGTTGTAAGTGCAGTTTGTGTGCGTGTATTAATATGTAATTCTAATACACGGGTAGGCAAACTAAGGCCCGGGGGCCAGATCCGGCCCAATCACCTTCTAAATCTGGCCCGCAGACAGTCCGGGAATCAGTGTGTTTTTACATAAGTAGAATGTATGCTTTTATTTAAAATGCATCTCTGGGTTATTTGTGGGGCAGAGGAATTCGTTCATATATTTTTTTCAAAATATAGTCCAGCCCCCACAAGGTCTGAGGGACAGTGAACCGGCCCCCTGCTGACAAAGTTTGCTGAGCCCTGTTCTAATACTATGCAAAAGCAATTAACAGGTACAAGTACCATGACTGTATTTTATTACAAACTTATTACCTAATAAATCTTGGTAAATTCAGACAATGAAACTATTAGAAGATGACCACTAGAAGTTATCATGTTAATCTAAGGCATCAATATGTGCCTGCTCTATTTCCAACTATTATTTTGTACAGAGAAATAAGATTTCAAAAGGACTTTGCCATATAAGCATTTTATAGGTGGAACTAAGGCAGGACAGAGAGGGGTCAAGGTTTCATGTTTTGTTCCCACATAAAGAACAGGAGATACAGTATGCCAAATGTCTGTAAAAACAAAATATCATCATAAATGTTGGCAATCTCTCTCACAATCTCAAACATGATCTATCATTGTTATTTTTCAAAATGAAGACTGACTGTATTTCCTTTGGATACATGTTCCAGAAGTCTCTCAACACATTGCCTTTTTGCAACAGAAGTATACTCAGAAATAATTTAACTCACACAACGAAAAACATGCATCACCATACCTGACCCTTAGTCACCACCAAGCTCTCCCACACAATCTCCCACTTTCCAAATAATTCAGCTAAAAACAGAAAAAGCAACTTCTTGAAAGAATTAGAAAACAACTAACACCACGGAAACACACCAAAGTTTTTCTTAAAAAACAACAACAGTATAAATGCTGATACAGAAACCTATCTATAAATTCTAGGTCTGAAGCTACTTTATAAAGAAACTTATTCAAACATTATCACATATATTAGAAACTGAAGGCTTTTAACACAATATTTCTGCTCATTTAAAATTACTGATTTCCTCCATGGGTTCAAACCAAGACCACACCTATTCATTGGAAGTTGTAGCAAATGAAGTGGAGTAAACATTAATGAATGAGTGAGATCTGGTCCTATTTAGGAACACTGACTAATCTATAGACACATCAGAAGATAGTTATTAGGGTTCTGGTAGCAGGTGACAAGCAAATAAATTAACCCTCCCCATATGTGGAAGCTGTGGATACAAAATGAAAAGATCTAGGACAAGGATCTTCCTCATAAGTCAAGGGATTTTTTAAAAATCCAAAGAGCTTTCTGCATACAAAAAGCTAGTAAGTTGAGGTATGTGCTTTTAACACCATGTAAGCTTCTATTAAGGGTTGAATTAACAAAGTTAACAATTTTCAGGGGATCAGTAGGTCCATTTGGAGTCGCTTTTTTATTCTGACACATTAGTTTTCCATGCCCCTATGAATCTGTTCAGTCACAATAACTAGACTTTATTCTAAACATTTCAAGAGTAATGATCTTCTAACTGTTCCTGCAGAAGCTCTTATATGTTCATGAACACTTCTCCAACACTCTCCACCCCAGTTCTCTCTTGGATATCAAGTTATAAATATGATCGGGACAAAGTAATGTGAGCCAGCCATTTGTTTAACATAGCTAACCCCAAGCTGTTTGTGCTTTTACAAGCTGTTAAGCTCCATCATTATATCAGAGTCTCCAGGAGCCCAAACAGAAGAAGGTCACGTCTTTGAGAAACTGTACACTCCTTGCTTTGTGGTTTACCCTCTTGGGTTTGTTGCAATATGACCTTTGACATGACTTGGAGCTTGAGGTTAGAAGGCAAAGCTGTTCCAGCAGATTTTGAGGCCAATAGCAGTGTATCAGAAGCCCCAAGACATAGTTGCAAAGTCTGCATAGGATATAATTGTAACAGGTCAGTAAGCAGGATGCTATCTATTAATTTATTCTAAATACTTTTATATCATACTTCCAGGACAGTTTACAAAAACAACATAATACATAATACCAAAAAAATGCCACAAAATAAGAAAAGCAACATTAAAGTTGCATCTAAAAAGCTCTGGAAAATAAAAATGTTTTCATTGGCACCGAAAGCACAATAAAGTAGGCGTCAGACAAACCACATTGGAAAGAGCGTTCTAGAACTGTGGTCCCACCACCAAAGCTGCTCTCGTAGCCTTCAACCTCACCTCAGATGACCAGAACACCACACAAGGGTTTTCTTCACTGTAAAGAATGGGATTGTATCCTAAATCGAACTTCCATTTCCTCTCCCCCAAAATCTGATCTCGAGTTTCATTTATTATAGCCTCCAAGTAAACAGGCTTGTCCATCCATTTAAAAATAGTCATTTGGGCCACTGAGAGAGAAATTTCACATATGTCCTGTCTTATTTGATTACATATCCTGCTTTTGCTTCATATGCAAACTGCATGCTCAAATCTACTAAAGCCATGAGCTGGGCTGAAAGTTTGAAATAGTTCGTGTATGTTAACCACCATCAACACTTCAAGCAAAACAATGCAGCAAAGAGGAATGCTATGTCTTTCTTGCTTGTGCTTTGGCTATTACACATCTTGTTTCTTTCAGAGCTCCAAGAATAAATGAGGAGTGATGCACTAGCAAAAGATAAAGAGGGAAAGAAATGCTGGAAGTGATTGCTGTGAAATATTCACAGACAATTTTTAGAAACTCTCATGTGCAAATGGATAGGGAGAGGTTAATTATAAGTGACACTGTATAATTTCTATTGAAGAGAATCCCGAGGCATGTAAAAAGAAAGGTTACGCTGAAGTCTAATAAAACATTGCACTGGAATGCTTCTTTTTTATATACAGAAGGAAGCTGCTATTGTTTTCTGGCTGGCTAGGCAGCTGGCATGACACTTTGACCTCCAACCCTGACTCAGCAAGGAGCTCATTTATGACCTTAGTAGAAATCAATCAATTAAATGAGATCATTCAGGAGAAAATCTCACAGACTGTTTGTCTTCTACCCACACAGCTATCCTTCCATTCCCAGACACATGGTGGCATACCGGTCCAGTCAAGCCGTTCAATTCACTTGTCTTCATAAACTCACCATTTTTCAAGTACGTTTGATAGGTTCTTTCCTTCAAATTCAAAGCTGCTTTCAGAGACATGTAAGTGGGTGCGAGCTTTCTATTCTTGCTGTGGATTTGATTAATTTGTGGCATTCATGTGCCTATTTCTATTCAGACAATGGAAATAGACTGGTTTCAACTCCATCTACAAGCAATTTATGCTAGAGACATTTAGATCTAAAGGAGAACAGGGGTTTTTCAGAGCGATTTCTAGCTTATGGGAAAAATCACGAAACACAATAAATAAAAAAGAGGGACCTATTTTTTTTAATGCTATTACTAAAAAAAGGCACCTATTTTATTTTTTAATCATTATTACTAAAACACATAGATAACTAGCTGCATTATCACATGGAACTATTTTAAAAACATACAGCAGAACCATCAAACCTTAAATGTGGATGTACAGAGAAACTTTTACTCCACTGAAGAGCTCAGCATGTCATGTCCACAGCACACAAAATGGGCAAGGCTTACTTATTAAATTGGCCAGGCCTAGGCAAATAAGCATACCCCTTAACAATTGTCTTCTGAAAGTCTTTCATAGGCCTAGGATGCTGTTGCGGAACATGTCATGGGAAGATCCCAGATGCAACAATGGCCCAAGTTATTTGGATTCACTGTGATCTACCAACTTTCATCAATTGAACTGTGTGAGGCAATGCCATCCCACCCTGATGGAGGTCAGGCAATCTGCTTCCCCACTGTTGCAATATGCAGAGTAAGACACTTTGACGTGAGCTGGTTTGTTATTTTTTTAAATTTCCCCTAAAAATATCACTGAAGAATATATAATAACTTGCATTACTTGCAATAAGCGAGGCAGACTACTGACAAAGCAATATTAAAGGGGGAAAGTTTTTAAAAATAATATTACTTATTATAGTTCCTTCCTTGCTTTAATTATTCTTATATATGCATTAAAAATATTAACTGAATTATTATGCGTCAGTATATATAATCTGTGGCTATGAATAAACAGTTGTGAGCAATTCTGTAATGAACTTGTTTGCCCCCAATAAACCAAGATCACAGAAAGTCCAAGATTATCCCTAATCTTCTCTCCAAATTTTTTTATTTCAGTTACTGCCCTAGCAAAAATGTTACACATCCTGTAGGTTTTGAATCTGCACAAGCTGGGCCCTGAAGAAAGTGCTCTTTAAACAGGTATCCTATATACTAGGGATAGGTGATCTGTGGCTCACAATATCCTGCTAGACTTCAGCTCTAGGCAGCAAAACCAGTGCTCAGGAATAATGGGGATTTTATTTTGACACCTGGACAGCCACAGGTTCCCCAGAGCTGTTATATACAAAAGAATGAGAATAAAGGACTTAGCCCAAACTGTAAAACATTAGATTCTAGAATTCTACCAACAGAAAGAGTATTTACTTGCTGATGGTCTGTAATACCAAAGTTATCTACTTTTGCTGCTGCTGCAGTAGCAAAACTGTATTAGTATAATTATCTTTTTAAGGCAGATGAATGGTACGGAAATGGGTTATTTTATTAAATCTACAGATTTAGTCATTTTTATTAATTTTTTTACAAATTGTTCTCAACTGTTAAAGTTTTAATATTTTCGGCATGATCAATGGCTTTTACAATTAAATTTTATTTCAAATAAAATATATTGATCTGAACGTTGGACTGAATACAGTGGTACATTGGGTTAAGAACTTAATTCGTTCTGGAGGTCCATTCTTAACCTGAAACTGTTCTTAACCTGAGGTACCACTTTAGCTAATGGGGCCTCCTGCTGCTGCCGCTGCGCCGCCACCGTGCGATTTCTGTTCTCATCCTGAAGCAAAGTTCTTAACCCAAGGTACTACTTCTGGGTTAGTGGAGTCTGTAACCTGAAGCGTCTGTAGCCCGAGGTACCACTGTATGTCATAAGGTTGATAAACTGAGGTGTTTAAAATGGACACAAAACAGGGCTGCAAAACGTACTTCTTGCAATAAGCTGACCTCTCAGTTTACAGAGATGCTGTATGCTTTTCACTTCCTTAAAAGGCTGGCAATTCACTATGGCTGTCACAGTAAGCAAGTTAGTAGTATAATTTGAATGGGCCAACTTGCACACTTTGCTCTTCCCCACTAGCATGCAGAAGAAACAAAACCAAGCCCCAAGGTTTAGTGTTGCATAGAAATCAGGGCTTGTGGTTTCTTTTGTTGGCTGTATTACAAGGAAACATTTACTTGTTTCTGATCCATTAAAAGTCATCCCTTGTCTGTGCTCAAATAGGGAAATGAAAATAGTGGCATGCAAAAAGATCCCAGGTTTAACCCTGGTTTCTCCAGGTATGACTAGAAAAGTCTATTGCCAATCAGCGTCAACAGTACTGAGACAGTTGAGCCACTGGCCTGACCTGGTATTAAGACAGCTTCCTTTTTCCTTGACTCAAGGCGATATTAAAATAATGAGGCTTTCCAAATTTATGCATTTTATCAGTACATTAAAAGCAGGATTAAAATAGTACAAATGCAATAATTTAATTCAACAGGAGTAGGAAAATGAGGAACTCTTTTGAGGTTAGGCTCTGTTTTGTGTCTATTGCAAAAGCAGAATTCACAAAAGTATGTGTAATAAACATATTAATCCAAACATAATAAACAGTGGCAAACTATTTTTTTTCAACAGCAAGCTATTGACAAACCATATGTCTACAATTAAGAGTCTGTGTAAGTGTTCCACAGATGTGTGTGAGGAATAATTCAATAAATTCTCTTCTCTATCTGTATGCAGCTCTCCACAAATTTCCTTCTTGGACCTCTGTAATCACCCAAGGAGGAGAAATTAAGAAAGCAGCAGCAGCTCTTACCAAACGCTGCTGCCATGTAATGGCAAGTTGAGTTCTGCATGAAGTTCCATTAAAAAAAACCTACAGCCTGCAGAGTTGCTTCTGTTTACATCTGCAAGAGTGTGAAATTCTCCAACCTTCACTTTGCTCTTAATCCAGCAAAGGGGCAAAGAGCACTGGAACTCACTGGGTCAAGCTTTCAAGCCAAGGCTCTTGCTGATAATCCTCACTGTGATTTCAAGCTCTGATCACATAACCAGTGAACTTTTCACTGTGCTGATAACTTGCTGTCTTGGTAGAGTAAAACATTTCCTCCCACACCCACATCATTTACCAAAAGGAAGAAAGAAGAAGAAGAAGAAGAAGAGTGCATAATCTCCGAGAAATGGAATGAAAGAAGGCTTTGTTCATTTTGATGGTTAAAAAAAAATAAAAATGGTCAAGTTATCTGCTACCTAAACAAATAGCGTATAAACCAGACAGTATCCCCCAGGCTACAAAAATAAGCTTGAGTAATCATTCAGTGGAACTTTCCTGATCAAATTGCTAACACCTTTCGTAACCTCACATCCACAGGGAGATAGTGTGGAGCTCAAGCATAGAGAGAGGACTCAGAGCATTCCTCCCGTACAGTGTAAGAGGTTTACCTTATTCCCAAGAGATGAAAGATCTGACATTCTTTTGCAGCTACATAATGTAACGGATATACTCCCATCTGGTAACTTGTTCTGGATCCCTGAAGAATATTTTTTCCCCTTTTCTGCCCATCTCTGGAACATCTAGAAGGGAAACCTCTGTGGGAGAGGCTGTCACAAAGAGAACTGCACTGAAAGGGATTTTAAAGAGATATGACTGACTGGCGTTGCCACATTTGGGCTGCGTTCTCCACCGACTGCTGCACAGCCACAGATTATTAAACAATAGGGCTGTACCTGCTTCTTTTGGAGATGGAAAGCGTAACTGAAAATGTTTCACTGGCAGCTGTTTGATCTAACAAAAAATGGGAAGACGAGTACAAATTGACTGTAAGAGGTTTCTTGTTCTTTCATGGTATTATATTCATGCAATACCTGGCTTTAACTAGCAATGGCACCCCCTGCTGGCTTCCACTCTGAACTTCCTCACTTTGTTTCTGGCTCCGCAAGCATCTGATACAGCCCGAGCCGAATCAAAGCTACCAGGTCACAAATCATTGTTTGCATCAAATCTTCATCAAAAGCTGCTTCACCCAAGCCCAAACTCCCAGGTATCCTATCAATCCTGTGCACTCATCATTCACAGCATCATATGTGACAGAAACAGACACATCTACTGTATTTTGCTGAATGCTATGGAAACCACTCTTGCCAACAAAAAATGGGGCTTTCTACAACATGCATATGAAACAAAATATCTGCACTCACCACATGCACAAGAGTAAACTGAATTTCCGACACAAGTGCAGTATCTAACCCATGGGGTAATAGAAAACCACAATGACAAAAACATTCATCCAAGAGTACAGATTTAGAGGTTTCCAACAAAGCACAAAGGGGACCCAAGTTTTGACCCAACTATTTTTTTGTGTGTGTTTAAGTCACAAGGGCTGTGGAGAAATGGAACCAGATTCACAGTGAGAGAGGTGCTTCTCACATAGGATTTTGTATTCTTAGCCTGAAACCTAAGTTTTAAAAAAATATAAAGGGATGTAAGCAAGTTTGAAACACAGTTTCTCTGTAATATACACAGCACCTGACTCCGGTATTGCTTATAGCTAATATAGATGAATTTTTTTCTTAAGTACAAAATGTGTAATAAAAATCAGCAAAATGTATTCTGGCACTGACTTTGAGTAGGCAGGAAACTGGATTTCCTATTTTATTTTTATTTTTTTAAAAGCACTCATCACAGAGATCTCAGAGCTTTCCAATGTACAGAACTCTGTACTTCTTTTACACTTTCCACCTCCAGAACTCTGGACTAGATTACCCTCGGGATCCTTGCCAATTCTATAATTCTATGAAATGCTAGAAGTGAAATCCTAAGGACACATACTCAAAACTAAAACCTACTGAAATCAGAGGGACTGCCTTCTAAGAACACTTGTTTAGGATCGGAGAATAAAAGTTCAAATGGTACAGTGTCTATCATTGCTTGGGAGGGGGTATTGAGACAAGGGCAACTTTAAGTCCAGTTCACATCCATATTTACATAGGTTAGCCATCAGCTGCCAAAGAATTTGAGAGCAACCTACTGTTTCACAACTTGCATTGATACTGCATAACAACATCTTTCTGCCCCACAACTACATTTCCCCCTTTTCATCACCACTGCCGTAGTATCTCAGGGCTCTAACAGAAAATCTGGTGTAACACAAGCAGCGAGATTGTTTGAAAGCACATTCCCACCATCATCAATTGGAAACGCTTACTTAAGGAAAACTGCCGCTAATATGTTCCAGTCAGCAATGCCCCTAAGATGACAAAAACCCAGTGTAAAAATATGTGTCGCTTAACCTGATGGCAGGAGCTTTGATCATCTTTTGGGACCATTCATTCTTCCTTCTCATTGACTGATAAACCATCCCATAGTTTCCTGAGCAAACTCTCCGCCTGTTAGTCACAGTGAGGCAAAACAAACCAGTGAAGCTTAAGCTGTACAAACCTCCCTAAAACTATACTGGTTTCCATCCAACCTAGGAACGAGCAGAGAAGAAGTGAGTGGGCAAAAACTAACAAACTTCTGGCCTTAGGATTCTTGCTACAGTTTCCTGAGCAAGGGGAGAAGACTGCAAAAAGACAGGCTTATGCTATACTGGCTTCTAGTGATTATTGAGCAGTATGTAAGCTGAAAATGCCAGCAGTCTCAATTGTTTATTCTCACTAAAGAATGAATAATGAAAGAAAGCAAAAAGGAAGCCAAAGAGGTTCAACTGTGCCCTATGCTTACAAAGTATTCCATGCACATTTGACCACTATCACCATTAAATGTTGTTGCAGAACACACATTTGAACAAGACCAAGTAAGCTTTAGTATACCTTGTACTATCTGAACCTTACATTATCTATCAAAAGGTCTAACTCAAGACATCAACAATTACTATCTCTTTATATGGTCAGTTACAAGAAAATGTTGCCTCCCTACTTCCCCAACCAAACTTCTAGCAAGACAAAATTAGCAAGGGGGTGTGTGGAGTGGAATGCTACTAAATCAATTGGATTGCTTAAGGTTCTATGTCGCCTAATTTCCTCACATCTCCCATATTTTAATGCTGGCATACTTCCAGGACTTTGCAGTGCCAAGATTACATATGTCACAGACCATTTCATTGCATGGAATAGCAGTCTAAAGCTTCCTTTCAAGTTAATTAGCTATAATAGTCAGTTGGGGGGGGGGAGAAGGGGGGAAAAACCTCCAAGATAATGTGACTTCTAGTCAACAAATTTATAAAACAAGAGAAATTGTTTTGCAAACTGGACCGCGAAACACATATCATCAGTCAGTATCATCCAATTTTGCAAGAAACACAAAATAAGACTGATAAATGAAAACCACCTTCATTGGGTTTAAGCTAATACGCCATTAATATGAAAAGAATTTGACAGTTTACATAAGGGATGTGACCTGGTGCCAACAACCTCTGGCTTCTCCATTTTCCAGATGGAAGGAGATTAGTCTAAAGCCTTTATTCTCATAAGAAGATTTTCCCCCCATGGAAAAACTATAAAGGACAATTCTGTTCCAAACTTCAAGTCTCCTTCACAAACGTCTACTCAATTCTGGTCCCTTACTAATGCCTATTAAAAGAAGCCCTTGGGCCTGAAGCTGTTGGGAGAAAAAGACTAATGCAAACTCCACTTTAATGCCTGCCTTTAAAAGATCTATTGACAAAAGCAGTGGGGAGAGTTTGGACCAATGTTAACTTAAAGAAAAAGGTTGGTGAGTTTCAATTGTGGATGTGAACGCCTGCTTGAGTTTGATCTTGATGGGCTTAAGGCAGAGAAAAGTTAAGCCTACTTGCATATTAAAAATGCATTAATTTTAAATTCAGTATGTACCATTTCTCTCACTTTGATTTATAAGCATCACTGGAAAAGACTTTGAAGGACATTCCTGTTTAAAATGGTAAAGAGCCACAGCACAGGACACTTTCTCTTCTTTGAAAATGTTAATATGAAAAATTGTCCATTGACAAAGCATGACACCATGTCCCATTAATCCTTAAATACAGTAAAATGGGAAACTAGAGTCTTCCATTGGTCTGTCCAGTGGAAGACATGGGTAGTTAATCAAAGAGAAAACATCTCTCAGATAACTTACCTCTTGCATACAAAAACTCATAACTAGTACATCTAATCAGACTACACACACACGCACACACACACACACACACACACACACACAATATTTATCCTTACCACATCACTATGCAAAAACAGCTGCAGAGCCAAGCAAACAAATTCTCATCACCAAGTTACATGGTCTTGTCCCTGACCTTGTAGTTAGTGTCTGAAAAGAAGCACAAGTTAAAGATAAAATTTCCTACTCTTTTCTCCAGAATGAAGACTAAATCTTGGAGGAAAGAGGGCAGAAAACAAGTCCCTGCCCCCCAACAGCAGCTAGAGAAGGCCAGAGCCTGCTCTGACTTTGCACACAGTAGGCACTTACAATCTGGAGTAACCACTGGGTATGGAGTGAACCTAGACAGTTTCACCTTCCCGATGTAGCTCAGGAGCTGCCTTTGTGAGTAACATGCACCCTGAGTGTCTGTTGTGAGCACAGGCAAAGCTACATAATTCTGCTTCTTCCTTCAACCCAATGTCCACTGGATGCAAAGCAAAGCAGTTTGCTTTTACACTCAATTGACATTGTGAACTTGGAGTATTTGGCAGGTGCACAAATCTCCACCTTCCTTTTCTAGCTTCCAGTTGGAGGTCAGAGGTTTGTCATGGCTCTACAAAAAACAACAACAAATCCCACATTTCAGCCAACCTGTTGGACTGTCGGGGCAGAAAGTTTCGTTCCTTCTCCTCTTCAGCTCCAGGCTCAGAGGAGGCATTAGATTTATCTTGTTCTCCAAAGCTTGACTCCTGTTTCACCATGGCAATAGAAGGGGAAGCAAAATTACTGAATCCCAGACATCTACAGGGAATTCTGCATGCCAAGTTCCTACATGCAGTGAGAGCAATTTCTCCCTTCTATTGGGATCTTCAGTGAAATTAATTGCAACTGTGTAAGATGCAAGAATGTTCAAATATGAATTTTGCAGAAGACCTCTACAGTTGATTGCGCATTTTGTGACTTCTAATGCATGGAGACATTTGTCCCTTAATACTCATAATAAAAATCACCCACTAAATGCACACTGACCCAGCCATTATAGGACCATCTTGAAATATTAATCAAACAAGTTACTCAACCTTAAGTAACTTGAATGAAAGCCAAAAATTAGCTATATTTAGCTTGCTGTAAGAACAGACCAACTGTCAATTTTACCTTCTTTTAATACACCCCCACCCTTTGGAACAACCTTTCCAGATAAAGATAATTTTTCATTCCCAGCTTTATAAAACGAAAGATAAGCGTACTCTAAATCCCTACACAATAAATGTGCTCTTCTAAAACCTAATAACTGATAAAGTTATGGCAATCAGATAACCAGTTTAGAAAATTGTTTAAGGAAATGAACACTAGTACATCACAGTACCAGACTTCCCTTTAATTGATACAGTGTGCTTTTTTGTCAAGTGATCACTTTTTTAACAATCAAAACCTGCAGTTTTATTCATCAAATTAATTTAGAGGTACATCAGACATCTGGGGGTAACCCAGTTAGGAATCCAATAACACTTTTTACAAAATCCATGTCCGGGGGGGGGGGGAGGGAACGTTCCTTTGTTATTTCCGTTAAGTGATACCTGGAAAAAATCTTGCCATGTGGAATGGTTTTGTTCAGTGCTCCAGCCAACCCACCATGCTGTCTTCCAGGATACAACATTCCACGCCCCTCCACTCAACTCAATCCCACTTTACACTTGCACACTGATACCACCCTCTGGTTTCTCAGTGCACCTCACAAGCACAGCAGTATATATATGGAAACAGTACCAAGGCAGCCTAGTCATGGGTCAGCACTTGCCAGACAACACCCAGCAGTGACACCACCAATAAAAGCCTCCCCTGCCAACCAAAGGGTCTGAGATGGTTGATCTTGGCAGATGCAAGCTTAAGGACAAACCCTAAATAGCGTGTGAACGTAGTACTAATACCTTGAACCGGGTCCAGTAGTAGCTCTAATGCAACTTACGCCCTTGTTTGTACTCAAGAAAGGCCTTTCCTGCAATATAAAGCTGATCTCTTTGATCAAGTGGAGAAAATCATTTCCCCTACCAACAGAGCACCTGGTATTCAGTGATTTATTGCTATGGATTTTCTTCTTCTGCCATGAACAAAGACTTTAACAAAAAAAAAAACCCTCTTAGATTGCAGTGATAGCAGTTCACAAAATGAGCCTTCACTCTCCATCAAACTATCATGGCTGATTACATAAACTAAAAACTGACTTTTATAATCATAACCGTCTCCAGGGTTGAAGATACCTTTATCTGTTTACACTTATGAATAACTATTTTTAAGTGCAGAGTGGGAAAGATATACTGCAACAGCAAAATAAGCATTCAATAACAGGGAAATCCTAATGTTTCTTCAACTATCTGTAAATACGTGCAATAAGAGGAAGAGGAAAAGATACCATTCCAATTATTGTTTAATACACGTTAGATAAGAGAAGCAATGTCCTCAATAGAATTTCAGAGGAAGCAATATAAAGAAGAGTGGGTTTTCCTTCACTATGAAATGTTCTATGGCTGAGAAGTACAGGGGAAAAAGTATCAACTCTTTACAAACTGGAGGATTTATTTCTTGCTTTTATTGGAAAAGCAATCCTAATCCCTGATCTGCAATGCTGAAGAGTTCGGAGTGGGTAGAGAATTCAAAGATTAATAAGCCAAGAGGTATGAGGTGAAGAGGGTACACGGTTGGGGCATATAGCCACTGCCACCTTGCCCACATCAGATGACTGTATAAGCTGAAACCATCCCCTCAGACATTGGGTACTTCCTCTGTAATTGCAACAACTGCAGACTGTAGATCATTCTGAAGTCGAGCAACTTTAGCCTCAAAGTGTGTAAACACCTGGTCATAATGGAGGCCCTTCTCACACAGTCAGATTCAGTAACCTCTGGACCAGAGGTCAGCAAACCTTTTCAGCAGGGGGCTGGTCCACTGTCCCTCTGACCTTGTGGGGGGCCAGACTATATTTTGGGGGGAGAAATGAACAAATTCCTATGCCCCACAAATAAGCCAGAGATACATTTTCAATAAAAGCACACATTCTACCCATGTAAAAACACGCTGATTCCCAGACCAGCCGCGGGCTGGATTTAGGCAGCGATTGGGCCGGATCCAGCCCCCGGGCATTAGTTTGCCTACTCATGCTTTGGACCTTCCAAAACAACTTTGCTGGCCAGCTACTAGAGGATGCAACGCAAACTGCAAAATGAGCCTGCTTCACAGTTCACCCTGCCACAAGGTAGGCATAACTGTATACGCTACCCAGTTTTCAGCCTCTGCATGGATACTTAATTTACCCAGAATTACCGCCCTGGGGTTCTCCAACCATGCCAGAGATCCCTTCCCCCGCCAGCTATGTCCCAGATCCCATTTGTAATTAGAATGGTCAATATTAGAACAAAATCTTTATAAGTCCCTGCTACCTGCCCACACAGACCTATTCAAGCACTGTTATCTGGCATTGCCAAATACAACTGAGAAATTTGGGCTACAGATAATAAACTAAGGCCCAGTAGTAGGCACATCCCACACTGTTAGGCGGAAGATTTTAATGCCACCACTCCTCTCAGTGTCCCTTACTCAGAAGAAATGATTACCAATCCAAACCTCCACCCTCCCAGGCTCTCACCCTGGGTAAGAATCACAGGCCTGATGTCCACAGTGCCTAGGCTACAATTCTGTATCCTCGCTGACAGGGAGGGCACCCTTGCACCTCACCAAAATCATGTCCCAAAAGGGTTGCCTACCGCAGAGCCTGTCCTTAGGCAGGCTCTGGACCACACCCACATCCCAGCTGTAACCAGTCAGCCAGAAACCAAACAATACCACACAATGCAATCAACCCAACTCTCCAATTGATGCAGACAAAACACAAACTCTCATTTCTGTCTGGGAGAGCAGGCCAGGCAGGGCCCAAGACAGGGCCAACCAGCTCTCCCTGTTTAGCCCCCCTGTAGGTCTGATCCCCTAAAATAAATGCATACAATAAAATTAAAATAGTGGATACCAGAAGACATGAAAGGCACTAGTTAGCAGTTTGACATTTCTATGCAGATCCCACATGTATACATGAAGAAACGGTGAACATTCACAAGCGTAATATCTGCAATAATACCATCTTTCTAGTTATACTGTTTTAATTTACAGCTGTAATGAGAAAGAAATGCAGAGACCCAATTAAGCTTGAATAGAACAGAATTTCCTGACAAATCCCAGCTCAGCAATTTCACACTGGAGCCTCCCTTTGTTGGGAGTATGACGAATGAGGTCAGGAACAGAGTCTCATGAGAGACTGAAATTATATTCTATTCATTTTGAATGTTGCTATCTTTTCATTTGACTTTTTGTGTAGAGACTAACCTGACCTAGTCAATGTGTCTGTATCTGTCTTGGGTGATCCTAGCTAAGTATCTATGTTAGATGATGTAGTTAGGTGTAAGCCACGAAAGGCCTGACATATGAGAGAAAAATATTATCTAGGACTGTAGAACATTGATGATACATTGAAGTGGCTTTGGCTGGGAGCTGTAAACAACAACACGCAATATTTTGTCACTTTTTCTTCTGGGTCTCAGGCATCTCCTGAGTACCAGTCTGGCCTTGTCAAACAGTTTCTTCATTTCAATGAATAGGCATTGTAGTTATAAAAAAAAAAATCTGGTGTAAAAGTTGTCAGGTGCAAGTCCCTGTCTGAGAAACAGGAACAAATGTGCTCATTGTTTTCATCATCTGAATTCACATACTTTGAAATACTGAAACAGTATAATGCCACTTCACATCAATTGTGTGTTTCGCACCATTGTGTTTCAAGTGTCAATGCAGAAGGCAGGCTATCCGTATAAATTAGGCTACAGAGTTCAGGCCTTAAGGAAATGCATATTTGTCTGCGTAAAACAACCCAGGGAGATAATCCACTCTGTAAACAGCTTCATCTGCCAGACGTATGGCATGAGAATAAGCAAATGAAGAGGGGTGTACGAACACTTATGAGCTTATAAAATAAGAACAGGTGCTTAACCCACCCTGCATGACATTCGTTTTACTGAACACCCAGCACGATGGAATATGTAGTGTGGGTGAGTCGTTTCCGGCCTAGCAGGAGGCAAATTGCACAAACATGTTTTCAGGATTTCTGTGAGCAAAAGAAAATTCATAAAGTCAACTCTTTATGACGTACCTAACTTTTAGATTAAACTCGGCAAGCTGCCTTATCTTGACACACATCATTGGTCCATCTAGTTCAGAGTCTCTACTCTGTCTGGAAACAGCTCTCTAAGATTTTAGTCAGGAGCTTTTCCCTATTCTACCTGAAGACACCAGGGCTTGAACCTGGGACCCTGAACTATGGTCCTTCCCCAAGGATTTCATACACCTCTCCAAAACTGAATCAGAGAAATCATTATGATGAAGTTCTATTTGTTATTTTAAAACAGTCAGTTTTCTGTTTGTGATTTTTCACTGTTAATGCTGCAGTTACTTCTTTGGGAAATCTAGAGAACTCAATTCAGTGCAACTGACATGCAAATTTTTGTCTACCAATAGTTTAAGACACACAGTTCCTCTTTTACCATCAAAGATTTGTGACTTGCCAGTGGTGAAATTATGTCAGACTACATCTGTAGAAGTGGTGCTCGATTTCTCCTTCCCAAGAACATTATGCAATCTTCTTGGCCAGGAGCTCTAAATAACCTCAGCCTCCTTCTTAGACATTGAAGTTATACTTGTCACTTGGTATTTGATTAAACAGGGAAGGTGGACGCTCTGGTATAGTGGCAGACAATATAAACTACTCCACTCCTTTAAAATGCTGCATCAGAAATGACCAATAAGCAAGTGGAAGTCAGCATGCTAAAAATATTAAGCTCCTAGCCAGTCCTCATAGACACTTGCAAGATGGTTCACTAAGTAACAAGCATCACACAACTTTGCCACCGCTTCCAAGCAAAACGTTTTTTTACCAAGATTAGCTTATTTCCATTTCCGATGTCCCCAAAGTAATCCTGTTTGTTCCTTCAACCTTCTCATAGACAGTGTCAAGCCTTAAATTTTACACTGTAAAGTAATCATAATATTCTCTGCTTCATAACAATACTTGAGAACTGCAAAAAGATAAAAAAAGTTATCAGGCACACAACATGTAAGTTTATACTGTTTTATACCATAAATTGTTCTGCACTGGTTGATGGCTGCTGTAATTACTAGGTCAACAAAGTTTGTGTACCTGGCTAAAGAAAAGTGCTTCAAATTAGGAAACAGAAAATGCAGAACAAAAAAAGCAACAATTTGCCAAGAATACATAGAGAAAATTATCAAATATACTAAGAATGCAAATGGATACATGTCACAAGCCACTGCTTAACTTGAAGAGATATTTGCTCTTTTGAAGTCCTGCCAGAGACCTCAAAGCTGCAAATCAGGCAGCTTCAAAACAAGTTGTAAGAAAATAATAATAATAAAAAATCATAGCTCCACTAGTCAATAGGAATAATATTACAGATGTCAACAGAAGCAGGATCATACCCATTTTGCCTTCTAAGAACACAGCTCAGTTCTCAAACTGAATGCCTTTCTTGTTATCCTGCAAGCTCAGAAAAATAATCAAGGCATTTTTCATGTAAGCAAGCACACTCTGTTCTAAAGCAACATTGGTAATAACATGTGACAGCAAAGAATTTCACTTCTGAAGCAGAATTTGCTTGAAAAACGTTAGTATCTTTTCTCCTCTCATTATGACAATGCACAGATGACCCACCCCTTCATTTTTTTAAAAAAAATAAGGTTATTGAATATAGATAGTCTATTTAAAATCCTGTAGTGCTATGGGCTGTTAAACAAATCTGTAAAGTTAGATTTCAGAATCTGTGAGCTACAGATTTATAGATTGAAAAGAAAATACTTTTTGAGGATAGTTGAACACCCTACTAGCTTATCTGAACTTTTCTCAGTAACATTGCTATCACATAATAAATGTAAACTTAATATTTATTTCTTGTGAGGATACAAAGAATTACTCCAGAGATTATCCAAAGCAATTAAAGAGATCATAAATAATTCTCTCCCCACTCGCCATTTTCATTTGTGTGTGTGTGTGTGTGTGTGAGAGAGAGAGAGAGAGAGAGAGAGAGAGAGAGAGAGAACACACAAACACAAACACAGAGACCAAGACAGAGACGGAGACAGAGAGAGAGCTTATCTTTGGATACGAACAAGACACATATGAGAGGAAGTGTACAGCCTTTAGTTCCAATTACTTAGAAATAAGTAATAGTAAATATTCCTAAGAAGTAAAAGTTAACCACTGTCAGGTATAGATCAGTCCTAATTACCAAACATTTTCACATGAGGGATAGGTGAGGGAGATTGGTTTTTCTGGTATCCAAAACCAGACTTGCCAAATGAAAAAGATTACGGGGAGCTTCATAGCTCTTTCTCCCACTGCTGCCACCCTCTCCGCCAGTGCGAAAGAAAATAGCAAATCTAAACAGCAGCCTCTTTCTTAGAGAACCAATGTGAGCTCAGCTGACATCAGTGGGATTTATAAAGCTATAAAATTGTGTGCCGGCTGTAAGAGTGCTCACTGGCAGCTGTCACTATGAACTTGTTGCTTACATCGGAATCTTCCAGTATATACCTTCCATGTAAGCGGCAAAACCCTTTCTGTGAATATGACTGTCAGAAAACGCAGTTAGAACTTCATTATCAAGCCCTACTCTGTGTGGTGGTGGTGGCAGCAAAGAAATTCCTCACTGGTTACACAGAGTGCCTTTAGTGGAGCTGATCCAAATGGTTGAGGGCATTCTCCAACCCTGATATGCATGTTCCTGAGAACTCCTTCACATTTTCTAAGCACTTTGAAAATAAAATTGCTTATATCTGCTACAGAACAGATGCCAAGACTACAACAGATCAGTTTAAAGTTGTGTCCAAGAGCTTGTGTTTTGTGTTACTGGATGAATTTCAGTTGTTGAAGTCTAAGGATGTGGACAAGGTTCTTGTACAAGCATGGCGTACCAACTGGATTGTTCAACCTATGTTCATCTTGGCTCCTAAGCAGAGAGATTGACCAGATGGGCTTGGGAGGAGGAAATTATGGAGCCGTCCCAGCTGTCCTTTCACAAAGTTGTGAAAAAGTGTTGTTTTTTTAATTCCCTTGTACCCAGAATATTATACGAACTGTATTCTGGTTACTAATATTCCTTCCTAGGCAAGATATTTAAACAGGCGTGGGTTGTACCATCCAGTGAGTCCCTGACCAGAGGGAGTACTTAAAATCTTGAAGTTTGAGTCATTCTGGGAAAACTAACGGAGGTGGAATTAGAAAGAGAGTAATTGGCATCTGGGTTTCTAATTTGGGAAGTGAACTTAGATAAGGATATAACAGCTGCCTTACACAGTACAAATGTAAGTAGGTACCTAGTGAAGGATATTGATAATATCTAGTTTTATATATTACCATTAATATACATTGTACATTAGTACAAAATATACTGTATGCTAGTATATAAACACGAACAGGCACAAAGGTGCCCTCTTATTATTTATGTATATATGGTTTATATGCCAAAATGGGCAGGTCGGCAGAGCAGAGATGGTTATAACCCTGTATCTGCTCAACAAGATAATCAGTTAGTCAGGGAGTACTGTTTCTAATTTATTTTTATTTATTTTTTTTAAAAAAGAAATTGCACCTTCCACTAAAATTGGTGGGTCTTTGATGAGGGACGAGAAAATTTGCAGGGGAGGAATATGAACCCCCCTGAATTGTGGATTTAGCCATCCCCGTTCTATAGCTCAATAACCTGCCATCGTTTCTTAAAAACTGGCAAGGCAGCTCTTCCACATTTGCATTGTCATCAGTGGATACAGGAAGTAGTAACTTTCATCATTTGCTGTTGTAGAACAAGAGTCATAATACGTCATAATACAAAAAAATAAAAATGTAGGCACCATTCCAATAAACTGCCTGGGAAGGAAAAAAAGCCTGCTATCACCTTTCAGTGTTTTTAGCCAATTCGTAAAGTCTGAGTCATGCAGCACACCAGGTCTAGAAAATCTTGTAGGCACCCTTGCACATTTCAGAAGGTTTGGTGGTATATGAAGATACCAACATCTACAGTTGGGTGACAGCAGTGGGAGCAAGTTCCCCATCCTTCACAAGAATTAACCAGTTGGTTTCTTTTGAGACTTGCCGGCTTTGTCAAATCTGTGACAAAGGAAAAGATGGGTCAGATCCAAGACAGTCTAAAGTTAACAGCAGCCAGCTGTGTGATGGCAAACACCAGCAGGCAAACCACTGAACAAATAAGATGTTAATCAAAACCAAACAAATTCGGAGGACTAGGTAATTTTACATATTTGAGCAAAATGAAGGGAAACAACACACAATGGCCCTCCACCTCTCACTTCTTTAAAAAAAAAGGCTTAGCTACAAAGCGGACAAGCAAATTGAAATAATCATCTGAGAAGACTCTTAGGAAGAAAACTCTCTTGCTGCTTATGTGGTCAGAAAAGACACAGATCACATCTATGCTGTCAGAATTCAAAAAAAATCAGATAGGTCTTCAGCACATGAAGACGGCTTAGAATTATGGAAGAATCAGAAAAGTTAGTAGCCAAATAAAATATTTTGTGTCCAGTATAAAAGTGACCTCATGCAGATTTCCCTGTTCTTGATCTGTTCAGCTTCTCCTTAAATATTCATTTCCCCCCTTAGCCAGTTACACTGTACTGACACTAATCTGCCTTGAAATTGGCTGATTCTGCTCCAGCCAAAGCCAAGTTTCATCTGGTTGTCTTCGCTCCAAACCCAGTCTATGCTATATGGCAGAGGTTATTATTAAAAACTATATATTATGTGCACATGCTGTAAGAGAGTTCCTAGCTTGCAAAAATAACTATTATATCTATTTTCCATTCTCTCAAGTCAATGAAAGAGATTGGTAGTGGTGAAAACCTCGTATGGAAATTGTTCTCTAAATCCATTATTATCCATAAATGCCATTTAGCAACTGGCATCATACCTATGTAATATTTTTCCCCATTTTATTTTGTGGATGCTAAGGTGGGGTAAACCAGGACAGAGTAAAGAATGCAAGGTCCATTGACATTATGCTGAGCATTAACCACAAGGGCAGAGAAACAAAGGATTCACACAATCAATTACGTCTGGTAGTTTAGTTTATTCCTTTCAAATGAGCAGGTGCTTTGGCTCCAGCAGAAGGGAAGGGATTCTTAACACCACTCTGTTTTCTAACGATACAAGTATCATTTGACCAACCAACTATGAATCAGCATTCTTCCCCCTGCACAAGAATAAACATTCCCTTTTATTATTACTAGATTAAGTAATATAATACGGGTTCTAAAGCTATGTGAGAAGCATGAAGAAATGAATTCTAATTCAAAATATAAATGCTTATATACTAGCTCATACCTCTGAGAGAGTCCTTCCTGCCCACCTTCTCTTCCTGAGCAGATTTTCTGGTGAGAGGTATAGAGCTTTAGGCTGTGCACAATATTACTTGCTTAAAATACAGCTGGATAGTTCTTTTTTTCCTCAGTTTGCATCAAAGCTGGTTTAAGGGGAAGTGTTTCATACGAAATCATTAGGCAGACACATGATATGGATTGTGGCTAATGCCATGTCCACAAAGCTTCCCAAGGCAGCTGTGGGAACACAGAGTAAATGGATGTGAGTCCACAGCTTCGTCTCAAAACTAAGAGACATGAGGAATATGCAACTTTTTTCACTTTAGATGAAACCCTCAAAGTGGAACTGAACAAATAACACCCAGCTTTGAAATATATGTATTGCTTTAGTTCCCACCCTCATTTCAGATCTATTTGCATACCTAACAATTTACAGATTATAATCCATTATAGAATGGAATATCATCTGTCATGCTTAAAATGCAAAGGGGCAAGTATGAATGTGGACATGCCAAAGTGAGCAGGAGTCCAGCACACAATTGTGTGGCAAAGCAGAACATAATGCAGCAAGTACAGAGGTAAGGACCAATGGGTGGGGAATCAACTAGAAAGTTAACTGGAAGTAGCTGGTACTCATCAACCACATCCCATCTTTAAGACAAATTTCCATAAACAAAACCTTCCCTCTATTCCCGGCAGTGTATACCCAACTTCCACTGACATGGGGCAGGTTTGGACAGTACCTGAACAGGGCCGATCTGCTCATTATGCAGAGCGCTGTTCCACATGGAAATGTGTCAGTTGTAAATATGAGTGTTTCCATATGAAATCCTATACACAAATGCTAAAATTGTGCATTGGGTTCCCAGATGAAATACAGTATTTCACATTCAAATGGACATGTAAACTGCTTTGAGGTTTATTCTACAATCAAAGTGATATATAAATCTTGTGAAGTAAAAAAAAATGTATTAGAATAGGCTATTGCTCCTGCGCTGTGATCTAGACCACAGAGCCTAGGGCTTGCCGAGCAGAAGGTCAGCAGTTTGAATCCCCGCGACTGGGTGAGCTCCCATTGCTCGGTCCCTGCTCCTGCCAGCCTAGCAGTTTGAAAGTGCAAGTGCAAGTAGATAAATAGGTACCACTCTGGCGGGAAGGTAAATGGCGTTTCCGTCCACTGCTCTGGTTCACCAGAAGCGGTTTTGTCATGCTGGCCACATGACGCGGAAGCTTTCTGCGGACAAACGCCGGCTCCCTTGGCCAGTAAAGCAAGACGAGCGCTGCAACCCCAGAGTCGTCCACGACTGGACCTAACAGTCAGGGGTCCCTTTACCTTTACCTGTTCCCTGCAGGTGGTCAGATATGACACACCAGCTCCACACAATGAACTGGATCGACTCATTCAGGTTTCACCCAGGGATTCAGAAACTGTGAATGCACCCAAGTGGTCTCTGAATTCAAGGCCCCATATGATATACTGTGCACAAGCACCAAAGGTCTTGCATTAGATAACCCTTTCCATCATGGTGACAGAGGCTGTGCTAGTGCTGTAAGACAAAAAAAGTAACGGGGACAAAGTTAACAAACTCTCAAAATAAGAAAGGTTATTATGTAATCAAAACAGAGTTGTTCGTAGGAAATCAGGTCCACTTAATTCTGCCAAACACGTTGATCGTTTATTTTGGCATGACATACACAGGCTGATGTGCTGACATAAATCACTGATCTGAACTTATGCTATGCTATCGGTGCTCCCAAAGCCCATATTTCAGTTCAACAACCAAGAGCTTAATCTGTTTCCAAGATGGATTTCTCTCCTTACATCTCAAGTACATTTAAAACACTGGTCGAGAAGCATGGGATTCCTGAAAGGGTGGGTGGGGGGTTGAAAGAGAAATCTAAGATACCATGCTGATGGCAACAAAGTTATAGGCCAGTGTCAATGGCAACATCCCGCATCTCTATTAAGTGTGATTATTATTTTTACTACAAGATGCACTGTTGAAACAGTTCTCATGAAGTCACCAAAACACACACACTTTACTGTTAATCCAATTTTTAGAAGCTGTCTGAGACAGAGAGATAATTTTAAATATAGTGATGTTAGGGGAATAAACTTTGGACCAAGGGCATCCTGGTTTAAATCCCATTCCAGGCATTAATAAATTCCAGGCTTCAATAAATCGTTGAATAAACCAAATAACTAAGTTTACGCTAGCCACAAACACCACTGTTTACCTGTTACAATACACAACTTAGCTTTATGAGTAAGTCAACAAGACTTACTAGCCTTTCTGCTCATGTGATCTGTTAAAGAAAGATGTCACCCTGAAAAGTCAAGGTGGTGGTAGGGGAACCAACAACACAGGAATCTACCTTCCTCAAATTTACACACGTCCATAGATGATTTGGTGTGTGCATGTTTCAAACATTTATCCCCATGAATACAGTGATTATAGTATGCTTTTGTGGTTACTGATGATCAAATGGCAACACACAGTCAAATAAACACATCTTAAAGTACCAGTCTATTACACAGAGATTCTCTTTTTCAAACAATATATGGGCTTGGGCAAATGTTGAAATCCCTTTAAATAAATATACAACTCATGTATAAATATCAACTCATGTTGATAACCTAATACATTTAGCTAAGTTTGCAAGTGATTCAAAACTCCTGCTTCCACTAAGCAAGGCTGAGCTTTTCCTCGAATTAAAAATAATAATAATAATAATAATAATAATAATAATAATAATAATAATAAGTTATTTCTACCCCACCCATCTGGCTGGGTTTCCCCAGCCACTCTGGGCAGCTTTCAACAGAACATTAAAAACAGAATAAAACTCCAATCATTAAAAACTTCCCTAAACAGGGCTGCCTTCAGATGTCTTCTAAAAGTCAGATTGTTGTTTATTTCCTTGACATCTGACAGGATGGCGCGACTACCGAGAAGGCCCTCTGCCTGGTTCCCTGTAACCTCACTTCTCGCAGTGAGCCTCACTTCTGCCAAAGCAGCATTTCAGAAATTTGGACATTTTTCTTTTTCATTTCCCAACAGTCAGCCTTAATTCTGATCGGCTTACAATTCATAGCAATCCCCCTTCACCACCCCCTCTCACACTATGGCAAGGCGATACAGCAGGAAAAGACTTTACAGTACTGTGCCTGGCAATCAACTCCCTTCCCATTAGCTACAGATAGTTTATTGGATATAGCATAATGGAGAATCTTGGTTTTAAAACTATTGTTGAAGTTCTCTTACACAGTTGGGTGATTTTATGAATATAGTAATAACTATAACCTTTAGAATTCAAGATGAGAACAGCAGATGGAACCTAATTAAGAGAAAAATTATTAGTCTTCATAAGAAGCAGGAAAAGTCAAGGTACTTTAGAAAACGGAGGTCTTTTGTGTCATTCCGTAATTGCAGAAGCAGTTTATCGGATAGACTGTAGGGCTCTTTAAACATTACCCTAGTCATACTGGAGCCACTTTTCTGTTAGCGGTTCTAGTGGGGGGCTGAGGCTAGATCTAAATTACCTACAATGTGGGCTAATTCTGAGTGTTTTTCCCAATTGCATGACCAAATCTAATGCAATTGAACTGCACCAACATGGTTGGAATGCTTGCATGTTAGTGCAGCCGTATGAAAGATGTTCATGCAAATGCAATACATTAAGCCACAAAATTTACATTCAGTGGATCATGTCTGAAGCCAAAATTATGTACAGTATAGTCAAAAGCCACTGGGTTCAATGGCAGGTGAGATAACCAATATCATCTTTATTTCTGGAACCCCTATTTTGCCATGCCCATAAAGCTGAATGCACACAAGTTAAAGTTGTGGGCTTAATAACCAACACAACTACAGTAATAACTAGGGAAAACATTAAAACACCTCATTAACAGGCAGGCAAGTGTCCAGAAGTTAAAGCTTGAGAAGCCTGATATCTAAATGCCAAATAGCAGAACCAGAATACCTGGGTCGTCCTTGCCATCTTAGCAGGAAAATTATTTTCATTGTATTCCCCCCCAACCCCATATTCTCTCTGTTTTTAAGAGCATGCATCAAAATATCCGTGGGGATTCATGGAAACCCCCTGTTACTCTTTCCTGCTCAGAACTGATGAGCAATACTTTAAAAGGCAAACTGAGTAACCTTGCGGGGGGTGGGGTTCATCCCCAGGAAATCTATGGATTTGAAATCGCATTTCTTCCTTTTTGGTGGGGGTGGGGAAGAAACCCGTTTTTTATTGTTGTTGTTGTTTTGTAGAAGGAGAAAAAAATCTGGAAGCAAGAGATCACAGTAGGAAATAGTGGATTTCACGTGTGTGTGTGTGTGTGTGTGTGTGTGTGTCACACCCACCCACGTATAGGCAAAACGACACTTGAGTGTAAAATAAAAGAACAATAAAAATAAACTCACTGATAAAACAGTGCCGACGGGATAAGAAATAGTAAAGTTGTGCAGAAGTAAATATACACTGACAAGCTTACTCACCCAATACATCATTCCACACATCAAAACCAGACCTCATTAAAAGATAGAAAAGTACTAGGATGATCTACACTTCCAGGGATTGCATCACCGTGCTTATTGTTTAAAAAGTCATGATTTTCAGAGGTTTGAAGAGATTCACCAGGAAAGCATGTGATAATTATTTGATGGCTTTTTATTTTATGTATTCAATTCTTTTTTAAAAATAAAAAAAACTTGTATCATGCCTAATTTGTGAAGAATTCGGGGCAGCTAACAAGTCAAAACATGAGAACAATATATTCGATGTAAAACAATTCCAAAGTTGAAACCAACCATAAAAACCACATATAATCCGCCAAAGAGCTTTTTTGGACAATCACATCTTTATCAGCCTCCTGAAATCATATTGCAATGGAACCTGATGTGCCTTGCTTAGTAAGTCATTCCACAGAGTGAACACAGCTACAGATAATGTCCTAGCCCTGCTTACTATTAGCTGTGTCTCATGAGATATAGGGATTTGGAACAGGGCCTCACATAATGACTGGGGCATGCAGAGAGAAACATACAAAACAAAAGGCAGTTCTTCAAAAAAAAAATGAGTGACCAAACCATACATATTCCCCAAACTGTGAATGTGCATTCATTTCCCATTGTGTTTACATACTTATCATACGTATAAAATCACTGCAAATGCCATGAGTTCACGGGAAATGATTTCAGCTCAAGGGGTAGCCAGCCATATGTTCAAATTTATTTATAGTCCCACATTATAATATTATTATGATTCATTAACAAAAGGAACATCTCCAGGTTACTTAAAGACAAACTTCTAACTGTCTCAAGAAAACTTGACATGGCAATACTTTTCTGCTTTGTACAGGCATTCCAATTTCAATTCCCATTTCCCTTCCAGTAGTTCCACCCCAAACATGGAATAATCTGCCCCTTTCTTCCTACTCATGACACCTGAAAACCTAAAGTGAAATGACAACTGCGTGTATTGGTTTATTCTTCATTAACTGTTTGCTTTGGATCAAGTGAAACCGGCAAGGAAATGGACAACTACTCCGTTGGGAGAAGAGTCATGTGGGACAAATTAGAAGCTGCTGCATGATTCTGGAGCAAAGGGTGGAGAGGGGGAGTACATGGCTAACTGGAGGCAGCTGTCAGGATGTGGATTTTATGTTTATAATCTGCCTCCACCCCACTCCCAAATTCCTTGTGGATATTATGAGAGAAAGTGTGAGCCTGACCTATGAGGAGAGCAGCTCCGGTCTTCATCATAAAGTCATGAGAACATAACCTTACCTACAACAGGCAATTGCCCAGCCAGCAAAGAAACACAACCAAAACAGGTTTTATATATCTTATTCTTCTTCGCATCTTCTGATATAAATACCATAATATATAACTAAAATTGCCTTTAAGGAAAAAAGTAAGATACCTCTTATAGGGTAAAAGCTTTGAATGCAGAAGTTCCCAGCTCAAATCCTTGTCAACTTCAGATACGATGGACGGAGGAACCCTGTTCAGAGAGCACTGCTAATACTGGCCTAGATTAGCAGGACCAGTGGTCAGGGATGATGTGAGTTGCAGTCCAAAAACAGCTGGAGACCCAATTTTGGGAAACCCTGGCCTAGATGAACCAATAGTCCAACTTGATATAAAATAGTAGCTTCCTAGATTCCTGGGGTAAAATCTACCCACCAGCAGATGAACATCGTTGGTAGACAAGCTTCCTGCAGTCTTCTGAAACTCTGTAGAAGATTTGGGGAGTAAATAAGGAAAGGTAATCTGCTTCTGGGACACTGGATGTCACCCCTATGCACAGCATACTGTATGACGGGCAATGTCTTCTCATGTATTTCCACCCAACTTCTTTCAGAAAGAACACACACTACTTATTCACTATATTGCTGGCATTTGTCTTGTCACGAGAGACAATGGAAGAGTGCACCTTTCAAAATACATTATAGCTGATTAACAGTATCCATTTGAAAGACCCTACACCCATCACCTCCTGGCAAATAGAAGGGGAAGAAATGGAGGCAGTGACAGATTTTACTTTCTTGGGCTCCATGATCACTGCAAGTGGTGACAGCGGTCACGAAATTAAAAGACTGGGAGAAAAATGATGATAAACCTAGACAGCATCTTAAAAAGCAGAGACATCACCTTGCCAACAAAGGCCCATATAGTTAAAGCTATGGTTTTCCCAGTAGTGATGTATGGATGTGAGAGCTGGGCCATAAAGAAGGCTGATCATTGAAGAATTGATGCTTTTGAATTCTGGTATTGGAGGAGACTCTTGAGTGTCCCATGGACTGCAAGAAGATCAAACCTATCCATTCTGAAGGAAATCAGCCCTGAGTGCTCACTGGAAGGACAGATCCCGAAGCTGAGGCTCCAATACTTTGGCCACCTCATGAGAAGAGAAGACACCCTGGAAAAGACCCTGATGTTGGGAAAGATGGAGGGCACAAGGAGAAGGGGACGACAGAGGACGAGATGGTTGGACAGTGTTTTCGAAGCTACCAGCATGAGTTTGACCAAACTGCGGGAGGCAGTGGAAGACAGGAGTGCCTGGCGTGCTCTGGTCCATGGGGTCACGAAGAGTCGGACATGACTAAATGACTAAACAAGAACAACAACACCTTTCTATAAAACATCCAAGGTGTTCTGCCTATTAGAACATATGAATATTACAGAAGAAAAACCTATTGCTATGGGTAGTGGCTAACGCAAATAAAGTTTCTATCTATCAAGGAAGCAAGGAAGCAGAAGAAAAAACACAGATATAAAACTTACAGTGCAGTTTGTATACTGTCCACATCTGAAGGTATAAATAATAAATATTATTATTAGTATTACCTTTACCACTGCTACGCATAACAGTGGAATGTAAACTAAATATCCAAGCAAGCATAATGTTTAGAATGCTGCAGCAACCCACCCAAAGGAAAGAATAAAAGTGAACTTATTTTCTTCAACTTACTTTGTACAACCACAGTGAAAAAGAACAAAAAAAACCAAAGAAGTAAATCGGGTTCAAACTGCAGTGACTTTACGTAAGTGAAACAAACCTATCAAAAGTGGTTTTTCTTTAACAGTTCAGATGGTTTG
Source organism: Podarcis pityusensis (assembly GCF_964106645.2). Classification (NCBI taxonomy): domain Eukaryota; kingdom Metazoa; phylum Chordata; class Lepidosauria; order Squamata; family Lacertidae; genus Podarcis; species Podarcis pityusensis. The sequence continues at coordinate 41,219,945 of NC_138036.1, forward strand.
ATTTTCCCTGCTGGGTGAACAAATATATGAATTGGATATGCTTCACAATGCATCCATGCTTCTTTCAGTTCGATGCAGACAAATAATAATAGTATTCATCACTATACTCTGTACCTTAAAGTTTGCAAGATTCTTTAATATGATTCTTAACCCTTACACTTGCAAGCAAAATATTCACGAGAGCAATACAGACATTAACACTGCAATTCTATACAGAATCCTATACAGTACTCAGAAGACGCACTAAGTTCAATGGGATTTACATTCAAGGAAGCGTGCACAGGATTGCAACCTAAAAGTCATGTGCAACATTTCTAGGGAATGTTTCTACATTTGCATATCTACTTGGAGCTTCAACAATAGGCAAAGCATTTAATAGAATCATAGAATTGCAGAGTTGGAAGGGACCCCTAGGGTCATCTACTCCAACCCCCTGCAATGCGGGAACCAATCATTTGACTATCTAGAAATCAGATAAATTTCCTTAAGTTTTGTTTTGTGGGGAGGTATATAGATCTTAGAAATATGTCACACAAAAGCTGAGAAAAGAAACTCTCTTCTCCCGAAATGAAAGATTAATTATCAAATTGTTGCAAAAATAAAAGATTTTATATTTTCAAATGTGTTTTTTTAAAAAACTCCATTACTCAAATTCCCATACCTCTCTCGCACCAAAATTAAAAGGTTTTATTTCCAGTGCCTATTTCGATGAAGTAATGTAATAATATGCATAAACATGAAATTCATAGTAATTTTAACTGAAAGAATTAGGTGTTTTTTCCCCCTCACACATAGCTAGAGCAGACCTGAAATTAATATTTTACATCCCAGTTATTGCCATGAAACACAGATGTTTTTTAAAAAAGATATCACCTTAAAGTGATTTGCATCAGGAAACAAAACATAAAAAGTATAACATGATGAGAGCATAACAGCCAACAACTCCATCTATAAAAGCTGGGAAATTACTGGGTGCCAGGCATCTCTGGATCTAGCCATTTCAAAGTAATTAAACATATTTAATTAAATACTCAGCTGATGAGAAAAAAGAACCCACAGATTGCATTTATCTCTCTCTCTCTCTCACACACACACACACACACACACAGAGAGAGAGAGAGAGAGAGAGAGAATTAGGAGGCTGAATTCTTTGCCATAAGTGAATTCATACTTCAGCATCAAAATTATCAAAACATTATTTATAGTTTATATTTAAAATTTCTTCATAGTAACAAAAAAAGATGAGGGGAAGAATTTGAACTGACAAATCAGAAGGGTCTTGAAAAATAAATAGGGAGCTGAAAAATAAAATCTAACAACACAGCTTTGACAACACAGCAAGTTATTCATCAGCCTATGGAATTTTCATAATGAACTGAAACTTGCTCAAAACTAATTTGCAGAGATGTGTTATTCAAGTTATTTCTTGAGCCAGAAGCAGGCAATACTACTACATGATCTCAGGGGAACCTGAAGTGAGGCAGGATGAAGACGGCAGCAGTTTAAAGACTGCCAGTGCAAAGATCCAAAAACTTTTGTACTTATTGCAGAGTGGGAAGTAGTCAACCTTACAACTTCAGCACTTTGCTTTTTGTTTTACTGCCATTCTGGGGGAAATATGTTCCTGTACCAAAGGTCTGGTTTATTTTTTCCACCTCATGGCAGTAAAGTGAAATTACACAACAGAAAGCTATAACTGAAGTTCAAAAAGTTATGTGAGAAATTACTTTACATTTTCATACTCCTTACTGTACTTTATATGATGCATCCTTTTCCATATGGAATAAATAATAAGGATAATTAGAATTTTGTCTTCTCCATTAGGTAACTGGTAGTAATCCGTTATCTCTTTCCCCCACCCCTCCAGCAGCAAACAACAATTCTCTCTTTTTAGGCTCTGTTTAAGAAAAAAATATGTCATACATCTCCTTCAAAAAAGAGCATGAAAGACAGACACACTTGGGAAACATAGTGTGTGTTTGATTCTTTAATTATAATAAAAACACTGTTTTTGGGTAGAGGTGGGCAAAAATTAAAAGTGACAATTCGGCATGTTAACTACTAATTTTATTCAAATTACTTTTTATTAACTTGTAGCTAAAAATTCACATCGTAATTCAAAACTTCAGTAAGGAAGTTTTACAGAATCTATATTTATAGCATGCTCTTTTAAAATATACTGCTCTTTATTACTTTTCAGATGGAGAAACCTGTCGCAGAAAACTGAAGTCTTACATTTTTGTGCAACCCCGAGCTCTTTTATAAGCAAAAATGTGAACAAGAATTCAAATAATGACCGAAACCTTTGCATAGTCCCACATTTTATTAAAAATTTCTATTACTGCGGCTACAGCTTTTTAAAAAAGAATTAAAAGTAATTGTGTTCATGCCAGCTAGGGCTGCCCCACTTCCCTTTTCCAAAAGCTTTTCTCCTTTGATCTGTCCATCTCTGTTATTAACAGAAGCTGCAGGGGCAGCAAGTTCAAGTCAAAATAAGGTAAATAATTCCTAAGCAGAAGGCTGAAGCCAACGAGCAGACAGACGTCGAACGACGTTAAAAATAAAATCTTAAATTGAAAGAATAGAAAAGAAATCTACTCGGGTTATAACTAGAGGTCAGTGGATTGCATCGTTAAGAGAACCGTCTGTCAGCATCAGGGCAGCCATAGCTAGTCCTAAGACTGGAACACCTTTCGTATTTCTGCCAACTAATTCTATTGCCATAGTTCTTTCTTATCCATAGTGAACATCTAACGGATAGGCTATGTGCACATTCAAAGTATTCTTTTCAAAGTATCAGCATTATTGCTCTACCCACAATGCAATTTAGAAAATGACAGGAGCACTCGTATAATAAAGATTCGCAAAAGGGGCAGACCCGAATTTCCTATTAATTTAAGAATGATATGTCAATGTTTTGATGATAAAGAAAGAAAGAGACAGCAATCGCTACTTTGTTACCACAACAAAAATATCTTTCCAACTTTCTCATTATAAGGGAATTCACTATAAACCAAGCAATACTTCTTTATCCAACTATCTGAGAGTTTCATGATAATACCAGAAGGGGGGTTATTATGCACCAGGGTTCCTAAGCATAACCAAAAGAATACAAACCTGTAACAGATTTCTCCTTACATCTGGTCAGGAAGGCAATCTTTTCCCCTTATAAAACAAACTCTAAGTTGCATAAATCAATTCACATCATCCCTAGGAAAGAGCTAATGCCACTTATTTTACACTTATTTTAACAATCCATAGAGTAGAAAGGGTTTATTTTTTTTAATTCTCATCTTGCAAAAAAAAAAAAAAGAGTAATGTCAGTTATTTTTACTTACTCTCAGAATCATAATTCTTTTTGCCAACGGAGGCTACAAGCCTTTATTTCATTTCATATTTCCCCTTGAAACAGGGTTACATAGACAAGAGAATAAAGGTCACTGTCCTATTGGTATACTCATCCATTTCAAATATTTCAAAACAGCAGATTTCAAGGAAACTCATTTGATGTTTCAGACATGAACATCCAAGGTCAGTAACAGTTAGCACAATTATTGTGTAGCTAACTGTACATGCTATTGTGTTTAAATTGCTGCATTGCCGACACCTTTTACAGCAACCTTTAAACATCTAAGAGAAGAGGAAAGAAGCAGGGTATTATTTCAGAAACGAAGGGCGGGGGGGTGAGGAATATTCTAGAAGCGCAGATTTCGATCTGTACTCTCTCAGTCCCATTCCCCTTGCGCATTGCGTGCCAAGAATACCAGAGGAGTTGTACAGAGACTTTCATGATGACGCAATGTATGGTCACGAGGCACAAGCACTTATCCCATTCGCCCACTCCCCACAATATTCTGTCTCAAATCATTTCCATACTCACACAAGCATGAAAGAGGGGCAATGACAGATTCGTAACCTAGCACGAAATACCAAAGAAATGCTCCTTATATGCACTGGAAATTAACCCTTTATCAACTTGCACGTTTTTCACACAAAGCAAGATGGGAGGAGGCGCCCATATATGCAGTTGAGTTTGAAACACACAACGGTAATTTGGAAGGACAGAGAGAAACAATAATAAACTATACGGAAATATTTGGGTAGGGGATCTTATTATATACTGATTTATACACGAAAGTGTAGATTGTTTCCACTTGACATTTCACTGATAACAGTATTTGCCATTAAAGTCCTGATCTTCTTAGAAGAAAACATGATCTGTGCCGCACTAGAACGATTAATATCCCAAAATCAAAACAAATATGAGCGCAAACTTTCTTTTAAATCTGTTTTGCTCTGCAAGACAGTTACTGAAAAATACTAACCGTTTCGTTCCGCTGCAAGTTTTTTTCTCCACTGAACATAGTCTAAATCACAACATTATGAAAATAAAGCAAATATATATGAATTGCCTACATACAGGAGCACAACAGATTTACACTAGAATTCAACTACTTTTAAAAATAACTATAAACAAGAAAGTTGATGGAGATTAACATTAAACCTGATAACTTCTCAAGTAAAACAAAGAATAATTTTAGTGAGCCAACCAACCACTACAGACAAAGGAAAGCTTATTAAGTATTTTGACTTCATTTACTGCATTGTGTACACACCCTTTACTGAATCTTACAGTAACTTTACTGGGATTCCTTTCACTTTTTTGGTTATCTGTATACGGTTGTACGAAATTTATCGAAGGAACTATAGCTTAGAAATTAAGACAACTGCTTGCAGAAATTCCAACCTAGTGCAAATTAATGGATCGCCAGACTTAGTACCTTTTTGCTCAACAGCTATTTGGACAATTCTATATCATCAGTTGGTCTAGTCCCAGATATATTAGGAAGTCATTTCTAGCTCTAAGTGCATACATACTGAAGGAAGAACCACATTTTTCCGTGTATAACGACTAGGTTTTTTTACTAAAAAAATATGTTTAAAATTGGGGCTCGTCTTATACACAGGTAGTGCTGTGGGGTGTTTTCTTAATTTGGAATCCCCAAAAATAGGGGGTGTTTTATACATGGGGGCGTCTTATACATGGAAAAATATGGTATATTGCAAACACAATGAGATCTACTTAAGTTTAAATGTTTTAGACAAAGTATCAAACATGCCTTTCACCTTCCTAGCACAAATGAAGCCTAAACAAGGCACGGTGGTAAAAGAGCAAGGGTGAAAAGAAAAGTTTTTTTAAAATGCAGAATTTCACTTGACAAAATAAATACAGATGGTCAAAACTGCAAGGAGTCAATAAGTCCTTGTAAGAAAAGAACACCTCTTGGTGTTTTCTCTTTCATTAAGTAGGTTGCAGTGTATTAATACAATGGCTGAGAAAGGAGGACAAAAAAAGAATACATTTTCTGTGTACTAGACTGTAAAATTAGCACTAAAAACTACTTAAGGAATGAGTAATGCACTAAATGGTGAAGTGGAAAAACAGAATTACCCGGATGAAACTGTTAAAAAAAGGGGGGGGATACTTTTTCTTGTTCACAAGTTCAACAAGCCTCATTTTCTTCAAACCATAAAAAATATGAGTAAAGAAATTTTCCATGATAACTTGGACTATATAAGCATAATAAATTGTCTCTGCAATAAAAAAATGCTAATAATGGAAAACCTTAGGAAATGCAGTTTTTATTGGTTTTATTAACTTACCAGTATAAATTTGAATTATCTCATTTTGTTTATTTGCTACTTACTCATTTCTAAGTGCCTCTGTACTAATGAAAATAAAATCTCAAGTGCTTGATAAAAGCTCTGGGGCTGGCTGAAACAATTAGAGATTTCTTCTTTATTTATACAAAGATGCTGAGCGTCTCACACATGAACTCACACTCTACTGGGTTTTGGGTTTTTTTAATTATGATGCAACAGATAAATTTTATTTCTTCTGAAAATTCTCATAAGTATTGAGCAAAACATCAGCTAGATATTGCTTCGTATGCCAGTACATAAACCTGGCAGTAAAGCCCATTTAATACACTGCCTCTGATGAAGTCTGTATAGACAACAGCTGCAGTCCTACACTTACTTACCTGGAAGTAAGTCACACTGAACTCAATGAGGCACAATTTTGAGTAGACACATATAGGACTGTGCTATACAAGTGGAGGATGAAAAAGACACCTCTCTCCTTTTAAAGCAGCATGCTACAAAGTCAATTCATCTTCTTTTTTTCAACTCCTTGTGTTCACGCCAGATTGCACTCGCAGCAAGATTTTTTACTAAAATCCTATTTCAGCTGATTCCAAGCTATTTAAAAACTTATTACTCCCTTCAAGGGCGTTTTTATTCAAAACACTTCAGGAGTTAAATTGCCAAGTTAAAATCAAAGTAATGACCCCAAGCAGAGATTACCGCGTCGCAGAGTAAATTCATATAAGGGAGTGGGGGGAGAAATCAGACTGCAAAGCATTTCCTGCTAAAAGATACCATACTGATTGAATCTTGTTCTGGCACTAAGTATTCCTTATGGTTGTAACAGCCCATCACTCACATTAAGACCTTCACAAAGAGAAAGATTACTGAACGAACCCAATCAGAACTTTGCCCTCAGAGCTGTGAACGCCTCCGATTTCTCAAGGTTTCCAGACCACTTGACTGACTGTCTCGTAAAACATAAGGATAATTAAACTGACATGAAATAACGGCCCTGTTTAAATTCTAGGGGCAGTTTGTCTAACCTTTGACCCCCTCAAAAGACCACAGTCATTCCAGCACCTGTCCATGAATCTTATTGCTTAAAAGCATATGTACAGTATAAACATCTGCAGGTCATATTTCTGTTATACGTTAACACAAAAATTGTCACAAGAATGAGCATATCCGAATTATTAGCCAGCATTAAGCTGTGCTCTTCACTGTTTAAAATTCCTGAAAAGTAGGAAATGAACACTCAAAACTTGGCTAATGACCTTCATCATCATTAAGCTATTTGGTTTTATTATTTATACACAGACTATTGAAATTCTATTTACTGCTTGTTTTATAACTACTATAATGGATATCCACCATTCAGAGTAGCCCTATCAAAATAAATGGGTCTACACTGAAAACAGCTTACTGGATATCACCCTATAGGCAGAAATGTGAAAATAAACGATTAAAAAACAGATTACAGCATAAATACTTCGTCAAAATCTGCATTTCCTTAGTTTCACATGAATACAGAAGAAAGTTTACAAAAATCACAATCTACATTCTTTAATCTTAGAGTTGGCTATCTACAACAATCTCTACAAGACATTCTGTGATTAATTCCATCCATGTAAGTGATTTCAAACAAATCAAAGTGAATTATTTAAAGTCAAAGTTCTCAAAGAAAGCAAAAAAAATAAAAAGTATATATGTCAAGGGAAATGAATATTCAAATTTGATCCAGAAATCTGGAATTCGTGTCAGTTATAAATTAAACCCAATTAGCTACGGGGTTTTTGGACTTAATACAGTGCATTCCAAGAGGTCAGACTGACATTTTTCAGTCTACCATTCAAAGCCTCACATTCCTCAATATGCAAAATTAGCAAAAGCATCCTATATTGCTTTTCTCTTTCTTTGCTTGATCGAGCCTTCCTAAAATGCAAACCATGTCTAAAATTACTATAAATTAAATTTAAATGGAAATCAAGGCTTAATTCTTCAAGTCTTAACATTCTCTTTGTTCCTGTTATTATGACGATTCCCAAGACAGGGATTTCCTTAGCAGCAACATTATCGAGCTGCTTCTTCATTCCAATCAAAATATATAAAGAAACCTGGTTCAGGAAAAGCCTGAAATGGCTCAAGGCTCAACAGTTCCTTATCTATTGTTGGATATTAGATGCAGGTGCTGTGATCATGCAAGTAGCAGTTCCCAAGGAAATCATGGTATGCATGTTCAACATGATCACAATAATATATTAGGCTTTATCGAATACTCTTAAAATTCTCTCATTCCATTGCATTGCATCCTCTAATGAAAATTACCTGTATCCGTAGCGTTAACAATGCTACTTCTTAAAATTGCCAGGGACACTTTCCAATGCTGAAGAAGAGAATCACATAAGCTTCTGAACTAGAACAAAAATTGAAGCCTCGCAACAATAACAGTTAAACCTTCTGCAAAAAAGGAATTTTAGTGAAGAAATGGCTAACATTAAGAATCCAATCCAAACCTCACTACGATTAGTAGTGGGTTGACAATCAATTGCACAAAAATGGAAGTCTTTACAGAACCTGGATCTGCCTCTATGACATAGGAATATGTGGACTCTCTTTAAATAAAACAAAACCTTATCATTTACCTTCTTTGAAAGGTACTGCTAAAGCCAATGCATTTCATGCTGCATGGTGGAACTTCGTCACATATGTTACTGGCCATCATCTACAACAAAAGTTCTTGACAGTATCCCTGGAAATCTGGAAACAGTTCTGAATTGCTCCCTATTCTTCAGTTTATTTATAAAATGGAAATCCCCTACCCCACATGCCAGGTTTTCTGTTGAAAGTGTTCTGTTACCAGATCTGGGTAATTTCTCTGTTATCTGTGGTGGTAAATTGATTTGTTTCTGATTTAAACAAAAAACAAATAAAAAATACCCTTTGACAAAAGCTTAATGATTTTTTACACTATGGGTAATAGTAGTGAAAGTGACTAATATTAATCAAAATGGATCCTAATCTTCAGAAACTGCCTCTGCAGCTTTCCTAGTTTCTTGTCTCCTCAGAAGTGCCTGCCAGGAGTCAAGTATATATGAGTGCTGGCATTTGCCAATATCCCCTAAGGAAAAAACTTCCATATTAGAGCTGCATATTGAGGGAGTGCTTACTGCAAAAGGCCACTTTAAAATGTGAAATATTGTGTGCTGGGGTCAGTGCGGGGGCACTTATGCAACTCATCACTAGCAATATCTCCAAAAAATGTTCAGCAAGTTAAACTCACGGAACTGCACTCCATGATGCACAATGGCAATGTTTACCATAATGGAGAAAATCCTAGTTTCAACACTGGAAAATGAGAGTATCGTGGCGATTAAAATATATGAACTTTACATCAAGTATCTTCATTTGGGTAGTATCTTGTTCCTTTTGTGTAACATCAAGCCTGGGGAAGATTTATGGAGAACTTGAAAGCTTCCCACACTTTTGTGACATTTTGGTTGGTTGCAATATTTCCCTACCAATTCTTTAGAGAATACCAAAAAACCAGGAATTACAAAAAAAAAAAAAAAAAAAACACAGAGGAAGAACACCTTCAACACCTAAAAATGGCAATTAACTTTTGGGAGTTGCATGCCCTTCACAAACAACCACAAAGTAATGCTACTGAATTTGGATTCTACTGACTATTTCCTAGGTACATCAACTAAAATTAATATACAGATTTGTTAATATAAAATATGTCTCATTTTGCTTTACTTCTGTTTTCTGTTTGACAGGGGAGATTTGTGTTCCCACCTAGTGTTGAAGACAGATCCAAGTTTATATTTTAAACGAGAGGGGTAGCAGCTATTGGTTGCTTCTTTATCCCAGCAGCCCTCAACACAACCTGAAATCTATTTTGCAATTAGCACAGTCCAATCAAATTAACTCTACAATCTCTTCCTTCATTCCATTTAAGACTATTACAAACAGGAGATTTTGGGGCATCAATATTATAGCCAGATTCCTCCCTCAGCCCAAACTTTTTTTTGCTTAACATCCAGTCCAAAGAAGGTTTCGGACAAATTAGAAAGATTGCTCACTTCTATGTGACATTTGAGATAATCCTAATAAATGTATCAGCCAACATTTCAAACAGTAGGCTATTATTTGTTAATACAAATACATTGTTTAATGGTCAAGAGAATGCATGTTGCAGTTGGATAATGCCTTTGTCAAAAAAAAAAAAATCAGGTATTTTTGCACTAAGTTCCAGAGGCATAGCTGTTTTTGCTCTTGCAGCAAAAACTATAAAAAGTATTGTAGCACCTTAAAGAATATAACCAATTTATTATGGCAACTAATAATGATCTCCTAAGTAGAAAATGTATTTTTGATTGATCGAGTATGTCAGTTTGCATAAAACCTACAGCTAATTTTGAACACAATAACATCGCAATAGCATTGCAACAAGGTATCAGAGATTGGGCATTAGAATATAAATTTGGCTCCAGACACATTCTTCCACAAATGTAAGGGCATCTTCAGATCATAGAAGAGACTCTAATGCAGCAGAGGCTCTCAGCAGGAAAGGGGGACAATACAATTTTTACAGATCCTCCATGCAGCCCTTCCTTTCACTCCCCACAATGTTCCAAAAGGTTCCCTAACCCTCCAGAACAGCTTTTCAGAGACACAGGGGGAAGGAGAAATTAAACTACACCATTCCACACTAAAGCATGAACAACTACACTAGCTGATTGTGCATCTTACAACAGCAAAGCCAATACGCAAGGAGAAATAGGATGTCCTTTGCATCATCACAGAAGCAAATAATTTGACACTCATAACAATTCTATTGCAATAAAACCGTATCTCTGAAAGCCTGCAGTAATTGAGATAGTTGTATTCATGTTATGCAATGCTGGCTTGGCACGAAGCATGAAAAATACTTTACAATTTGGCTGTAACACACATTTTAATAGTAGCAAAATGAACAGTCTGCTATTCTTCATCCAAGACTATACATGTACTTTTCTCCACAAAGATGATATTATCTCGAATTGGGAATTCGTCATGTTTGAAGAATCTTTCAGACAAGGCATTGAGGATTAAGCTACAAAAGGAAAGGGGGAAAAAGTTGGTTTTGGCTACTTTACCTGGGGCAGGGAGATTCCGTTACTGCAATTCTATTTCCTGGTTACCAAAAATATTAGTAGTTGTTGTTTTTGTTGTTGTTTTTTAAAAGAATTCTTACCAAAGAGAATTACTCAAATTTGAACACATCAACAGGATATTTAATGTGCTTGTTTACAGAAACCTAACACTATTATGAATAAATAGCCTTTATTTAAATACACTTTGGGCATTAACCATTGTATATAGTATTGCAACCATGCTTGCTAAACCTTTCTGCCCTCTTACAGATCTAAATGCAGTCAGGAGACTCTCCTAAAGTTAAATAAACCACATGAGATCAGTGGCCCTGACAACTCTTTGCTAATCTTAAGAGGCAATTTATACCTAAAAGACATTTGTAAGTTTACCATTTTATCAAAACATATGAATGCAACTGAGCCAGATGCATTCATTAAGTGACACTAAACATAACTTTTCAAAAAGCACTATATGCAGGAAAAGCTGGTGAGCAACAATGAAAATTTATAGTTTGGAATCTTCTATAAGCACTTCTAAATCAGTTTTGAAAGAAAATTGATTGGTGGGGAAAACAATAAATTATTCTGGCAAAATAACACTGTCTCTGGTAGATGAACTAGTTCTTCCTGTGTTCCACCAGAACAAGATAAGCTAAGTAATGAGGGGTCAACTTTAACTGCCTTTTTCAATGTGCTATACTACACTACCCAGGCAGATGTTTAAATATGTTCAACTCTTCTCTCACAATCCCCCCTCCTCTTTTTAATTATCCTTTCCATTCTCTCTCCCTTTCCTTGGCAGCCATATAAATGTTTTCTTGGAAACTGTGCGTCCTTTAATGCGCAACCAAAGTAACTGAGCCCAATAAGAACACTTAATAATAATAATCACAGTTCTATAGGAACAAAAGTAGGACAACGAAGTTCCAATAATTATGGGAACAGGAAATTCTATGTGATGTTAGGCTGTATGGAATTTGAAAGGAATAAAGTATGCTGCACTTTGCTCCCACCTATGTGGAACCAAATCCTTGAAAACGTTTTCTTTCTACCGGATAGTTCAGTTGGTTAGAGCATGGTGCTGATAACACCAAGGTTGTAGGTTCGATCCCCATGTGGGACAGCTGCATATTCCTGCATTGCAGGGGGCTGCAATAGGTGATCCTTAGGGTCCCTTCCAACTCCACAAACCTATGATTCTAAGTACATTAATATTCCGTTGTGCAGTTTTGCTGGCAACATTCTTTCTAGACAAAGTAGATTCCTTTATGACCAAATGAAATAATGGAAGTTATTCAGAAATAGGAAATAAAGAGAAATTTGGAAACTCTCCAATCCCAGTTGTACTTTAAGCTGCCTAATTTCTGAATGGGTAATTGCATATGGGGGGGGGGGACTTTCTGAACCAATGTGCATTCACTCTGTACAGATTGCGTGCATAGACAAGCCTGAAGATCACGGAAAGATTTGATGCTTGAGTGAGTCTAACAGTTGAAATGGCAAGGAGTGAAGGTGGCACCATTACAAATATATCACACTGATACACAAGTGGTTTGGGCTTTGTCAGCGGTCCATCTTGGCGACATTTCACAAGGCTCTCTATATTTGCTGGCATCCAGGATGCAGAATGTGTCACTTAGTGTTTCCCTCCTCTCTGAATATGTGTTACCTGAATGTCCACTTCATCCACACAAGGTAGATTCCATAATGGTTTGTATATATTTCCAGTGAGACATCATAAGAAAATTACAAGGATAACTATGTAAGGCCAAATAAAAAATAAAAAAATATAAAAGTTGCCTTGCAGATAGCAGATCCATTAGAAATAGCAGCCAAATACATGTAAATATGAATTGTACTCCATAAGTAGGAGCTAAAGAGGCTGAAATCAGTTCTGCAATGCTTCCGTGTTAACATGCAAGAATATAATTCATGTGCAGAAAAATACCTATAAGATTTACATACAAGAAATATTATTTTCAGTATTTGGCTGTATGAGCACATTTTGACAATGGGCTTATATAACACGGTCTATTTCATGCACACACATCAAAATTAAATATCCCTATTTATGAAAGAGAAATATAACAATACTGACGTAACAAGCGTAAGCACAGGTAAGGTTTGACACAAATTCTTTTAAGTACTTTTAAATGAATAAAATATACTAATAAGTTTCCTATTAAAGTTTCTACGTGAAAATAGCAATAGCATCTGTTATAGGGAAATCCAACATTTGACACCACAATCGCCTTTGAGATATGTGACTTTTATAATCCCTAGTTTGGAATAACAGGAAACAAAGACTGAATACTATGTTTCTTACGTCTTCCTAAAATGTCACTGAGAAACTTCCAACTCCTTCCTAAATAGTATCGTTTGCACTAGGAAGAACACAGATAGTGAAATGTGGGAAACAATATAACCCCTTCCACCAGTGTGGATTAACAGGTCCCAGCAGTGATGGCAGCACTGAAGAACAAAGCACCTCAAGAAGAATTACTTCCTATTGCAGAGGATTATTGCTAGCATAGCTGTTTTGACACAACAGTAGCTGTGCCACTTTTTTCTGATCCTGCTTCTCCATTCAGGCTGTTGTGCATAATCTAAGTCAGAGCATCAACCACCCATAGCACACTACCTCTGGGAGCCCCTTATAGAAAATTTACACAACAAAGGCTTTTCACATCACAACAACCTAGTCATTGAAAATTTTAATTCTTCATAGGCCATCTTTCAAGTGCCCTTTTCAAGACACAGAAGTATAGTAATATGTTCAAAACATGGAAGTACTTAGCAGCTTTGTGGAATGGCATGATTAGTTTCACATACAGCTTTTTGGATCTATGTTCAAACATATTTCAGAAGATTAATACAGGTATTGATTTTAATATAATTATTTTTGATTAATTCTAGTCTGATTTTTAGCCATCAGCTCTTATTTAAAAAGTGAGAAGTTAGACATCATGGAGTCTGTTAGCTTTCAGCAGTTTGCAGAACACACTATGGTTTGGTTTCAAAACACGCTAAGCCAAATAATAGTTCACCAGCACATGCAAGCTCCATGAACGGAGCTTTAACACCATTCTTGTTGTTTTGCTGCCACACTGTGCTGAACTGTGCCACATTTGGGCTTAGTGTGATGTTTAGTGGGTTCATGGTATAGCTCTCCTGGACAAACCACAAGCCATAAACCATAAGACAATCCCACTCATGATTAGTATAGACATAGCTAAACAATGAAACTAGGTTAAGATGACAGTCAAAACCAAACTAGGGACATTATTGAACATTTTTAATGGATAACGAGATAATAAAACTGTGATATCACTAAAACAGGCCATCAAACTTTAATACCCATAAAAGCATATAAAGAATAATGCACTTTCCTGCAGGGAGATCAATCTATGTTTAGGAGCACAACCATTGCTTGTAACCGCATAAACTTGTATCCCCCAATGTTTTGTAGTTTTGAAGAAGCCACCATACTTTCTCCATTCTAGTGGGACTACAGAATCAAACCGGGATGTTACCAAATGGCGTCCCTCTACTGACAGAAGGGTAATTGAGCCAACAGAGGCTTCTATCCGCGGATCAGAAAATTAACAGAATAATTTTATATTCACCCTCTTCCCTGCATCCTCCTCCCTCCCCACAACCACCACAAAAAAACCATCTGCTTCAGAGGTTAAAGGACCCTTCAAGATCAGAATGGGAGATAGGGACTATAGTACAAGGGGAAAGGCAAAGAGGTAAAAGTAGCCTTTCTCACATTCCAAGCACCTCGCCTCCATTGGTGAAGAGGCAGCATTACATACAAAGCAGTTAGCCGATAACAATTTAGGCTCAGAACATGTCTGAGGAACGGAATTATAACCCCTACCAGAGAAGAAGCATGTGTGAAGGTAAAAGCAATCCCAACAAAGGCACACAAAAGGCTTTGATCTCCTTGTTTGCAACCAGCAGCTCAACCCTTTTGGAGAAAGAGATCAGAAAGTAGGACATATCCCTACGGTCTCATAAGTGCCAATAAGTAATGAGACGTTACCTAGAGCAATCAAGTGGACAGTATTAACAATGCACTCGGCCCACACCCGGCCACAGTGGAAGTACAGAATAAAAAGCAGCAGTTATGCACACTGTGTTGCAGTTGTGATAAGAATAGAGATATATATTCCCCCATAATGGTAACTTTAAATAGGAAATGCCTTGTGGGTGAAAGAAGATTGCTGCCTGTTAGACAGAAAATAGGAGTACTGTATGCTATTGTTACAATGCAAGTGGAACACACATCTACTGGTTATTAATACTAAGCCTCAGTTTGATGTGCAATGCACAGCAGACTACTTTAGTCCATGCAACTAAAGGAGTAGTATTCATACTACTTCATCCTTCATGCAATACTACAACAGCCAGTATTTTGAAACAAGTCAGAGACGCCTTTAATAAAAAAAAAAGCTTATTAAGATATTTTATAGCGCCATCATCAGAGAAGCTGAAAGGATTTGTATTGCTTCATTAAATGTTACGAGGCCGTCTTTTCTGTGTGAAATATCATGTCATATACCTTTTCCTGCCATTTTTAGTATTGTAATAATCTTTGTATTATTTCTTTTATTCATCCTTCATTGTTCTCCATTGGTATTTGTTTGTTTGTTTTACTTGGCAGAATTAATACAGGAAATGTTAATGAGGCAAGATTATTAAAGCATGGGGATAAGTTGATCTGGGATCTCTACACTATTCTTCCCAGCAAACGGAGAACAAAGCATTCATTTTCACAGCACAGAAATAATAAAAGTTATTAGCCACTTTATCACCTGAAGAATTGTCACAGAGGGAGCATTTAGCATACAAATGCCTGTATCAATACTACCTCTGTGTAAAAAGGTAATCCAAGCAGACATAGAGTTTAGAATAGTATGATTTCCTTAACACATACCCCTTCATATTTAGGATATAAATTCATAATGATTAGTTGCAACTCTTAGTGTTATCACACTGTACCAAATTATACAAATGCATCAGCTGACATTAAAAAATATAAACAAAAAGCAAGCAAGACCTGTTTAATTATTCCCATCATGTATTCCACATAATTAAAATGGAGATACCATCTTATCAAATATATTTAAGTATCAGCATTTATTTTCACAAGAGTTGAGAGTGACTCTATTCATTATGAGGTCTCCAGTAGATGGTTTTAAAAATCAAAATGGTATTTAGCTGTGAAAGACAAATCTATTGAAAAATAATAATTTCAAGGTTGCAACGGTAGCTGGAAATCACAACCCAGAGACTTGTCAATTCCTAAAACAACTATTTCTTATTCATTGTCTCTATTAAAGCACTCACTTTACTTACTATTTCAGTACAGCATTCAAAAACAAAGGTGCTTTTGCGTGAGCACCTCAAACTGGATTTCTGCTCCTGAATCGGGACTTCTAGAGGGGACTCTAGAAGATTTTGAGGCTACACCATGGGACTTGCAAGGGCTTGTTCTGGTTATGCAGAGACAACACAGAATATAACTGGAATGATTTTTTCCCACCGTTCATAGTCAACAACAGAAATTCGCTTCAACTTTAGCTTTCAGTACAGGCTTCAAAATAGTTTAGAGGCGAATAATATTCAAGGAGTATTCTCTATTTTTTCTAAAGAATAGAATTTCATTGGGGGGAGTTTATGTGTCCTAAAATTATGCTGATTCTCCTTGAAGATAAAATTTATGAGTTGCCTCCTTAATCTTTGGCTTTTATTATAGTAAGATTCACATAATCATTATCATTATTAAATTGATTTCTTACCCATCCTTTACCATAAATTCCCAGGGTGGGTGACAATATAAAAATATAGTATTAAAAAATTACTTAAAAGAATTATTAATATTAAGCCTTAACATGCCCTCTGCTCCAGATATGTAAATATGCCTACGATTTCAGCATGCAGCTATCAAGATACAGTGCATTAATGTCTTCATTTACAAATAAGTTAATGAATGGTTCCATAGAAGAAAGAGTCATAGGTTCCAGCCTTGCCATCAATGGTATAAAGTCCTTTTTGAGAAGTTGTTAGTAGTAGGCCATTACGTTCTTGTCCTCACAACCAAAGCATAAAGGGATTAGATGAATTCAGTTGCCATAAATTAATTATTTCCAGTTGTTAATTAATTTAAGAATAAACTAGCCACATCTGGAATAAACAATTTCTAATACTAGTTTAAAGCCAATTGTTACATCTTCCCAGTTTTTCCATTAGTCATATGACTTGGCAGGAAAAAGTCAGAAGTGCTGACTCCTTCACCCCCCTTCACCCCCTAAATATAACTCCCAACAAGACGCTAGAATCAAGACCTGTTACTTCTGATGCCTTTCCCTTGGTGGGCATGCACACGCAATCCTGTTGTGTCTCAGACCTCTCAGCCTCGATAGGCTATACCAGCTGGAGCTGCCTCACTGCACATTCGCATCAAATTACTTCCGCTTTTCTAACTTTTCCACTTCTGAGCACGATCAATTATGCACTAGAATAACTGAGGCCTGGCTCGGCAATGTAAAATGTAACATAAAGGCCGATTATGAGTGTAAATAATTTAAACACATGCGTGCCATGTTCTTTTTACCACTGATATGAAGCTATTGGAATGCAACTCATTGCTAGGGAAGACTCGAGTCTCCTAATGAACAGACAGATCCCCAACTCAAAGGTGGATATGACCACTACATAATTTAGCCCTTAAGGCTACTGCAAATGATTGACCTGACAAAAATAAAATGTAAAATGTAAATTTTGTTAGAAAATTATTCAAATAAGCAAATTCCATTATTTTGGAACTCAAAGGGGCCAAATGCTATCTGGGAAATCTGCAATACACTTGCACCACAAAAGCAAAACTGTGGGATAACACAAAAATGGGAAACAAAAGAATTGTGATAGTCTTCAGTACAACTCATGTACTACTATCCAATAATATTAGAACACAACCAAGGCTTCTCCAAGAAGCCATATTTGGAGCAAGGGAGTGTTTAGCATTAACATTAACCATTCTTATTCTTGCACATGGAGCTCATTCTTGAAATATCAATACGTACAAAAAGTATGGTTTCCAAACTCCGAATAAATCTTGTTTTTAACAGAGGATTCTGGGCTTTGCCAATGATTCACTGCGCAACGCTACCCTAAAATTGTGTTTTTAAAAAAGGCTCAAAATAAGAGTCTTGCTCAGACAAAAGGTAACAGAAGAGCAAGACTGAAATAATGTAGGATTAGTTCTGAAACACACATGGTTTCATTAGAAACACGCGCCAATTTCATGATTCAGCATTTTGAATACGAGCAGCTTACAGCAAGAAGCACAGGGTAGCTACAGCTCATGTTGTTTTAAAACAACTTGAGGATATTTATAATGAAGTGCAGTTGAGAGGGATAGATTTAAATTACACTTTCTGTTTGCTTTTGAAATCCACTAATAACATGACATCGCAAATGGAATGTTTCCATTTGAAAAGTACAGTTCACGCTTCAGTAAAATTCATTCTGAATAAGGAGGCTGTAAGGCTTGCTGCTGTGGAGTTTCATCAGACAGATCTATTTCATAAGTGAGGTTCGAGCGGGGAATGAATAAAAGAGAAAAGAGGAATGCTAACAACTTGAAGAACATTAGGTTTACCCCCCCCCCCCGCCTACCCCCAAAAAAGAATGTATGTGGGTGGGTGGGGGAGACTGGGGCGGGGGGAGATATGTTTATGAAGCATTGCTTCCGGAAAGAGTTGGGGTTTGGCCATGCGAATTTCAAATGGAGCAGTAGTAGTTAATTAGAAAGAAAGAAAAAGTTAATGGCATCCATATGACAGCACCAATCAGCATGGCCAGAGTCAATAAACAATCATGCACTTTTTTTTACAAAACCCTTCCATTATTCGCTGTCGGTTAACTATTTGTAATTAAGGAAAAAGGATTTCACATTTCTTCTTGTTAGATTTATCTTCAAGTGGCATCTTCAATGCAATAGGAGAACAGGTTGTACAGAAGCTCATAAGCTTTTTCATTATGAACACGGCAAAGTCTTTCTTTCTTTTTTGTACATGCTAGGGCTTGCTTAACCCATTATAGTGTTTCTTCAAGGCCATTTCACATGCTTCACATGTATCCCAGAATTATCTGCACTAATATACTCTGACCAAGAATATTGCCTCAATCTAGCAAAGCCAGTTATACTTAATTTCCCAATACAATCGTGTTTCATGAAGTCTTTGAGAAACAACATAAAGGACATTTCTGTTGCAAAACAGACAAGAAACTGGCCGACTGCACATATGGATTTGGCATATGCACAAATGCCCTTCCACTACAGAGCGATCCACTGACCTTTATCAATATCCTTTCAAATACAGAAAAATTGAGGTGGTCCTTCTTGTATGCAAACAATTCTACTTAGTACAATGCTTAATTTTTTTATCTACCTTTTATTTTATGCTGAGTGAAATACAGCAAACAATCCCCCTCTTAGCAGTCCCTTTAATCCAACACATTTTTATGTGTTGTAATGAGAGGCATTTTATAGACGTAGTAATTATCATGGTTTTTAAGCCTTAGGTAATAGACAGCCACATAGTGAGAGGGTTCAGTAAAGGCAAAGTTTCTAATTAAGTAATATAAATGCATTTCCACTAAACTCCACATAGAGAGAATGACAGATAAGACCAAATTTGTAAAGCCAGCCACCCATGGGATGAAAGGAGTTAGTAGAAAGCCCATGAACAAGGTGACTGTACGCAGAAAGGCCTGCAAAGGATAAAAACTCCACTGTAAAGTTACACATGTCCACTTTAGCAACATATTCCTAAATGCCTTCTTAGCATATAGGTCCATCACACTAGACTTCTTTGACAGTGTGCTCTTCCTCTTGCTTATGGGGCCAATGCTAGCCTTCCTTCCATGCAAGCTGACTGAAATAAAAAGACCAACACAGGACATGGTTGAGGTGGGGCAAAAACTATTCTTGCCACAGACACTGGTGACCCAAAGGCTGGTGTGGTGATAAAACAAACTGCTACACAGTTGAAAAGCATTTTAAAAGCCAACACACAGCTTCATGAGTTAGGGATGTTTATAATTCTGATGGCAGTCAGTGGCGTAGCAAGGTCAGGTGGTACCCGGTGCGGAAAATTTCTTGTAACACACACACATTGAAATTATTAAAAGAAGGAAAAATAAGATACTTACAGTTGAAAGTGTTGTTCTCTGGTTTATTTACTTAACATTGTGAGCATAAGCACTTAAAACCTTTTTTTCGCGATGGGAATTTCTTATTTTAAAAACACATATTTTTGCCATTTTGTCACCCCCTCAGTGATGACACCCGGGCCAGCCTGCACCCACCGCACCCCTCTTCCTACACCACTGATGGCAGTTCAGACAACAGGAGGACTCACAAACAGCAACAGCCTCTTCCTAGGGCTTTTGAAGTATCCAAGTTTGTCCTTCCATGGCCAACAGCAGCTCCAGAAGGCTAATCTGGATCAGGGCCATAACCATGATGTGTTACCATGGGTAGGCAAACCAAGGCCCAGGGGCCGCATGTGGCCCAATCACCTTCTCAATCCCGCCTGCAGATGGTCTGGGAATCAGCGTGTTTTTACATGCGTAGAATGTGTCCTTTTATTTAAAATGCATCTCCGGGTTATTTGTGGGGCATAGGAATTCATTCATTTTTTTCTTCAAAATATAGTCTGGCTCCCCACAAGGTCTGAGGGACAGTGGACTGGCCCCCTGCTGAAAAAGTTTGCTGATCCCTGTGTTATACCATCCCTCACTATTGAACTAGGACCCTGATTCAAATCAGAAGATCCTACGGCCTCTTTTAAAAATTAAAAACACAGAGATCCCACGTTATTTGCTGTTGACCCAGAGTCACATAAGTAAATTGTTTATATGGACCCTACTAACTCCACAAAAAACTCCAAACACTAGACTTACCCAAAACTAAACAATAAGTGGCACACATGCTTTTAAGGCAATTTAATTATTCTGTTGTGTTAGGCTGCAATCCTATATACACTTCCTTAGGAGTAAGCCCCATTGAACTCAACAAAACTTACTTCTGGGCAGGCATGTACAGGATTGCACTGTCAATTTCATTTTCAGACAAGTATTTCCATTAGGAGGCAAGTGTTTCCAAAGAATACTAAGGAGTCACCCAGATCTGAGGGTCCACCAATATCTTCACCTTTCTTTCTTGGGATTTTTTTTCCCTTCATTCTCCATGTGCGTGCCAAAGTCTGCCTGCCCTGCTTGTCTGTAAGATCGCAAACAGCCTTTAATATTTAATTCGGCCCAAAGCACAGAGCGTGCTCAAATTCAATACAAGGAAATGCTTTATCTCCTCCATCACAGGCTAATAATCTGACAAACCCAGAAGCACGAGGGAATCGTGGCAGGTTTTGAGGAAATGACGTGTAGGTGCTTTAAAATATTTTTTACTGCAGTTTAGCCAATAACTAAACAAATAAGTAAATGAAATATAAGTGAAATCTGATTCACAGTGCTTTCCACTAATCCACATTTATCCTAACATAGCAAAAGGGCAACTGAAAGGGAAACATGAAAGAAAAGCATTGCCCAAGGTTAATTTTCTTCTTTTAAACTGAACAGGCATTACCTGAGGCAGAGTTGCTGAAGAAATTAAGAGTAATATTTAAGATTCTTGAACAAAAGTTTACTAAAACTGTGAAATCTTCATTAGCATTGTATTTCCTAAACATACATTAGTTTAATTTTTTTAAAAAAAAACTTAATCAACTGGCAGTTGTTTTGTGGTTATTGTTTTTTTAATCTTTTTGACAGAAGATGCAACAACTATAAAAGCAATTGCTCTTTAATACTGAGATTTTAAAAGAACTACTTCAATTGTATGTGTGCAATAAGAGAGGACTGACATCTGGTCTTGTCGTTCCTCTTCTATCCACCCCCCACCATGGCTCCCCCCCCCGCCCCCTCTACTTGTTGTTCTGCCTAGTCAACGTTATTAGCAGTCTCTTCAAGCAACTAAACCACTTGAAGGTTTTCTTACAATTAAGCAATATATAAATCTTGTTAAATAAATGAAAGTATAAATTTCATTATTACACTGTGTGGTTTGGTTGTTGGTTTTTAACGAAACAGTGTAATGTCTCCTCCCGTGCTCCTCTATAAACTTAAAGAGTTTATATGAAACAAGAAGTCACTATATTTATTAACACCTTTTAGGGCACAATTGCCTCTTCAAGGCAGTGTACAAAATGTCATAAAATACAACGAAAACAACAAATGATAAAATAACTATCTAATTAAAACTACTTTACATCCCCTTAAAATGAAACGGCAGCAGTTAAACCATCAAGATAAATTTTAAAAAGGAACTTCAATTAATAAATAGCAGACTACAGAAGGCATTGGTAGAGGTGGCAAGTCTGGGAAGTTTGAATCTAATCAGGTTATAGAAAGTCCTTTCAGCTCAAAGCATCTAGAATGACAAATACTGTAGCACAGCTTCCAGACTACATTAAAGCTTCTAGCATCTGGCAGTGGTATATACTGTCAAGCAAATCACAGCTCAAACTCAATTCACCAGTACAGAAATGGGGGGGAAATGCAGAATGACAACAATCCAATAAACTCTGATGGAAGGAAAATAATAAATACTCTTTAAACCTATTTTTAAATAAGGGAAGATTTCTTGTTTGCCAAGAATGAGCGTATATCACCCCACTTTCCAGAGTTATTCTCAGATATCCTAAATGTTACAGAGAGAGAAAGTACTCATTTCTCTTCAGAATAAAATGAGACATCATATCGGTTTTAGATCATTGCAGTTAACAGTTTTAGAAACTGAGAGGTCAAAGAAAAATGCAAGTCAATTCAAAGACTGACAAGAAAAGGGGGGGAAGTTTTATTGCTGATACTTGTTAGGGATAGTTGGGCAAAAAGGAAGACAACCAACTGGTGACGTGTTATAAATAAGAAAAATGCTTGATGAAAATTAGAGACCAACAAGACATGATGTGGAAGGAGAGGGAAAGGTCTAAAGAAAACTTTAAAAATGAGAAAGCAGCGGTAAGAACTTTACAAAGACATGAAATGTAAAAAAAAAAAAAAAATCACTTATGAAATATATTTAAAATAATATTGTTACAGTCAGTTTTCTCCAATGTGTTTTTTTGGGGGAGATTGACATTACTATGGTGTTTGAATGTATTACTAAACAAGTAACACACTTAGGGTATGGTCTGGGAGAAGGGGAACTCCATAATACAAAACATCTCCAGTTATTAGGAGGAGCGCCTGCAGCATGGCGGAAACTTGGAAGGCTACCATCATTGTACAAGATGCTCCCTCTCATCTTGTCACTTGCCTCAGATTCTCCCGTAATTAAAGGTAGCACATCTAGAAGGAAAATTCTGATTCTAAACATCTGCTGTCTTGCAGGATATCTCTGGGAGAAGAAAAGGCTAAGAAGTAAAGCCTACACAAATCTGAAGCAGAGTTCCTAAGACAGTTGGATGGCACCCAGTATGCATCCTTCCTGCAACTCCTTCAGCCAAGCTGGTGCCAAACATATTGCTCTGCTTCCCTTTGGACCATATCCACAGGGCTAAGATGGGGGCCTTGTTGTCTGGACAGCCCAGGACCTCCATATATGCTTTTCTGGTTTGTGCCCTAGAGAGGTGTTGTTTGACTTCACCCCTAGGCACACTCCATTGTCTCTCAAGACAGACGGATGTCAACGAGTTGGGTATCATAGGATGTAGCAACTTTGAGCTACATCGCTGCATATATTTCTATTTATTGTGTAAGTAAAGAAAAAAAGACTGTTTATACTTTTACATTAAAAACAAATAATAAAATTGCACAATTTATGTGCACCATACATGCACATTTTTGCTCACAAAGTAGTAAACCAAGACTAGAATTAGTAAGAAAGTAACAATGCAATTCAAAATATGTCTATTGATAAGTTCACACTATTGTGGTCAATGGAATTTACACTTAGAAGTTTGTATGTAGAGAATTGCAGCCCAAGTGTTGAATATCTTTTGATCCCACACCCCCATATCTGTTGTCTTTACAACCACTACATCCAAGAAGAAATGCACTTATATTTCCATTTCTTCTAAATTTTCAGATGTTTTACATCTCTAGTTGGTAGATACTTTTATTCAAAACCCATTTTCATACAAAACAAGGAGTTGAGGTTGGAGTTTTGCATCAAAATAAGCATTTGGGCTTTATATAAAATTAGACATGTACTGGTATAAAGAAATAGGTCTGATATTGTCCCAAGTAGTTTGAGCCTTAGCTGGGTAGGCATGAACAAAATTCACTTATCAGCTGTCTGGGGGCATTTGCCCCCAGCCTTCTGTCCAGCAAGGACACCCAGCAACACAGATTCCTAACCCATAAGGTCTTGTTTCCATTGCAGTTTATGAAAAAGCAAAACAAACAAACAAACAGCAGAAATCCCAGACAGTGGGAATCAATCCCACAGTTGCTTACTTTCATGCACTACAAAATTGAGAGAGCCTCTCTCTTAATAGTCATCTGCAGCGTGCCAGCATATGCCAGGAAGAATCAGTGGCAGCCACAAATGATGCCTAGCCAAAGAAAACCACCATACACATGCCAACATTTGTGGACCTCTGCACCCTTAGTAATCCCCAAATTGAATTCTAAACTTGCTACAAGTCAGCTCCAGAAATATAATAATCATCTTGAGGAAACTGCTGAAAATAAGAGAAAAAGATTGTCGGAAACATGTGTCCCGTACAAAATTTGCGTTAATAGTGCAGTCCGATAAATGTCTGCTCAGAAATAAGTTCTGCAGAGTTCAATGTAGCTTACTTCCAGTTATGTGGATACAGGATTGTAGCCTCAATGCTGTAAATGTTGCATCATTGTTTCACTTGTTCTGTTCTATATTAAAGACTGTCCCAGGGCTGATTTTTTTTTGGGGGGGGGGGTTTGCATACATGTAACCTATTTTAAATTACTTTTGTCAATGATTGTATAATAATTTACAGCCGAGAACAAAATAGGAGGTTTCATCAAAAAGAAAATAACAAATATGACATGAAGTTTGGATGCAGAATATGCAATACTTATATACAAATTCAAAGCAAAATTGAGACATGTCAAATTTTTATTTCATGCCAGATTGTAGCAAGAGGTAGCACATCAAGCTTGGACCTTGCATATTTGATAACTTCATACAGCTTGATTAGCTAATTATTATATAAATTTGATGAGATACAATGAATATGGGAAAACAGCCTGCAGAAAAGAATGGAGAAAAGCAAAGCTGGGTAGTCTCTGTTTCATAAGACAACATTCAAACAACCACGCCTGTCAGTTTGAAAGAGTCTAATGAAACATTATCTGTAGTTGAACCAACTGTCTTGCTGTATTATTGTCTATGTAACAAATGTTTTCTTAGCCACTGAGTTAAGGTCAAATAAAGGCACATTTAGAGACAAATGAAGGCTCAGGGGTTACTCTGCGGGAACCATAACCAAATGCAAAAGGAGTGACATGATTACTGAGCTTCCTAAATTATATTGCAAGTAGTAAAACAAGAAAACTAGTTATAGCTAAATGTATCAATTCCTAAACAATAGTTTCAACATATTTACAATTCTGAACCCATTATTATTTTCATTTATGCACCCCTTACTATCTGGAGTTCTCAAGTATAAAAGAAGCAATACTATACAAACTTGCTTGGGAGTAAGTCTTTTTCAGCTTAAAATCAAAAGTTAAAAATTGCTACGTGAAAAAAGTAACAATAGAACTGCAGGTGAACAAAAAGGGTTTGTGCACCTGTTGGAAGCATTTACACAGAAGTAAGCAGTTTCTGTTTATCCTGGATAGACACTTAATTTAGCCTCATATGTTTCTGATGTAATGTGAAGTAGATTCTAGACGCACACAGCATTACTTAGGCATGCTTAAAGTTAAGGATTACAAAGAAGCATTACTTATTGGTACATTCGCAAAGAAGGGCAAATATTCCAGTGAAGTGGAAGGGAATTTGGGAAAGTCTATTTGGATCTGGTAAACAACACATAAGCTTAACAAGCCAATGTCCTTCTATTTATGGATCCTCACTCTACAGTCAGACTTATTCACTACTTCCAATCACTTTTTACTTAAAAAGGATAATGGATATATCATAAGAGCCAAAAGAAATTACTCTTTCTCAGCTAAACATGTCAAATATTAACCTTAATTAACAGTAGCATAAAATGATTCTTCTGGCAAGAGAAAGTTCATCTATTAAAAATGTAGTATATGTCCCTCCAGATGGAGAACAAATGTTCTGTTAATAGTTACTCTCTATATTTTATAATGAAGCACTGTGCAGCCAAAATGAGTGGCTCTCAGGAGTCGCTACTGCAATAAGATAATGATCAAAACTACTAGGCTAGCTTTCAAATGTTCTCATCCCGTCTAAAAGGATACTTGTGTGTGCTAACAGGACGTTGACTAAAGAGACTGCACAGAGTTCTAACTTAGTTAACTTTAGCAAAGAAACAAACATCTTCTTGAAGTACCCTATACTAAAAACAACGGGTTTTTAAAATCCTCCCTTTTTTCCTTATGTGAAAGGATAATCAGTTCCTACTCCATGAACTCTGAGTAGGCCACAAAGCAGTTATCCAGTTGTAGCATGAAGAATATCACTTTTATTGTGAGCCCCTGGAGATTATTTCTCTCTTGCAAGAGATGAAAACTCAACTAGGCATCCCATTAATGAGAACTGCAAATGTAAAATAAAAAATAAAAACATCCCAAACTCATAATGTGAACTGTATAAACAACTAACTGAATTTATCATCCTTCTAGAGAGTTGTGAGTTTTAAATCTAGTTACCTATAAAAGAATTAACAAATTCATCTTTGATTAGCTGTATGGTGCACACATACATACACACACACCATCCCATTCCTTTCTTTCTTTCCTCTCTTATTTCCCCTCCCCTTCTTTGCTCCAGTGATCTGTTGTTCATAGAACACTATCTGCCCATGTGCAGAACCTCACCCATCTGGGCCGCTGAAGGGCCCTCAATTCCTAGTCCTGAATGGTAATTGTCTCAGAGAGCACCCTTACAGGCATTTCAAGCATCAGGGCTTATTAAAATCCTGAAGGGCAGTAATCCCTGAATGCCACTAAAAAGATCTCCAGCTGCTACCGTTTATGAAGTAGGCTTGACAAGAGAGAAAAAAGGGGAAGGGGGTGCAGAAAGAGAAAGGAAGAATTTAGAAAAGGGCAAGTTATCCAAACAACTCCCTGTTGGGGAGGGAGGTGGGGGGTGGGAAGAGTCATGTTTTATCAGCTTAGGTTTTCTTGCCTCAGTTCCCAAAAGGTATTTTTCTCCCCGCTGCTTCCCCTTTCCTCACAGCACACAAAATACACACACTTGTTAAATCTTCTTTGTATTTTCAAAGATCTCATTAGATATGAAGGCAGGAAGTCTAAAACTAGGTGAAGAAGACAAGAAAAGAACAGATCAAGAAGCCAAAATCAGAACTGAATCTCGTTTCTTCCTCAACCACTATTATAGCTCCTATAAGTTGTTTATGTAAAAACATCCCCCCAAAAAACAAAAACCCACCCCTGTTTCTGTATGCAGCTCTTTCCTCACTCTTTTGAAAAGGTCTTTTCATCTCATTAGGGTAAGCTGATTAATAAAAATTCAGCAGTTTACTCATGGCTCCTTCGGAAAGAGGTGCAGCAAGTTGAAAGATGCAGGCGGAAGGTTTTTGTGTCTGAAGACAATGTATGAGATGACTTCTTAAAACCTTCCTTGTCATCCTCCATTAGAGACAGTCAGACACCTTGGATCAAATTCCTTGGACAAACACTACTTGGATACACTCCTTTATCTTCTATTAACTTTCATGAAAGGATTCAACCATTTCAAAGTGCAAGAGTTTTTGTATATGCGTTTTGTAAGTCATCAAAACAAGGGAATGCTCCCATTTTGACAATTATTTAGACATGCCACTGAAAAGGCATTACTGACAACATACCAGAAAGGGGGAGAACAGAGAGAGGAGGATTGTGATGACAAATAAGCTGGTATTGGGTCTAATAAGTGGGATATATCATTTAAGAAAAAATTAATATTCAGCAATGGCAGTAAACCAATTTCCTCCAACACTGGATTTATATGTTCGTGTGGTATGTGTGCATAAACATTCCCTATATCTGTTTGGAAAATAATATTTTCTGTGAATCAGTTATAATTATATCACTACAGTAAACTAAGCAGCACACTAAAAATAATAATAGATTTATTACAGATGCCAACCATCTGTATTAGACTAAAATCAGCTAACATGGATAACAGCATTTGTAAAGTTATTCCAAAGTACGCTGATCATTTAACGATATATAGGGAACATATAGGGAACAGGACAGTGATGTGTGTGTTTACTCAGCAGTAAGTTGCATCATGTCCGTGGTCTTGCTCCCAGGTAAGTTTATATAAGACTGAAGCTTTAAACACTTAATATAAATTGTTTAAGATTCTGAAAATATGATACGAAATTTGTCAACTGAAAGACGAAGCAAGGGTGCTGATGGGCAGCCATTAGCCCCTCAATGGAAGTCATCAACCAGGCTCTGCCAGGCACAAAGGGAGGTTGCCAGGGTAACGGGGGGGCGGCTTTATGTCACCACAGGAAGAAAGGGTACCCTTTTACAATAGATGCATTGGGAACAGGGCTTGCTGGGGAAAAGGAGCAGGAAGTGGACAGAACTCCATGCAGAATTAAGTGCATGAGACATGCCGGCTGGCTGTAGCAGGCTGTTACAGAGAGACAGAGGGATGGATTTAGGATGCTTCTGAATCCATTGCTGCACTGCTGGGAAGGACACGCCCCTCTTGGGGTGTAAATGCTGTGAACTCTCTCTCTCAATAAACTCAATTCAAAACGCATGTGAATAAGCCATATTTCATAAAGACAGTAGCCTCCGTTGTGCCTCATTTTCCCCAAGGAAACACAACACTGGGTGAACGTCTGGAAATGCCACTGGAATTTTGCTGCTGCTCAGTAAAGATTGGGGGTGTGGGTGGCATGTAATCAATCACAGGCAGCAAAAGTAATGTAAATAAGGCATGCAACATTTTAACCGCAAAATGAACTACATATTTCCATCTGCCATAGTGTTCCTGACAGGACGTACTGAGATACCCATGCCAATGTAAAAGCTACTGTATCAATTACCAATTACAGATAGCGGTTTCTTAACCTATGTATTTGCATCATGTAAATGGATCAGTTCACTTATGTAGAGTTAGCACAAAACTACTTCTCAGGTTTACATTGCATAGGGAGTCACTGCATAAAACTGAAGTTCTTGGAAACTCCTTGGCAGCCCACCAATAAATGCTACCCCCAAAGGTCAGGGTACACTGCTGAATGGGGTGTGCTATGGAACAGGAGGCCAAGAGGAAATGGGGAGGCAGCAGAAAGAAGTTAGCTTCCCTGGTCATACACAACATTCCCCTTCAGGTCCCTCTCCCATTCCAGAGTCCACCCCAAAGCAGCCGTCTCCTCTGACACTTGGAGAAGCCTTTCTGGGAGACAGCTGGGGGGGGGGGGGCTGGCAGATTTCCAGATCCAAACCCATGTGTTACAAACAACGTACTGCAAAAACATGTTGTATTTACCTTTTATGGATGGGGGGTAATGATGAACATACACTATTGTGTTTGTCCTTTTTCTTTAAAAAAATGAACATGCAGAGGAGAGCAGCAACATCTCTTGAAATGCAAGAAGGCGCCGTATTAGATAACTTTAAACTGGTTAGTTGGTTGAAAGTATCAACATGGCGCAAAAATCTGTATTTAGCTCTATTGCTATAATCCTTTCTCCTCCAGCAATGGACATGCTGTCTCAACCAGCCTTCTAAAAACCTAGATGGGCGACTCTTCATCATGCTCCACATTTTTTATTAGTTCACTGCAAAGCCAACCTGCCACAGGAAATTTATTGAATCTATTCCAATCAGTCCCAGAAACTGATTAAAATAATCTTAAATGGAAGCTGCTGAACAAATGGATGCTGTAAAAGGTTTGGCACCTGTAAATAAATGAGATTCCCCCCCCTTCCTTGTGAAGTAAACCTATTTCAACCTGTAGCACATGTAGACGGTTGAACAGGTGCATTAGGCTATGCAACTCAATACCACCGCAACATGCTTCTGCATACATTAGCACAATACTCATGCAAATACGTTTAATAAGCACCCAGATTATTTCTATCTTTGTTGACTTTCTGAGTAGAGTTTGTAATTGAATCACTGTTCATTTAAAACCAGCAGATTTCTATAACAGATTCATTTCCTCGAAGATGCTCTTGTATATTTATGGGAAAAACACAAGCACAATAAATTCCTGGCAACTAATAATTTTTATAACAAATCAGTATGAAGGCATCCAAGGTTTAGAAAATAATTCTGCCATGAGCTTAGCAGTATTATGTCTGAGAAATAAGGAAGGGCCCACAGTTCCTTCATGACACCTTCAGGAAACTGAGTTAAATTAAGACAAATCATTTATTTATTTTAAATGAGAGGGAAACTAATTAATATTGGATTTCCATGTTTCACCCTTCAAGTTGATTTCTCCACTAGCAGCTGCTCATGCATCAGCATGACCAAATATGCCCACAACTGTATCTGAGCAAGATAAATGAAACTGGGATTTATTTATATGCGTCATCACCTAAATTAGTTTCTTCGGTCATCAACACACATAACTCCCAGAATCACAACTCACTCCTATGCACACGTGTAGTAGACAAGCAATTTCTCTTTGAGAAAGTTCTGTTTTAAGGTACTGTATGTGGCACTTCAAGGCTGCTGTAGAAATAAAAAAAAAAAGTCACTGCAAGACAATGCAATTGTGGAAGGCAGGCATTCAAAACTATTTCGCACACCATATGCCAGTAACACTTAAGAATCTAGAAGCTTTTCCAGTGGTCCTCTAGATTAGGCATACCCAACCTGCAGCCCTCCAGACGTTTTGGCCTACAACTCCCATGATCCCTAGCCAACAGGACCAGTGGTCAGGGATGATGGGAATTGTAGTCCAAAACATCTGGAGGGATGAAGGTTGGGGGTGCCTACTCTAGATCCCTTCTAATCTGAATCTATAGCAAGCCAAACACAATTCAATATGTTTGGTTTGACCAAAAAGCCATAACTGTATTAGGCACAACTTAAATACAAAATTATAACCCATGTACCACCGTGGAGTTCCGAAGAATGGATGACGAATGCCCTTCTTCCCATATTTGCCATGCACCATGTACAGCTACTCCTGGATAGCTCAGTTGGTTAAAACATGGTGCTGATAACACCAAGGTCACAGGTTCGATCCCCGTAGGGGACAGCTGTGTATTCCTGCACTGCAGGGTGTTGGACTAGATGATCCTCAGGATCCGTTCCAACTCTATTATTCTGTGGAAACATATGGCCATTTCATATAAGTGTACAGGATCATCACACCACATTCATACAGTGTCTTTCTCTTGTGGATGTGCCACAAATTCAAGCACGACTACGCTGAAAGGTTACTGAAACCTTCTTGGACTGGCTTTTAGTAATAAAGGTTAAGCTAGTTTGAGGGATTTTAGTTTAAATTCTAATCTGGCTGAGATTTTCTGGGGTATGCATGTGCTTTGTGTGTGATCTATATTTCGCTGCAAAATTTCAAGGTAAGCTAGTAAATGTAACTCATAAAAATTAAGCAAAGTAATTGCATCATATCACAAAGCTGTTCCCAGAAGCATCAACTTGATAAGTTCCAAACAACAGTAAGACATTGGAAAGTATGTAGGTAAGCAGCTGTCAACACAGCACATTAATGGCCCAATCAGGTAAATGACAATCATGCCCATTAAGGAGGAGGATACAAATGCCATTAATCTGATGGGACTACTACACATGCACAGCTGCAACTGCTGGATCAAGTTTGGAAGTCATGGGTGTGATCCTGCATCCAGCTAGGGCTACACCCACATATCATTCTATATACATATGGCTTCTACTGTATGTACTTAAATATTGAAGCATAAATACTTGAGACTAAAGGTATCTCAACTAGTAATAAAACTTGTGAGGATTTTCTAATGAAAGGCTGGTCCTGCAGTTGCAAGATATGATCAAGCACATATACCTTTGGTTTGGATGGGTTGCTTGTGAATTCCTCATTTGGTATTTTACCTATATCAGCCTCTCTCTCTTTTTAATCTTTATTCCATTATCAGAATAGAGCTAGTTCACATTTCTGAAGGAGAAAGACCCATAGGCTAATACTGTGGTACCTCGGGTTACAGATGCTTCAGGTTACAGATTCCACTAACCCAGAAATAGTATCTTGGGTTAAGAACTTTGCTTCAGGATGAGAACAGAAATCACGCGGCAGCGGCGTGGCAGGAGCAGGAGGCCCCATTAGCTAAAGTGGTACCTCAGGTTAAGAACAGTTTCAGGTTAAGAACGGACCTCCAGAACGAATTAATTTCCAACAAGCTTCCAACAAGATTTTCTTACTATTTATTCAAAACTAGATTTTAAGACTGTCAAAGCAGTTTGAAGAATGTCAGATTTTTGTATGATTAGAAAAGAAACACCTTTTTTTAATGACATAAATCTTCACAAGGAGGGTTTCTAAAATATAGTGACATGTAAGTAACAGTAAGCAAATAAAGCACGGAAAATATGCTTGAACCGTTTGATTCTTCTTCTTAAATGAATATACACCCAGTTGACTTTCCTTATACCTCCAATTTTACTCTACAGGGTTCTTTGCACATATGCCACAGCTATATCAATGTGATACCAAGAGGGAGTTGTGGAAAGGAATTAACTGTAAAGCCTGTTCACTGCTCTGGCAAAGCTATAATATAACCCCCTACACACACACACACACACACACACACACACACCTGCCAAAACTGTGATAAATAGGGTGAAATGGGCCCTGTGTTGCAACTAGAACTGTAAGTGCAGCAGACTAATTCCACCTTTTATCTTAAAAGTCAATATTTGTCTTCTACACTTAGGTGAAGAGAATTCCATATACAGCAACCATACCTTACCCAACATTATGAGCAGGGCAGCTACATATGGCAGGGGTAGCCAACAGTGTGCCTTGCAGATGCTGTTGGACTCCAACTCCCATCAGCATGGCCAACGGGTTTGGAGTTTTACTGCATGGACACCTTGGAGGGCACCATGTTGGCCTTTGCTGGCACATTGCTTCATCCACACCATTGCTTTTGGTCAGATATGGTAGCAGGAGAGACATGAGGCAATGGAACAGACCAATGGATCATTCATCCTTTTTCCAAAAATGCCCAGGAAACTTGAAGGTTTTGGCAATATGAAAGGCTCTGGGTGTGTCCAGGCCTGTGCAGGGGGCTAAGGCAGCCAGGTACACGTGCCCCAGGCCTCAGGGGGCTAAGGCAGCCAGGGGGCCCCTCCAGGGACCAGTTGCTTTGTTAAAGTTTATTCTAACTCCTGCTACAGGCATCAGACAAACTCTGCCCAGGCCCGCAGGGGATCACTTGAAGATGCCAAGAGTAAAAACGGGATGGAAAGGTTTTATCCATGGCAGTAAAATAAGGTGCAAAATATAAAATTAAATACTTTTTCCTGTATGCTTCTCTACATAAAGAAACACATACACAGTCATTTTAGCATTTCCTTCCTTATTTATAGAACTCACACAGCACACTACTAAAGATTTCATTAGATATGGCTTCGGTGTCAAAGGCACACAACGGACTGATTTACCAACAGAAGATACACTAAAATCTACATATAAAACACTGCTAGTTCAATAAAAAAATATTAACAGCAAACGGCTCACTGAAAAACAAATGCATCCAAATTTTTCCAAAATGCCTACTAAAAAGGCCATGGCAGCTAATATTTAAAAAATGAAATGCTACAGTACAGTTCTGCTGTAAACAATAAAATACAGTTCATTCTGTAATATACCTGCAAGAGAAAGGGAACGTGCTTCAGTGCTGTAGGTTGTTAAAAAGCACACAGTGGACTAATGTTGTGTTAATGCTCTGTATAAAAAAGTGTTCATGACAACTGAATTATTTTCAATCATAGTGCAAGCCAGGCTTGATAAGAAAACGTGAATACACAGAACAGCCATATTCACTTTTCATCTTTTTAACTGACATCATATAATACATCTAATTTGCGTTGGAACAATATTGTAGCTACATATACACATCATATGATATCTATTGATATATTTTGCTTTTAGTTCATATCATTCTTTGCTTCCTTCCCTCCTTCTCTGAATTTATGCAAGTTTATGATGAAACACTGAAACACAATATATGTCTCATCAGTAAGAATCTTTGATGCATACTTTATGAATTTCACTTAAATTGTGCTATTAAAATGTATTACCAAGATGCGTTTAGTAAAAAGCATTCCTGACATTTTTTATGAAATCTCTCTGGCACTGCATCTAGGAGTTAAATAGAACACTCCATGCTGCCGCCACCTTTACAGAAGGATCATAATTATCAAAAACAAGAATTAATAATATTTGACCAGAATTTTCTTCAGTATCCACATTTGCACTGATATCCTCTGCAAGTATTTGAGATGCACGGAAACAAAATTTAATTCAAATGCTAACTAGGCCCTCAGCATGGAACTACATCTACTAACTGCTAACTCGGATATAGCCACAACAGCGTTCTCTGTTGTTGGGACTAAAACTCCCATCTGCCACAGCAGACACGACCAATGGTCACAAATGATGGGAACTGTAGTCCAACAACTTCTGACATGCTCCATGTTGCTACCCTCTAGATAGCTGTGCTAGTGCAGAATCCCTTTTGGAGTCAGGTACTGGTGTGCATATGTGAAAGTAATCGGTGAAGTTTGATCCAGCTGCAATAAATGAAAGGTCGCTGAAATCTTCAGTCATTGTGAGCTACTTCACTGCTTTATTTTAAAATCTAAAACCATCATCAAGGCTCCCCAAAACTTCAACTACCTTTACAGTGAAATCCTACTGAGGCCTACTAAGAAATAAGTCCTATTGAGTCCCAGGTGAGTGTGCACAGGATCGCAGCATCACAATAACCTTCTATAAAATGTATTCTCAGAATGTAGTTCAATGAGGCTTACTTCCAGGAAACAGGATAGTAGCCCATTTTAGTCATAATTCATAATAATTACTTCGCAGTGGAAACCTTGGTAGAGCACAAGAATTCTTAATCTCAGGTTTGTGGGTTCGAGACCACATTGGGCAAAAGATTAAGAGCGGTGGACTCGTAATCTGGTGAACTGGGTTCGCTTCCCCGCTCCTCCACATGCAGCTGCTGGGTTATCTTGGGCTAGGTACACTTCTCTGAAGTCTCTCAGCCTAACTCACCTCACAGAGTGTTTGTTGTGGGGGAGGAAGGGAAAAGGAGATTGTTAGCCGCTTTGAGACTCCTTAAGGGGGGAGAAAGGCGGGATATCAAGTCCATCAGGATTACTTCCAACTCTACTATTATATGATTCCATGAAATAATGAAGCATCTGACAGCACACTATATCATTTGCAACCTTATTTGCCCAACAACCCCAATTAATGTTTTATATGTAGGGGGGAATCCAATATGTTCTATTTGTCATCAATGTAGTAAGGCTAATTAATATTTGTAAACAGATTAATCAGTAATGTAAGATGGGTCAACTCAAGCAGCAAAAGGTGGCACTGCATGTAACACATTAGTGATTAACATGCAGTTGTACAATTGAGACTTGCCAAGAATGTCTGGCCTTGAAACTCTACAATTCTCAATGGTACATTACATGAAGAAAAAATAGGGTGCCTATTGTTTTGTTTTTTAACCAGGACCAAACCATCATTCATTTTGGCTTTTTTTTTAATCACACTATCTATTGCAGTTACTGCAGGCATGTCCAAAGTCCGTTATGGGGGCCTAATCCGGCCCACCGGTTGGTTTAATCCGTCCCCCGTGGCAGTCCTGGGGTAAAACCCTTAAAAAACCTCAACAACTTCAATTCTAAGAAAAGCTGAACAACCTTGGTTGGCCCTTTGGACGGCCCTCACGGCCCTTCACTTCATCAAATCTGGCCCTCTTTGGGAAAAGTTTGGACACCACTGAGTTACTGTGTAAAGGCTACGAGTATTCACTTTCTCACTTATCCTCCAGCATTGAATACACTATTGAATCAAGAAAAAGAAATGTTTCCATCTAGAATCTAATAAAAATCCAAATAAAGATTTGGACATTTCCCACACCTATAGCTGACTGAACTCAGCCAAAAAATTCTATTACATATAAAACTCTGAATCTAACACCCAAGACCAGCATATATGTAAGCGCACAGCTACAAGGGTGTGAGAAGGTAGCAATTCAGCAAGAATCCACCACAATGGTCGTCACCTAGTACAATTAGATTAGGAAGAATAGGCACCTTTTTGAACAGCTGGCTTTGTATAATACCAGCCAACATCAAAGGAAGGAACAGCTTCATTGATTTAAATGGAAACAATACCTGGAATTATTTTGACACAATTTATTCAATGGAAGCAGTTAAAAATTCAGACTGCAATCATAAACATACTTGCTTGAGAGTAAGCTCCCATAAAAATACTACGATTGCACCATTAGCATTAACATTAAGAGAGAATCAAGTTGCTTAGATGGAAAAATGCACATTTTCAAGCACTGCGGGCTTCTGAGCAGCTCCCACTAATTTCTACAGCCTGGAAAGATCAAATATTTAATGTCACTTAGGTGTTTTACTTTGGCATTCTGTTCTCAAATAATATAACATGCACATAAAGTAATTTTAAGCGTGGACTTCCAAAGAGGTAGTTGTGTTACTCAGTTGCAGGAAAAAATGAAACAAAAGAAGTATTGTAGCGGTGGGGGAAAATTAGTCTTTCAGATGCAACAATGTTTTTACAAATGGGACACAAATATATTGATTGCAGTGTTTGTTAGTAAAATAACTAGTTTGCATTTACTTTCCCAACAACAATTTTATACCGATACAATACGCAACAGCAGTGCTGCATGTATTTTGTACATTAGCAGTAGTTCAAGGACAAAAATAGAGTATACTGTTGCACGTATATTCTAGGTTTTTCTAGTCACCTTTCCTGCTGTAGCCTCTTGCACACATGCACACACATACAATGCACAAACACAAAGAGCCAAGTATCATCTGTATTGGCATTTGATATTACCTAAAAACCACCAGAGAAAAGGAACTTTCTGCACAAAAGCAAATCTTTTGAGATCCTAAACTTTTAGTATGACCCTTACACAGGTCTACTCAAAAGTAAGTCCTATAAATACATAAAGAATTGCAGTCTAAATGGAACAAGATAAAGAGTAAAAATAGGCTTGGCATTGTTTTCTACAGATGAAAGTCACAGAAACCCAAGAGCTCTCATATCGCCATTCCAATGGATGAGAAACTAAGCATTTGACTTTGTGTTTAAATCCAACTATAATATACTTCACATTTGCCCCATTAGTGGGCTATATGATTACACATATAGACAGCAGTTCTATACAAAAGCTTACACCAGGAGCTGTGCATTCAGGATAGCCAAGTTGGTTGGAGTGTGCTGCTGATCACGCCAAGCTTGGAGGTTTGATTGATCCCCATATCGGACAGCTGCATATTCCTGCACTGCAGGGGTTGGACTAAATGATCCTCAGGGTTCCTTCAAACTCTACAATTTTATGATTCTGTGATTCAGAATTGTGGGCCCAATTTTAAGGAACTCCCTTTCCACTAATGTCAGACAGACCCTTACTATTGAACTTCCAGCTTTTTCTTTTCCAGCAGGTATTTTAACAGAACTCTAATACAGTGGTACCTCGGGTTACATATGCTTCAGGTTACATACGCTTCAGGTTACAGACTCTGCTAACCCAGAAATAGTACCTCAGGTTAAGAACTTTGCTTCAGGATGAGAACAGAAATCATGCTCCGGCGGCGGCGGCAGGAGGCCCCATTAGCTAAAGTGGTGCTTCAGGTTAAGAACAGTTTCAGGTTTAGAACAGACCTCCGGAACGAATTACCATATTTTTTGCTCTATAAGACTCACTTTTTTCCTCCTAAAAAGTAAGGGGAAATGTGTGTGCGGCTTATGGAGCGAATGCAGGCTGCGCAGCTATCACAGAAGCCAGAACAGCAAGAGGGATCACTGCTTTCACTTTCTTGCTGATCTGGCTTCTGAGATTCAGAATATTTTTTTTCTTGTTTTCCTCCTCCAAAAACTAGGTGCGCCTTGTGGTCTGGTGCATCTTATAGAGCGAAAAATATGGGTAAGTACGTAACCAGAGGTACCACTGTACTTTTAATTTTTCATCTTTACTGTACTGAATTACTTGTTCATCGCTTAGAGCAGGGGTAGGCAACCTAAGACCCATGGGCCACAAGTGGCCCACGGGGGTTGTTTAACCAGCCCACAAGTCACCCCCAAACTGAGCCGCCTGCTCAGCGAGTCCCCGCGTGCTGTGCTAAACCGGCGCGGCATGGGGATTCGCTTCCACGGCACCGGAAATCGTGTCTGCACAAATACAGACACCAGAAATCACAGGCAGACTCATTCACAAACATGCACAATCCAGTCCACAGAGGGATCTCCGCTGGAGTGAACCAGCCCAGGCGAGGTAAACCTTGCCAACCCCTGGCTAAGCGATTACTGTGATTAACGGGAATATAAAATGCTGAAATAAAAATAAATAAATATTAAAGACCCCCCAAAATGCATTCAAGAAGAAATATGATCTTCACAATTCCACTAGTTTCAATGGGACTAACTCCAAGGGAAGTGCACATAAGATTGCACCCTTAGTCGACTAGTCTATTTTTAATCTTAGTCTACTACTTTTTTATTTATTTATATAATCTATCTGAAAGACAGCAACCATACAGGATAGGATAAATAGGGATTGGGTGGGGAATCTTGAAATCACACAAAAATTAGATGGTTTTTATTTTGCAGAAAAAAGCAACAGCAAATCAGGCAGTAACATGATACAGCTTTATCAAGTCAAATAGTGTGTATAGCACAAATTTGTCTTCTACACTGATGATTTTCTAAAATGCCAGTCTGAAAATGGTAGCAGCCCAATATGCAATTAGTTGTTTTAATCGTTCCCATGACAGCTATAGCTCTGGAAGCACCCCCTGCCTTTCCCCTCTTAGGGGAACCGTGCTAATTATGGTCACTGCAGCCATTGCATGGTCTGTGCCAGGAGTGATTGGCAGCCGTGGATACCAGAAATTAAAATAAATATATAGCTTGTTTTACTTTCATAGTCAATTATTGCCCAAATGACTGGGAGAGAGGAACTACATCCCCCCCCCCCATTACTAACATTACACTAATACATTCCTTAGTGATACTAAAGTTGGTGCTTGTTAAAAAGTTCAAGTAATTGATGATAAAGTCAGCAAGATAAACATTGTTCCACTAACCCCCCAAGAGCATTATACATTTCAAAAACACCAGCTGATGGGAAGGGAAGCTCCATAAACAGTTATAACTACATTGGGCTATCGTATCCCTTTAATTTGCCATTCAGTAATATTTATTCAATATTTAGAAGAAATTGTCTCTGCTTGCCATGGCAGCTCTTCTAGTTGTTGAGGTACTTTTTCGCCTAATTAGCAACTGGGAGACACACTTTTGGCAGCTCTTTCATCCCTATTATTTCCTGTTGCTTGGCACAAAAACCCTCTCAGAAGCAACCACCACTTGTACTGTACCCCTCTTAGTGATGGATCACTAATTTTTAATAAGCCAAGCTACCAAAGAATGGTAAAAAGATGTAAAATGTATTGAACCAACAAGAGTAAACAAATAAAGGAGGCTGTTGCCATAACATGGAGTCCTAGAACTTTTTCTGGGCTCTGCTTCTGGATGGGTTTATCAAGAGTAGCACAATCAAGAAACAATAGCGCTCGCATTGATGCAGAAGGCAGAAGCCTGTTTAGACAAGTGTTTTGATTTCTTGTTGACAAATGTATCTATCTTTCTATTTTAAAAAAGGCTACAATAGCAACAGCATTTTTCTTGCAAGAGTTTTGCCTTCACAATGTTCATTAAGTTATCCTACAAATTCTTATCCAGGAAGAATTACCACAGAAT
The DNA here is from genome assembly GCF_964106645.2 of Podarcis pityusensis. Taxonomy (NCBI): domain Eukaryota; kingdom Metazoa; phylum Chordata; class Lepidosauria; order Squamata; family Lacertidae; genus Podarcis; species Podarcis pityusensis. Next base: position 41,259,947 of record NC_138036.1, read on the forward strand.
CCTAACCCAAGAGGGAGAAAATCTATGCAGCAGTTTACAAATCCCCTAGATACATCAAGCATAATCCTTAGTAGTAGGTTTATTAAGTTGTATTGTTGACCATCATGCTGAAAGCTTGCAAATAGCTGTGGAATCAATACTGGGTTCAGCATCTAGCTGTCTTTCATATCAGTAACATAAAAAATATGCAGTTTTCCATTCTGGTGGCTGCAGGGGACTTTATGTGCCAGTGCAGCAACCATGCTGTGCTTATGTGTCAGATTTCAACATCTCTCTCTCTCTCTCTTTCATGAAACAACACATGCACATGCAGTGCTGATAGATCCTGCCTTATTAAGCCCACTATGGCTAAACAGGCAATAGTTTTAAGATTTTAAATATGTGGGTATCTCTTTTTTTTAAGTCCAAAGTAGTGCTAATGAAGGATTCTGCAAATACTGACATTCACTCTATAATGCCATCTCGGTGATAACCAGCATATATTTCTATATTATCTCAACAGTGAATCCACTGAAATGAATCGTGCTTATGTTTACATGTTATTAGCCTCACAAAATACTGCAATGTTGCCATTTTAGTACTGACAGAATTCTCCATATTCACAAAACAAATGGCAAACTTAAAGGCTTGGACCAAGAAACTAGACAAAGGATATGGCTGCAAGTTGGTAATTTATAAAACTCAAAAACGTTTGAGGAACGAAATGTGAACAATTGTTTTGGTGATTATTTATTATGAACAGCATATATTATGCATCTTTTGGGAATTGTAAAGAAATAATGGGTTCATTATGCCAATGGAAAGGGCCTTCTGTTCTTGGAAGATCCAATTGTGGATCTAACTCCTGCAAGACAAAATAAATTCCCCCTTCCCCCTACAAAATCCAACACCTTTTCTAACACTGTTCAATAGGGCACGGGTGTGGGAAGGTATATGCAAAAGACACCTTCCCCTTCTGCAGCTGCTCCCAACCCCAGTGGGAGATGCCACCCTATGGGAAATCTGGATCCAAGGCAGAACGAATATTTCTGAATCTGAAGGCAATTCCATTTTTCAACGTGAGCCAACCTTCAACCATTGCTTGAGTCCTATACAAATCAGTAAACAATGCAACCCAAACATATACTTAATTATGTTCGCAAAATAAGCTGACCTGGAATGAGAAAACTAGATAATTGATATATTGACGATTACTCTCTTGTTCAATATTCCTCTGCCTCTAAGGAAACAGCTCGCCACCAAATGTTACAACACACTCCAATAATTGGAATAATAAGACAAACCCAAAGCAAAGTATAAGATGTTAAAAGCAAAACCATCGTATTATTTTGTATAGTATATGGTATAAAGTAGCAGTACTTCTGTGACAGAATAGAGGCCAAGGATTCCATCCAAATTTGCATGTGTGAAATTGTACTTTAATATTCACTGTACTCTAGCATATTAATTGCTATTCATATATTTAAAAATTAAAATGTTGTTTCCCTCATGATAGGAAATAGGAATAAAGGGGAAATTTACCGAGTATGCAGAAATTATGTCCAATGTTAAACTAAAGCCAGTTTTACTTGTTAAAAATATATGTATTCAAACAAAAAGCTAACTAGACGATGAAAACAGCATATTAAACACAGAACAAGATGACTTTGAATTAATATGCAGCGCTAAAGCTATGCTATAGCATTTCAGTACTGTTTCAGCAAACTCAAAGGCAAAATAGAGACCTCATACATATACTGTATTGTATAATTCAGAACACCAAACATCTAATGTTTTCGTCTATGTAGTCTTTCCATTCCCCATTTCACTACTCATAAGAGCTGAATAGAATAGAGCCATCCAAAATGGAGGTTTCAAAAAGAGCTTGATGCGAACTGAATCAAATTGGAGAGTAAAAACTAGCCTTGGAAATGGCATCAGCAGTTTGGCAACAGAGCTCCTTGCCTAAGAATTGTGTGTGCGCGCACAGGCATGAACACAAATGCACAAATTGGAAATCTGTGGGATTGGTCATATAATACAAGATGCATAGAGGAGTTACTCAATATCTGTTCCTTCTAGACTGATGATAAATTGCCTAGCAGGATTTTATACGGCTCTCTGTTAAGAGCCATGAGCTACAGGACAACTTGCTTTTTGTCCCACAGTTTCCCCGTCATAAACTGCCCCCTCGCTTGCCCTGATCCAGTCCAGATCCTCAAACTTCTCTTTAAACTTCCAAGCTCATTATTTTATTTTTTAAAAAGAGGTTTGGTGATTACATGCAAGAGCAAGTCAAAGTGAAGTTGGGGAGGGGTAGCTGCAGGTACACCCTAGCAGTATTTTCTCTTTCATCAACTCTTGCACTTAATTCCCCAATCAATGTATGCTTTTAACTCAGGAATCGATATAGGCAGCAATTGAACTGGGTACATACAAGTCACCCACAGGATCTCCACTTATTAGTGTAGTTTTAATAATTGTTGTACAGTTATTTATTCCTGAACACTTCTTTCATTCACTGCATTTTTCAGAAAGATACTGGATTCCCCCCCCCCCACCCAATAACTTATGGAAGACAAAGGCTCTTCAGTCAGAAGATAAAACACCAGCAGGTTTCTACTTCAAATTTAGACTCTGACCTTTTAGTAAGGTTTAAGAACAAAAATTAGACTTAAATTTTATTTTCCGCTGGAATGACAAATAAGAATTTGACAGTACATTTCCATCAGTCAACCGTCAACTATATCAATGATGCTCTTTGGCAACACAGAAAGAAGACATTGTAATGTGTCTTTATGATTAGTGCTGTAATAGTCACTGTAAAAGGAGAATGGTATTTATTTTATTTTCAAGTAGGTCATACTCAGAGTAAACCCACCAAAATCAATCGATTTCCGTTTATCTATTCCGAGTATGACTTATTTGAACATCACACATTAGTTCTCATTTTTTTGCTTTTGAGGGGACGAAAGTATGAGTACTTACTTATTCTCTAGTTGATTATATTACAATGTATACAAAGCTCATCCAGTGCTATTCAGATGTTGGAAGATGAACAATGTGAAATACTATTTTTGTGTATGATGATGGGTATTACACTCGAGTTATATTTCAACAGTTGTAATATCACTAGAAAGTGGTTTTAAAAATATTTCTCTTTTAAACTCAGCATCTAATTTCTCAATGACTACACATTTAAACAGAAATGGAAGAGAAATGTATACAAAAGGAAATTGTTCTCAAAAGTAAATACATCACTGTCAACCTCTGAAAAATTAGGTTAAAACAATTCCAGAAGTTGAATAAATATATGTCGAATAGCTAACATATAAGGAACTGTTTATTTGGCATTTTAATACAATCTAATAAAAATAAGTAGTAATATGAGCTGAATTTATCATCTTGGATAGTCATAAGTATCTCTAAGTACTGTTCCCGCCTAGTAATAAGAGAATCGCCCCACAATCTATTCTTGTATAGGTTTTATAATACTAATACTACTAATAATAATGATAAAAGTTCCAATACTTTAGCAATGTAATGCATTTTATATTGAGTCATATTTTAACAACCAACAGAGGCCCATAGTTTCATAAACATTAGACACTTACTGATGACAGCAAGATACAAAATAATGAGAGAACAGCTGTCAATTTAGGATCCCAGTCAATAAATAAAAGTCATGATGCAGCCAAGGCGAAGCACTCAAGTCCTGTTGATTACAATGGTAAATATTCAAACACTAGCTTTTCTACTGAAACAGAGCTATGAAAATCACTGGGATTTAGGCTGCAATCTTATACTCACAATGAGTAAGCTTCATTGAACTCAATGGGGCTTACTTTGGGGTAGACCAGAATGGGAATGTGATGTTCAGTATTTAACTTTTGTTGAACTGTGCCTATTCAGTTTGTAAACAAACAAAAAGCATACCTGAAATCCAAGTTAACAAATATTCCTATAAAAGGTTTGGGTCTTAAGAAACGAGAATACTTTGTCAATTTATATTAGAAGCATTATTGCTTATTTTATTTTTCAGTTCAGTATCTCTCTAACATTACATTTCCCCTTACAACAGTGTCCTTGTATGTAACCATGTCTCATCTTTAAGTCATCAAAAGCAAAAAGATCAGGATTCCTGATGGACTCACTGCATTCATTTGTTTTCTCATCCCAGCATAATCTGGAATATTGAGGGAAAGGACAGAAAGGAGCATATTTGCCTGCCTGCCCCTCACATTAGATTAGGCTGTTGTGTCCAACACAATGACATATCACCATTAAGAATTTGCTTGCTTCCTTGCAAAAGAATAAAATGGGAAAATAATTAGGCAGGTGATATTTTTTCATCCCTCAAGTCAATACCATCTCCTTTAAAAAGGAAGGCGCATATAGCTATGGCTCACTGGATAGGTTTCCAAGTGAGACGCTGAACTGTATGGGGAGTCCATTTTAAAATACCAAAGGCCTTTCAGGGCCACAATTTTCAGGGTAACACAGTCAAGTAAACCGCATTCAACGACCTACTGAATGCTTTTTCTTTGCACTTTTAATCACAAGAAATTCGCTGACTTTGAGATAGCAGTCCCTCCAGATTGTAGCTGCCAATAAAATTAGCATTTGAAATATTAATATTCCTTATACATAAATAGACTTTCTTAAGAAACTAACACTGCAACCCTATATATCTACTTCAAATAGAGACTGCAATCCCTACAACACTTAAGATAGTGGAACTTTAGAGGAAATATTCGTAGGTTCATACCACACAAAGTTAGGTCTTCCCATTTACCCACAAAGACATTTCCCCCCCATACAATAGTATTAATAGTACACAGAGAAATGATGTAGGATTTGGAAATAAAACCACAAGCGTCAAGAATAAAATAAAGTAGACCCCCTCTGCAAACCACTGGGCTGAATATTTCTGAGAAACTGCCAAATGCAGTTAAAACTGAAAGCTTTCAACAGCAATAGCATCTCTGAAAGCTAACCTACTTTAAGGCCTGAGTTACACAGTGAAGGAATTAAGTGCAAGGTTCAACTTAAGAATGCACTTAAATTCATTAATTTCAGTGAGACTTGTATCAGGAAAAAACTCGTATCAGATGTTTGCAAGTCAGATCAAGCCCTCTTCATTGCAACAAAATCTACAGTGTTTTGAAGACGATACATGGCGCATTTTACACTTATGCATTTTACACTTATCCTTCACAACAACTCTGATAAAGCAATATTTGTGGCAACCAGTCTTAGTGTATCTGATGATTTGATTTTATAACTGTCTAACTCAGAAGTAAACCCCATTAAGTTTAACAGAACTTACTTCCAAGTGTTCATGGGATTGGAGCCCAAGACTATAATCATACACACATTATACTCTACTGAATACAGTTGGATTTACTTCTGTGTAAATATGCATAGGACTGCACTGTCCATTAGATAAGCGCCATTTGGCAAAATATTATATTTCTCAAAATGCATAATTAAAAGTGTACTTTTTTTACTCATGCTTGCACATGCACCAGTGTGGAAATATAATTAGTTTTTATTTATAGGTATACAAATATTCCTAGGTTTAACGCATGTTTGACTTTAACGTAATTACTTATATAAGCAAGCAGTGTTAACTAGCTTTTGTACATTATGCAGCCTGATATAATCTAGATATTGCAAATGGGGAAACAGTTGTGCAAAACACAGCACTAGGGATCATGAACCATCTGCAATGTCTGCTTGACACACTAAGTATTTGAAGGATAAAGCCCTAAAACAGAAAATTATTTCTTTATGTAATTTTCGGGAAACATAATACTCATTTGCTTCAGAAGCCTATACTTCACCTCTCAAAGCTGCCCAATCATTGTACAAGGGTTCCAAACAGCATTCAGCTGTTCTGCATACAATTCTTCAATGTACATGTTTTAGCCATAAATATAGCTATAACATCTGTCGTCCATATATAGTCATTTATAGTCACAAAGCTATGTACATCATAGTTTTTAGGACAACTTGCCAAATACTTCCTAAAGTAAAATCACCCAACCGTTTTAGAAATGGCTTACAATTACTGTCCTGATTAACCGCTACTATTAACTGATATTAGTTACAATTGTATGTATTCAATTAACTTACATTAGAAAGGAAAACTAGGTACCGTTATTCCAAGATCTGCTTCTCTTTCATGATGAAGAGTTTTACTAAAATATCCAAATACTACTGAAAAAATTATGTCCATCCTTCATATGTATACGCTGACCATATAAAAACTTAAGTGTACCAACTTCTGAACCATATTGAGGCCCATATATATAGCAAAATGGCTTCTTACTGAAAGTACTTAGTGGTTAAGTCATTTACTGTTCATCTGTTTAATTTGAAGTCTTTTCTCTGATGCTATATATGATGCTTGGATTATATAAAATCTAAATAAATGAGCTTTTTGGGAATATACATGAAACTTCAGAAATTACGCACAAAATATTAAGTGTTCTTTTACGGAAATATTTTGCACTTGAATTACTTCTCAAAAGTTTTTGTGGTTTTCCAAATTTGAAGTACAATACATTAAAAAAACAGTATTTTGTTTGTCAAGTGATAGCCATCATCTATCACTCTGCAATTTTTAAGAGTTGCCCAGTTTATTAATTTAAAAACTCATTCTTGTAACCTGTGATGGCATCTTTTAAAAAATAATACCATTATGGGTGCAGTACTTCTTTTCGTTAACTGTGAATTATAAAAATACATGGCAAGTTCTCTTAACTTTTAATATCTTATGAAGCAAGGTTTTTCAGGTTCAGCAGAGCAAACAGCGAACATAAAGCATGCAGATATGTTAACAATTCCAGAAAAGAAAAGAAACTAATTATATTGCGTTAATTATGAGCTTATAGTGACTGTGAAAGAGCCTTATAGTTTAAAACACTTTCAATAGTACAGTGTTCTAAGCCCTTAGTTTCAGGAATTTATTCCCACATCAACCTTTACCAAGTTCTATAACTCATTACTCCTCTGCTATTTTTTTATCTCCTCTCTTACACACCATTTTATTGGCACAAAAGTTATCATTTAAATGGGCGTTATCCATGTTCACTGGTTTAAACGCTCTAGTTTTGACCCCAATGTTCCATGGATTATTTATAGTGAAGTATTGTACCTACATCACATCTTTAATTAATACCATAACAGGCAGAGAAGCAAACATTTAATAGCATGCTTTGATTTTCGCAAAAGAGCAACATGTGCAAGTCATTTGGTCAAATTCAAAGCAGCAAACATTTCCGTTTCACAACTACAGTAGGCGAATTTGGTTTATTATTTCACCATCTTCAACAAATACACTTCATTTTTTAACTTTTATTCTAAGATGGGACAATCACCCTTAAGAAGAGACATATTGGGAGGGAAAGCTTTCTGCCTGTTGTAACAGTTGACCAGTTTTACTTGTGGCTGCAGTTTTCTCTTTGATATGATGGGAGAGAGGTGGCAGGTTTTGATAACACAACTGTTAATAACTGTCACCAAGAAAATTAAGTAGCAGGAACAGCATTAATTGTCACACACACCACCGCATTAATGTTTGTTTTGCTTGAAGTACCCCACACAAAATTAACACGCCAAACTGTCTACTGAACTCAAGGTACTTAACAAGCAGTTTTTAACTTTGGCACCATATATTCTGAGGCCATTCTCACATACAGAGTAAAACAGACTTTGGCAGGCACCACAGATCTATAAAAAAACATGACCTGCGACAAAAATCAATGTGCTAATCTCAATTCAAGCAGCCAAATCAGCAGCATAGCACAAAGATAACATAAAATAAAATGACCAGAAACTCACTTGAAGTAGCAAGATAGGTTTAGAAGACCTAAGAAAAATTACTTGTCCACTTTAACAATGCAACCCCCTCTCCAACAAAAAAACAACAACTTCTGAAGTACTGAGGTGCCTTATTCATACTGGGGCAGCACTGGGAAAAGATTGTAATTTCTGCTACTGAAAAGGGGGAGATGTGAGCAGCTCAGCAAAACTTCCTAATTCAAAGAAGATCCATCCATGCAATCTTGATGGGAGAGTTTAGAAACAATAACAAAATAGGTTTTATTTGCACTTACTATATTTATCGAAATGCAAAAGGAACACAGTGAAAGATTGTTTTTACACAATCTTAACTGGATACCTTGTCCTAAATTAGTTTTATTATTAAACATGTCTCCCATAAGAGAACATCCTCTCTCAAGCTCTCAGTATCATCTCCTGATGATGCTAACTCTCTGCATAAAGCAGTCTAGATTCACAGCAGATTTCCTCTGCATTGTGAGAGCATCACCGACCACTGGACTTGAATTTGCTCTGACAGCTTGAGACGCCCTTTTCCATGAGAAACCTGCAAGTCTAGGGATCATCTGGCTGCACTGAAACATTTAAAACTTGGGGGATATCATTACTCAATTAACCCAAGTCAGCTTAAAAGTAAGATTCATGTACTCTTACCCCAGGCAAAGAGATGGAAAGAAGAGTAACTGGAAAGCAAGGGAAGTACTTCTCCTTTACTGACTCTAACCCTGACACAGAACAGGTGCCACATGTGGCTACAGGCAACCACAATCCACAAAAACTAAGTCTAACGAAAACAGAACCACTCTGGCAAAAGTCGTAAGACGCTGAACAAGTTTGAGGTTCTCCCTGTAGACACTTGCAAAAAAAAAAAAAAAAGTTCGCTAGAGTAAAAGGATTAGAATTTCTCTGTTCTGTTAAAAAAAGATCTACCAAAAAAACAACAACCCCTGGTAGCAAGGTACTAAGGGAAACACACACACATATATCACAGGCACACACTTCCTGGGTGTATGAGTTCACCTATTTGCTCTCAGGAGTGATTCACTACAAGTTAAGAGATGCGTGCCTAAGATAAGAGGCGCATTCCTTAGGAACGATCAACAGCCAAGGATTGGAAATCAGCTGCGCTGATGCAACCCAGAAATAACAAGGCGCAGGGCGATGCCTCCGAAACTACAGAGCAGGGAGGAAAAGTTTGTCCCCTTCTTCCAAGCAAGGGTTTCCCCCGCTGGAGGATGCCCAACGGCTGGTGCTTCCAAGGGAAAAGGCAGCCCATCATCTCCTTCCCTTCCTACATCCGATCCTCGAGCGGCCGCTGCCCCGGGTAGCCCGGCCTCCCTGAGAAGCATCGGCGGGGGCTCGGCCTGAGAGCCGCCTTCGCCCTCCTTACCTGGGGTTGGTGCTGTTCCAGTAGACGGCGTAGCGGTCGGCCACCGTCTTGGAGCTGGGATCCTGGCAGAAGACGCACATCCAGAGCACCAGAAAGAGCAGCGTCAACATCTCCACGTGCAACATCACTCCCGGCCAACGAGACACACACAGACACGGCGGCAGCAGCACAAGGGGGGAATCGGGGGGTGGGGAGAGACAGACAAGGCGCTCCTTACTCAAAAGACAGACGGCGACAAGGAGGAGAAAACGAGGGAGGAAGGAGACAAAGCCACACCGGAGTCACAAGACACCAAAAAAACACACACAAAGAGAAGGGCGAGGGGCCGCCAGGAGATTCCCCCGCGGGGGGAAAAGCCTGCGCCGCGGAAGGATCCTCAGGGAGTCTGCGCGCCCCGGCCGGGGGAGCTGGGCAGCAGCAGCAGCAGCAGACGGAGGCTGAGGCGGCGGCAGGAGCTCCTTCAAGGCGGCGAGTCCTGTGGCGAGCCCAGGGCGAGACATGCACCGGCCCGGCCCCCGTCCAGCGCCCACGATGGGCGGCCCCGCGGGCCAAGCCTCCTTTGGCCGGAGGGGTTTCCTTTCGCCCGCCCTCGCGCTTCTTTCCCTCTCTCCTCGCTCTCTCTCTGAGGCGCCTTTCTTCTCCTCCTCCTTCCCGCCTTTTGGCGCGAGGGGCTCTGAAGGGCTCGCTCCGAGGCCGGCTGAGGAGAAGCGGGCAGGAAATCCTCGGAGGAAACGGGGCGGCGGGGGGGGGGGAGAGAGAGAGAGAATGAAGAGGAGTGAGGAGAAGTCCACTTCTGAGGCGCCTCTCGCTCGCTGGAGTTGGGGAGTTGAGGCGCCTCGCTCGCCTTCCCGTCTCTTTTTCCCCCCTCTAACTGGGTGACGGACGACCAACAAGCGAGAGGAATCCACAAGACCCGGAGGGGGCGGAATGCCGCGCAGGAGTTGGCTAATCCTCAGGATAGGTCAGCGCCGAATCGCCTCAGGAGCGGCTTCCCTCGTTGGGTTGGAAGGGAGGGGGGCGGCTGAGGGAGAAGGGAAGAGAGCGCGCGCGCCCCTCGCCAACTCCGCCGCTGTTGCTTCGCGGTGCAGGCGCCTCGTCTGTCGGAAGGCAGGAGCTGCTGCTGCCTGAGCCCTCTCCTCACCCCTCCAGGCGAGGCGAGGCGGCGGCGGCGGCGGTCTCGCTTCCTTTCAGCTTCGCCAAGTGTCTCGGGGAGCCGGGCAAGGTCCAAGTCGCCCCTCGAACGTCAACTTTGCAGAAGAGAAGAGGAGGCGGGAAGAGAAGGAAGAAGCCTCCCTCGCCGACGACTACATTCGGGCGGGAGGCACCTTCGGGGTCTGGCCCGGCAGCAGGCAGCTGCTCTCAGCCGTCTGCAGCAGCAGCGCCAAGAGAAGCGGGCAAATGTCTCTCTCGCGACTCCGGCGAGCGAAGGAAGCAGAACTCGAACGCAGAAGCAGCAGGGATCGGAAAACGCAACGAGGATTGGAGAAGCAGAAGTCAACAGACTGCCAGAGAGGAGGGGGGGAGAGAGAGAGAATTTACGAGGGGGGGAAACATATTTAAATAGTCACGCCCCCTTTCTTTCTTTTTTGCAACGACCGGCTTCTTCCTCGCGTGTAAATCCGGCGGCGGCGGCGGCAGCCTAGGCAAAGCGGGGTTGGCGGTGCCTGCGCGCAACAGACAGCTGCATCGATGCCTACACGGGATGTGTCCGGAGAGAGAGATATATACACATCCACATGCGTCTGGGTGTCAGGAGACGAATCTGGAGAGAGAGCGAGCCTCCGTTGGTGGAGGTGCGGGGGTGCGCGCCCGCGCGCGCACGGAAGAGGCGCAGTCGGCTAGCTGGGAGCAAAGGCGCTGCTGCTGCTGCTCGATCATGTGGGATTTTTTTTGCATGCAGTTTACTTGCGAGGTTGGCGGGGGGGGGGTGAGTGAGCCGGAGCAGCCAGTCACGGCCCAGGCTGCTGTTTGCTTACAGATGCCTTCTTCCCCGGCGTTCTCTCCAAAGCGATTGGGTTCCGTGCCTCGGAAAGGGGCGTGGCCTCTCCCCGGCGCCCCGCCCCCGCGTTCCAAAGAGACGACACCCCGCGCAAGCCCCGCCTTCTGCAAAACCTGACTAATTGAATTACAAGGAGTGGTTCCCTCGGTGCCGCAGGTAACCGTTTCCGCGCGGGAGACGGCGCAGGATCGTACTGGGGGAGAGAGATCTTTTCCTTGCCTGCGAGATCGGGGGAGCGAGTGGTTACGAAAGGCGCCTCCCCAGTTCCAGTGGACGGGGTTGCGGCATCAGCTGCTGGAGGGAGGGTGGATGGTTGCGAGATCAGGGGGGAATCTAGCCACAGGCTGCAAGTCTAATCTCGCACACGGTGTATAATCAACATTTTGAAAGTTTAGCAGTCTGGAAAACAGACTTCGGAGCTGCTTTGTTCCGCTTTTAATCCTCTCTCTCCCCCCCCCCCCACCAATGCTTTTCTGCGCCGCTGAATGACGGGTCGGCGGTGCGGCTTTAAATTAGTTTATTTAAGGGGCTTATAAGCGAGAGATGGGGTTGCCCTGCTTGGGTAGCGCAACTGAAAGCAAGATCAACGCAGCCGGAGAGACCTCTCTGCTAAGTATTTAGCTGAATGCGGCAAAGGGATTCACCTGAAAACCTCTTTTCCCCCCTCTCACATTTATTTGGATCGAGAGAAGTAGAAGCCAGGGGTCCTTCTGGAGCTATTTTTCATTCTTAAAAGGGCATTCACCTCGCCCTCCGCCAGCAGCTGCCCTGCTTACGCTGCGCTACCGGGAAACTAGCCCAGGTGACCTTCCTCCAGAAGGCAAACGAAAGGGCTGTTTACACACGAATCAGCCTTCGCACCAAACCACACCCTGCTGATGTCCATTTGAGGGGTGATCGCCAGTGGCGATCCATGAACAGGTAGTTCCGAGGAAGGCGCGCCATTGAGCCCCCTTTGAGTTAACCTTTCATCCTCCTAAAACTGAAAAAGTGCGGGGGAGGGACGAGAGAAGGGGGGGGGACTTTGGAAGAGAGACGCACATTCTGGTGTCCGGAATCTTTGAGGTTGAGGTTGCCTTCCTTCCTTTGAAACGGCTGGCTTTTAATTTGAGGCGAAATGTTTTCCAAGCATGATGTGGCTGTATCTGCTGTGGTTTCTTCAGCAGATGAACAAAAAAGAAAAAAAACCCCAAGCATCATCATACTCTCTCGTCTTTCATCCGCTTGGCTCCCTACTCTGCTTTCTCTGGGCTTTTCAGTCGTTTGAAAGTGCCCAGACTCCCTCTAGTGGCAGATTTTAAGGCCGCACTTTTTCCTGCTGGGCATTTCTTAATTCAAACCTACAGGAATTTTCGCGACGCTCACAAAAATCACTTCCGTTTAAATCTGTCTGAAGGCTCGGGCTGGGAATCCAAAAAGTTCTTCTCATTCCTGCTTCATCCACTCACCCTCAAACGGTGCAAACAAAAAATATCCCAGGACCACCATGTCTATGCATTTTGTGTTTGCCCTTAATTGCTCCTGGAAAAAATAAAGAAGAAATTTATGTTTCCCTATCATTAAGAAAACTTTTTTGAATTAGGTATAAGCACTACATAGATGTCTGTCTGTGGAAGCATCTCCATTGCTATCACGATAGTTGCATGCTGTGGTGTCAGCAGTTAGGAGGGAGATGGGAACTAAGTATCAAAATAGGTTGCATTATTAGTTCCAAAATATTACTGGCAATGATCATTTCCCTTTTAGGAGTACCTCCTAAAACGTAGCCACAATAATGTCCTGTGCCCACTGCGCCTTTTCTCATAAGAACACAACAGTTAACCTTCACAGTTGCACCACAACAACCACTTTCAACATTATATAACAGACACTGCCTGTTTTAAACAGATTGAAGGCAGTCCAAGGCCAAACTGTAGATCCAAACACTACAACAGAACTTAGCTACAAAGACAATAGTTGATAGTGCACAAGGGCATTTAGTTGCATGTTAAGAAGTGTTTTCCTTTTTTTCATCAATGGGATTGAATCCAAGTTTTGAATGCATGTGCCATGGGGCAAAAATACTGTTAACAGTATTTCGGGGGAGGGCTCAAAGTTCTTGTAATCATTCTGGATTTAAAGCAGGGGGAGTGTGACTCTGGTGTAATATTCTGTCATTGTTGCTTGTTCTTGCTGTTCTTTCATTACATACAAACACATGCCCTGCATATATAAAATGATCAAACAAATAATAAAGTAATGTTTCAGTTTTCACTAACAGGTGTTAAAGTGAGAAAACGGACTGCAAGAAAAGTGTCCCGGGTCTATTTTACACTTGTCACTGAATAATGTACAGGTACAGTACAGACAGAATAACTATGGATCAAGTAAGCTTGACGTCTTTCATTTCTTTAAAGAAAAAGTCAATAGTTATTAACGGGACTATTGGATTAGCAAATGTCATAACAAAAGCAATTCATGTGGGTGTATTGACTAAAACATCCAATCCAATGTCAGCTCATCTGATCATAGAATTGTAGAGTTGGGTGTCCCCTCCCTTGGTGACATTAAACAATTATTGATGTCAAAGTTATAGACTATTTGTGCATGCCAATAAACACCTCTGACCTTGGTCTGTAATTAATGGAATCAAAAGATCCATGAAGAAGTGGGTTTTTTAAATTTCCAGGATTCACATCCGTTACGTAATTTGAACTATGCAACCAAATATAACCCAATAGTCATAAGTCTTTCCCCAAAATGCTTATCATCATCATCAGGGAATGTTAACAAATGTTCTGATTCTGTATAAAGCATTAAAAAGAAGAAGAAGCTTGAGACTGGTTATTGCCAGGGAATTTCAGGAATGACACTGAGAATACCTTTAAGTCTGGAATGCATCACCTTTGGCTTGCTAATGGATAATAGAATGCATGTTATATATAGCCAATATAAATTCTGAATAATAAATACAAGTGATACCTTATAGTGAGCCAGACCACTGGTTCATTTAGTCCCCATAATCTACACCGACTGGCAAAGGTTTTTGCAGGATCTCAGGCATGGGATGTTTTCAGTTCCTTTTTACTAGAAATGCCAGAGATCGAAGCTTTGCTGTGTGCCTCACAGGGATGCGTACTTTGTGTTTTACCCTGAGTTACTGGTCTTTACCAAACAAAAGTAAGCAAAACTACATGACCTAAGCCACTGAGCCAGCTTCCAAAAGGCCAGTTTTAAGGACTATTTCAATTAACAAATGTCAGGATGAGAATTGATTCATAGATCTTTTTTTATGTAGCAGTCACTGCGAATTGACATTTAGAGAGAATTCCACATGTGTCCTGTGAATGTCCTGACATGTTTTGAGACAAAAGATTACTATTACCCAGAAATTCACTGAGCCAGAAGCTGGAAAGTTCCTGTTTCATGTTAGTGCATACCCCAGACGTGCCATGTACCAACATGTCTAAAAAAGTAAACGTAGAATTGATTTCAACTCTTAAAGAACTGCGAAGTGCATCTCTCTTGATGGAGACTTCCAAAAACAGACATACACAAGCTTTAAGAATGGGTGGGGAGAATATTCTCTTTCCAAAATCAGTTTGATCATTTTTTGTGCACTGACTGGGCCATTAGTCATTCCTATTATTATTATTATTATTATTATTAGCATTTTCAAAAACAGGAACATATTTAACCCCCCTCCCCTCCCCTCCCCCTGTCCCACTTACAACTTCGTACCAAATACAGCATGTATACATATACCATATGACTTCCCTTCCACACTGTTCCTAGTGCCTTTGCTTTTCTACTACTCTGCGTAATCCACATAAAAAAAGGTGTGGTTTAGCCATTCCTTTCCACTCCAAGAAGCTGAATATTGCGACAAAGTTTTCTAACCTCTTTTTGCTACATAATATGGCAACACTCGGTGGGCGAGAGAGAGGTGCCCTTTCTGGGTTCTTTTCACTAAGGACCTTAGAGGACCAGGCGACTTTTCTCCTTTGGTTTGACTTCAACCTACTTAAAAGCACCGTAAGTACCACTGCCATTAAGTCATATTACTTGGAGGCAAACCCAAACTTTTAGCTATACTTAGGAAGAACCAATACAGAAAGTCTAACAATTATTCCTTTGAGATTGTGGGTATTTACATTCTTTCGAGCTGTTGTAAATGCTTTAGCAGTATATAAATACTTTTTTATAAACAAAATGAATAAACTGTTAATGGAATATTTTAAACCACAATAAAATATAGGTGGTGTTTCATGAAGGGCCAGTGCATATTTTTAATGCTTACAAGCCTACAAAAGTCTGCGAGTTTTTATATATTGATCCATTTTTTTTATCTCAGTCCATAATATTTTTTTGACAATGGTTGTGTATGTTAGATGGATCATACCCATCATCTTAACATTTTATATTTAATGCTACCATTCATTTTAAAATATAGCTTCAGAAGCTTAGTTTTTTTACTTTTCAGATTTTAACGGATAGTGTGGTTCAAAATACATGTTTTAAAGCTTTGTTGAAAAACATTAGTGAAGGTTTCTTTTAAACAGCTGTTTATGATTATTAATTTTGATAGCTCTATATACATTTGAAATGGCTGTTTTTATGGCCTTAAAGATATGGGGACAGCCAGTGTCTGAAAACCTGTTTTGAGTCCCTAAAGCTGTTGCTAAAGAAGGCCTTTAGAAAACAGCTTGAGAGCCAAGGTTTGAAAATTAATTGTTACATGGCATGGTTAATAGTTATAAATCCTCCCTCCTTTTATTTTTAATACATTGTACTTATAGCTTGTAATTAAAGAACAAAACATGTTTAAAAGTATTTAGCAAAAACGCTTTGGGCTAAACATTACAAGAGCTTTCTTTGTAGCATGCTCGTGGGCGGATTGCAGACTGCAAATATTAGTGAGTCAAAAGTTTTTATTTCATTAATTACCTTTTTTTGCGCAATGTAGTCCTATACTGAAATGAAAGGCTGGAGGAGATTGGCTTCTGAAGATCTTGTGTCCCTAGAATTCAGTCTGAGTCAGTTTGAACTTCAGGAGGAGGAATTAAGGACAGGGACAAGAGAACAGAGCCTGCCTGTAGCTCCTTGGTGTGTACCTGGGAGGAAAAGCATGGTAATTGGACACTAAGGTCCAAGGATCACACAACTGGTCATCTGAACAACTATGATGTGCAGCAAAATGACTTCAGCATTGCTCTTAACCAAGCTATCTTGTGAACCAGTATGTGACTGAAGCTGTGTGATACCTCCTTGCCTCTAGCTATTGCCTCTTAATAATGTTATATCTTTTTCTTCTTGACATGCAACAACGGCAGTCTGCCACCACTACTACAGCTGAGACATGTGTAATATATAAATCATAAATCCATTTCCAAGGGAACCTCCAGAAGGCATCGCTTGGTACAGCTGCTATCTTCTAGTGTTTCCTCGTCTCCTGGCATCTTTAAAAATTCTGGTCAATGGAAGAACCACTTGGCCTGGTCAGAGGGCCAAGTTTCCTGGATGTTGACAACATAGATGTGCATTGTTAGCTGACACTTATAAATAAGCTTCAAGATTAACTCCTTGTTGGACACAGGACATGAGCCCAGTTTCAAGCCATGCATGCATGTTGCCAAGCCTAGAAGGCTTGCCACCTCATCACATTTATTTGGCAGACCACTTTATTGTGAATTTTAGTGGGGGGCTAGAGGTTCCCAGGACGCGGGCGGCACTGTGGGTTAAACCACAGAGCCTAGGACTTGCCGATCAGAAGGTCGGCGGTTCAAATCCCTGCGATGGGGTGAGCTCCCGTTGCTCGGTCCCTGCTCCTGCCAACCTAGCAGTTCAAAAGCATGTCAAAATGCAAGTAGATAAATAGGTACTGCTCTGGCGGGAAGGTAAACGGCATTTCCGTGTGCTGCTCTGGTTCGCCAAAAGCGGCTTAGTCATGCTGGCCACATGACCCGGAAGCTGCACGCCGGCTCCCTCGGCCAATAAAGTGAGATGAGCACCGCAACCCCAGAGTCGGCCACGACTGGACCTAATGGTCAGAGGTCCCCTTTACCTTTGCCTAGAGGTTCCCAAAGGCATTAGTACAGTGGACGCTCGGGTTGCGAACGTGATCCGTGTGGGAGGCACATTCGCAACCCTCTGTGCACGCAATTCTGTGCTTCTACACATGTGCAAAGCACGATTTAGTGTTTTTGCACATGCGCGAGTGCCGAAACCCGGAAGTAACCCGTTCCGGTACTTCCGGGTTTTGGTGTGTCTGTAACCCGAAAAAATGCAGCCTGAAGCATCTGTAACCCGAGGTATAACTGTATAATAATATACAGTATAATAACTCATCCATAAGGAAATAAAGCTTAATATACACCAATAACACATTTTCCTACCCACACCTCTGCAGTTCACCAAACCTCAGTTTACTATATTGTCCTGATTCATGCTCAGCATTTCTGACTCAGAGATGTAGGACTTGTTAGGGGCTAGAGCTCTCATTATCCCTACATAGGTTGGAGCCAGTGGTAGGTGAAGTCCAACAATATCTGAAGAGCCGCAGGTTCCCGATTCTTAGTCTAACTATACATAGGCCTCAATTTTTCCAGACACTGCATTGCCACTTAAACTCAAGAAAGCAGTTAGAGGAAGAAAAAGAGCTGGCCAAGCCAAAAGTTATTTTTCAACGGAGGCAGAATATCTGCAGATTTGAAGTTCTCTCCGTGAGTTTCATTGGTGGTGGAGCAACATAATTGGTTTATCCAGTCTGCATGGAAGCATGTAGGGACACCCAAGCAGAAGCAAATATCCCTTTCTATCTTCTTTATTTGGATTTTGAAAGAGGTGCTTTAGTAGATCTTCACACATCATTCCAAAGTGAAACAGTCACCAGAGCTTGTAGAACGGAAGTGCTGAATCAGAAAGAGTAATTCTGAGATGCATGAACATTGTGAGGCTTCTCAGAACATTAGAGCACAACAGTCAAAAGCTGCCTAATGACTGACAAAACAGAAGGTTAATTAAATCACAAGGCAGTCATCTAAAGGAGTAAAAGCAGTAACTTTTATAAAGTTGAGTGATTTTCTTTACAAGTACCTTTGCAAAATCCATCATCAGAATGAGATCTGGATGAAGCAGTCAGTAGCAAATAACCACACGGTACAGGACATTTCCTAAGCTTCCAGCTCCTATTGCAGTATAAAGGCTTTTGTTTTAAGAAACAACTGGTGTTATCTACTGTGCAAATATTAGCACTTTTTCTGATAAAAGGAAAGGAGAGCAATCCTTTCTACAGTATTGTTTGCCTCCATTTTTAAGAACAAGAACTAGAGCAGTGGGATAAAAATAATTGCATTAACACTTTCTGTGTATACATTGAACATTACAATTTTTATCTGCTGCATATT
Source organism: Podarcis pityusensis (assembly GCF_964106645.2). Classification (NCBI taxonomy): domain Eukaryota; kingdom Metazoa; phylum Chordata; class Lepidosauria; order Squamata; family Lacertidae; genus Podarcis; species Podarcis pityusensis. The sequence goes on from NC_138036.1 coordinate 41,278,548, forward strand.
AAGCTGCAGTTCATAGTTACAATTTTACCAATAGACATTTATCTGATACATTTATCTGTTTCCCTTTGCCTTTCGTAACATTGTTTTGCCTTATATGCATAGCATAAATCTGGTCCTCCCCCCCCCCCCCTTCCCTGGGCTTGACTGTTGTACGTTTACCAACAGAAACAATCTTCTTGTGCCTCAAATAATAAATATTCCATTGAATTTAGGAGAATATTCCACAGTATTACATACCAAATATTGAGCTCTGTGTGTGTGAGAGAGAGAGAGTGAGAGAGCGAGAGAGAAAGAGAGAGGGAGAGAGAGAGAGAGAGAGAGAGAGAGAGACTACATGTTAATTTGTGTGTTTTGGGTTTTTTTTACTTTTTCTTATTGCATTTCATTCTTTGTCTCAATGCTAAAAGCAATTCATCTTCATCCATGGTGTTTAAATATTGTATTTAATTTTATTCAGAGATACTCTCCGAAACCAAAGTGCTCAAATGTGGTTTTGTCTCTTATCTCATAAGGCTCTATTGATGTGACCTAGCCCTTGGTGATTATGTAGTTAGCCTACAGGGGGATAGAAACAATTATATTAAGCTCTATGCACTTCAGCTAATGCACCGGTGAGGTCATCAACAAGGAAATAGTATTAAGTGCATTTCTCATATATACCACACTGAGGAAACAAGAAAAGTTTTTTTAAAAAAATAAAAAATTATTGAGTACACACATTCAGCCTAATTATTCTGCCCCGACTCTGATGATTTTCTGAAAAACTGAGGTCAGACATCTCTTGCAGCCACAACACCTCCTGCTTGGAAAATGCATGTAAATTTATACACAATGACAACAATACTGTTTTCTGAGCATTCAAAGCATTTCACATAATCTGTAAAACCCTTTGAATGTTTGTTTGTTTGTTTGTTTGTTTGTTTGTAAATTAAGCCAGGATAATTATTTTCCTATTGCAGAACATAATGGTGAGACCCACCTCTTTTGCTCCATTTGTATTGTTCTATTTTATTTCAAATGCTGCCAAGTGTTTTATAATTGTAATGCTTTTGTTTGTTTTTATCGTGGTATGTTCTATTGTTGTGTCCCGCCCAGGAATCTTATGTTAAAGGGCAGGTAAGAAGTCCTATAAAGATGAAAGAATACATTATGCAAGGCCACTGACAAAAACAAAACAAACCCCAGGCCATTTCAATCTAACGTTTAGTGAGGCAAAATGTGTGACATGATATCCTTCTGTTTTGAGAGTTTCCCTGACCCTATTCCATTTCATGGGCTGATTCTGGAGATATGGGTAGGGATAGCTCTGCCACAGTGACCCTGGCAGTGGTAACTTCAGGAATCAATTGCTGTAATGTGTCTGAATGCTGCAAGAGGTTCAAAATCCTATAGCTAGGTTACTGAATGGAGCTCCTGACTATTGGATAAATGTATAACACCGCAGCATGAGCTGCCAAATTTCTACTGGGCCACGTTTAAGGCATTAGCCCTAAACAACCTGGGACCAAACAATCTGAGAGAATGTCAGATCTACCTAGTCACTAAGGCATGGATAGGCAAACTAAGGCCCAGGGGCCGGATCCGGCCCAATCACCTTCTAAATCCGGCCTGCAGACGGTCCAGAAATCAGCATGTTTTTACATGAGTAGAATGTGTCCTTTTATTTAAAATGCATCTCTGGGTTATTTGTGGGTCCTGCCTGGTGTTTTTACATGAGTAGAATGTGTGCTTTTATTTAGAATGCATCTCTGGGTTATTTGTGGGGCATAGGAATTCGTTCATCCCCCCCCCAAAAAAAATATAGTCTGGCCTCCCACAAGGTCTGAGGGACAGTGGACCAGCCCCATGCTGAAAAAGTTTGCTGACCCCTGCACTAAGGTCCACGGAGGCCGTCCTGTTTGTGCTTCAGCCCCCTACAGCTCAGCTCTTGAAAACAGTTCTGTTGTGGTGTCCAGTAGTGGTCAGCGAGCATGGCAGTGCAGGTGGGTCAGCATTGCTTACCTGCCTTCCCAACTTCCCAGTGGGGTCCATGTGCAGCGGCAGAGCCAACTGGACCCTCCTATCTCTGCACCTGCACTGAGTTCCTTGTGCCTAGGCCCTCTCCCTTTCAGAAACCAGAAGCAATGGGAAGGGAGGCGAGCAACGCTGCCCTGCCCGTGCCACCCTGCTTACCACAACTGGTGGTGTGCACTCTTTAAAGTACCCCCCCCCAAAAGGAAAGAAGCCGTGTGTGAATGGTGATGCAGTTTTGAACTGACGGTTAATGCTGCTCAGTTTATTTTTTCCACTCCAATTGTATTTTATTGTGAAGCAGCTTGAGACGTTTTCAAAATAGGTGGTATATAAATATTTCAAATAAATAAAACGGAATCTGGCAATGTGGTAGCATCACTTTATGTATGATGGAGTGGGGTAGGAGAGCTTGGGGGGAAATCCACATCAAATTTTCATGGCCCTGTAGCAGCTATGGTGGCTTATTTACCTGAAGTAATGTATTTAGGGGACACGGGTGGCACTGTGGGTTAAACTACGGAGCCTATGACTTGACAGTCAGAAGGTTGGCGGTTCAAATCCCCACGATGGGGTGAGCTCCCATTGCTCAGTCCCTGCTCCTGCCAACCTAGCAGTTCGAAAGCACGTCAAAGTGCAAGTAGATAAATAGGTACCGCTCCGGCGGGAAGGTAAACGGCGTTTCCGTGCGCTGCTCTGGTTCGCCAGAAGCGGCTTAGTAATGCTGGCCACATGACCCGGAAGCTGTATGCTGGCCACATGACCCGGAAGCTTATTTAAAATTGGCTCCCTCGGCCAGTAAAGTGAGATGAGCGCCGCAACCCCAGAGTCGGTCATGACTGGACCTAATGGTCAGGGGTCCCTTTACCTTTTTAATGTATTTAGTGTTAACTCTGGCAGTGTAGACTCAATTCTGATCCAACTAAGCTTCCTAAGGAGTATTGTGCTCTAGGAGGCTTAGTTTGGTCAGAATTGAGTCTACACTGCCAGAGCTAACGCTAGATACATTACTTTGGGTAAATGAGCCCTCATAGCCAGTAGAGGTGCCAAGAAAATTTGTGTGCCGGCATTTTTAGACTCTTCTACCCATGTACTATCTGAAACCAAAGGGGCACATTGGTTGCCGGATGTGAAATATATTGGCATTATTTTCAGCTCCCCTACCCCACTAATGAGGGCAAGGAGGAGTCAGGCTGCTGCTTATGTCATTGCCACGCAAGGAATGTAATGTATAATTTTGACCAAGGACCACCTAGTGAATTTATGGCAGAAGTGTAATTTGAACCAGGGATTTCCTCTTGAGCCATTACACTCAATGAGACGTAGGTACTGCAGCCCTGTAAAGAAGCAGTGTTATGTTCTGGGAGCCAGTCTGATGTATTCTAAGCACTTCAAGACATTTTCAAATGCAGAAGTAACTTGCAATTGCACTGCTGTACTTTGACATTTTAAGGTAGACAGTGACCTTTAATCCAATGTCTTTGCATCAAGGAAAAGAATGCATGCTGGTCAACATAATGTATGCGCATCTTTAAGGCCACTGAGGAATAACTATAATCGGAGATATTAATGAGTTATTCATTTTTTAAAAAATTGCTGGCATATAAAACATACCAAAGTAGTGTCCTATTTCCACGCACAGTCTTAGGAGCCTGCTTTCAGATTTATATCTCTCTACTCTCATGTTTAAGGGTGAAAACTGATTAAATCAAATGTTTGGGTCAGGACAGATTCATGCTAATTTCAGCATTACAACAGTGACTGCATTCACCACATCAGTATGTCTTGTGATTACATAACTTTGAATCTTATTATCGTATTTATCTGCGAATAACATTAATTTTTCCCCACATCTGTTATGTGTATCTCTTTCACTAGTACAATGTACCCAATAATATCGCTTGTCTTCATTACTGAATATATGCTTCCACTCAGAAGTAATTGCTAGACAGCCATAGGAATTGACGCATCTATAATCCAATATGAATTAACCCACCAGATTCCTGATGCTGAATTCTATGCAGATTTGAACACCTGTGCTCCATATCTGGTCCTGCAGGATCACAGAAGTGATGCTAGAAATCCTGTTCTGGTCTGCCTTACACTGGGATCCTCTCTCTGTGCAAAAGGGCAGTATATCTAACAGAAGTTAAAACAGGCAGAAGTTAATGGCCCACGGACTGTTACACTGTATAGGAATATGACCGTGTAAAAATAATTTAAACGTTTGTACTAGTCTGTCAAATTTCTTGGCTTCACCAACAAGAATCCTAGTGAGAGAATAAGAGTTCATATCTGGTCCTTTCATCTAAATACAGTATTTTTCTAGGTGAAAGATAATTCTAGGAGCACCTGCTGAAATGTAGAAATAATCTCATCCATCACAACTAGTTTATCTTCCTCCAGAGCACTAACATTAACCACCAGCGTTACTTCCATCTTTTCTGAATTAAACTCCAGCTTCTTTAACCTTGTCCACCTAAATCACAGCCTCTGGACACTTGTTTAGAACTCAGACAGCTGCTCCTTATTGCTTAGTTAATTAAATGTAGAGCTGAGTGTCATCCGCATGTTAATCAGGTAATTCAGATGTATTAATGGAGGCAGTGGTTTCAGTCTTCACCTGGTCTCAAATTGAATAAATATCTCTAGACCACCAAGTGGTAAAACTGGGATGAGGAATCTGTTGTCTACCAGATATTGTTGGACTATGAATCCCATCAGCCCCAGCCAAAATGACTAATGGTCAAGGTTGCTAGGAGTTATAGTGTGGCAACATCTGGAGGGCCAGTGGTTCTTACCCCTGCAGTAGAAGGGAAAACTTAGTGGACAAATGGGAAGCTGGTAAGATGTGGTGGTGGTCACCTCACTCTTCAGAGATCATAAAATTAGTATAGTCCTTTACACATCTCCTCAATGAGCTGGAAACTGCTCTGGGTAGATTTATCATGACAGTCTGTGATGGCACAAGCTATACCTGTGAAAGGGAAGAGAAGGGAGCTAACATAAGCTCCCTATTTGTTGCTCCTTTCCTGTGGTTCTCAGTGTTGCCACCAAAGGAACTTCTTGGCTATCTCTGCTAAACCTGTCCTTTTTATGATGGAGAACCTACCCTGTTGCCTGCCAGATATTATTGGACCACAGCTCACATCAACTCCAGCCAGCATGGCCAATGGTCAGGGATGATGGGAGTTATAATCCAACAATACCTGGAGGACCATAGATTGGACACCCCTTCTTCTGTTACTACAGACTTCCTTATTAGTCCAACACATGACCAACAAAACTATTAGGTAATGTGGTGAGGTATTTTGGTAATAGGGTGAAAATCAAGGCATGAGACCAAGGCTAACCCAACAACATATTTAGGAAATGATGATGATCATATGCTTTGAACAAGAGCAGGAAACCTGATTTTAAGAAATTGTATTAATTTAATTTGGTTTGATTTGTAATTATTTGGAAAATTAATTTTTTAATTTTTTTTAAAAAATAGAGTGCAGTCTTCAAATGAATGTGATACAAGCCTGCACAAAACCTATAGACCTTTTGGGCTGTGCAGGCTTGTATGTAACCTCTTGGAAACTAAACTAGAGAAGTTAATGAAGGAACCAGGCTGGCATCCAACGTACAAGCAAGCCTCACAGGCGAGGAAGTAGTCAAGCAAAGCGCTGGTGGTCCTCCTGTCTCATCCACTGATACCTCTTCTGACCCATGAGTTTGGAACTCTTTCAGCAAATAGAGAAACAGCAATTAACATGGTAGAACATTATCACTTCCAGAGACTGGCAATGAAAGGACTGGAAGAGTCAGACATGGCAATTTGTTTTATGATTAATCTTAAAAACACACATTCAACCACGAATGCTGACAGAGACCCAGACAAAGGTGAATGGAGATTAAACCCGGAGCTTAGCTCTGAGACAGATCATTAATAACTGAAGCCTATAAAATAAAGTAAACAGCTACAAAGGAAGTAAAGTCAATGCACGTCAGAGGTTACCCCAGCTAAGGAGTGGTGCAATGTACACAATGCTTTTCCTCTTTGCACAAGGGGGGTGGGGAAGTGAATCTCACACTCCAGGCAATGCTAATATTAAAAATTGATGAGAATTCACAGCATGCAAGGTTTTTTTTTTTCTTTCTTTCTTTCAAGGAATTGTTAAATAGTTCATGAGAACTTGGGAGGAACACTCCATTCCAAATGGGAAATTTCTTCAGAAGTATAATTTAACTCAGGCTAATTTTTTTTAACACATAAGAGATGTGCATTGATTGTTGAATACTAAAGTGATGGGAACACCTTTGGAAACTTTTAACGCCTCATAAATAAGCGATGAATAAGGAACTAAGCCTACACACACATCTAATGAGCTGCCATGCTGCAAGTCATTGTCATAATCAATGATGATTATCATCTTGCCTCCTGCTTTTCTGGGCTTCTTTTCACCGTGTTTTCTAAAAGAGGAGCCATGATAGTCTACTGCAGCATAAACAACGAAGAGTCTACAAAAACTTATGCCATGATACATTTGTTTGTCTTTAAGGTGCCGCAAGACTCTTAGAACAAGGTATATGTCAAGGATAGATATACTGGGGTGGGAGGATAAGACATTGTCAATATTTGAGCCAACTAGCATCAGTGCTGGACTTTGACATTGGCATACCTGATGCAAACAGTAAAAATGACACTGGTCTGCTCATGTGTTTAAATACTACACAGAAATAAAGAAACTATAAGCAGGAAAATAGTGTGCATGCACATTCAAACACATAAATGAAAGCACAGAACAGTTTTATGGCCAACTCTGAGCTGCACCATGTGAAATCTCACATCAATATATTCAAGAAGAAGAAGAAGTAAAACCGCCATCCAGCTGGAAAATCAGCATAATTTCCATAGCTGTTGGCATTATCAGAAATTTAGGTGGATATCCAACAAAGTAAACACATTAGTGAAAGGGCTTCTGGTTGCACAACAATAATAACTCTCCCTCTCCACGTGCCCCCTAAATGTGTTTTGGGCAGTAGTGTGCAGTGAAATTTTCCATAGGCGAACAGTTACGGCCAGAGGTGCCAGCTTGCAAGCACGATTGAGGGGGGGGGTGATGTGCGCATGATGTTGTGATGTCTGGACATCACATGTGTGAGCAGTGACAGACAGAAGCTTCTCGGGCTTTGGGAAGGAGGTGCCAGGCCTCTGACAGGATTCTGGAGCCCTAGTGCCTCCTTCCCAAAGCTGGGCCAGCTTTAGGAAGGTGATGGGAGGGCTCTTGGACCCCACGGGAGCATCGTGTCTCCCTCCCGAAGAATTTATTGGGAACATTTAGGGGACTAGCTGAGTCCCCCTAGTCCACTGACTGCATGACACTAGGGGTTCTGCAATTCTCTGGAGCTAATTTGGGGGTGGTGTGGAGGCACGTGGGAAGAGAAGGAGGGGCATTGAAGCTGTGCCAGTGAAAATCCTCATGCTAATGAAACTCCTTTATTTGGCCATGCCCATGTTAGCTGATATAAATAATCTCCCTCACTGCGAGAAGTGAGGTTACAGGGAACCAGGCAGAGGGCCTTCTTGGTAGTGGTGTCCATCCTGTGGAATGCCCTCCTATCAGATGTCAAGGAACTATCTGACTTTTAGAAGGCATCTGAAGGCAGCCCTGTTTAGGGAAGTTTTTAATGTTCATTTAATGTTTTATTTAATCTTTTATTGTGTTTTCAATATCCTGTTGGAAGCTGCCCAGAGTGGCTGGGGAGGCCCGGCCACATGGGCGCGGTATAAGTAATAAATAGTGGTGGTCGTGGTTTCTTTAAACCATAATACAATTACTCACAATATTGCAATAAATGTGAACACCACAACTAAGTCAATATACACAACCACTAAAACTTGGAAAAACCAAACACATTACAGCAAACAAAATACTGCCCACGTACATTAAAATAGCAGGCTACCTTGTTATCAGGTGGTGAAAATACAGGTGGACTCTGAACTTCCCTGGAGAGAGAATTCCTGAGTTCTGTTGAAAGGGCCTACTCCTTAACCTTGCTGTTGTAAACCTGACCTCAGTGAAAGAGGAAATTCTGAGCAGTGCTTCCCTGAAAGATTACAGTGCACAGTGGAGTTCAGAAAGATGTTTTCTTAGATACCTTAGGTCCAGGTCTTTGGTTTGCACTTGGAAACCAATTTGGTTGCCCATGGTGTACCATGATCCTGATGACTTGTAGTAGCAACATTTTTAAGCTATTGTAGTTTGCAAATGATCTTCAAAGGCAGTCTCATGTGGAATATGTTACCGTAATGTTTGAAGGTATGCATCACGGTGGCCAGGTGGTCATCATTTTCAAGGAAGTGAAGCATCAGATAAATGCTGAGCATTCATTTGCCACAACCAGCAACTTCTGCATGATCTTGTTTAATGGATAGGAATGTTTACAAACTCATCATTTAAGGTTATTCCCACAAGGCAATGTGACCTTGCCCTTGACAAGACGTCAGAAATACACAGAACAATGTGTGCTTATTTCATAGCTATATAATAAATTGTAGGGCTTGAAATGTGGGAATTCTTTGCGCAGTTGGTAGTCTCAAAGTCAGTCTGATAATTATCTCTGTTGGCCTCCCCCCCCCCCCTGCACTGTATTCTTACACAATTAAAGTAATGATCACGTTTGCATTGGTTTCTGGTGCTTAAATTCAATCCAATTCAAATAGCTGCTTTATGCTTCCAAAACAGTATCAATAGCATAATGATTTTATATTGTTTTTTGCTAGAGAAGGAATGGTGTAAAAATGACTGCAATGTTTACACATTTAAACACAGCAAATTCTTATTCTGAAAATAATTCATAGTAGTTTGTCCCCATTTTACCAAAACATACACACTTCTGTGTACTGTTGCCTCATTTGTGAAGATAACCTTGAGTTAGTGACATTGGAGTAGGCTGGGAGATTAAGGAGGAAAATTATTTTCTAGTTCTAAACAAACCAAATATACTTTATTCTGCACCAAAGCTTTTATCAGTTCTTGCTTTATATAAAATCAATCCAACCCTTCAAAGTTTACTTTTTCCTGGGGCAGAGGGAAGGTAAAGTTTGCAATGGTAAATATATGGAGGAAATCACTATAATTGATCCTTTTTTATGATAAGTCTGCATTATTCATAAGACAAGTTCTGTATTTTTATTTTATTGGAAAACTGAACATCTGGATAATTTTGTAAATAATCTGTTCAGAAGGGTGAAGTTTGTGACATGGATTTCAAAGATGTACACTGAACGACTTTCAAGTTGAAGGTGAAAATATTGTCAGAGGGTAAAAAAAACCAAGCCCAAGCATTGAGGTTCTTAATAATTATTGATTATTTTGTTAATTGCCATGTCAGTATGTTTTACGTAATATATTAAGCAAAGTACAGGTCCCTGCCCAAATCAGTTTACAGTCTAAATTGGGGCAGCGCAGAAAGGAATAAATTACTGTAACAAAGGATGAATGTGAGGATAAAATGAGTGGCAAAGTTTCCTAGTTTAGGGAAATGACAGAGGAAAAGGATCAGGAATTTAAAATGTATCATCTCCTGACGTTTTCAATATTCTCTTGAGTTATTCAGATGCTCAACAACATACACAGGAATATCAAATGGAAGCTTGTGATGAACAAGGAAAATTGCCAACAGTTGACAGCAGGGAAGGTGGAAACTGGAGCAGCCATAGAGTGGGGCAGAGGCAACAGATGAGAAGCATGTGGGAACATACTGGTGAAAAAGCCACAACATCAATTGACCAAAGGTCACAGAAGAAGCGAGAGGCAGAGCAAGGTTGGATGGGTACTGAGCAGCGCTGGAAGAGACGCAGTGATATCTCACAGGGGGAAGTCCACAGCAGAGAAGTCAGAGGCGGAGCAGTTCTTAAAGAAGCCAAGATCAAGAAGGAGCCCATGGCTCTGAGGCGAGGAGTCAGCCCTGGGGTCAGAGAAAATCACCGAGAAGGATGAAAATATTGTCAGGGTAGAAAGAAGAAGCCAAGGCATGTATTGAGGTCAGAAATGAAAGCTGAGCTGGAACTGAAAGGGATATATGGTAGAGGTGGACAGAAATAATTTCTAATGCAAAGAAATAGTGGGTTGGGATGTGAGGAGACCTCCAGTGAGAGGGCAACATCTGTGTTAAAAATTCCCTAGGGAGAAGTTTTAGGAAGGCAAGTATTTGAGGGAATGAGCGAGGAAACTATCCTGCCCACTGGTCAACTTTTAAACAAAGCAAAATTGAATGTATTGCCCATATTTTGTGACACCGCATGCCATTAAACAAAGTATAATTATTTCTTACTATCTTTGTGAAATGTTTAGGCTGGATTTCTGTATGCAGATTCACTTCTGAGAAAACAGGCACAGGGTTGCAGTGCAGCTTTCTTAGTGCAAAGTCACTGGGCTCAAGACAGGATACATTCTGTTTAGATACTTCTTCTTTTTACAGCTTAACGTATTATTCAGCCAATGCTGCATAGCAGTTAGAGTGTTGGACTAGGACCTGGGAGGCTGGGGTTCAAATCGCCACTAGACCATGAAGCTCACTGAGTGATATCTTGGGCCACTCTCTCAACCTAACCCACCTCCCAGGGTTGTAGTGAGGATAAAATGGGGAGGAGGAAAACTATGTACCCCACCTTGAGCTCCTTGGAGGAAAGATGGAATGTAAGTGTGTATAAGGTAAAGGTAAAGGGACCCCTGACCATTAGGTCCAGTCGTGGCCGACTCTGGAGTTGCGGCGCTCATCTCGCTTTATTGGCCAAGGGAGCCAGCGTACAGCTTCTGGGTCATGTGGCCAGCATGGCTAAGCCACTTATGGCGAACCAGAGCAGTGCACAGAAACGCCGTTTACCTTCCCACCGGAGTGGTACCTATTTATCTACTTGCACTTTGACATGCTTTTGAACTGCTAGGTTGGCAGGAGCAGGGACTGAGCAACGGGAGCTCACCCCATCTCAGGGATTCGAACCACCAACCTTCTGATTGGCAAGTCCTAGGCTCTGTGGTTTAACCCACAGCACCACCCGCATCCCTGTCAAGTGTGTATAATACATAATAAATTGAAAGATTAAGCAAAAAATGGCTTCCAAATGGCTTACAAGCAAAACAAAATAGGAGCAGGGAGAGAGAAATATACATATCTCAGATCTCTCCCTCAAATATTGTAAAAAAAATCTGGGATAATCCAATAGGCCTGGTTTCCTAATAGCCATCTACAATTCAGTGTACAAGCTCTTAAAAGAAACTGGTTAACCTCTGCCCCTTTGAAACGAAAGAAGCTGCGACATCAAATATGATGGGCTGAAGTTTCAGGTGTGATTAAGAAAAAAATGGCCGCCTGTGACACGCATCTTTTGTAAGCCACTTCGGTCGGAAAGACATCCCAGGAACAATAGAGTGCCTTTGTTCATATATTATGCATGCACCTGCGTGTTTGTGGGGGTTGATGGGAGGCCAAAGGGAATTGTAGTGCAAATAGACCAAAAGAAGCAAAAGCTATACCGGCAGACAGAAAGCTTTAGTGTCGGCTGCAGGAGCTGCTGGAACTGATACTTTGAGCTAGGGTTTCTTAGTATTGAAGCTTCTTTCTCCTCTTCCTGAAGCCTATTGTGTAAGCCAAGTTATAGGTTTAAAGTAATTCAAAATCCAGCCTTGTGTCACCTATTAAACTAACAGATGTAGATGCACAGCTGGATAAATTACTATCCACTTCAACAATGCTTGATTCATCTGCAGGAATTGAGGTGATGTGTGATGGTTGGGATATTTTTTTCCCCGTTGGCGTTTTCACTCGAGACACACTTTGCAAAGCACTAACTCTCTCTTTGCCTCTCTTGGCCTTTTGTCTCTGTCAGAAATTTTCTATTAAAAATAAAAGATGTTCCTAACAAGATGATACCAATTTGAGAGTCAGCACCAAGAGAGGTAAATTTCATGTGTATGTGTGTGATTTCAGATGGATCTCTTGCCATTTAAATTGGACCAAGAGATGCATTTTTTAAAAGAGAGAGAGAGAGAGAGAGAGAAATATATATATATATAATGACTACACCAAGTTCTTGCAATCTTTTAGAAAGTATAAGAATTCCCAACATGCATATGAAGGGACTCTTATGATGTACACACAAATTGCAATAAAAGGAAGTTATTCACATAACATTCCCCTTACTCTGCAAGAATCCTGTGCATGTTTACTCAGAAGTAAGGCCCACTATAGGGCTTACTCCTAGGTAAGTACTAATAAGATTGCAGCCTCTCTTTTGCAAAAGAGAATGCAGTGTGCTCACCAGCTCCTAATGCTCCTCTTAACTCCTTGTTTCCTCCATGCTCACACTCACAATTTGCCAGCAAGAGAAGTTAAGGACCTAGGCCAAGTGAAACATCCCATCTTAACCTCTCACAAGTGATGATTCTGAACTTTCAGGTTATAATAATAATAATAATAATAATACATTTTATTTATACCCCACCCTCCGCAGCCAAGATCAGGCTCAGGGCAGCTAACAACCGATATAAAAACAAATTGATTGAAATACAACTTAAAAACAAGATTAAAATACAACATTAAAACATTAAAATGCAGCCTCATTTCAATGGAAACTCAAATCAAAAACTTTTTGGGGGATGAAAACATCAGGTCTTCACCAAGGCTAACTATCCAGACTGGTCCTACATGGGCCCGAAAAAAGCCAGGGAAGTCCCCAAATAGTAGTTCCATCACAGGAGGAGAAAGGAAAAAAGAAAGAGGGGAGGGAATCAAATTGATTCCAAGCCAAAGGCCAGGCGGAACAACTCTGTCTTACAGGCCCTGCGGAAAGAAATCAGATCCTGCAGTTTGCCAAGAGAGGGGTTCTGCAGGAAACGATCAGCGTGCACAGAGCATAAGCTAGATTCTCTGCTGCATCCGCAGCCTTTGCCTCCAGTATGCTGCTGTCACTCAAAGCAAAAGAGAGGGAGGAGGCAGTTGTACAACTTATTTTGCTGTGCCAATTTGCAGGCTGGTACTGCCAGCAGCCGGGGTCAGGCTCTTCTCTAGTAAACAGATCAGCATTGCATCCAGCATGTTAATCACCAGGTCTGCTCTTCCTGCATCCCACCACCAAAACATTGGGGGGCTTATTGAGGCTTATTCTTGCTGGCTGTAGCACACACTCCACCAACTTTTAGGGTACAGCGGGGACCTCTGCAGCACTGGAGCCCTTGCCACCCCACTCTGGCAGAACATGGAAGAGGATACCTCTGTTGGATCCAGAGGCATCCCTTGGCAAAGAGATTTATTGGTGCCTCTGAAGCTGGGATAAACCATGGACCAGAAACTCAAAAAGCTTGCTTTTTATCACCTTTCAGTGACTTCCTCTGTGGCCATTGGGCTCTATAGACACCAACTCTATGGAGCTGAGGACAGCTCAGCTCCCCCAATGTATGTGGGGATGGGGCTGAGCCCCCTCCCACAATCTTGAGGGGCAGCAGCAGCAGAGAGCCTCATTAAGCTTTCCTGAAGCAGTGAAGGGGCTCGGCTGGCCTACCTGTGGTGGCCTCCTCCCTGTGCATGTGATTTCACACACGTGTGTCGCACATGTGACATCATTTGCATGCGACAAGCGCCCGCCCCCCCATGTCGCATGGAACTTGGCACCTCTGGCTCAGGTCTGTGCTGCTTTGCCTCCCCAATTTCTCCTCCTCCATTGGTCCATCTGTGCGCCTGCCTTCCTGCCTCTCTCCCCCCATTGGCTGCTTTCCCTTCTGCCTCTCCCCCCCCCCACCTTTCCCTCCTCCTGCAACTCTGGCCTGCTCTCTCCACCTTTCTTCCCTCTGAGCCCCACTGGGTGTCCCACATACTTCTAATAGTGCCGCTGGCCAACTGGGGAGGGGGCTCTACAGAGCTGTTGCAATGGCCCATGCCATTGGGTAGATTTCTCCAATGTGCTGCCCAGAGGAGCCTGCCCACCTCACCCAGAGCAGCAGAGGGACAGCCTGGGGAAGATGCAGACAGGCTAGCAGGCTCCTGATCACAGTGGAGAGGTGCAATTTTTGCACTCCCTGGGCTTGCACCCTTGGTGGGTTAGCCAAGGTAATCAACAACTAGGTATATCCCTGACTGGATCCAAACTCACCCCTGCATTAGATTTGGTATTATAATTGCTCTGCTTAAAGATCCTTTTTGCGCTGTTAGCTATCAGTTCTCTCACACTCAGTCAGTAGCAAACAATCTAAGTCACATGTGACATGATCAGATAACCCCATACTTCGTTAGATTGATTTTATTGATTTTGTTTGCAAGGCTCCATGTGTAATTGTTGCCTTCCCTTTTCCTTAATAAAATTCTTTGAGTTTTGACATTCAGCTTCATTGGTCTTAAAAGTCATTTCTCTGGCATTTTTCACTAGAATCTTGCCCACTCATGCTATTCTTCCTGATATACAAATGTTTCATACAATTTTGTTAAGGTCTGTGCCCATTAGGCTTTGGAAACATAAATCCAAAGCTGCTCTCACTTTTAGTATTTTCCTAGACCTGGGCAGATTAGGGTGTGGCAGCTGATTCATCTTGACTAGGGGTAGCCTATCACAATCCTTTTAAAGGGTTGTGGGACTCTGGTACAAAAAGGGGACCTGCCAGTACAGAAAAGTCTCACAAGCCTTCCAGTCAAGGTACAGCAAATTTGCTGCCTGGCCATGTTCTGTCCCAGAAGGAAATGGCAACTCTCCACTCCTAGAGCTGCCATACGTCCAGATTTTCCTGGACATTACTGGGATTCCAAAGGTGGAATTGGCATGGGGGGAAGGGGATTTCTGAAAGGTGGTGCTTTATCATGGATCTTAGGCAAGTCAATCTTTTGGGTGTTCCCTTAAAAAAGCAGCTCAACAACTTTCAGGGTGTCCTGGTTTTTACTTTTTGAAATACAGCAACCCTATCAATCCTGAATTTACCAAATTAAATACGAGACAGTGGCTAAAGTGCTGAGCAAGCTACCTTCAATCTCCACTCAACCATGAAGTTCACATGGGTAAAGTCATTGATCTTACGGTTGAACCTACCTCACAGGAAGCTAGTGAGACTGAAATTCTGCTTTTGGAGAAGGTTGGGATATAATAATTATAAACCAGTTTAGGTGAATCAGGAGTATGTGGGATGGGAGCAATCCATCAACCATCCAAGTTAATGAAAAATAACCTCACTATAACTGGCTTCATCTGACAACATCTTACCATGCATATCCTCCTTCCTAATACAGGAGGGTTTGTTTGTGCAGAATATGCATTGTAACAATGGTGGGAAAAGGTACAATACCTCTCACTTAAATCCTGAAGCTAAACATTGCAGGTGATGGCACCCTGCCATTGTATTCTTTTGGAGACAAATGAAAAAGACACGACAAGGCTTGATTGGCACAGTGCAAATTGTCCAAAAGGGCAAACGGCAGTTTGTTGGCATCACCCGTCAGGTGACTCAGTGCCACACAAAACTTTGCAGGGCAAAAGAGATTGGCCCACTTCAGCCCCTGATAAACATGTCCTACAAGATGTTTGGTTTCCACCACCCCCACCTTTCCTTTCCTAAAGCTTACTACAATACTTTCTCCCACAATTACATATTCTTCATTCATTTTAAAATGCCCACATTTTCCAGACTGTACCTGACTTGCATCTCTGTAACAGTCTGCGGAGGAAAATTACTTTCAGTAAATGTCAGTACGGAATGTCTGGTTGATTCTGCAGTGTAACATTTTGTCTCTGCTAAGCCAATTTTTAAAAAAAATGTTTGATGCTGGAAACAATTTAGATCACATTATGCTGAAAACAAGTTCAGGGGCAAGTCAAATGCCACTTAGACCAGAGTTGGCCTTACTGTCAACATCTAAACCAGGGGTAGGACACTTCAGGCCTGTGGGGTGAATGCAGCACTCTAGATTGCTCTGCCTGACCCCCTGGACTCTCCCCTGGCCACCTCACCTCAGTGACCCCGCTCCACCCCTTCCTCAACTGCTTCTGGATATGTCCTTGAACTATGATAACACTTCTTGCTTGCCAGGAGGAAAGATGGAGACGTGTGTAGGAGTAGAAACTTGTAGAAACTTCTGGCTTTGACATGCATGGAATGTAGTCTCCTTGTACCAAGCTAAGAGTCACAATTGCCCACGCTTGCCTCTGGCCTCATGTGCTTTTTGGCCACCTCTGGCATGGGGCCTCAAGAAGGTTGTCCATGAGAACATGCAGCCCTTGGGGCAGTAAAGGTTCTCCACCTTGATCAGGGCTTTTAAAAATAGTGGGAGGACTGATCTGCAGCCAAATCACAAATGCATGATTGCTAGAGAGTCACAAATGTGGGACTCTATGATGTCATGTAAATAAAAACATTGTCTCCTACTCATCAAAAGCCACCCAACATTTTCCAGCTTGGTAACATTTTTAGATTGTGTAAGAGCCTCATCTGGTTCCCACTGGGCACTTCAGTAAAAGGGTTCAGACTGTTACAATTATCCTCTTCAACTGCTACTTAGAGTGTAGAATTCCTACTGTATAAAACAATGCAATTGTGTGTGTGTGTGTGTGTGTGTGTGTGTGTTTACTTTATTTTAAAAATTACTAAGTGGTTTACATAAAATAGTATAAAACATTCATTAAGAATAGTGATAGGCATTAGAAACAGCAGACATAATACAACTATCAGAATATAGATAAATCAAAAATTTTATTAACAAATGTACATAATAAAATCACAGGTCTGGTTAGGCTACCATAAACAAAAGAGTTTTCAAGTGGGCTCTCTTGCCATAGGAGAACAGTCTTCATTATTTCAGCGCCTATTGAGGCTGGGAATTACATTTACACTGAATCAGAGTAATGTCTTATCTAAGCCCACCACGGCAGTACTGCTTCAGGATTTGGGACACAGACTTTCCTCCAATAAGTTTCTTCACTGTCACAGCAGGCAGGAAGCCAAAAACACACTCAGATTTAAAGCAGACACAATGCATCCTTCACTTATTTGGCTCAGAGATTCGTTAGCTGGAGATTGCAGGGCTGATATGACATTTATTTGGTTATTTAAACTGCAGGTGTGAGATCATTTGCTTGTCTTTGGAAGGGGAAAGAAGTATCATATTATCTCACTATCCTCTCAGTCTGTTTCCCATCATTCTGGCACAAGGGGTTTAGGGCTGTAGAGGTGCTGCGTTTAGGGTCTCACTTTTATATGGCTGTCGCACTTAGGTTTTGCAAGCAAATGTCAATTCCATTATATAACGTTTGCCTTGACATTTGCTTGCTCGCCCAGCAAGGGAGATGTGTGCAGAGGCAGCTTCGGTACATGGATTCCTTTGCTGGATTTGGAATCATGTATGCCATCTGAACATGGATATTCATCGGGGTGGCATCTCTGCATTGTAATGAAGCTGAAGAGACAGGGCATCCAATATGGCATTGAAAGGCCAAGCGAGGGATAGAGGAAAGCCACAACATTTAGAGCTTCTGAATTTAGGGGGGACGGAATAAGTAAGATGGAACACAGAAGTTTATTTTTAAAATTATATATAGTGTAAAGGCCATGGATAGAGAGTAGCATTTTTCTCCCTCAAAACATTGGAAGGAAAGGTCAAGTGAAGCTGACTTGCAGGAGATTCAGAAGAGACAAAAGTAAGTCCGTCACCACACAGCTCGTAGTTAAGGAATTTTCTGCCAGAAGCTGTAATGGCTGTTAGTTTAAATGGCTTTGAAACTAATGGAGGATGAGTCTTTTAATGGTTGTAAGTCATGTTCTGCTACCTACAGATTGAGAGGCAGCATTCCTCTGAATTAGCAGTTGCTGTGAAACAACAGTGGGAGAAAGGACCATTGACTACTATTGGATAAAGGCTGCTGGGCGAGATAGGCCTTTGGTCTAACCCTGAGTCACTTCTAGTATGTTTTTATGACATTCAGCAATAATAACACAATAACAGAATTACATACATGTTGTTGTTGTTGTTAAAGAATACTACAGTCGTACCTTGGATCCTGAAAGCTTGGTGAGTCAAACGTTTTGGCTCCCGAATGCCCGATGCTGCTTCCACGACTTCTGATTGGCTGCAGGAGCTTCCTGCAGCCAACTGGAAGCCTCACTTTGGTTTCCGAACGTTTTGGAAGTTGAGTGGATTTCCGGAACAGATTCCGTTTGACTTCCAAGGTACCACTGTATAATTGCCCAACTGGTCCAGACCAAAGATCTAACTCGACACCTTCTCTAGCTCTTCTTTGGCCAGACAGATGCTTTTGGGGTGCACACAACAACAGTGTTCCCCTGCGGATTAATCTAGTAGTCTGCTTTTGACTCAGGACAGAGGAATCATATAGACAAATCTATACTGTAAATCTAGGCTACAATTCTATACCCGATTACCTCAGAATAAGGTAATTGAAATCAGTGGGTCTTACTGAGGAATAGGCGTGTATGATGACACTGTAATTCTTTTTACAGGCAATCTAACCCCATAGATACATCATATCATTACATATATATATTTTTGGAAGGGAATTCCAGAAGTTAATTATGTATCGTATAGAGAACTATTTCCTTTTGTCATCCTGATCCTTCTGCCAATCAATTTAATTGGATGACCTCAAGTTCTAGTACTTTGAAAGAAGGGAGCGAGAAATTTCTCATCTCTTGAGCTTTCTTTCTAGGGAAGATGCCCTGATCATTTTAGTTGTCCTTTTCCTGTATCTTTCTTAGTGGGGAACTGAGCATCTCAGAGGATTCTAAATGCGGTTTTACTCTAGTTTAATATAATGACCTTACACTGCTTTCCCTTTTCATTTTAATTCACCCAATACTTTGCAACACGGACAGCACAAACTTAGGCATCTCTACTTGGAAGCAAGTACTACTGTTTTAAATGGTGCTTCCTCTAAGATAAGTGTGCTTAGGCTTAAAGCCTTAGGTGGCAATCTCATGCATACTGCATGGAATAATTATATGATGTTATATCATATAAGCTGCCCACAAACAAATTGGAATGAACACTGACTTAAATAGCCAACATTATCTACCCCCTGAAACAAATCAGGATAAATGCTTAATAAACAGGTCATTTGAAAGTGACCAATGTTCCTCGACAACTCACAAGGGGAAAAGGGGCAGTATATAAAAAAAAGGTAAAGGACCCCTGGACGGTTAAGTCCAGTCAAAGGCGACTATGGGGTTGTGGCACTTGCTTTCAGGCTGAGGGAGCTGGGGTTTGTCCACAGACAGCTTTCCAGGTCATGTGGCCAGCATGACCAAACCGCTTCTGGTGCAATGGAACACCATGATGGAAACCAGGGCGCACAGAAATGCTGTTTACCTTCCTGCCGCAGTGGTACCTATTTATCTACTTGCACTGGCATGCTTTCGAACTGCTAGGTTGGCAGGATCTGGAACAGAGCAATGGGGGCTCACCCCATTGTGGGGATTCGAACTGCCGACTTTCTGATGATAATGAAGAAGAAGAGTTTGGATTTGATATCCCACTTTATCACCAAGCTAAGGAGTCTCAAAGCGGCTAATAATCTCCTTCCCTGCCCCCCCCACAACAAACACTCTGTGAGGTGAGTGAGGCTGAGAGACTTCAAAGAAGTGTGACTAGCCCAAGGTCACCCAGCAGCTGCATGTGGAGGAGCAGGGAAGCGAAACCCGGTTCACCAGATTACGGGTCCACTGCTCTTAACCACTACACCACACTGGCTCTCAGCAAGCCCAAGAGGCTCAGTGGGTTAGACAACAGCACCACCTGCGTCCCATATACTTTTATAAATCCATGAAGATGAGAAGCTGAGGCAAGAGCAAGGGCTCTCCCACAAATGCAGAATCCACCCCACATCCTTACAGACCAAGAGAACATAAGAAGAGCTTGCTGGATCAGACCAACAGCCCAGAATTCTGTTCTCAAAGTGGCTGAAACCAGCAAGCAGGCTTCAGGCACAAGATCCCTCTTCCCTCCTGTGGTTTCCAGCAACTGCCATTCAGAAGCATCTCTGTCTCCAACTGTGGAGCCAGAGCACAGCCATTCCCTCTCCTCCATGACTTTGTCTAATCCTCTCTTAAAATTGTTGGCCTGCACTGCCTCCTGTGGGAACAAGATCCAAAATTTAACTATGTGTTGCCTGAAGCACTTTCTTTTGTCTGTCCGGAATCTTGCAGCACCTCAGCTTCATTAAAGGTAAAGGGTAAAGGGACCCCTGACCATTAGGTCCAGTCGTGACCGACTCTGGGGTTACGGCGCTCATCTCGCTTTACTGGCCGAGGGAGCCGGCGTAAAGCTTCCGGGTCATGTGGCCAGCATGACAAAGCTGCTTCTGGCGAACCAGAGCAGCGCACGGAAATGCCGTTTACCTTCCCGCCAGAGCGGTACCTATTTATCTACTTGCACTGGCGTGCTTTTGAACTGCTAGGTTGGCAGGAGCAGGGACCGAGCAACGGGAGCTCACGCCATCACGGGGATACAAACCGCCGACCTTCTGCTTGGCAAGTCCTAGGCTCTGTGGTTTAACCCATAGCGCCACCCGTGTCCCTTTAAGCTTCATTGGATGCCCACAAATTCTAGAATTATGAGAGAGGGAGGAAAATTTCTCTACCCATTTCCCCTACGCTGTGTATAATTTCATAAGCTTCTATCTTGCCCCCGCTTACTCACCTTTTCTCTAAAAAGTCCTGAATGCTGCAATCTTTCTTTATGCCTCCCCACCCCCTTGTATGGATGCAGTTTCAAGCAAACTACAGTTGCTTTAAATGTATGGTGTGCACACAGCCCTACTTGTGTGTTTCCCTCCCCAGCTTTGCATGCACTGAATATGGGAGCAGCCCTGCCTGTGTAGCAACCATGTTATCCCCACACCGGCATAATATAAATATGGGATTACTCTTCCTATGGCTGGATTGGTGCAGGGCTTTGTTTTAGTGCCGTCTATATTTCGTCCTAAATAGTTTTAAAATGCTGTCGCCTGCCACGAGGCTTCAGAGATAAAGCAGGTTAAAAGTGGAACGGAAATAAATCAAAGCCCCAGCTCAGACAATGCAGAGCTTGTAAAGCCTATCTGGGGAATAATATATGGCCAATTTTAAAAACCTCTTTGGGCAATTTTGTTCAAATAGCAGTGTCATGGGCAACTCTGCAAAGAGGTCATAAACACTTCTTGTAATTGCAGCCCTCATCGGAAGGAGGCAATTAGGCACGCAGATAAATGGGGCAAGTAAAGAAAATGCACGCTGGATCAGCTTTCTTGCACAAGTGACTGTATGCTTTGCTTTCCTATTTGCTCTTGAAACATTTGCTCTACAGCAGAGAGGCAGGACCTCAAGTCCAGGGATCTAAGAAGAAGAAGAAGAAGAGTTTGGATTTGATATCCTGCTTTATCACTACCCTAAGGAGTCTCAAAGCGGCCAACAATCTCCTTTTCCCTTCCTCCCCCACAACAAACACTCTGTGAGGTGAGTGGGGCTGAGAGAAGTGTGACTAGCCCAAGGTCACCCAGCAGTTGCATGTGGAGGAGCAGGGAAGCGAACCCAGTTCACCAGATTACAAGTCTACCGCTCTTAACCACTACACCACACTGGCTCTCCTGGTCCTTGGTTCTCTTCCCAGGTCCCACCCTTCACTGGTCCTGCTTCAGATCCCAAGTGGTTTTGCCCAACTGGAATTCAACTCTCATAATGCTTCTTGCTTGCCTAGATAGAACCTAAGCAGAGGTGTGTGTGTGTGCGTGTGTGCGTGTGTACGTACATACGTAGAAAGCCTTCTAGCTTATTATACAAAGATGCAATTTGTATTTATTGCTTCATCCAATTGTTATATTTTGATGTATTATTACAGTTTGTGCAAATCGTGTTGATCAGATGAAGGACAGGCTTCATTGGCACCCATCTGTCTCAAGAGATAATGGAGTGACCTCTCTTGGACGCAAGCCTGGACAGGGTGTATGGAGGTCCTGGGCTGTCCAGATGACAAGACTCACCCTCCTCAGCCTTGCTAACGTAGTCCAAAGGAAAGCAGAGCAATACGATGGGGGGAGGGGGGACAACAACAGCCCTGTCCATTTTTCCTTGTTTATATTTTCACTGTGAGGTCATGGCCTTCTCTGCTGATGAAATTTGAGGGCGCTGACCACAGCTGTGGAAATATGAATGAGGTGTCAAATTAAAGCACAAGCCATAAGGATTTGCATGCAAATAGTGCGGGTGGGGAGAAAATAAAGGACAAATTCCTAAAGTGAGCACAAGCTAGCTATTACCTATCAGTCCAGGAACCTCCCAAGCTATTAGATTGTCATGGAAATCACAACGGCAGAGAGGACAGGTTATTGAAACAAACACATGTTAATTCTAGGCATCCCTATTTGTATGAAAGCTTGAGCATACCAAGGTGAGGAAATGGGTTAGGATGAGTTACATAGCTGATGAGTTGGCTGACAGACAGGATTCAATAAAGGAGGAAAATATTGAGGTCTGGTCTATAGGTCACATGGACCAAAGTGGGAACAAGACGGCAGCCATTTTTTAATGTATATACAACCACACAGGAAACAATGTGCATTCATTTCCTGAATCATGTCAAGAAGTGTTTTTACCAGAGGTGATGGAGGTGCCATTCCAAGCTGCTTTGAAGTTTATAAGAAACCAAGAAAGAGACAGCAATACTTCAGTTCACCACATGCTGGCAGGGCTGATGGAAATTGGAATTCAACAACATCTGGGGGGCACAAGGTTGGGGAAGGCTGACTTTCCCTGGGACAGAAATAATGCTTAACCTGCATCATATCTGCATTATCGGGTACAGAAAGAGTCTCGCCAGAACACACACAGAGAATTCGCAGCTAATGTCTCCTTCCAAGCTTAAATGAGAGGAGAAAATGGGAGAACTAAACAACAAAAGTTGAAACTCAAAGTCAGTTTTCAGACTCCCGTAATGACCAGAGACAACGTGACACCGGAAAGCAAAAATAAAAAGGCCATCTTCTAAAATGGCACCAGGTGAATATAATGTCAGAGTTTCTATGCACCTTTTAACTTGACTTTTCTTACAGAAGGAAGTTTGCTACTGCTGTGGAACTGAAGGTTCCTAACTGTAAGGAAAGTTAAAGAAGCAGATTAAAAACTCCTTTAAGATCTACTATTAGGAATAGAGGAATAATAATAATAATAATAATAATAATAATAATAATAATAATAATCTCTAGGCAGCAGCCAGTACTAAATTCTTCAGAAAAGGGATTGTTGGAACCATGTTTTTTAAATTGGCTGCTTGAAACCCCAGGGGTGCAAAGCATTCAGAAGTGATTATCTCGGATTCTGTGAGAAGTTTGCCTTTTGGACATATTGGAGGGCAAAGGGCAAGGAGAACAGCTCTGATCCGATGTACCATGCTTGAAACATTCAGTGTCAGGGGTTAAAGGTTGGGATCTAGCCAGATTAAAAAAAGGGAAAGAAAAGCAACAATAGAAGATAAAGGAAAGTTTCTCTCAACACTAGAGAACCAATTTAAACCGTCAGTTTACCAACATAGTTTGCCAAGTATTGAATATAATAAAACAAACAATTTCTGCAGAGATCAGGTGTGTTTTTTTCTAATCATGTAACATTCAATAACTGAAACCCTATATTGCTTTTTTTAAAAAAAGTTTTAAAAATACCTTCTTTATGCATTAATGATGGACCAGCTGCACTGTGGCATGCAGTGAAGGAAACTGAGAGGACCACAGTTAAATGGGTTATTTGAAGCATCATGCTAATTGCCATTCATATATAAACCAATATGTACCAAATTATATTAAGGATTGCTTACATGAAATATCTCCCAATGTAATCAATGAGGCTTTGGCGTTGGAAGTTTGAGGACAAGGGAGAGATCAAATACTGCATTAACCTGCAGATTCTGTATTTAAATGAAGCTAACTCCCATTTCCAGTTTAATTATAATTCCTTTTTTAAAAAAAATCATTGACTAGAAAGGTACCCAGTTAATTGGACGGCAGTGTGTGTGTGTGTGTGTGTGTGTGTGTGTGTGTGTAAAAAACCTAATTACTGTTTGTGCTTGGGAACTATCTTTCCTCCCCAAATTTAATCAAACTCTTAGGATTAATCAATGAATGTTTCTTTAATCAAGCAACAGTCCTACTTACGCTTCTTTTGAGGAGATGTGTTTAATCACAAGACCCACTAGCCCCTCTTCAAAAGAACATGATGGGGGCGATCACTGGCCCCACTCCCATTTCCACACACCCAGATACCATTGCCACTATACCTCCAGACGTTTATGTTTCGGGAAGAAGGTCTAAACACAGAAGCTATGTGTGTTCAGGTGAACACGTGCAGCCTTCTCCGTGTAACCAGGAGCCCAAAGCATGCAGAATCCCCGGTGACACGGAGAAACCTACACCCATTCAACTCGATGCATTTTGGTTCGGGATGGCATAATTCGTTAGCATGCTTCTTTTCCACAGTTGATTGTGCCCAAAGCAGCTTGCAATAAACATCAACTTATCATCAAAATTACAACATCACATTCCAAAAAAACCAGCATGTTACAAAACATTGGCAATCTCAAGGAGGGGAAAATCAACAATTCAGCAAACATAGCATAAATATGTAAAAGTCTGGGTGGATCCATCAGGGATGGGGATTTGGGTCCCTGCTCATTGTCCCCCCCGCCCAATGTTATGGCCATGTGTGGAAAGTAACCTCTGAAAAGGGCTAGTATAGTCCTCTGCACCATGAGTTCTCCTACCTCAGAGTTAGCTGTGGCCATCCAAATGTTGCAATTCCAAACATCCCTTACCATCAGTCCTGTTGGATGGGGGCGATGGGATGGAGAGTCACCTGAAGGGCCACAGATGCCTCAATCCTGAAGGAGAGTCTCCACCCCCATTGTTCAGCCCAGACATTTAGGTCCAGTTGCAAAGCGGCTCCTTCATTGTGAGGTTACAGGGAAACAGGCAGAGGACCTTTTTGGTAGTCATGCCTGCCCTGTGGAATGCCCTCCTGTCAGATGTCAAGGAAATAAACAACGATCTGACTTTTAGAAGACATCTGAAGGCAGCCCTGTAAGGGAACTTTTTGATGTTTGATGTTTTACTGTGTTTGGTGTTTTAATTTGTTGCGAGCTGCCCAGAGTGGCTGGGGAAACCCAGTCAGATGGGCGGCATATAAATAACATTATTATTATTATTATTATTATTCCTGCTGTCCCTCATCATAATGGGGAAAGGGGAGCAAACATGTTCCTTCCATCAGATAATCATGGCAGCAGCTAAAATGCAGTTATTGTGGCAAAACGTCTCAGCACGTGAGACTGTTGTGGGCGCACAGTTTGTATTTTCCTAATACCATTGCATCTTAGTTTTGCCATACATTACTTCTTCAAGTACACTCAGAGAATGTGTATTGGCTTCTCCTATTCACACTATATTCCCTCCCCTCCCTTTTTTTTTATAGGAAGAGTCATTCTATATTCTCTCTGGAAAAGATTCAATTTGGGATGAAAAAGAACAGTGATCTTGGTGCTCACTCAAATGGCAACTCACCCAATTAAGCACTTGGGTTGAGTTGGACTATGAATATATTATATATACAGCCAGGAAAGGATGTTCCAGTTGCTATCAATCACTTTCTGTTTCAAGGTATCCTTGCCAAGACATGCCTGTCTCAAAAACGCTGCTTTTCACTTTCAGAGTTCTACAAAAAGCACCATTTGTTCTGTTATGACAATCCTGCGCTGGCCTTTGTATGCTTCTTGGTTGACATTTAGCACAACCAGTCCTTGCAAATCGCATGGCACCTGTGAAAAAATCATTAGGGGTGCCAATTTTTTCATGAGTCCCTGCTTCTTTGCCTTCGATAGCAGCCTGATCTGAAGACGTAGCAAACAATAATGCTTAGCTCCATACTACCTGCTGATTCCTGCAAATCGGAAATCACTTGTTAAAAGCTGTCAGGAGCAAGCGAGACAGGCTGGTGTGGGTTTTTTCCCCCCTGGCCGACTGACAATCTTACAAATTGCACAGATCCCCTGTATAGTCATGTAACTGTTTGGGGGACTAGTTAACATAGGCAGCGTCCTGCCGGATTGGACCAACAGCCAATGCAATCCAGTTTTCATTTTCTAAGCTTAACTTGTCAGATATTCCTTGGAAACTCACAGCTAGGGTGCAACTGTGAAGCTGATGGCATTATCTGATTGTTGGCGCCTAGCATTTCATAATCCATGTTGGCAGAACATGAGACTCTTAAACTCAGAGTCGTGGGTTTGAGGCCCATGTTGGGCAAAAGATTACTCAACAAACACACAAGACGTAACCGGCTGTGTTCTTAGATAAATAAGGTAGGCTATTCATTGTATCAGGGATGCGGGTGGTGCTGTGGGTTAAACCACAGAGCCTAGGACTTGCCGATCAGAAGGTTGGCGGTTCTAATCCCTGCGACGGGGTGAGCTCCCGTTGCTCGGTCCCTGCTCCTGCCAACCTAGCAGTTCGAAAGCACGTCAAAGTGCAAGTAGATAAATAGGTACCACTCCGGCGGGAAGGTAAACAGCATTTCCGTGCGCTGCTCTGGTTCGCCAGAAGCGGCTTAGTCATGCTGGCCACATGACCCGGAAGCTGTACGCCGGCTCCCTCGGCCAATAAAGTGAGATGAGCGCCGCAACCCCAGAGTCGGCCACAACTGGATCTAATGGTCAGGGCTCCTTTATCTTATTCATTGTATCAAATCTTAAATTTCAACAGAAGTAACTCATAAAGTTCAACAAACGAACAAAGCAGAAGACCCAGTGGATCAGACCATTCTTTTGTCAGTTCATGCATAAGGTCCATCCGTGTAATAGTGTCTATTCCGCCTGTCTGTTCATAAGGTCCAAACAATCCACATGAAAGGTTGTTACAATTCCGCAGAATCCTTTCGCAGAGTCTAAAGACAAGGATTTCTGGAATATCGGCCTTGTTTCACCGTCCTGGGCTTCATCAGTAGTTAAAGCTCATACGTGATATTACAGGACAGTGGGCCTTATGGCATAGTAATAGCTTACATGACCATAGGTTTGTTTGTTGTTGTTTTGCTAGGGCAAAAGATCACTGCATTGCAGGGGGTTGGATGAGATGAACCTCTACGATTCTATGAACATTGAGGCTTTGTGCTGAAAATCCACCCCCATGGTGCCGTCCAAATGCAGGAAGAGTACTGTTGGTGCGCACACGTACACATTCACACAAATATACACTGTGCGATATCTTTATCCCTCTCTCCAAAACTGTTTCCCCCTTGTTTTAGAGCAGACTGCACAACACAAAATGCGGGGAGTTTCCACCTGCCCTTAATGCCCATAATGGGGGGTGGGGAGGGAAGGACCCTGGCTCCAGGTTCAATCCAGAGAATCTCTATGTACAGCTGAGCAAGACTTCAGTCTGAAACCCTGGAGAGGCTCTATCAGTCAGTGTAAACAATACTGAACTAGATTGGCCCATGATCTGACTCGATACAAGGCAGCTGACTGTGAACGCTTAAAAACGAAAACGAAAACGCCCTCTTCCACTGTTCTTCTTCGAGGAAACAGAAAGGGATACATATATAATCCCTGTAGTAAGATTGCAGTTTATCAGACCGCCCCCACGCCCCACCCTTCTATGTTAAGGACACTCCCGTGAAAATGATTCATTCACGCAAGGACTTTTATGATAGTGCCGAGGTTCAAGTTTTCAGCTTTTAACATTCTCGCTCTGTGCATACTGATCGCATTACCTCTGGGAAAGCTCTTATTAATCTCGGTGTCAGAGCTGTTTCAACAAATCTACTGTAATAATGAAAAGTCATCTTATCACATTTTCCTCTCAGTAAATTTACTATTCTTTGATAAGGTTGCAAACAACTGGTAAGTAATTGATCTGTAATTAGTGTGGCAACTGCGCAAGATAGACTGCGCTGGGATTTCCTCATTTATCTGCCTGGTGCTGTGCGTTCTGCTCGGCAATAAATTATTCAGCCTCTCCTTTAAATACAAACGGTTTCATGCAGCCCCCGTTATTTAAGGCACTTTCTGAAGGTGGGAATGCCATTTAAATTTCTGATTATCTGTCACCAATGGAATTCTTGTAGGAGAGATCATTTTTCACACCCGACTTGCCATGCACTTACTTAGCATGCCATTCCCTGCCTGATTCTTTGAATGGAAGACTAAGAGGGTCTCTTTGATCTGTTCCTGGCTTGCCCCATTTATCACTTGGCTGCACTAAGCTTCTTGATAAATGTCATTTCTTGGAGCTCAGCTCTTCCAGAGCTACCCCGGCTAAGGAGGCACCACCACAATACAGGATAGTATCGCCGCATTGTCAACAGAGAGTTTTCCATTACTTAAAAAAAGCTCTATCAGCCACGATAGTTTATAAGAATATGCTATGTGCCAAAGCTCAAAGAATGGCCCTTTGACCTGATATTTTCACAACTTGGGACTTTGATCACTAGACAGTTGGCCTTTTTCAGTACTCAGAACAACTCCTTGATAGATATTTAAGGAATGACTTGAGGCCATCGGACAAGTCACGCAATGCCCAGGAGAAAAAGCACTGCCAACCTTGTGGGAATACCCCATGTTAATGCTTCATAAGGTTTGGGGAGGCAACAGGTGCTGGCTTGGGGAAGATCTACTACTTCCTTCTGGCAATGGAAGCCAGTATTTCCCATCAAGTAGCAGCTGTTCATTGTCAACAGCTGATTCACAGGGACACAGGCTGCTGGTATGTCCTCACAGGCGCTATGAGAAAGGTGGCCTAGGATGTTTTTAACAGACGAGTCTGAATTCTATTTTTCATTTCCCAATACCCACAATGCAAATTTAAAAACTGCGTAGGCTGCAACACTGGGTCAGTTAAAAATGAGTGGTAAACTGTTTTCCACCCTGGGTGAAAAATATTTGCACCAAAGGTTCAAAGACTCTGAAAGTGCCACATATGTATGTGTTTTGTGTTTAAGGGGAAGGGTGTGGAATGGGCAGAAATAAGCTATGACAAGCACATCCAACAGGTAGATTGTGATCTACCGGTAGATTACTGGACATCTGCAGTAGATCACTGGCAGATCACTGGTTCCCCCCAAAGAAGCTCAACAAGTTTGGCTCCCCTAAAAATTGACCTGATCGCAGTCTCTTGGGAGTTGAGCCACCCCTGAGCTATGAGAATCACTTTTAGGATATTGTGGGGTGCATATAAATAGAAGTGTGTGTGTTTTTGAGAGTGAGGGAGAGGTTTAAAAAGCATGCCATGTAGGAATATTCTAGGCTTATTCACACACGGCATTGAACACAGGTACAAGCTGTCTCTGCGACAGGGCAAGTGTTTGTGTGGAAGAATATGCACTTGTTTATTTGCACAGTTCAGCTTTTGTGTGCACAGACTGTACACCTGTCGAATGGAAGATGTGAACAGCCATTATAAAATGGGACAAGGGGGGTCTGGAGAATCATGAAGCCAAAGGGTACAACATTATTAATGAGGCCTATGAGAACAAGCAAAATGTAGACTGGCAGGAAAATTGACAGAGCTGAGGGAATATGAGAAAGGAAAGTTGGGTTTTCGTTTGCACAATTCTTTCTTCTTGAGTGATGACAGTTCATTTACAGGAGTAGCATTTCTAGCGTTACTCGGTTCCTTCTTGCAATATTCTCTTTTTCACCTGACCAAAATCATTTTGCGTCTGTTGCAAGTATTGCCACTCTTCTCCCTTTTCCAGTTCATTATTGGTAAATGTAATATGTGTGGGTTACACTTTGGTATCCTGTGGTGAGTACCACTGTCAACCACAGATTAAGTTAAGATAGCCATGTTTTCCCCCACCCCCCACCCCCTATATTGGCTTCTTGCATTCCTGAGTGCATGAAGATAGTTATTTATTATTATATCATGTTCTTTGTTTGGATATCACACTCATATATGTATCCGGGAAGAAAATGCAAATCTTTCTCCCAGTTTGAGCTCCTTTCACAAGTGTCATATTAAAAAAAAAAAAAAACCTGTTAAAAGCGGCTTTTAAAAATGCATTAAAAATTAAACAATACCATAAAAGCAAAATTTAAAATGCTGCAGTGCAGTATAAGCAGATAATAAAACAGCAGAATGCAGCAGATTAGCAGATTTAAGAGTCACACATGAAAAGTGAGCTAAATTGTAGGAGATTTTGGAGATGTCTGAAAAGAAGGAGCCTAGCAGATCTCTATGGAAGTGGCATTCCACAGTCTTGGTAACATGTGCATTTGATTTCACCAAAGGATGGGGCAGAGAACAGGGCCCCTAAAGCCAGTGATTAAATTGTGGACAGGCTCATATGAGAGTAGATTGTGCGTGAAAGTGGCGGGAAGGGGCAGTTCTTCCCTCCCTCAGATGAACTGTAATATGCAGTTCCTCAGCTTGCATTTACAAAAAAAAGTGTACATTTCTAGCATTTGTAGAACCTGAGATATGACACAAAATGTCCAGGTACTATTCTTGTTTTTTTGTAAGAAACTAGCCCGCTGCTCCCCTTTTACATCCCGTGACAATGGGAAACAAAGTAGAGATGTGCTCCAATCTTCAGATCCCAGATGACGTTACGAGTTCTACCTTTCGGACTAGTTGAAGTGTCCTGTCATTGCAACTGGGAGGGGATAACTGATGCCTAGCCTGTTTTCTCCAGAAATTATCTCCTCTGGCAAACCAACCACAGCTGGTAAAAGTCACTTCACACAACTGCTGTTGCTTGAGAATCCAAGAAAAGCGCTTAATCAATGAGCACCCACAGACTACATACCTGCTCCTTTATGACGTGTGCAATCCCATCTAGAACAAGCTGTATAACCACTCTCAGAACACTAGAATTCCTAACCACAGTATCTCTGGATTAAGGTTCCATTTGGTCACCTGTATGCAACCCTGAACTGAAGCCAGGCACGGTTTTGTCACCGCTACTGCTTCCCTGGGACCACGTGGCAGAACTGAATGTCATTAGCATACTGATGAAATGGGAGTAGCATTCATCATTTCATGTTTTGAACGTGAACCAGCTTGGCCAGAATGAGAAGCAGATGTGCTCGTACTGTGTCAGATTTCAGGTACAAAACCCAAGAAGTCAGGATGCAAAAATAAGAATGTGGGGGACACCTGTTTAACAGTCCATTGGTGCACTGTGGAATAGAAGCATGGGGCAGGGTGGAGTTTAATTTATCAGGTCTTATTATTCAGTGTGGTGGTGTTGAAAGCACAGGCACAATTCCCAAACCAACAACTGGAGAGACTCTTAACACACACATCCCTGTGCTAATGGGGTGTGTGTGTGTGTGTGTGAGAGAGAGAGAGAGAGAGAGAGAGAGAGAGAGAGAGAAATTAAATGAAACCTTAATGATATGCACAGTAAATCAGTTATTAGGCCAAAGATGCTTAGAATTTGAAATTAAACGGGGGTGGGGGGAAGCTTTGAGGTCTAAATAGTTCAAGCTGCTTTGCCCTTTGCTGTTTTCCCATTAGATTTAGCTGAATCTGGTGCATTTCATATCTGATTGCATGGAATATCTGCCCTTCTCTGGCTCCTTTGGTGTTGCTTGTTCGGAATTGCATATCAAAGTCAAACAGCTGTAGAACCTCATTAATCGGCACAAATGGGAAACGGCAAAGAGGAATCCCAGGGTGCTTAATGAATGACTGATATGTGTGTGTGTGTGTGTGTGTGTGTGTGTGTGTGTGTTTGTAGGGAATCCCTCCATATGAGCCAACAGGAGAGCTATGAGCATCACTGCCTGCCACAGAACAAACAATGGCGCCTGGGAGTGAGATACCTTTGTTAATCCTAGACAACTTCTTGTGGCTAACCAGACTGGGCAGAACTATGAAAGCATCATTCAGGCCATGCATAAAACCACCAAATGGCGTCAAAGCAGGCTCTGTTCCCTTTTCTTCAATGGCATTTAAGAACAAGCAACCATTCTCCAAATTCTTTATTATATAACGTTTAAAGACTGGAAAGTGGCTGCACTAGCCTTGGGCTGTTATCTACTGCTAACACTTTCACAACCCACTTTTCCTCCAGAGCGCTCTGGTTCTGTTCCTCCCCGTTTTATCTTCACAACAGCCTTGTGAGATAGGTTCCACTGAGAGAGACTGTGACTAGCCAGAGTAGACCCAGTGGGTTTCATGGGTGAGCAGGGATGTGAACCTTGGTCTCCCAGATCTTAGTCCAACACTGTAACCCCTAAACCACACTGCCTTAGCTTTCTGTTAGTAGTCAGGTTGTGGTGGCAACTCTTGTGCTTCTCTACTAAGCAGAAATTGGTGGGGTATGGGCTTTTTTATTTCGGGGGGGGGAGGTACAATTCTCAGCTACGTTTACTGGCTTGCACTTGAATATATTCAGCATTCCTCCTCTATTGCCCCATCTACTCGGGCTTTAGAGACGCATTGCTGCAAATTATACCCAACTCTATAACCAATCCTGAAGATAGAGTAAAATTTTTGTTAGTTGATGCAAACCCACGTATTACCCATGTGGTAGCGGTTTTTGTGATGAAGGCCATGAAAGCCAGGGAAAGATTTATGGATGACAATGTAAAGACCCCTTCATCGTCTGTTTAACTCGTTGCTTGTTTTTCCTCTCTTTCTATTTTGTGGGATGAAGGTTTTGTTGGCATAGTATGTAATGAATTTTAATATTTTTTTTAACTATTGTTGTGTTGATGTTTGTGTACAGGCATGGTCCTCACAATAAACGGATTTGATTTGAAGATGGAAGATATTCAGCATTCCTGCTGCATAGAGAAAAGAAAGAAAACAGAGTATTTTGAAGAACATTTGCTATGCTTACTTGTTTATACCACATAACTGCCTTGGCAATGTAATTCCATATCTAGCCATCACTCCCACCTTTTTTTCTTGGTTGTTGTTTTTTAGAGCAGGCAATGGGATTTGTGTTTTTTTGGAATCCACTGTTTGCAGTAATTGCGTATGGAACTAGTGGAGAAGCCAGAAATGTAGGTGTTCTTGAGGAATAACAATATACAGTTTTAAACATTGTGGGGGGGGGGGGATATGCACTTCTCCTTAAATGGCATCCCCTGGGTTTATATATTTAGATGTGTGGTGCTGTGGAGCTAGCAAGTGGGATTTGAGACTAAACAGAGCAGGATGAGTCAAGATTTTCCTTCACTTTTACCATAACTTCTGCAGCTGCTTTTACTGTAAGTTCTTTTGGTGGCGATTAATTTTTGAAGGCTCACTCACACACCCAAGTCATTACTTGATGCTGCAGTCAACAAGGAATGAACACAAGCATGAAAAATGGCCTTTGGACAAATTGGAGTTGTGTTCAGTGTGGACATGGCATTGGCAAGGCAAAGTGTCTACTATTATCTCCTTTGTGTGTGTGTGTGTGTGTGTGTGAGAGAGAGAGAGAGAGAGAGAGAGAGAGAGAGAGAGAGAGAGAGGACAACATGCTTTCAACCATCTTTGTGGACAAAGAAGTAGATATAGCCCCTCAGCTGTTAATCTTTTCAGCATGGGGATCCAATTGCCAAGAAAGCTATGAGGTCATGGCTAGGGCTGGGAGATATCAGCTTTTCAACATCGCAATGTACCATCAGCCAATACATTGCGATGTTGAAAAGCAGAGGGAGGAATGATCTGCATCGGCCCCAGCCCTGTGAGGTACTGGGGTGAAAACGCCATCACTCCTGAGGGAGCTGAAGTTTTGTCCAGACTTCAGCTTTAGCAGAAGTCAAGGTTTGTTCTTGGCTTACCACAACACAACAGGCCAATCCACAACACAATAGGCCAATCCACAGCTTATTTCCCAGTGGCAGCCATGTTTTTGTTTTATTTTATTTTATTGCATTACATACCTACACTCTGCTTGTTCATGTTAAAGCATTGTTCATTTTAACTATACTTTAATATGTGTGAGCTAGGTCATTAAAGCAAAGAAAATGTGGACACAGTGGCATAGCATGGATTGCCAGTGCCCGGAGCTGCGCAGAGGGGTGGGAGACAGGAAGGGAAACGGAGTATACATGCGCATTCAACTGCCTAATGGGGTCCACGCCACCCAGGAGATTGCAGCCACAGAGATAAGAAAAGAAGAGCTGTTCCGTTGTCTGAAGAGGTAACTTCCTGGATTGCATAGAGAAGCAGTTTCAACAGAGCTCAACAATGGAACCGCGCAACTGTAATGAGGCAGCACCATGTGTTGAAATTTTGCTCCCCTAACAATTTTGCACCTGGGGCAACTGCCTCACACTACGCCACTGAGTCGACAGGCATCCAACAGCTGTTACAAAAGCGTAAAGCAAGTGCAAAAGCATTAGTCAGCAGCTGGTTCACACACCTGAGCAAGGGGCATATAGCCAATCACTGGATTATTGTGATAAGGGTGGTTTTCAGGATAAGCATGGTGGGCGTCTTCCATTTCTGGGTTCTCCAAGTGAACCCAAAATACAGCAGGTTGGCAGCCACAGCAACAGCCTTCTCAGCGGTTACATCCCAATTGTAGGATGCGCTCCCCACCATAGCTTTCCTGGCACCTGCCTTTTCATTCTATCTCATCTGCTTTACCTTGACTAGGTTTTTTGTTTTATGCTGCTCCTAGTTACTTTATTGTTTCTAATAGAGTATTTTGTTTTGATGTATCTGATCTGTTTTAATCTTGTAAATTGGAATGCTTTTGAAGGCTGGGGTCTAACACCCTTCAAAATAAATCATGTTATGCCCTGATATAGAAGGCTCAAGTACAGATTGGCAGGCTTAACGCTAGACCATGTGGATGCTGAGGGGTTCTAAGAGCACAAGAAATAACATTTCCCTTAACTTTCTCCTCTATAATAAAACTTTCCCAGTTCTCTTCTACTGTACCTCGCATTCTAAGTGCTTCATCATTTCTCCCGAATCCTCTCCAAGGCTTCTTAATTTGTGTCAACCGAACTGAACATGATGGTCCAACAGAGACCTAAACAGCGTTGCGTGGAATGGTGGCATTATTTACTCCCCATTACATCGATGCAATTTTTCTGCTAATTTATCCCCAAATGGTGTGTGCCTCCCCCCCGCCTCCCTTTCGCAATGCCATTAAACAATTCAGACGCAACTGTCACATCTACTTTCAAGGAAAGATAATAGGCATTGAAATGTGCATGAAAGTAAAACAAGTTTTTGTATGTTGGGAGGACTGAGAATTGGTAATTAAGGGGTTTCTTTGTGTCTAAGTCCCTAACTTAAATCAAGCTCAGAATAGTAGTTACTAAGATTTGTTAGTCCGTGTTATCTGGGGGTTTTATTATCAAAAAGACAAAAAACAAAAATCCCAACCCATTTGTTTGGAGATCTAAACAGATAGATTAAGGGCTGGAAGAGCATGGAGCTTCCACAGAGGATGCTGCCAGTCAACGGAAATGAATGTTAGGCACTGGTAACCGGCTTGCATTCTCTGCAGAAAAATACTGAATGAGCAGCATTCCCTAGTAGAGAATTTGATTTATGGACTATCTGTAGGTAAATTTCAATGACAACTATATCAGAGTTTATTTTTCATGGTTTATATCAGCTTAAGGGCTACCATATGTCCAGATTTTCCTGGGATTTCAAAGGAGGAATTAATGTCCCGGGGGGATTTCCGAAAGGTGGCAAATCAATCGAAAAATTGCGTTTTGGGGGGCTGAACAACTTTTGGGGTGTCCTGGTTTTTACTTTTTAAAATATGGCAATCCTACATCCCCCTCCAAACAATATAACCAAGGTTCCTCATTGAGAAGATCAAGAAATGGCAAACATCTCTGAAAGATGGTTTGCATCCACCTCTGCTGACATTCTCCTGCAATGTGTGGCCAAAGGAATGTATTTAACGTTTTCTGGAGCACTCTCTTGGTTCATGCAGGGCGAGAGTGAGACTTCACAGGTCTGCCAGGATTTCATGCATAGCTGTCAACTTTTTTTCTTTTTTTAAGGGAAATTCCCTTATTCCAAATAGGATTCCTTGCAAGAAAAGGGAAAAGTTGACAGCTATGATCTCATGTGAACCTGTGCAGAATATGCCACAGAATCCTCTGCGTAGCAGTTTCAACTATCAAAAAATCTGTATCATTCCTATGGGGCCTTTCTGTAAACCAAACCATGAAGAATTACATATTTTTCAGTACAGACCTCTGCCTGCAGTCAGCCATAAAGTCAAATGTAAGACCCTAGATGTGAGAGGCCTTCATTCTGGTCATAGCAACACCATACATTTAAAGCAGATGGTTTTCCCCAAAGAATTCTGGGAATTGCTGACCTGGCAGGGGGAGGGTTTGCAAACTACAGTCCCCAGAATATTTTGCAGAAAGCCATGTGCTTTAAAAGTATGGTGGGGAACTGGTGTCAGAAAAAAACCACAACACTAGATTGAGCATAATTAGTGACTGATCCATTTTGATCAGCCTAGGGGTTTGTTTCACTGGGTATCAGTTAACTGAGCTGAGTTTCGTTTCCATTGATATTGCAATATATTATGCTGTAGGAAACATTTTCTTCTTAGAAATGTAGGCTAGATCTATGCACTATTATGTGACACCATGGTATAATAGCAAAGTGACAACTGGCAGATAATAACCTTGGTTTCTTAGCATTTTAGTAGGCTTCTCGTGGGCCAGAAAAGTTGTAAGGAAGGTGTGGCGAAGGTTTGGCACAAAGCTTTAATTTACAGTTGTTAGGGCTGAGATATAGGCAGCTGTTACAGTAGAATCAGGGGCCGGATATCAGAAATCACGCACTAGGACCCAGCGGTTATGCCAAGAGATCACAGATGATCGATTCAGAACCAAGGAAACACAGGAAAGCCCCCAAAAGAAATCAATCCTTCATACAATTGATTTAATCATGTGTTCACAGGTAACAAAAGATGTGCTTTATAACCTATCCACCACCCCATAATGCACATGCGGTGATAGAATGGAGTCTAAAGCAGAAAATGTTGTCTGAGGAAGCCACACCAGGGTTGATAACCGAGCACAAATCAAAGCTGATTACATTAGATACAGAAGAGACAAGTAAGAGGGGATTGCAGTGAAAAGCAGAAAACATACAGGCCAGCTATTTAAGTGAGAGAGAAATGAAGTCAAATTCAATGACCTTTATTTTCATTAGCTCTAAATCTGATGCCCGGACAGTGGAATGCACTAATCTCACCACCACCAAAATCAAGAAAGGCATAAAATCTTCCCAGGCCGGTGAAGCGAAATACAGCCAGCCTTCCATTTAATCTTCCCCTCCCACAGTTCCTTTCCAAATAAAACTCCAAATCGCCTGATGCTTTGTCAAGGACTAATAAATGAACAAGAAACTTGCAATTCAGTAAAGCACTTAAAAATGCGAATACTTCTGACAGAAAGAGAAGTTCACTCAGCAGAGAATTGTGAAACACTGGGGGATACTTTTTCATATTAACAAAAAGAAGCACTTTCCCTCCATATAAATATTTGCTTTACTGGAAAGCGTCTCAGTTCATTGTTACACCATTTGATATCCCCCCGCTGAGTGATATGGGACTATTATTAGAAAACATAGCAGCAAGGGGATTTAACAGAGTTCCAGCACAAAAAGGTCTGCTTCCATTTTGTGAATGCATAATTATGAGTACTGTTGGTTGTCTTCTTAAATTTTCACACATAGGGTACTAATTTACACTTATATCGCACCTTCCATGCGAGTATCTCAAGATACTTTGCATGTATTAATAACCTGCATCCAATGGTGAGCTTGTCTATTTAGCCCTATTTTATAAAAATGGAAATTTAGTAGAGAAATGTATAGATTACTCTGAATTATGCCTGCTCTGTAAGGCCTAGAAATCTTGACTCTTCCCCTCAAGCCAAGTGCAATGATCTGCTAACAGTTGTTTCATGAACTACTAGTAGATGAGATAAATGTAGCAAATGCTTCACAATTTGCTTCTCTGTTAATCTAGCTTGTCTGTTTTCTGACCACCTGGTATCACAGATGGGGGAGTTTCCATGCCAGCAGCTCTGGGTACCAAAAGTGTGTGGCCCTCAGGACCTGCTCAATGCATTTACTGCCTGAGGCGAATCAGCAAAAGGCATCCCTATCCAGTCAAGAACTGTGCATAGAACCCAATGCCAGACAAATTACTGAGGAACTCGAGACAGAAGAAAACCCCATCCAGAGACCTTCTCTGGCTATCTTGTACCTGTATTGTTGGAAGCAGTAGGCCTCTGAATACCCGTTCCTGGTATCCATCATACAGGCTGGACACTGAGGTCCATTTCCGAGGGCCTTCTGGCAGTTCCCTCACTGCAAGGTAGATGTGAAGCTCCATGGAACCAGGCAGAGGACCTTCTCAGTAGTGGTGCCTACCCTGTGGAATGCCCTCCCAAACAGATAAACAACTATTTTACTTTTAGAAGATATCTGAAGGCAACCTTCTTCAGGGAAGTTTTTAAAGGTTGATGTGTTGTTGGGATACTGCCAGGGAGATAAAGTCCATCATGGCCCCCAAGCCGGCTGCCGGATGATCCATCGATCTCCCGTAGACACGCAGTATCAGCAATTAGCGACATGAGCTCCAGAACATTCTAGAGCTGATGCACACTCTTTATCAGCAGATAATGCACAGCAGAAGTCGCACTCAGGAGAGCATTATTTACAAGTTTTATTCAGCGTTGATCAGAACAAAGAAAAACATGACTGCCTGCATCAGTGTCTCCAGACACACAGAGAGAAACGAAAGCAATAGCAAACATA
This sequence comes from Podarcis pityusensis, assembly GCF_964106645.2. Lineage (NCBI taxonomy): Eukaryota > Metazoa > Chordata > Lepidosauria > Squamata > Lacertidae > Podarcis > Podarcis pityusensis. The sequence continues at coordinate 41,317,315 of NC_138036.1, forward strand.
AACATCCTGTGAACAGGACATGCGCAGACTCTGACTCACAAAGCCTGCTCCCTTTTAAGGTGGAACGGAAATATCCTAACAGGTTTACAGTGTTTTTAATAATTTGTTGGGAGCCATCCAGAGAGGCTTGGGCAACCCAGTCAGATGGGCTGCATATAAATATTAAAAGTTGTTGTTCCTAGAAACTGCAAGTAGGGAAAATGCTGTTGGACTCAGATTCTGCTTGTGGGCTTCTCATGGGCATCAGATTGGCCACTGTGAGAACAGGATGCTAGACAAGATAGGCTTTTAGCCTGATTTAGTAGGCTCTTATGTTCTTATGCCACATCACATATGTCCAGTTGTTAATCTGCAGTTCTACTCAAGACATTCAGTCGATACCTAGCACTGATTACTGCTGAACAACATAATACAGTCACAAAGCTGCACACAAGAGCCCTTCTTCAGATTCCTTTAAAAAAATCCATGATGTGCACTCCACTCATTTCAGAGGCTCAAGCTTAATGCTGCTGCAGCCTTGCTTATTACTGAAGCACACTTAATGATCCTGCCCCCTTAGCAAGGAATGCATTCAGCAATCACAGACTGAAACAGTGAGAATTTGAAGACTCTACAGAAAATAACAATGCAATTCTATCCAATGTCTATCAGAAGCAAGTCCTCAAGTTCAATGAGACTTACTTCTAAGTAAGTGGGTGTAGGACTGCAAGCTAATGGGGCCTTTTGCTATTTTTATGAGTGCCCTAGAGAGCTCGGCTCAGGATCTGAGCTGCCCAGAATCAGGACCAAGCAATAGAGGTTAAAAGAAAGCATTGTCTCCCTTGAAATGGCACTTACTGTTGTGAAAAATGACCTTCACCAAAACCCAGTGCAGCTCTGCTTTTAACCGCCTTATCTAGTAGATATTTCTTCCCAAAGTGGTCCTGTACTATAACACCTAAATTCTATCATGTCCTGTGTTAAAAAGCTCTGACTCTGATGAAACTGTGATATATCTCTGATCTTACCACATAGGAAAACTTCTAAGAAATGTCAATGATATGAAAATTATTGGCAATGGGAGTAGTGTTTTCACTGTGCTAGCAATTAAGATTGTAATTTTTACTGTTAGCTTTGGTTTATTCTAATACATGTCTACTCAGAAGTAGTCCCCATTCAGTTCAATGGGGCTTATTCCCAGATTAAGTTGTTTCAGTATGTTTTAGGTTTTAATGAGTCTCGGTAATGCCCAGTTGTCTCTAAAGAATGGTAATAATGAAATTGTTGTTTCTTACCTTGTGTGTTAAGAGATGCAGCTTTGCGAATTAATTGTAGCTATTGTGCCAATATATATTTGAGGGGGGGAGCTGCATATATTTCCCGGGATATAGATACTTTGAGTGTGAGCAGATAGTGGCTAGATTCCAAAAGGATGTCAGAAAAATATGTCACAACAGGCCTGCCATCAATGACTTATTGTCAGGACCGCAACATGCTTCCCCTTGTATAAAGATATATTGAGTAGGGGAGGAATACAATAGTCTCTTAAGAGGTGAGTGAAATTGAATGATCCAGCAGAGCTACTGACAAAGGGAGCATGTAAGAAAGCAGCAGACATGGCTTGGTATTTTTTCATGCCACTGTGAGATCTCAGCATGAGATTTCTGATTTTCAGGATAACAGTAGATCAGAACTCATGCACAATAGAAAACGGTTGCTCAAGAATAAGCCTGTAATATCAAAAACATGGATAGGCTTCAGAATAAATTCAAACATTTAACTGTTTGTCACCAAGAGGCAAAGTAAACAACAACAACATGTGGTTTAAAGTTGAATAGGTATTACTCATCATCTGTCTTAAGGGCATCTCCAGATATCATTTTTATTGCGTATTCATTATGATTTGTCCTCATGATGTTATTGGGGCAGTCACACACAATCCCATTTTCAATACTGCTTGTGCCTGCAAAATTTTTGGGATTGTGGTTGCAGTGCTTCACTGCAGTGCATATCTTATAACTTTCTAGGAAATCCCATACCTTTTATGCCACAAATATTCTGTTTTATTGTTGTCCTTTTTTTGCCCTCTGGATAGCAATAATGTAGTAGCTGTTGTAATACACTGTTAGACACTATCCTAGGATGAGGTGGCTCCAAGCCAGGTAAGGTGGGAAAAGTCCTGCCCCCTCCTTCCTGGAGAGCAGCATCAATTAGTGTCACCATGACAACATAGTTCACTTTTTAAGATGTTGATGAAGATAGTTAATTGACCAGCTAAAGTCATTATCTTATAAAGAGACTGGTGTGACTGGTTCAGCAGGTTCTTCTATTAGATTCATGGATACAGATACACAGATAAACGTCATATAGAAACGCAGGCCTGGAAGGGATCCACCAACATTATCCAGACCTCACACACCCCTCTCAATCATCAACATTGGGATTCTAGTGGATATTTAGCCCCATAATGTGCTATTGGCTTTTACTGTTTCCCCAGCCCACCCTACCAATTCACAACTTTCCTTAGGGTATGAATACCATAAAGTCTGATTGATTTTCAAGCATTTCCACACTCAGATTTACTATTTTATGATATCTCATTAGTGGCTTTTACAGCTAAGATGTTTGCTTAACCTTCTTCCCACATGGTGTTAAATCCATGCTGTTTTAATAGCTGCAAGTTACAAAATCAGATCACTCTTTCGGAATATTTATATGTGAGGTAAGATGATCCAATTTGCCAGCAAGTGAGGTTGCAGTGCCTTGTTAAGTCACTCATTTTGATGTTTACTTCTTCTAGAATTGCTCCCAGGGGGTAGATCTCCTTTGCCCCAACCAGATCCTGAATTTGCACTCCATAAACTGCTTCACCCTCTCCACCAGTGATTGCTTGGGGGTAAAGAAATTCATTTCTGATTCTCTTTACACTTTCACTCTTTTGGAGGTCAGTTTATTTGGACTGAACTTTCTGCACACTGGAACTTTTGCCAATCTGATGCATTCCATACGCTTTGGATTACAACTCCATGGGTCTCATGTAGCATTACAGTGGTAACTCGAGTTACATACGCTTCAGGTTACAGACTCCGCTAACCCAGAAATAGTACCTCGGGTTAAGAACTTTGCTTCAGGATGAGAACAGAAATTGTGCTCCGGCAGTGCGGCAGCAGCAGGAGGCCCCATTAGCTAAAGTGGTGCTTCAGGTTAAGAACAGTTTCAGGTTAAAAACGTACCTCTGGAATGAATTAAGTACTTAACCCGAGGTACCATCTGGGTGGCATCAGCTTGGCAATGCCTGGCATATTGTATAAATGACAACCACATCATAAAACCATCCATATCTTTCCTGGGCTCTTAAGAAGATCTGACCTATAAGTTTTTGTATGGCAAAGATAGTCCATACTTTCTAGTAGCATCCTATAGAGTTATCTATATTGATATAGGGCATACAGCTCCAATGCCTTGCTGTGGCAACTTCTCCTCCAGTTGACAAATGGAAGGAGGATGACTAGACTCACCAGGAGCTCTCCAAGGTGTTGATGTGGTTTCCTCAACTTGTGAGTTCTGTGACTATATTCCTGATGCAATTATCCCTGCTGCGATTGTAGAGTGGAGCAAGTACCCACTGTGACTACACCTGATGTGACTGTTGCTACTATGACTGTATCTTATGTGATGTGAACTGCTGAATTTCTCCTCGAGTCCTGGAGCCTTTCAAATGAGGATACCAAGATCATTTCCAATCTTTCTCTTTCCTTATTCTTCTGCATCTGCTCTGCCTCCTCACCACACATAAAGTTGATTTTGGCTTACAACTTTGTAAATTTTGGGTTACTTTTCAAAATTTTCAGTTAGCTTATTATACACGCTGCCCGACACTTGGTTTTGTTGGGCTAATCATTCAGGATGATCAGTTGCTAGTTCATCAGTGGGAGCAAATGGCATGCTCCAATTTCATTTCCGGGAGTATCAACGTTCCCAGCTGAAAGGTTTCAACCAAACTAAGTGTCAGAGAAACAGCCCAATATAGTCCTTTTAGCCAGAAATCCTTGTTCCCTCAATTTTTTTTAACATGCAGTTTGAAGACATGGAGATCTACCTTGGAGCCTACCATATGCGTTGGCCTGGTTCCAGACTGAGAACCCTCTGCAGCAGCTTTGAGAAGAAAATTACATTAGATTTCCCAACCACAGCTCACCCACATAACTTCTAGTTAGGTCCCAATATATCTCAGTCTTGTTTCCTTATGATGCCAGTCACAGAAATAGTTCACCCATCCATGGAACCTTAACTACAATGGTACCTCGGGTTACGTACGCTTCAGGTTACATACACGTCAGGTTACAGACTCCGCTAACCCAGAAATAGTACCTCAGGTTAAAAACTTTGCTTCAGGATGAGAACAGAAATTGTGCTCTGGCGGCACGGCAGCAGCGGGAGGCCCCATTAGATAAAGTTAAGAACTTCAGGTTAAGAACAGTTTCAGGTTAAGAATGGACCTCCGGAATGAATTAAGTACTTAACCCGAGGTACCACTGTACACAATAGGATGCTATATCTCACTATTTTATTTATATGCCACGTTTGCACACACAATCATGCTAAAAGTGGCTTACAACAAAGCGAACAGCAACGCCTCTCAAAATCAAAGCAAGAAATATTTCATGTCAGGCATAATAAAACATCCACACAATAGCAAATATAACAATATACAAAAATTTCAACCAGCAAGGCATTAGCAACAACACACCTCCTGTCAATAGCAAAAGCAACAAGAAACCTTCACAGTACCACTTTTGTCTGAGAAACACCCCTCCCATTACGTTGCTCACAGTGCCCCTCCTGTAGCAACTTCTTACGACACCTCCAAAGGCAGCAGGTGGGATAGCTGGAAAACCCCTTCCATGATGTTGCTTCCATACATTCAACTGTGTGAATGCATCCTGTCCACTTGGCAGCCAAAGAGTTGGGTTCCTGGAATGCTTGGAAAAGGGGTCCCTGAGCATCTGCTCTGCTTGCAGAAGGTTCCTGGTTCAATCCCCAGCATCTCTCGGCAGAGCTGGAAAAGGCTCCTGCCTGAAAACCTGGAGTGCTGCTGTCAGTGAGTGTAGACAATACTAAGCTATATGGAGCAGTGGTCTGGCTGACTGGCAGCTTCTTATGGGGTCCAAAACCAGATGTTGTGAACTAGACATGGCTAGGGAGTTTTGCATGTTTTCAATTCTGCTGGAAGAATTGTGAAGATTTAAAGCTGATGTGGAAGGTAAGACTAAAGCAAAAATATTACTGGTGAACTGAGGAGCTGAGTGATTGAAACCTATCCAGATGTGCATATTTAGATAGGATCTGCCTTGCATCACAGAGGCTGTAAATAGCCCCCACAGGGGCACTGCCAGAATGCTGAAGTGTTTACAAGACTCCAGATATTTTCACCAAGTTCATCATTCCTGTTGCCACAACTGCTGCTGTTATTGCGGGATGCGCTCGTTAAAGCCTGAAAATAATTTTGTTTCTGGATCTTTTTGCTATCTCAGACAGTTCCTGAGAGGGGAAATGGGTGTGGAGCAACATGATTTTTAATGTAGGCTTATTACACGCCGTTATACTGCCAAGTCAGAAGAGTCCTGAAAGGTATGTTTATAAATTGCTAATGGTTTCTCTGCTGAGCTGCAAACAGCAACTTCTCACTGAAGCATTTAGTAACAGGCACAACTCAGGAGAGGAGGAATACACGAGGGAAGTGAAACCCTTCACTTCTTTCAGGAGTGTTTGGCCTTTAAGCTTCCAAGCAAAGAAGCAGTTCAGGTAGGCTAGAAGGAAAATCACTGCAGCAATTGCTTTGGGCATGAAGAGTGAGAGAAGCAGCTCTCTCTTCCCATCAAACCCTAGTGAAAGTGAGGCTTCCCTGTACTTCGTGGATTAGCCAGTTTACCTCAATGATGGCTTTTCTTGCTGTGCTAGCATGGTTTTGTGGTGCATGCTCTGGTTATCTCCCGCTTGGACTACTGCAATGCACTCTACGTGGGGCTACCTTTGAAGGTGACCCGGAAACTACAACTAATCCAGAACGCGGCAGATAGACTGGTGACTGTGAGCGGCCGCCGAGACCACATAACACCTGTCTTGAAAGACCTACATTGGCTCCCAGTATGTTTCCGAGCACAATTCAAAGTGTTGGTGCTGACCTTTAAAGCCCTAAACGACCTCGGTCCAGTATATCTGAAGAAGCGTCTCCACCCCCATCGTTCTACCCGGACAGTAAGGTCCAGCGCCGAGGGCCTTCTGGTGGTTCCCTCACTGCGAGAAGCCAAGTTACAGGGAACCAGGCAGAGGGCCTTCTCGGTAGTGGTGCCCTCCTTGTGGAACACCCTCCCACCAGATGTCAAAGAGAACAACAACTACCAGACTTTTAGAAGACATCTGAAGGCAGCCCTCTTTAGGGAAGCTTTTAATGTTTGATGTATTACAGTATTTTAATATTTTTTTGGAAGCCACCCAGAGTGGTTGGGGAGGCTCAGCCAGATGGGCGGGGTATAAATAAATTATTATTATTATTATTATTATTATTATTATTATTATTATTGGGTAACTCACAACCAGGCTGCTTCAGACACAATGCTAAACCATAGTTTAGCAGTATGAGAAGAAACCAAGCCACTTCCCGCCTTTCATCTTCTGGAGAGGACCTGAGGAGGCATGTGGAAGCTTTAACTTGCATTATTAAATAATTCTGGCTTCTGTGGAGTATGAACCCAGACTAACTATGGTTAATTTTTACTATGGTTAGTGGAAACAATAAAATGTGAAGCCTTAGTTTGTGAAGCTGGTGTTTTTTCGGACCACACTGTCCAGACTTGTGCCCCAGGGAGGTCACTTTGGTGTCGCTGACATGGTGGTTTGACTAACCCCTGGAGGTGCACTCCATTGTCTCTGGAGAAAAATGGGTGTCAACAAAAAAATGAGGTTAACTACCAATTAGTGCCATCATTTAGGATGACACTCTAGACTGCAGTTAACAGAAAACAGAAGCAAAAACTTCCCAATCTCTTCCTTGCAATCACAGTGGAGGAGGAGAGGTTGTGGGTGGGCAGTCAAACCCCAGAGAGGCTAGGCTCATTCTCCTTAAAACTAAACACTATATATTGTACAGTGGTATCTCGGGTTACAAACACCTCAGATTACAAACACTTCGGGTTACAGACTCCACTAACCCGGAAGTAGTACCTCAGGTTAAGAACTTTACCTCAGGATGAGAACAGAAATTGCGCGCCGGCGGCGTGGCGGCAGCAGGAAACCCCATTAGCTAAAGTGGTACCTCAAGTTAAGAACGGACCTCCGGAATGAATTAAGTTTGTAACCAGAGGTACCACTGTATAGCATTATGTCTGACTCTCAGTCAGTTGTATCTTGGCTGGGCAAAAATCCTCTCTGGTAGCTAGACCATAGTGGAGGCACAGTCACAGTACTGACTCCTTTTCACCTTTATTTAGTAGAAATTCATTTAGTACCAATATTTCCCACCATCCTTGAAAAGAGCTCAATGTGGTTCACAAAGCTCTCTTCCCTTTTTATCCTCAGAACATACTGTGAGGTATGCCAAGCTGAGGAAGAGAGATAGATAGAATGGCCCAAGTTCATCCAGCAAGTTTCATGAATAGAGTGTCCAACTCTCTAACCAAGCCACCCCACTGGCTGTTATGACTTATCATATGGTGGGCTGGAAGGATTGTATAGCATCACCATTGAGCTTTTCTTAGACTGTGTTTAGATGTTACAAATCAATGCCACCAGTGATCTACGTTGTCCCATTTGATAGATACAGCCTATTTGGGTGCTTCAATGGGCAATCTGTTTAGAAAAGTTGCACTAGGCACCCCTTTGGGACATCTTAAGGGGGAAAACTATCAAGGAGACTGCATAGGCTCAGTTTTGCAATGACTGTTTGTACCTCCGTGTAAGATTAACTACCATCTGCTATAGCAAAGAATCTTGGAGCACCTTAAAGATCAACAAATTTATTATAATAATCCATCATGGATTGCAGTCTACTTCATGCAACTGATGGACTGCGGTCATGAAAAACTATGCCAAAATATTCGTAGGCTTGCCTTTTAAGGAGCTCCAAAATTCCTGGTTAAAGGTTACAGCTGGCTGTCTCAGTGAGCAGATAAGAAAGTGGTTCAGGAACCTCTACCCAGTGCAGGGAGTGAATCTCAAGGTGGGAGAGGGGAGAAAATCTCTGTGCACAACAAAAGTCAAGAGAAAGTGGTGATATCTGGTGCTAAGCTGGTTCCATTTCTCCTCAACAAGTAGGATGTGAACCCTGAACACAATGTTGGCAATGAAATCCATCTGCTGATGAAAATGAACACAATCTGGATGGGGCTTCAGGTGTTTGCTTTTGCTCTTGCACCTTGTATACCAGTAACATTAAGACAGCGGGACAGATACATCCCAGATATCCATTGAATTATACAACAAAAACAGATGCATCCCTCAACAAAACACCAGCCATGTGGTCAAGGACATGCCTTGGTGTCCCAGAAAAATGCCACCAAAGAAACAGAACAAGGCACAAGAGAAGCAGCTGGTGGACAAAAGTCCTGCACCACTGGTTGACCATCAGTAGGATGGTGGGGCAGAGTGGGAGAGCCACCTCCTCATCACTGCAGCTTTTCTGGGTGGGGGTGGGACAGGCCAGCAGTAAGGCTGTGGCTGTGTGGGTGAACTGGTGGGAGCATTGGATTGGTGCATCCTCTGGTGCACCCATGCAGTCCAGAACTTGCTGCTGTCCTGCTTCTCCCCAGCTCTGTCTGGGTATGTTGCAGTGGCACCGATGTGGTGGTGGGGGCGGGCAGCTCTGTCCCAACACATGAGCCGCCACTGCTCACCACCACCAGCAAGTGGCCTAAGCAGAACCGTGGAACCAGGTAGAGTAAGCAGGTTTCTCAATTACCCTACAGCAGGCTGGCGAGTCAGACCAAAATGACTCGGCCTGAATCCCACAGCTACATCCTTTTTCATTGTTCCAAGACCATTCATTTACAAGGGGTGAGCAGGATCTCCGGGTTAAGACCCAGCAGCCCTTAGTGCAAATGTTCCTGCAATAGGTGCTAGGGACCGTGCTGAGGAAGGCTGCACTGAGGAGGAATGGTGGGGGCCTCCCCCTCCCCTTGCTCCTGATCAGGATCTTGAATCTTCCCAGGAGCAGTGGAACAGTATAGATTTGGAAGAGTGGTTTGCAGACGGACATAGTTCAGAAGACCGAAGCTGGGAAGAACTGGGTGGTGAACAGCTAGGAGGAAGCACTGGGAGAGAGAGAGTTAACAGAATTGCTTTCACTGTAAAGCGTCCATCTGCTCAGCCCAAGGTCAAGGAAAGCAGATAAGGTGGCTGCACAAAAAGCACAATGGTTGCAAGATCAGGTTGCAAGATGTGGAAGTGAACTGGGTGACTGGGGGGGTGGAACCCTTAATTGGGAGCACCTTCATTCCTAGAAATTGATTCTTTGTTTTCTCGCTGTGATCATTAACATTTGTAGCTAGTAAGAGACTCCTTTCGCTTTGTTTTGCTTATCTACTGCGGGGGGGGGGGGGGACTGAGTCCCTGAAGCCTGACATTTAGCAGCATTTTCACATTTTAACCCTTAGTGATTCTCAGAACTGACTTGGGAGCCATGTTGAAAGTTCTCTGCCACCTAAATATACGAAAATCTGAAGTCACTCCCAGATTACCTGTTTAATGAGACTTCATCCTGATTTCTTTGCATACATGGTGGGAGGGAGTTAGATTATGTCAACTATTTATTAAGCATTCATTGTGACTTGTTTGCAGGAAGTTTATGCAACATTGCATCAAGTTGTTGTTCCGCACTTGCATTTCTCTGTCACTTTTCTTATTGCAAAAGGTCTGATGGGGGGGGGGGCAAGTTTGTTGCTGAAGAGGACCAGATTAACTATGGTTGCACAATCTGAAATTTCCAGGATGTGATTGAATCGCACAGTGATTTTCTAGATCCAAAGCCACTTGCGACTGCCTCAGTATTAATCGGACCTGCCCCATCCTGCAGCAGGCTATAGCTGGTTTGTGGTATGCTTGGAAAATACCCATAAATCTGTATTTAGGGTTAAGGAACACTTTAAAGCCATTTCCCTGCTTGTGTGAGTTCAGCAAAGCCTGAAGGTTTCGCTGTTGCTGTATGTAATATTGATATCAGTAAGTGTCTGCATTTCCCCATCCCCCTTCCAAAACAGAGGCATCCCTGCTGGAGCTGCTCTGCTAACCTGGAATCGGCTATGCCTAAACAATTTCCCATTAATTTTATTTGAAATGCAAGAAGGGTGCCTAGACTTGAAGCATATTGTATCCAGAGCTCTAAAAGATGCTGCTTCAGGGTATCAGTGCCTTCATGCTGTTATTCTGCTGCTGTTAGCTGAGTGCAATCACTTTCTAATTTCTAAAGCAAGAGAGGGGGGTGGACAGCTTTGGCAACAGAGTAGGGCAGGCTCAAAGAAATAATCACATGGCAAGAGAGGCAGAGGGAGAGATCAGAAGTATCTTCTCCTCTTGTGGCTTCCTCTCAAAACCTAACTATACTTGATCTCCAGTTGGGGAAGAAGCAGCAAGCAAGGCCCCCAGTAGGCCTCGAGAAATATCTTGTTTGTGCTAGCTACCAGGAGAGCTGCCACTCTTAACTGGCACAGATGCAATTCAATCAGAAATGCTGCCGTTTAGGCATTGAGGAATTAGAAAACAGGGTAATTAATACTTCGCATTTGTATAGCACTTCTGAGTATTTGCTGCACTCCTCAAACACTGTTTCAGTAATCCTTAAAGAGAACCCAGTAATCATCAGCATTTGTTTGTTTAACGCATTAATCAGCCACGGTTCAGATGAAGCTCTTTGCACAGCTTACAAAATGAATGAATTTTTTTATATATAAAAAAAATCACCACAGAGCAAAACATAAAATAGCAGGCACAACCCTAGTCCAATTCACACCTACAAAATAAAATGGCCTAAATTAAGGCCAGACGACATACACGATTTCAGCAAGTGCCTAAATGACAAGGGTTCCTCCAGGTCTGCCTGTCTGTCTGTAGTTCAATCACATGATTTTTTTCCACCCCATGTAAGTGTCGGAGGTTCCGTATGACTGAGCTGAAATAGCTCTCTTCCACAACGTACTTCGGAATCCATCAGGCTCTCCTCCGACGGTGATTAACGACCTAAGCCTTTGATGAGGCTTCAGGCACATTCCCCGATTCCGCAGAGTATCCAAGCAGCAGAAGGGTGAGAAATATGTGCTACATCGCTACGTTTATTTCTAACTACGCAGGACAGAAAAGAATATGCATCTGCTCTCTGTGAGAGTCAGTGAACAACTGGAACAAAGAAACAGGAAACCAGTAACATCAACATCCATCTCCCATCTCCCGTGAGACTTCCAACAGAATGTAAACAGAGTCTTGTGACTCCAAAAACTGCACAGTGACATAAACAGAAACCTAACAGTAAGACCAGGGTACTCTCTTATCCTATACCTATATTGAAGCGGACAGTTAGTAATTTTTTTTCCTTTGAATTGAAGAAGTAACCACACAGTATGCTTTACCTCTTTCTCTCTTTCACTATAATCCTAATAATGCCATTTTCTGATTTTTGTATACCAAATAGGCCTCCTACACTTTATAATTTACATGATAAGCTATACCTGCTGAAATCCCCCCTTTTCATAGCTATTTGTTGTGTCTCACTTTGCACCTGGACACCCTAACACCACATGCCAATCTGTGACTTTTTTATATATAAAAAGTGTGCAAGAAAATCTATATCTAAATATGTCAAAGTCAGGGTGCTACTATCACATCATCCACGACAGGTGTTGCCACAGAGCTCTCTTCCTCTCAGCATCTCCCTTGGCCTTGAAGAAATGGACTTGTTTCCTGAGAACCATGTTCTCATTACACCAAGCACCCACACGCAACACCCAGCACACAGATAGTGACACTCTGTGAAATACATTGGATAGTGCCCCTTACTAGCGTCATAGCTATTTTTGTTTACTGAGCTTATTCATATTGACTGAGTAATATGACACTGGATCAGCTCTTTATGTTTCAGCACACAATAAGTTAAAAAAGGAAGAAAATGGAAGGGAGGAGACAAAAGAATTGGCAAAGGACGAAGCAGTGTACAAATTTGATGCTCGGCTCTCTGAAACAATTTGGCAATAAAAAATCAAATGTGACAAGAAATTAATCCATATTGCGTTCTAATTACCGTTTGAAAAATGGAGGAAGTGTAAGATGTCGGAGCTACTTAACTTTGAAAGATGACTATTATGAAAACTTTGTATTTACTACTTCGGGTAAGAACATTTACAACTCTTTGATATAAATTACTTCAGTAGCTTTTCAGATGGTATGCACAGTGACAGCCCCTGCACTCATTGCCTTCAATGGGATTTCAACAGCTTAATTGGGTGCACAATTACCGCCCCATCAACATGTCAGTCTAGTACAGGCGCCTCTTATGCTGTATCTTGGCATGTGGGGATCACTTAAGATTCCAGATTTCTGCCATCATTCAGAATTCCGAAGCCACAGCTTAATGGCTTTGCATCCAGAGGTTCCCTTCCCAACATCTCCACATAAGGGCTGGGAATGTCCCCTCTCTGAAACCCTGGAAAGCTGCTGCCAGTTATTGTGCATGATACAGAGCTAGACAGGACCGACCCAACCATGAGGCAACATGAGGTGACTGCCTTGGGTGACAGAATCCACAGGGGCAGCAGATCCAGCCTACAAAGAATGCATCGCCTGCTGCTGCAGTGATGCATTTCCTAGAGGTCAGACCTGCCACCACATCGACAGCCCATAAAAAATGCTGTCTCTACAGCAGCTTCTTGGCAAAGAGGAGGAGCTTCTGGTCTCCTCTTCTACTTCTCTCACTCAGCCCTTCTTTCCCAGGCGGTGGGGAGGGAGGGCACAGCATTCTGTGGTTCACCTCAGGTGCCAAAATGCCTTGGGCTAGCCCTGGAGTTGGGACACGGGTGGCGCTGTGGGTTAAACCACAGAGCCTAGGACTTGCCGATCAGAAGGTCGGCGGTTCGAATCCCATGACGGGGTGAGCTCCCGTTGCTCAGTCCCTGCTCCTGCCAACCTAGCAGTTCGAAAGCGCGTCAAAGTGCAAGTAGATAAATAGGTACCGCTCCGGCGGGAAGGTAAACAACATTTCCGTGCGCTGCTCTGGTTCGCCAGAAGCGGCTTAGTCATGCTGGCTACATGACCCAGAAGCTGTACGCCGGCTCCCTCGGCCAGTAAAGCCAGATGAGCGCCGCAACCCCAGAGTCGACCACGACTGGACCTAATGGTCAGGGGTCCCTTTACCTTTAGCCCTGGAGTTAGATGACTTAATGGTCTGACTCAGTGTAAGAGAGCTTCCTGTGTTCCTAACCTTATGCTGAGATGCTACAGAGCAAAGAACACACACCTCCCATCTTAAAAGGTCAGACAATCCCTGTTGGATTACAGTCACATGAAGTGGGAGGCTAGGTCTGAGCCCCCTGTTGCATCTCTGTCAACATCTTCCATGCATGGTGGGGAATCTTAAGGGTTCTTAATCACATGGGGATCCTACATACATGGAGCAATATGCATGCTTCAGATGCTTGGTGGGGTATGTCAGGGGTGGATTCAGCCAGTGCAGCTCTGTTTTCTTGGGGTATTGCAATTGCATGAAGAATACCCAAGTAGGACTAAAGTAGAGTTGCCATATGTCCTCTTTTCCCAGGACATGTCCTCTTTTTCATGGGTATGTAAAATGAGAGTCGTCCTAGCGATCCATAGCTAAAAGTAGAAGTCGGCAAATATGTCCTCTTTTTTGCTCTTCAAAATATGGCAACCCTAAGTAAAGAAACAGGGAGACTTGATATGTATGTAACTAATCCTACTTGTTCACCCCGCCCCCTTCAGTTGGACTGTCCCAAGTCACTCAGTGAAAGGCAAATGCTTTTCTCTCTTTGTGAACCAAAAAGCCATCTAGGCATACAAATGTCTGTGTGCGTGTGTGTGTGTGCGTGCGCACACACACACACACACACACAAAATCTGGCAGTTCAAATGCAGCTTGTAACTTTGCACTTACATGACAAGCTATTGCCTTGAACATGTCAACTCACCTATGAGGTGCTCAAAAACAAAGCAATAGAAAACGCATCCAACTCAACACACCCGAGTGACATTAAGGTTATGAATCAAGTTGACAAGAGTCTGCTGACACCAGGAGTATCAAAATGACCTGAGACAGGACCTTGAGGAAATAACTCTGCAATTTCCTGCTGAATGGCCCAAGTACTCAGGCAAGCACCTTCCATTCCTTGCTTGCTCTTGGGCATCCTGGCAGCTTTGGCGTGGTGAAACTAAAACACTGGAAGGGAAAAGTCAGTTTAGAGCAATTTATAGATTAAACATCTTGAAATGGTTATTTTCTGACTCAGGCAGTAAACTTGCCACCCAAGTTTCCATTTGGTTAATTTAGACTTACGCACTCAGTTTCAGGCATTATTTAGCTGCAAGAACCTGTCATGCTTGACTTATGGGATTGAGTAGGAACAGGGTCAACAGCATGGGGCACCCAGCTGGACCCACCCATGGGGGGATTTCCAGGGAGGGAGCCATGCTAGTTACTCCTTAGAGACCAAGGGCCAAGACAGACATCAGGATCAATACATCCTTGCATTTAACAAGCATTTTTTAAAATGCAAATAGCCCTTGAAAGGGGCTGATAAATATCAGGAATGCAGCAAGTGGTGGTGGTGGGAGTTTAACCCTTTCCTTCTCTGCTGTGGTCCTGATGGAAATAATTTCTTTGACGTTGATATTTGCCTTGGGAGGAAATACTCCCTTGGTGTTAGTGCAAATAGCAACTTCAAAAGAACCATTTTTATCAGCAGAGAATGAAAGGGGTAAGCCCCTCCTTCCCTACTGCAACCTCAGTAATGTTCACTCATATGCACCCAGTTTCTGCTATTTACGTCTTCTGTTTTTAATGTCCACATTAAACGCAAAGGCACATTGTGGAACCATAGTGATTTGGTTTTACCCAGGCTAAGAACTGAATGGCAGGTGTAGAGAGCATGTAAGCAATGAAGAGGAAATATAGCATTCACTAGTAGTTAATGAACTCTGAAAGGACCAATAGCTTCCAAGAGGTGTAGCCAAAGGTGCTGATAGGTTGCATACAGATGATGGTTTGCAGCTCTAAATCTGCCAACATGATGAGGATGCTCCAACGACACATTACTCTTACTTTCTTTTATTTAACTAATTGCCAGCCCACCTTCTCCCCCATCGTTACTGGGATCATAGCACACAATATTCCTCACTTCCCAAATCAGCCCACCTTCAGCTGTGAGGCTAAGGGAAGCTAAGTGGTCTAAACCACTGGGCCTCTTGGGCTTGCTGATCACAAGGTTGGCGGTTCAAATCCCCGCAACAAAGTGAGCTCCCATTGCTCTGTCCCAGCTCCTGCCAACCTAGCAGTTCAAAAGCACACCAATGCAAGTAGATAAGTAGGTACCGCTCTGGTGGGAAGGTAAACAGCATTTCTGTGCGCTCTGGTTTCCATCACAGTGCTCCGTTGCACCAGAAGCAGTTTAGTCATGCTGGCCACATGACCCAGAAAGCTGTCTGTGGACAAACGCCGGCTCCCTCGGCCTGAAAGCGAGATGAGCGCCACAATCCCATAGTCGCCTTTGACTGGACTTAACCATCCAGGGGTCCTTTACCTTTACCTAAGGAGAATGGGTCCAGTCAGGGCATGGCTGGTGAGGGAAGGCATACCTCTCCCATCTGCTGACATCCCAGGAACAATCCTGTGATAGTAATTAACTAAATGGGGGGGGGGAGAGCTCTGGTTGTACAATACACATTCAGCATAAAGTGTCATTTGATTCCAAGATATACTGGGATCCCTTCTCATTAGACTGTTGTGCCAAAATTTTTATGCAGACTGGAATGGCAGCACAGCTACTCTGATAATCACCCCACATAGCTGGTCCTGGAGGTTACCACGGTCAATGCATGGTGTCAAAAAGTCGCAGAGAGATCAAGAAGGAGAAAGTTCACACTCCCTTTGTCCCATTCCCAGTAAAGCACATATCTGACCTCCACTGCTCACAAGAGGTCCATACCCCCCTCTCCTCTCCTTCCAAAGGTTGTGATAGTCCTTGCTGTATTGCTAAGGTATGTTTTAGGATGTTCAGCTAGATCAGCTCAAAGTCCAGTGCTAGCTCAAAGAGGGGAAGCTATACCCTCAGCTCCAGGATCCCTGTGTGCTCAGGAAGCAACACTGAAGGATTAGGAAATGTGAATTTTACACAGCAAAAAAAGGGGAAGTCATCCAAGTCTGAAACTCAACAATCTCCTGTTATTCAGAATTTATTGTAGCTGACTTTGTGTCTTAGCATATAGGTCTTTTTCCATTTCCAAAGTCTAGTAAATATTGGAAGAAAATAAACAATAGTCATTACAGTGGAGGAAGTAGATTTAATGGGGGAAATTCTGTTAAGAGATTAGAATTCAATTTCCACTCAGCCATTTAACTGATTTCCAATTTCCATTTCCTTGTACGCACTAATAACCTAATTTGTGGTCCTGGAAATATACATTGCGGGTAATGTAATTTTTACTTCAAAGCATTACTTTCTGAGAACTCTACCTTTAGAAATACAGGCTCAAAAATACAAGCACAACTTTCTATATTTGGTAAGGAGCCTTTTATCGTGAATATTAAATTACGCTTTGAAGCACTTTTTCAGGTTTTGTGCACTTTTACAGAAGTGCTCCTGTCACCTTGCACCTGGTCCCAGAGCATGTTGACCTTAGTGCAAAAACAGGCGCAAAGGGTGGCCTTTGAGTCTGATCTTGCTCAAAACTGCAAATGAATGGGAAAGGAAGTTCGTGTCACATTTGTTTCATTGCATAACTGTAGCTGGCCAGAATGGCCTCTCACTTGGTACAGCAAAGACTGCCTGTTTCAAGAAACAAACACACAGTCAGGGCAGAAACTGAAAAAAGAGAAGTGCACGTGTCACACCTTCTACTTTCATCCCATGTCTATTGCATTATAAACTTGTTGGTAGGGACAATTTCGTTTCTATAAATCTTTGTATAAAAAAAGGTAAAGGGACCCCTGACCATTAGGTCCAGTCGTGACCAACTCTGGGGTTGCAGCGCTCATCTGGCTTTACTGGCTGAGGGAGCCGGCATACAGCTTCCGGGTCATGTGGCCAGCATGACTAAGCTGTTTCTGGAGAACCAGAGCAGCGCACGGAAACGCCGTTTACCTTCCCGCCAGAGCAGTACCTATTTATCTACTTGCACTTTGACGTGCTTTCAAACTGCTAGGTTGGCAGGAGCTGGGACTGAGCAACGGGAGCTCATCCTGTCGCGGGGATTTGAACCGCTGACCTTCTAATCGGCAAGTCCTAGGCTCTGTGGTTTAACCCACAGCGCCACCCGCGTCCCAATCTTTGTATAGCACATAGTTAATTTTAAGTGCTTCATAAAAGAAATACTGGTACATAAATGCAGAAACAAAAATGGTATCCATTGCTGCCCCAGCAGGCTTCCGATGGTGCAACAGGACTTTTGTTTCATCTTCCCACCCCACTCCACTCAACGAAAAATTTGTAAGGGAAGGTTCCCCAGTCCTCCGGAGCAGATTTTGAGGGTCCATTGGGAATCAAGAGAGGAAAGACAGGAGAACGAGAGGGAGTTCCATTGCACATGAAGGTCACTTGGACACAGCCTATTATTTATTATTATTATTTATTGATCAGGGTGGTTCACAGAATAAAATCAAAATATAAAACCACAAAATACCTAATAAAAAGAAAAACAGCAACCTAATACTCCCATCCCCCCCCCCAATAAAAACCATTTTAAAAGGGCATAGGATGTAAATCGGATCAACCAAATGCCTGGTTAAAGAGGAACGTTTTTGCCTGGCACGTAAAGGTGTATCATGAAGGCACCAGGCGAACTTCCCTGGGGAGAGCTTTCCACAGACAGGGAGCCACTGCAGAGAAGGCCCGTTCTCGTGTTGCCACCCTCCAAACCTTTCAAGGAGGAGGCACACGAAGGAGGGCCTAGGAAGATGATCTCAGGGTCTGGGTAGGTTCATATGGAAAGAGGCGATCCTTGAGATATTGCGGTCTTGAGCCATTTTATTAACAACAACAACATGTGTTTATTAATGCGCAGTTACACTGTTTCTCTCCCACCCTTTCTAAAAAGAAAGGGTTTATCACATGTCACTGAACATTGCAAATGTCAGTCTTGGTCTTGGCATCTGCCTATGGTGCTAAACCTGCTTATTAACAGCTCATATTTGGATGATTGCCAGTCCGTTGGCTGAAGAGACCTGGATCTGGTCCTTACGCAGCTTATTTAGCTCTGAAGACTTAAAGACAAACTCTGCCCTCTGTGGTACTGTTGCATATATGATGTGGTTCCTCTGGCAGCAGTAAAGTTTCTAAGGCTTTGGATTTGTAAAAGCTGTAACGGTATTTGATCATTAAGAGGTATGCTCTCTGATTTATCCATGCATGTAATTTCCCTTGACAACCCCTCGAGGGGTGGGGTCATTTCACCCTGACATGAAAATAGACATCAATATGGTTTTATGTGACCTTTCGGGAGTGCCATATTTAGTCAAGCTGTTCTTTCATTAGGGCTGAAACTGTAAAGAAAAACAATAGCCTTTTCCCTTCAGAAAGCTGAGACTTTGGAGATGACTATATAAATAATTTGCCAAAGTAAAAAAAAGGGAAGACGATTCTTGCTTGTTTACCTTCAAATAAAAATCCTCTCAGAAGAAAAGCAGCCCTCTCCACCCACCAAAAAAACCAGGAGCAAAATGTGCTCCATGATAAACAGAGCGCTGAATTTCAGGAGCTTCCTGCCTTGATTGCCACTCTGAGATAAAAATCATTCCTCACACTTTGAGACAAAAGTAAATGGCAGTTTGCAATGTTAAGAACCCCTGTGGAAATAAGATGAAATGAGACGAGGCTTCCAGACCTGTGAGAAAAATCAATCTGATGGAAAATTGACAAACTTGTTTAACGTGTCGGCACAAGATCCGAGAGCTGACCCATAGAGACCTCCACTTAGACACACTGTGAAGTTACTGTCAGTTCTCTTAATCTGTTCAATTACACAACAGGATCTCAAAGGGGAATTTTTACCAAACATCACTTTAAATTAACTTTTTCTCCTCTGTGTTTTAAACCCCCAGCCTTACCTCCCATCCCAAATAATGCCTCTCCAGCATCTCTAATAATTTTTTTTCTAAACCCAATTGCCTGTCAATGAGCATTTTACAGGAAAATCAATTTCATTTTTTTTATTAGTTGGAGAGGAATCTACGAGGCTTTATTTTTTTTCAAAACAACAACAACACATCATCACATCAAAAAGATGAATTTCAATATTTCATGACAAGTTTAACCCCGGTGCAACATTGCCAACTTCTCAGCTATCACTCATATTCACGGACGGGAAAGTTATTGACAAACAATCCTATGGATGCCTACTCAGGAGGAGATCCCACTGAATTCAACAGGACTGACTTCTGTGTAGACATGCATAGGATTGTGCTGTAACAATTTCTGCAGGGTGGATAAATGTCATTTGCTGGAGCTACAAGGCAAAGTCACAGAAGAGTCTGAGAGAGAAGGAAAAACTGGTCTGGACTGCTCCCAACTGCTTCTGAGTTTCCTACTATTTTTACATACCATAAATGCAAGTGAGGTTCTGAAATCAGGACAGTAGTCCTATGCATAAGCTATTGAAAAGTTAAACTCTCTTTAAAGAACGAGGTTGTAACAATATTGAAAAGAAACTGTCCTGGATTCACAGAAACAAATTCCACACCACACGTTCCATGAGATGAGGGCATTGGAATGGCCACATCAGATAACGAATCAGAAGAAACCTTGGCTACAGCTTGTGGTTAGTGAAGAGAGCACATAACCGTGAGTCTAGGTTTCAATAACATGCCAGGACAAGCCTTGACCTAGCTTGCTGTGGCACAGAAAGGGGAAGAACCAGGGAGGAGCAAAAGGGCTGCAGGCTGTTCTGCAGGAACCCACATGTCCATGCCATTTCTGTAAGACGTACAATAATCCCTCGTTTATGTTTGCGTTGCTGTCCCTGCTTGTTTGTACCAGGGCCAACCAAAGATGTCTGTCACCTGAGGTGAACCACAAAATGGTGTGTCCTCCTTCCCACCAGAGAAGAAGGGGTGAGTGAAGATCTACATCAGGAACAGGGGTGGTAGGGGTGGTGGTGGTAAAAATCTCTATGGAGATGTTCTGCCCCTAAAAATCCTGTTGTCTGAGGCAATGGCCTCACCTTGCTTCATGGGTGAGCCTGCCATGGTTTGTAGTGAAATGTAAGCCTCTCAGGGAGCCTTTTGGATGCAGAAGAGTGGGCTAAATATTCTTTAAATAATAATATAAAAAGAGGAGCACATACAGTGGTACCTTGGGTTACAGATGCTTCAGGTTACAGACGCTTCAGGTTACAGACTCCGCTAATAGTACCCCGTCTTAAGAACTTTGCTTCAGGATGAGAACAGCAATCGCATGGTGGCAGCGGGAGGCCCCATTAGCTAAAGTGGTACCTCAGGTTAAGAACAGTTTCAGGTTAAGAACGGACCTCCAGAATGAATTAAGTTCTTAACCTGAGGTACCACTGTATAAGCACCCAGCGACTCTAGATGTGAAGAAATTTTGTTTTGTTAATCCATCGTTATCTTTTTGCTGATATTCTTTGGCTCTTAGTGGTGCAGTGTACAGGCAGGAGCAGAGGAAAGGTATCATAGAAACACTTGTACTTTTATTACAGGGACATCACTGCGAGGTCTCGGGAGGAAGTCACAACCACTACCAGTCCACTGAATTTCTGCAAACTGTGTGGACAGGTGAGGGGTACTCCAGTATGCATGTCCTACAGGGATCGGTTGCTCTGAAACAGTCTATCTAGCCAATTTAAATTGCAGCTGCCTGAATGTCCCCCAGATGGAAAGAACTGCTTTATTCTAGGGGCAGCAGCAGACAGACAGGCAGGCAGACAGAAAGACAGATGTGTGATATGATAACAGTCCTGGCCTTCAACCAGTGGAAATATTTAGCTAAAAGCAGGATAAAACTAGACAGCCTGGAGGAACCCTGAAGAAAAGGAACAGCTGCAGGGCCTTCATGAGGCATAATGAGCATAAAAGAAGTTTCCAAAACACCTGGATTACAAAGCACCTCTGATAGCAATGGAAAACTCTCCAAGCAGACACAAAGAGTTCTCTCTCATATGCAAAGCAGCATTTAGATTTTCACATCAACCTATATGCAATTTGCTGTACACACAATGTCTGTCACTTGGCCAACAGACTTATATTGGCTGGATTGTTTCAATTAATGTTAAAAAGCTGCTTGCCGTATTTTCCTTCCTAAAATATTGCTTCCGTTCAGCAATATGGTTTTACCTGACTATACTTCCAAATAAAATGGAGGAATAGTTCAGACATCTTGTTTGTTGCAGCCTTGTGGCAAAAGAAGTAAAATGTGACTGGAACATAGCTGTCAACGTTTCCCTTATTTTAAGGGAAATTCCCTTATTCCGAATAGGATTCCTCGCAAGAAAAGGGAAAAGTTGACAGCTATGGACTGGAATTGTCCTCCGCTGAAGCTGAGGGTCACTTTAAATGACTCAACCACATTTACAGGGATCAATTACATGGCATAAATACAGTAGAAATTAAAGTGTTACATGAGTGGATACATGTATGTTGGGGAGAGGGAGACAACCCTGGTGGGCTTCCGATTCAGTGGTTGAGATCCCACAAGGTAAGTTATGTCCACATGATTAGTTTATATAAACCAGGCGTGGGAAACCTCAAGCTCAGGAGTTGAATGTGTCTTCCAAGCCCTTTGGGATTCTCCTCAGGCCACACCCCTCATTAGCCATACTTTGCACCTTCCTTTTTCACTGGTGGTACCAGTGTTATGGAATGCCCTCCCTGCTGAAATATGAGAGGCCCCATCAGTGTTGGCATTCCGCAGGCTTGTCTTTAGGCAAATAGCCCCTTGAACTGAACTTTCAGTGTTATGATTTTTTTAAAAAAAACCACAAGCCAATAATGGCCACTTACCTGGTACAGAAGTGGGCAGCGGTTGCAACTCGGCACAGTCTTTCCCCTTCCTTCTGAAGCCATGCCATATTTGCCCCGACCATTGGCTCCTCTCCCCTAGCCACCGTGGTGCCTGCTGGGTTTCTGCCAAACCCAGTTTGAAATTTCTGGCCAATCCGCAACAGCCTTGGGGGCGGGGCAATCGGAGCAGACCACACTGGAGGAGGCTTTACTCCTATCTACTCCAAGAGAACAGTGGCCCCAGAGCATCACCGACGCAGCCCACCCTCTTGTTTTTCTTCCCAGGCATGCAGGGAAGAAACGGTTGTACGATGGCTGCTGTTTTTGCAGGGCCGGGAAGGAATTTCCCCTGCTCTGCAGGTTTTGCCTTCTCCATAGCAATTGTCACCACTTTGGCAATTTAGACTTTGGGCAGAATCCTTTAGTCAAGCATCTGAAGAAGGGGTGAAGTGGTGACTTCCTGCAGTGGCAATAAGCGGGTACCCCATTAGAGGGGTCATGAGGGTAGTCTCTGTCCACAAGCACATGGCAGAGGGGCCTAGAGCTACCCTCAGCGATTTGGGGAGGGACCAACTGCGTAAAATCATGTTTTGTGTTGGTCCCATATTCCCCTAACCTACCCTGACACGGCTCAGACCCCAGCAAGGGTGTGTGTATCCCTATACACACCCAATGCCTATACCAAGGTTTACCTACATCCTTCCGCCTGCCTTGCCCCACTCCCTAGCCATGGGACTCCTCATGAGGAAGCTGTTCCTGGAGGAAGAACTGTGAGGGAAAGAGACTTCATCAGGCAAGGCCTCCTTCCACCTGCCTTGCCCCACCCTCCGGCCCTAGGAGTCCTCATAAGGGAGCTGTGCCTGGAGGAAGAACTGTGAGGGGAGAGACTCCATCAGGCAAGGCCTCCTTCCACCTGCCTTGCCCCACCCCCTGGTCATGGAACTCCTTATAAGGAAGCTGTTCCTGGAGGAAGAACTGTGAGGGGAGAGATTTCATTAGGCAAGGCCTCCTTCCACCTGCCTTGCTCCACCCTCTAGTCCAGGGGTCGGCAATGTTTACCTCACCTGGGGTGGTTCACTCCAGGGAGATCCCTCCATGGGCCGGATTGCCCGTGTGCCTGCAATTTCTGGCACCTGCATCTGCACAGATGTGATTTCTGATATCTGCATAGATGTGATTTCCAGTGCAGCGCACAGGGACTTGCTGAGCAGGCGGCTCGGTTTGGGGGCAGCTTGTGGACTGGTTAAATGACCTCCATGGGCCGCTTGTGGCCCATGGGCCTTAGGCTGCCTACCCCTGCTCTAGTCTCTGCTTCTCAATCTGTATTGTATTATTTTATGTACTGTGGCTTGCCGTTGTTTTATTGATTATAGTTTAGAAATTATTTATTGTAACTGTTGAGTGGATTTCTGTTTAACTTTTATATGTTGATATTATTATTTTATACTATTCTAATAATTGTTGAATGTTCCTTTTTGATGTAGGTTGCTTATTTTAAAGTTTTGTTTTATTATCACATTTTTGTATTGCATTAGATTGTTATAAGGTGTACATTTTTTGTTTCTTCAGCTTGTAAACCGCCTTGAGTATTGTAAGATAGAAAGACAGTATACAAATTAAAAATGATGATGATTAGATGTTCTCATGCCTTCTCCTTTGACTGTGAGGCCTGGCTCCTGGGAGAGGGGGTGCTGTGGGTACACAATAATCATGCCATGGCAGAGCTAACCGGGTCCTGTCAGCTGACTGTAGTGTCCTTACTATGCAGTACGTACAGTAGTACCTCGAGTTAAGTACTTAATTCGTTCCGGAGGTCCATTCTTAACCTGAAACTGTTCTTAACCTGAAGCACCACTTTAGCTAATGGGGCCTCACGCTGGTGCCGCGCTGCCGGAGCACGATTTCTGTTCTCATCCTGAAGCAAAGTTCTTTACCCGAGGTACTATTTCTGGGTTAGCGGAGTCTGTAACCTGAAGCATATGTAACCTGAAGCGTATGTAACCCGAGGTACCACTGTAGTTTTAAAAAAAGTGGAACAAACAATATTCTCTTCCATCCTTAATTGCATGTACCTAAATGAATTCAGAATGTTGATAGGAATCCAGAGGCCTCGAAGGTTTGAGTACACTATTCATATAGTCAGCATTTACAGTGCATTTATAATGAATATAATCTTCCTAGAAAGATAATAAAAAATAAAACCAGAGATTGAGCAAATACACTGCTCCAGGCATAATCAACCTTTGAATATCAAGGGGGCAGTGCTTTCAAAGCTACGCTCATGCCCATGTTCCTTCCGAAAGGAAAGAAAGAAAAGGTTGCCTTGCCATCAGTGTACCCATGTGCATTGCTCCTTGTTTGAATTATGCTTGTGAAGTGCACATCTAAGCAGTTTATATGGAGGGGGAATGGAGATAATGGCAGAGCTCTCCCTCCCTCTCATCTGTTTCATATGGATGGGACACTACGGTACTCCTCCAGAAAAAGGGGAATTACAGGGAGTGTCGTGCTAAGGGTAAGATGTGCCACTGAAATCTGCTTTGATTGATCATGTGGACAAGCCCTTGGCTGGTGGCAATTGAGAATTACTGCCCCATAATTCAATCAATGCCTTTCCTTTATTTTGTTCACAATGAAGGCTTTTAGTTCCGAAAAGACGTACAATTCAGTGTCTAAGAGAGAGAGGGAGCGAACGAAAAGCAGGTTTAAAAGAGTAAATCACTCTTTGCCTTACTATAAAATTAACTACTACAACAGAAGACTAGGGATGAATGCAACTATTTTAATGCATCTCTTGGGGGGAGGGGATATTGCACCAGCTGGCAACTGCTATAAAAATGCCAAGATATTAGCGGTGGCTTTCCTAGGAAAGAAACATCACTGAGTGTAGCTCTGATAACAAATGGCAGGATTTCAGTGGTGGCCAAGGGCAAGTCAGTAAATACAAGAAGGAAGACAATCCTTGCCTTCAGTTCGCCTGTCAGCGAGTTGATTGATGGTTGCACAGAGCCTTGAATCCCACTCTTGTTGTTATTTGCTTCACGTTTATTTAAAAAAAGGATGCCAGTGGGTAACAATCACATTGGCACCAGGAACTTTCAATTATGCAGGCAGGGAAGGCAGAAGTAAATGTATTGTTGCACGCCATCCCAATCCCAGAATGATGTGTGCAAGATTCTAGGGTTCCAAGCATTAACACCCCAAAAAGGTCTCCTTTCTCCCATAGACATGGCATTGGAGTCAAACAGAAATCGACCATTGCTCAGTTTCTCTGGCTTTCCAGGCTGCAGCTTCTTCTGGGTCACAATTACAGCAAACTCTCAACTCAACTCCCAGCTTGGTTGGTTACAGCATGGTGCTGGCAATGCCAAGGTTGCAGGTTTGATCCCCATATGGGACAGCTGCGTATTCCTGCATTGGACTAGATGATCCTTGGGGTCCCGTCCAATTCCATGAGAATTGGGGGAAGCCCCCCCCCATCTGAATTTGGCACAGATTCCCTTCTCTGTTTGCTTCCTTAATGGCCCATCACCTTTCCTTTGTTCTCTTAATGACCCATCACTCCAGACGATTATCTCAACACATCGAGCTAGCCTGGCTTATTTAGATTTTAACACTTACTGGCTCCAGGAATTATAGGTGTCAGGCACCCACAAACTAATAACAGTATTCAGCTTTACCTGTGGAGTTGTTATCGTCATTGTGCCTGCCAAAGTGTTTTTCTGTTTCTGTGAGTCACCTGTCTACCTGAACATATTGTGGTTCTGTTACCCAGGAACTCCTGTGTCAGATCCTATGGTTACCGGTAATTGCTTGCTTGATTTCATGGAACTGTCAGGGCTGGGCTATTAGTACAGTGGTACCTCAGGTTAAGTACTTAATTCGTTCCGGAGGTCCGTTCTTAACCTGAAGCACCACTTTAGCTAATGGGGCCTCTTGCTGCCTCTGCGCCACCGGAGCACGATTTCTGTTCTTATCCTGAAGCAAAGTTCTTAACCTGAAGCACTATTTCTGGGTTAGCGGAGTGTGTAACCTGAAGCATATGTAACCTGAAGCGTATGTAACCCGAGGTACCACTGTAGTAGTCTGGAGATAGCCAAGAATTGGTCCAAGGGCAATCAGGATCAAGTAGAAAACCAGAAGACTGGAATGGAGAACAAACCAGGTGTCAATAAAGTAGGGCAGGGATGAGGAACCTGTGAGCCTCTAGATGTTGTTGGCCTAAAATTCCTGCTATCCCTGACCATTGGCTTTGCTAGCTGTGGCTGATAGGATGCCAAGAATACCTGGACAGCCTCAGGTTCCCATCCTCACAGTAGAGGGATCAGAGGGTAAATCAGAGGAGAGGACCAGTAAACAAATTGGGAGTCAGGGCAAATAACAGAAATGCAAAAGACTAGATTTCTGGTTGACCTGAGTGCTCAAGCAGGGCTTAGCTGGAAAATGAAGTCTGTTATATGATCCAGTGGCCAGGCCAGAACTGGAAGGTTTCTCCAGGGCCAGCGGACAGCAGTTCCTGACACCAACAAAGACAATAGAAGAGTAGGGAACACTAAGGAAGAAGAAAAAGGGAGGGGAACAAAGCTAATCTGTTTCAAGATGGATCTCATGAAAACTGAACAATGGGGTCCCATGCGGCGAATGTGGTCTTAAAGATTCTGTTTCCACAGCGCAGGTGTTTATATATAACAAGAGAGTGATCTCAGAAAAGAGGGATCCATAGAACCTCAGGGTATTTGGGAAGTTAGTTCAATACCAGTCTCCTGGCTATTGGTATTGTGTGAACAGGTTGGGATGGGCTCCTTGTGCATAATTGTACAGGGAGTCAAATGAATAGAAGATTGAGGGCAGTGGAGCTATTGAACTATTGTTGGATTTCATGTGCAAATCCTGGGTGGAGGTTGATTACCTTAGGAGGCAACACTTGCTGGCATGGAGCTATATTCCCATCAGAATGATCAGACAGAACAGTGTTCTTATGGTGGCTGTGTGTAGAAGGAATCACATGCAGAGTAATGTATTTGCATATAGCTGAAGTCCCTACATCTCCATGGCTACAGAGGGTAATCCTGCCTCCTGTTATGAAGGAGAACTAGAGCCCAATGCTCTTCACTTCCAGTGGAAGCTGGTCCATTAGGACAAGTGGAGCACTGCTCCTCCAACCTACAAAGTGTTAGAATCTTATTTGGAAAGAATTGTACAATTGTTTCAATTGCCTCTTCTCGCTTGCTTGCGGTCACCTATGATAAATAGCTTTTCTTGATGTTGGAGAAAAAAACACTTGAGATTCATTCAAGCTCTTGCCCTCAGAAGAACAGCTACCAGATATATGTTACTTTATTCGCCTATATTTACGATATTGTGTCAAACAAGGTAGATCATTCTCATGTTTTAAACAAATGTATTCTGGCAGCATTTTATTTTAAACCCTAATATGATTAATATGGGAACCTCGCAGGGTGCTCCCAGTTGACATTCTCTGCTCTCAACCTATGTACTGCTATAAAGAAGAAAGAAAAAGAAGATGTTACTCCAGGGCAGGCATCAATCTCCATAAACAGTTGCTGATTCATCATCAGCTATCTTGCATTGGTCTGATGTATCCATGATGGGAAGACCCCAGGAGGAGAAATTTTTAGTGTGGTGCCTAAATTTTCTTCATATTGTCATGCAAAAGAAAAAAGAAAAAAGCTCCCCACTGATTTTTCCTTATTTTATTGCATTCTTCTTGGCGGAATAAACAGAACCTGGAGTTTTCAAATATGCATAGGTTGTAGGGAACAGTGACCCCAATTCTCACATCACTCAGACTGGGTTACCTCTGAAGTTACTTTGAGAAGCGTCGTCTATATGGCCACTTGTGCTTTTGCTTGATTTAAAACTATGCCAGAGACAAGATACTATGCTGAGGGGGCAATCTGGGCTCTTTAATACACCCTAGAGGACTCTGGGCACATAAAATAATAAATAGATTTTTTTCTTTTTTCACTATTTATTTCTCTTTAGGTGTCTAATATAATTCTTCACACACTTCTTGTTTGAACTAACAATAAAAACAGAAATGACAGATTGTTGGTCCATTGATCGAAATAATAACAACAAAGCCACAACAGGGCAATATCTAAGCTATCACAAAGCAGAGAGCAAACTTTTGAATTCTCCAGACAATGTATATCTGTCCTATTGAAATCAATGGGACCCAGAGGTACTTCGTTTTGGTTGGTTTGAGTTCCATGTATGTTTTATTTTGGTTGATAGAAGACCCACCCTAAAGGTAAAGCAATGTATGGCAAGGCAATCCTATGCATGTTTACTCAGAGGTAAGTCAATGGGACTTACTCTCAGGTGGCCATACATGCATGTATTTCCAAACTTGGTGTCCTCCAGATGTTTTGGTCAGATTCCATCACCCCAGCCAGTATGCTCAATGAGTTGGGATGATGGCAGTTGTGTTTCAAAACATCTGGAGGAAGCCATGTTGGGGAAAGCAAATGTACTGCAGTGTAATTGCTATACCCTGCTACCTCCTTGTAAAAGTTATTAAAATCCAGTTTTTACAAAGCTTATTCAAAGCACTATAGTTTTGTCTGCTGAAAGATAACCCTCCAGAAAGGTACTAAGTAATATTGGTATTATTTCATGCTGATTAAATTGACATCCATTCAAAACAATTATCCAGAGCTAGTGCTTTTACAGTTGTTATTGGAGAGAGATTTGCATGTTGCATGGACACATTATAGTTTTATCTGAAATGCAGCAAACTTAAGTTTGGCAGAAGAAGTTGTCTTTTTCCCCAGCTACGTTCTGAATCCCTAAGAAGATAAAGCGAGACATCAACTATCTATAAAAAAACCAGGATATTTCTCTTACCTTCCCAAAGAGCAGGTCCAGAAGCACTAAAATATTCTGAAACGCAAGACCATCATCAGCTGGCAGAAACTTTAGGCCAGGCATGTCCAAAGTCCGTTTTGGGAGCCTAATCCAGCCTGCTGGTTGGTTTAATCCAGCCCTGTGGCAGTTTATTTCCTGGGGTAAAATCACAAAAAAGCTCAACTTCAATCCTAAAAAAAGGTTGGCCCTTTGGTCGGCCCTCACAGCCCTTTACTTCATCAAATCTGGTCCTCTTTGAAAAAAGTTTGGACACCACTGCTTTAGGCACTTGAGGAGGGCTCATGACTTTTGCAAGTCCTCCTCCAGTGAACACCAGACAGTTGTTATAGGAATTGCTTACAATGCTTTGCAGGAACCAAATGGGCAATTGCAGTGGCAGCCAACTTGCATTTATCAGAAACGTGTTGATGCTTCTACCGCCTTCCCCGATTCCACTTTCCTGGCTTGTAAGCCTGCCAACTCCCAAATACAGGAGGAAGTAAAGGGGAGGAAAAGGAGCAGAGGCGCCAGCCATCCAGCACTCGCTGACATGGTGGGCTTACAGGAACACTGGGCTCCCCCTGCTCAAGAGGACAACATGCTCAGGGACACCTCAAAGTTTCAGAAACTCATCGCTGTGTATGCTGTTTCTCAAAATTAAAACATGCTCGGAGCAGCTCACAAAAGCAGAGGCTGCGTAAGATATTTCATTAACAATTAAGAGACACAACAAAACTTGTATCGTCATATCAACTGCAGTTTAATTAAAACTTCTCATATTAATAAATGAATAATAAAATTCAAAACCCCACTGATGCTGTAATTCATAAGGTCTAACATTAAAAATATGTAATCCAGATAACAGCAAATAATGCATCTCCAAAACTGAATATTGACCCCCAGCAACAACCTCTAAACAATAACCCCACCCTGATAGGCTCTAGGCTCTTTTCGGTGGCAGAAGCAGAATAATCAGAATAATCCCAGGCCAGGTAGAAATGGACAGAGAGCAGGGGCAAGGTCTTATAGGACTCCCAGCAAGATGGTCTCTGGCACCTTCAATATTATTTTAGGGACCAGGTATATATGTATAGTGGTGGCCCCTTTTGTCTTTATTTTTTAGGGGGGTGGGTTGTGTTGGAGTTGCCTTTTTTAATATATGTTATGTTACATATGTTTTAGATATATGTTATGGGTGTGTTTGGGGGTTTTTTAATGCTAGGTTTTGATGTTTGTATAATTTGGATCATTTCTTATGAAAGAAGCGAGTAATAAATATATAAATGGAATGACTTGGAAACATGGCTCTTGGCTGTTTGGGTCTTTAAAGTTTCATAGATGCCATTTGAATTGAGCCTGGAAATAGACAGGGAGGCAGTACAGATGACAAAGGGCTGGTATTATATGATCCTTTTTGTTTGCTTCACTGTTTTGGACAAGCTGAACTTCCTGACCATTTCTAAAGCAGTGTCATCATAGTTGGTATATTGGTGGAAGCTGATAAAAGGAATTCTGAGCCATGAAATTCACCTGTTCCTCAAGGGAGTGTGATGGCAAAGACACACCAGATCTGGGGGGGGGGGGGCAGCTGCCGGTCCTCACAGAACAGTTTATACACCACTCAACTGATCAAGCAAACCACCCACTAAGAGGATACACAGTGGTATCCAGTAAAGTTTTACTGAAAGTTGATTATAAATTAATGGATCTAACTTAGTCATGTTCATTCATTTCAATGGCTCTACTCTGAGTAAAGCGTAGTTGAAGACCACTGAAAATACTATTGCTATTTGTCATTGGCTGTGCCTATGCTTTTTACAGTCTCAGTTCTAAAATATTCAGGACACATCAAATAAAATTATTTGATAAGCAGAATGAGTTGAAAAGAAGTTAAGTGTGTAGCCTAGTCTTCCATGTTCCGATTTTTAAAAGAAACTCAACACATGTAAATCAGACGTTTGTTCTTTTCTAGACTAGTTATTTGGGATTTACATTTTTGCCCTGTTCCAGCAAAAGATAGCCCCGTGTTTACCTGATTCAGATTCTTTTCTGGTCACCACCAAACTTGATTGATGCATTTGCTTGTAGATCAGCTTTTGCTAACTCAATTTCCTCCAGATATTTTGGACTAGAGCTCCCATCAGATTCTGCCAGCTGCCATAGATGAACATGCACTTGCCTACCTGGGACTGCTAGTTCCAAAGCATGGTAAGATTTGGATTGAGCCATTCTGTTCTAGTCTGGGTTTGTTTGCTTTTAAGTAAAAAAACAAAAACAAAAGAATTTAAGACTAGTATGGAAGACTTATTGATCCATGACTGTATGGAAAGGTCTCTTCCATCCCTCTCAGCTTACACCTGGTCTTTAGCCCCATGCCAGTTCCCAGCAGTAGAGACAAGATGACAGAGTAGCTGGAATGATTACAGGTGAGTGAAAGGTACTTTAATTTTGCAGAATGTTAGTTAGCTACATGGTTTGTTTCCTCTAATCACACGGTTACATGACATTTCTATGGGTTTCTGTGGAAAACCCAGGTAGATGGGTGGAGTATAATTATTATTATTAGCCTACCATTTTTTTTTAAAGGCCACAATTCAGTTTCAGATTTTGTTATAAACCTAAATCTTGTACATCTTAACACACAACAAGGCTGCCCTTTTCCTTAATTTGGATCAAAGCTGGTTTGATGGGAAATGTATCGAAACAAGAGGATATGAATTGTGGCTCATGTTGTGTGTATACTGCTTCCCAAAACACTGCTGAGAGCACACTGGATGCAGAGTAGATGGGGATAACAGTACGTATATAGCCCATATGTGAATTCCGGGACTAAATTAGTCAAGCAACTCTTGAATTGCCCCTTTAGATACTTTAGATAACGTTGCACCAATATTAGCTTTCATCCATTGTGAACTCAAAGCCAAATGAATTGGCAGTGAACCCACATAAGGCTAAATCAAGAGAGATTAACACAGAATCATTCAGCTGCCCATAAAAAATAAAGCTTTACGTCACTCGAGTCTTAACAGCAGATACAAGACTGCTGAGCCATAGTTTCTCCTTACATGCATTCATTCATCCACCCACCTTCCTACCCTCCCATATACTTACTCCTGAGAATATTTTTTTTTTTAAGGATAGGAAAGCCTCTCCTTATCTCACTCAGTGCAAATAAATAATAGTCAGTTTTACATAACATTTGACAGACTATTTGGATAAAGCTGTAACAGTTAAATTAAGGCTTAAAGCTGAAGTGGGCTAAAAGTTTCACATTTGAAAAGCACGAATCTAGATTGTGGCATGAAATGATGTGCTCTCATAACAGAAACTTTAAATATATATATCTATCTAAAAATGTGCTTTGTGTTAAATTGAAAGGGTTTTTGGAAACCGTCAGTGAGAGCTTAGGGAAGTGCGAGGTATTTTGCCACAGGAAGAGTGTCCGTAATGATTGAGGAGTATTTTAGGGTGCTCTGTGGCAGTTCCTGAATCAGTGAGGTGACTCAATGGAGATTTATGAAGCTGATGACTGGGCCACCTATAGACCGGGTGCTCTAAAAATGGGCTCCATCTATTATAAGGCCGGCTACAGCCAGAAAGATAGCTGGAATCATTTGAAGACATGCAGAGATATTGAGAAGTTGAAACTGTTGCAGTGATAAGATTTGTGTGTGTAAACTGTGTGTGTGTGAAATGAGAAGTGGAGATAACTGCTGATGAAGGTAGCTAGAAGACAAGAAGAGGGTGACATCATGCAAGGTAAAGCAAGCAGAAAAAGATGCAGGGGATGGAAGAATTAAAACAACTGAAATGAAAGTGGGGTCCCCTCTATAAATATGGATGCCATATATATTGCATTCAACCAATTACTTATCCTTGAAGGATTTTTTTTGGGTTGGGAAGGGACACAGCTCAGTGGTACAGTGTACAATAATGCATGCAGAATGGGCAGCAGGTGATGTAAAAACCCCTCTGCCTATGACCCAAATAGGTGTTATCAGTCAGAAAAAGACTGTTGGATCAGATAGTATAAAGCAGCTCCACATTTTGAAGTTATGAATTAAATCAAGATCAGAAAAATAAAATCAGCAACTAAAACATGCTTGCTTGCCTTCAATCTAATCCTGATTAAGGACTGAATTACAAGGATCGGGGTAGGCAACAGATCAAAGAAATCTATTGATGTAAACTTCTCTTTTATAAAGGAAAAATACTCTAGAGGGGAGAAACCAATGCTTTTACAGAGGTGTAATACCACTGCCTTTCTTTTGCAAACACCAAACCTGCAAGTCTAAGAAAGCTCTTCAAAAATTCCTCTGCAATCAACTCACCTTCTCCAAACACTTAGGGAGGGCAAGGGGAGAGAGAATAGTTGCATGTAAAAAATGAAACCATCAACATTGTGCTGAAGCAGGCCCCTCTGCCAAATCTTTACAGTACGTCAATCTACAAAAATGCACACATAAGTCTGGAATGTCTTGTTTGTATGTTTGCACTTTGAAGAACAGACTCAGCAATCCCTTTTCCGAATTCACCAATAACCAAAAGGAAAACAAAACAATCTGTCTGTGTTGTCAGTTGTGTAAAGTGAGGGAGATGGAGAAGAGTTATTTCCTCATTTGTCAGGGATTTTCTATAGGCACCGAAACAGGAAAATTCAATAGTCCATTACATTCGGCAGATCTTGTGAGCTGAACAAGTTAAAATTCACTGTCATGCAAACATTTTAGATGCTTTCTTAAATGGACTTGTTTTAAAGCTGGGTTTGTTTGTTTGCTTGCTTAATGCAAGGCTGGCATTCATCAGGTCTGAGAGATATTAACAGCAATGCCAATTCTGCCCGATTTTCTTTTGTGGCTTTGCATGCAATGACACTGAAAACAGTAGCAGATGCTTGCCTTTCCAAGTGATGCTTTGTTGATGTGTGTGCGTGCGTGCCCTGGACCAACAGGACCACCTTTGCATTCCACAATTTTCTGCTTCCTTTGTAAAAATTACATAATGGGTTTTTTTCTGTGTTCAACTTCAATACTTGAGCAGACCAAAGCTCCTCCTTCTCTGCCAACCCCCCCAGGCTACTGATGCCCAGCAGGCAATCACACAGGTAATATATGATTTGCTGTTGAGGGGAACTCCTACAAAGCTGTCTGTGGTAAATGTATCATTTTCTGCTGGGGATGATGAGATACACTATATTTTCTTGTAATTGATGCATGGAATGTGCCATTTGTCATCGAGAAAAGGACCCTCATCTGAACTGCAGGTGGCATGGTGGTCTGGCTGAGAGGACAGGGAAGTAGATATGGTGGCAGATGAATCCCATATTTAATTTGGCCCAGCTTGAAGGGAACTGGTCTCTACTTAACATGGGGCCATCTTATTTGAGCCGGGCTCTTTTAATTTTCAAATTCTCACCCCCCCCCATTTCTAATACTTGCCTAATTCCTGAATGAAACAAGAGCAAAGTTTCATGAGTAGCAAAAATATAGTTCCCACTGTGTGTTTCTCTTTTTTTTTACAGCTAATTACAAGGTTAAGAGCAATGCAGAACTGAAATATATTAATTACAGAGATTGGTGCACTTCTAAAAGTGAAAAAATGCTGAGGCATCATTTTCATTCATTGTCTTTATTTGTGAAAATACTGCCACTATTTAAGTGGATATAAAGCCCTGCATTTATATGCATTCACATACGTTTGTGACATGCCAAGCAAAATCCACTGTACAGGGTTTTTGTTCCTTTTGCAAAGGCTTTTAGTCTCAATTTGAAATATCTAATAAGAAAACATTCAAAGAACTGTCACGGAAATGACACAGCAAGCCCTTTCTGTCCTCAGGAATTGATGCTGCAAGACTGGACTTGTGATTTATACAAACATACTAATGTTGTTTTCAGAGCTGTGCTGCCTAAAGTCTTCTAGATTAGCCAAACATTTTGACAATAATGGCAACTCTTCAGGTGAAGCCTGAACATTTGATATTTTGGATTAAAACACTTTAACCTTTAAAAAACAAACACACATTGTTGCATGGGAGGGGAAGAATCACCCTTTATCAAATTGTTACATTCTAAAGGTTACTTATTGCCCTGTCTGTGTTTCTAGTGTCTGCTTGTCAACTATCTTCAAATTTAACCCTTCACAATAATTTAACAGGCTTAAAACTAACCATTTCATCACAACATTCTCTGCACATATAAACCTGTTTTGGATTCCAAACGATTTGCACTGTGGCAACTTCAGGTATGGCAGAACAGTTGGGCAGCAGAAAATTATACCCTGGAACTGGGCACTTTCAAGACTGGGTCTTTAATTAGCTTAACAATAAAAACCATAATTCATTTGTTTTAATTCAGTATTTACTAACCAGTGATGACAGAAGAGTAAGGCGCAATACTACACATGCCTATTCAGAAGGAAGTCCCACTGTGTTCAATGGAAGTTACTTCTAAGTAAGTGTGTATAAGGATACCTGTCTAAGATAACTTTGTTATTAGGTCAGTTTACAGGGGCACATTTCTCCAGCTGAAAATAAATCCAGATACATGACAGGACAGAGAAAGATTAGTTTAAACACATGGCTGTGCTTATGCTGAACTAGCAAGCATTTCTGTGGGTCTGGAAAACTGTAGCGAAGAGTTCACACTAGACTTTCTCAATATGATCTATACACGTGATTGAGCAGAAGAAGGAAACATTATAAATCCACTAAGCTGTATATCTGCAAAGGCATAGATCAAAGAACCATGCACAATGTTTTAAACACGGATTGGGGGCTCTCATACTCCTTTCCACTGCAGCTTCCATCCACCCTGAAAAAACACGAATTGATATATGATGTAGCATACAGCCTAGGGAAATGGATTAGAGAGAAACCGCCTGCCATAAAGGAGCAAAAATGCCTTCCACTTGTGCATGGGTCACTTGGGACAAGCCCCAATATGTAACCTGGCAAGTCTGAATGTAACAGGAAACTCTGAATTTTTACTCGAGCCATTTTAGGTTCTGGGTTCATGTGTTTCCCCCTAGCATCTGCTTTTAAACAAACCACAGTTCTTCACTACATCCAAACATGGGGAACGGTGGCTTCTTTTAAACTACAGTGAGTGAGCATGTCAGCATCAGGAACCACTTCTGGATCATCTGAACTAACTGTAGTTTTTAACTAACCAGTGTTCTCTGAGTTCAGGTGCAATGGGGAGCTATGGTTTGTCTAAAAGTGGAACCAGATACATCCAACTGCCTTTGGCATGCCCCAGGAGAGATGAAGAGATATTGTACAGACCAAGGCTCACCACAGTTCTTTCACAGAGTGGGGAAAACTATGAATTTTTACCTCTGAATTGGTCGTTTATCTTTATGTTTTTCAGATTTGCTTAGAGAACATTGTTAAAAATGAAAACATTGTGGGAAATTGGAAGGTGCAAGCATGGAGAAACCAAATGAAGGGCACATTCAGCCGGGAACAACTGCTACAGAAGCCTGTCTCAAAATAACATGCATTCACAAGATACTGAAAACTAGATGCAGGGCAAAAACATCACTTTGGCAGCACCAACAGAAACCAGCAGGATGATCTGCTTAAATATCCATTCCACATGAGTCCAGCATTTATTAAAGAGTCCATCCAAAATAAAGATTTGTCATCAAAATGTTATATTCTTGCATCACAGTTATCTGTGAAATTTCACAACTGTGCAGCTCAAACACACAAATGTGGGTAGCATCCATTTAAGATCAGTCTCTAATTTAAGTGAGTCCAGGAAAGGAATCAACACTTCCTATCTGAAAGGAAATATGAGCAGCAAAAATAAGGAAAAAACATGAAAGAAAAAAGTGTAATGTATTATTACATTGCTGAAACTACCCACAGAACTAGCAGAAACCCACTTCAATAAATTTGCCAAAAGGCTTTTAAACATCAGATTTATGTATACAAAAATCTTACAATGCATCTTTAACAAGTTGTTTCTATCCTGAACTTGTAGTAGGAAAAACACACACACATCCAAATAGTGTTTCTGTTTTATGTAAACTTACAGTTATGTTGCATCAAAAAAAGTTGCAAACCCTCTGCAACATTTTACTCAACTTGCAGATGTTTAGGTTGACAAATAAACTTTCCCAAAAAATTAAATATATCTGACCAGGTTTCTCTTTCAATATTTCCACGAAAAGACAGAATAGACATTTCCCACTACATTGAACGATACATACATATATGTATGTATATGTATATTCCATATTAAAAGCTTAACATATATTTAATATAAAGCAAAAATATTCATAAAAAACTTAACAGTGTTCAAATGTTCAGCCTAAATCTGCCAAGTATTCGACTATCACATCATGAATTAAGAGGCAGTTGACATATTGGGTGTCCAGCCCATCTGGTAAGCCCGTTCCAAAGTTCTCTTGCAGTCTTGTAGTACAGTACTGAAAGTGATGTGCGGATGCTGCTGCACTAGTTGTTCCACAGTCACTTCATTCACCTGCAAACAAAAGAGAGAATCTGTCACTTATGTTAAAAAAGGGAGCGGGGAGTCAACAATGGATTCGTCATGTGGCTGGCTAATTTGGATCTGAGTAAAAGAGCAGTGATTTGTTAAGAGGATCTTCACAAATATCTTCTCGAGATGGTTTTCGTTTTATACTACTTGGTGAGAATGAACTTAGAATTAAGGTCCCTTTTTTGGGTAACAGATGTAATGTCGGCCATCAATAATTAAAATATACAAGCCACGCAGGTCAGGAGCATCCTTGCTAGACCTTATCCAGAGATACCACCTTTGTTCCTTGATCATACAAAGCAATCAGAAAGACCTAATTAAACTTAACACCTTTACAACCGCTGTGCTGCGAGGGGATTAATTTGTCAATTATTTTAAAGCTGATTGTAGTTCATATCACAGAAACAGACAGCTTCCATGGTCCTTTTAGATAAATAATAGATTAACCTAAGAACCACAACTTTTAGGTAGCTTTCTTTGGAACCTTTATTGAACATATAAAGATACATCAATATTTAATTTAAATACTCAGCTGCCTAAATCTGACGGAGTGTCTCAGCAGAACAACTGCTCACTTTGCACTTCCTATTTTCGTGCCCTACGTCCAACTAATATGAGATAACAAGCCCAGTAATACCCACGACAACCACTTTCCATTCTTGCCACAAATAAGTATTCACTTTCCTTGAATTCCTCCTTGGCAGAAATCTTTTAAGCACAACCAAAACACCTTAAATATCAACCTACTTTCAACCTCCCCCCCCCCCCTCAAAAAAAGAATCCCCAACTGAAGCAATTGTGCTAGGCAGTGCAGAGAATGAACAGTGATTGCATTTTATGACAGGGATAAATGACGGGTTTAATCTACAGTTCTTCTGCTTTGATAATAGAAACACTCAATCTTCATTGGGAGATTTGTCAACTGAAGAGCAACTTGGATAGAAAATAGGTTTAACTTCTTTTCCAAGAACACAGAGACCCTGCAAGCTCTAAACACTTTTGTAAACAACTACATTACAGCAACACCAAAGATGTCTAAAAGCAGCAACTGCCTTTTAATAAATCAGAATGAGATCTGTGATGCTACAAGCCCCTTAGTAGCTTGCACACACCAGTAAATCACATTTTAAAAGCTGAGAAGAAAGTAGTCCCAAAAATGGATTCTGCTCTGCTTCTGCTTCTGTTATGTGTGGACGATAATTTAGGCCCAACAAAGTTGTTGCAAAGATTACTGAAATAAGGTTGGGAAAGTGTTGTGTGAAAACAAAGTATTAATTAGCATTATTAAGGGTAATTATAAAGCCCATAACTCAAGAATATACCCCAACCCATAAATACTATTTCTAAAAAATGCACACATCTAAATTGCTAGTAAAGAAAAAGAGAAATGATTTTCTTTGGTAGTATATGAAATATATATGATGTCATAAGCCTCCATGTATTGCTTCTGATGAAAACACTGTCTTATCTCAAACAATGATGGAGAAAACATCTCCAAGGAGCGAGGGGCAATATACAGTTTTCTTGGACAACAGCTCTTGGATATGGGAAGGCCATTAAAAGAACTAAAAAAGAACACAAGTTTAACATTAAGCAGCTTTTACTTTCTGCTGAATTTCCCAACGGTATTTAATTGTGAAAATAAGAAATACAAAGCAGTTTTAATTTGATTTATCAGGTCAAACTACATATATTAGCATTGTTCTGTAGCTTAAACCTGTACAATGGGACCATCCTTTTAAAAAAACAACCCATATTTAAACATGCACATATCCTTTATAAAGCCTAGCTGCTTATTTTTATATATATATTAAAAAATTATATATGGATGTTTTATGATGACCTATATTTGTAATGCCTAATAAAGGTTTGGCAAAGTAGAAGCATAAAGCCTAAAAGGATCCACTCAAATCCTGAAGCAGAGGTTGATTAAAAATAACATTTATTTATTTATTCAGTTATTTGTTTTTCATAGTGAATATATATTCTGGAAATTCTTATGTAAAAACTCTGTAGTTTGTTCACAGTGGCAAATAAAAGATCTATAAAAGTCATACAACCAGGTTAGTAAACAAATTACAATTCACATACTCATCAAACTGGGAAGAGTACCTGCAAATGCATATTGAAATGTGAGATTCTTCACCCTCAAAAAAGGGCGAGATAAAAGTGGGCGTGCATATACATGAATAACTATGTCACATATCTCCTCATAAGCACAGAGAAAGCGGTTTGTGCCCACTGCACATACAGGAGTCCTTTATCATTGGGTATGTGATCTACACCTGTAAAGGAATCTGTTTTTTCCTACACAAAACACCTTTCTGACATAAAACAGCATGAAATCTGTAGATAATCATGCATGATGATAGTATTTACATAGATTTCACTTCCGTGCCTTCTGTGTAGCAGCAACTGAAATGTGTGAGGCTTCCCAAAATAAGGAACTCCATTTGGAAGCCTGAGAAGTACAGTGGTATCTCGGTTTTTGAACGTCTCGGAAGTCGAACTTTTCAGTTTTCGAATGCCAAAAACCCGGAAGTAACTGCTTCGGTTTTTGAACGCTTTTCAGAAGTTGAACGTGCCATGCAGCTTCCATATTGAGTTTTCCGTAAGTAAATGCTTCCGGAATGTTTCGGAAGTCGAACCATCTTCTGGAATGGATTACGTTTGAAAACTGAGGTACCACTGTACTAAAATAAATAATGGCTAACTACTAGTCCCAATTAAAGCCCCATGGATCAACTTTCTGTTGGCAAAAAATATTTTTGACAAGCTACAATTTATTCATTAAATTCCAATAAAAACTAGGAGATGGTACATATATATGGTACTAGCATTAATGATAGAAGGTCTTCAGTCTATAGGCAGAAGCGAACAGTGTTCCTCTTGCAGGTGTTTTCTCTGTGATATTTTATTCCAATACTCATGGTGAACTCTGTGGACAGAGAAAGGTATCCAGTGTCCAACCCTCACATTTGTTCTGGGCTGAAAAACTTTTATGCAACCACCACCTTTGCCTTGCTTACAATTAATGGACTAGGCAGGTTTATGTGCTATCCTGCTGCTCTACAGGTATTATTTCCTCAAGTCATTTTTTTTTAAAAAAATAACAACAAATGTTTGACTTTTTAAAAACCTAATAGTTGAATGAATAACATTCTCAGGTGGCCCAATTATAATTCCTGCCTGTAGCTGCAACACAATGAAAGGTTTGTGGAGTCATTTTGTGTGATGTGCTATGCACTTGATCTGTTAAGGCCGATATGTTCCAGAGAGTTTCAATGATTACCTCAGTGCTTAGGGGCTTAGGACTAGTTGAATAACACACACACACACACACACACACACACACACAGCACAACATCTGCATTCTGGATTTCCTGAATGTTAAGGCAAACAATGTGCTTCGATTTAAATTATGGATCGAAAGCAACAGCAGTGGCCTGGTAATGAATGCACCTGGTGAAAGCCAGTGTTCACCAGAATACTGATGCAACACTTTGTCAAAATGAATTACAGAAAGGGCAGGATTAAGACCTTTAGAGGCCCTAAGCACTGAAAGGATTATGGTGTCCTCCATATGTAACACAAAATAAAAGCAACACTAAACCATCAAATAAAGTATTACTATTTTTAAATGACACAAATATTATGCAAATCTTGTCTGTCCTGAAACACTGTTGTTCACGAGAGTTTTTTATTCTTCTCAGCTGAGAAAGAGAGTTTTCTGTGGAGCAGTTAGTAATTATCAATGCTAGAAAAATATGCAGTGCAATCTCTACATTTGGAAATACTCTTTGTATTCCCTCTTTCACTTTTGTGTCATGAAGTGACTGAATTTCACTTCTCCTGTTTCATTAAACTTTGTGCACATATAACAGTGGAACTGCTGCAGTTCTCCATATGTTCAAGTCAACAGGGGCTTTGTCATTAGTGGTTATTAATGGTCTGCTAATGATTGTCAGAGGTTTGGACTATTAAGGAATGCAGTTAATGAGTTAATTTTCCATGAGTCAGCAGAGATGACT
Organism: Podarcis pityusensis; assembly: GCF_964106645.2. Lineage (NCBI taxonomy): Eukaryota > Metazoa > Chordata > Lepidosauria > Squamata > Lacertidae > Podarcis > Podarcis pityusensis. The sequence continues at coordinate 41,358,924 of NC_138036.1, forward strand.
CATTCCCCACAATGCACCTGCAGACATCTTGTGACTCTCTTATCTGTGTTACTGGGCAGAGTTGGTAAGTAACTTTGCATATAAAAGGGATTAGGTTACAGCATACTGTTCGGCCCATGGTAGGAGATTGCAAGAAGTGCTGAAGGCATTGTTGAAGGTTATCTGTTAGGACTGTGGATTCGAGTGAAGACTACCGTATTTTTTGCTCTATAACACGCACTCGACCATAACACGCACGTAGTTTTTAGAGAAGGAAAATCCGTAGGCATGCCACCCGTAGGCATTCCCTCCATAACACACACAGACATTTCCCCTTACTTTTTAGGAGGAAAAAAGTGAGTGTTATGGTGCAAAAAATACGGTAATTGAAGTGATCTTCAGAGGAAGAAGTTCAGTACTCAGTACTTTGCAAGGACTTGGTTCTCTCTCTCTCTCTCTCTCTCTCTCTCTCTCTCTCTCTCTCATTTTTATACATTTCAAATTAAACATTTTACAAACTTTAAAATATCCAATGACTTCCCTTCTTCTCCTTCCATGGTTCATATTAGATACCATACTTTCCTGCATATTTTACTATAACCATTCAAATCAGTTTTACACTTTTACATCAATCAAATATTGTTAACTCTGTTGAATTTATCTTAATTCTGCCAGTGCTTTCAGCTGTGTACAATTATTTTCCATATATTCAATAAATATTTTCCACTCTTCTTTTCTGGCACCTAGGAATTTCTGTCTGGGCTCTGGTTTTGGGGGGGAAGGTAAATTTAAACATTTTTTTCAACTCATTATAAATTATTTCCCAATATTCTTTCACCTTTCTACATGTCCACCACATATGAAAAAAGGTTCCTCCCATTTCTTTACATTTCCAACACGTATCTGAGTCTGCTTTCTGTATCTTAGCCAGTCTATTTGGAATTAAATACCATCTATGAATCATTTTCAAGCAGTTGTCTTTCAGAAAATAACACACAGTAAATTTCAAATCACTTTTCCAAAGTTTCTTCCAAAGGTTTAGGTCTATATTGTGTCCTATATCTATTGCCCAGTATCTATTGCCCAGTGTGTCATAGATGCTTTAACTAGCTCATCCTTTGTTTCCCATTCTAATAAGAAATTATACATTTTATACAGAAGTTTATCCTTATTTTGTAACAGTTCTATTTCAAATTGTGAGTTTTGATCCACCCCCCCCTTTTTTTGTCTACCTTAAACCTATCATTTATCAGGTGGTATTGTAACCAATCCGTAACTTGACTTCTTAAATTCTCCTTAGGTTTCAGTCTGGGGTCGCCCCTTGCATAGTCCAGCAATTCCCTGTAAGTCACCCATTGTCTGTCCATATTAACTCTCTTAATAGTAAGTGCTTCGATGGTGTCAGGCGGCTGAGGATCCAACCCCCACGGCAGGATAATACAAGGAAAAGTTCTTACCAACTGCTTTTTATTCAATATACGGGTGCTGAAAAGTGCCCTCTGCCTTTGAGTTCTTTGCTCTCCTACTTCTAATGCTCACCGGGTTCTGGGAGAGGGGGATCTGGAATGCTTTCTAAAGACACTGTGTTCGTCAGCTTTCACCCTTCTGGTGCTTCTTCTTCTTCCTCCTCCTCCTCTCCCATTATTTCCCAGCTTTTCCACTCATCTGCCTCTGAGCGGTGATCTCTCTCAAACCCCTGAACCATCTTCTTCTCTGGAAGGGTCAGGGTGGGGAGGTGGTATCCACCACTCCTCCTATGCCCAGACTCTGACAGTAACCTAGACTGGCACTTATATTTCTTTTTAAGAGTAAAGAAAGATATGGGCTTAAACTGACCTTAATAGAGGTTAGCCAAAGCACTGGTAATTTTGGATTAGTAAACCAGACTTCCTGTCTTGCTGCAAATAATTTAAATATGTAAATGTCACTATCATTATTTGTACCCCTGCAATATGACATTGTAAACCACCCACGGATGTTTGAAACCCAATTTTGTAACTTATTAGCCTCTTTATGCTTTGTTAAGTTCAGCTAGATAGGCCCTGAAAAAATGGAGGCCATCTTATGAAGTTTCCTGTTCGTATACAATATTGTTAAAAGCTCCAAATAATTATGCTACTAAGTAAAAGGGAAATGCTGGTGTCAGCCACAGCAATTGCAATGTTTGTAGCTGTCATAAGAAAACCAAACGGATGTCTATAGACCAGCTTTCCCTGTATAATTTCTCTCTCTGAAGCGCTGTGTATTTATGTAGGTCTATAGCTGTACTTTGAGGGTTTGTAGTTATTAAAGGTTTGTGGTTCTTTTACCACTTCACTTCTAATTTACAGTAGAAGCAAGACAAAAAGAAATGTAAGTCATCTATACTCACTTGTTTCCTGTTTATAGATAATTTATGAAAAGGGATTTATTAGAAATTATAAACAATGTGGGGATGAATTGGTTAAACTGGAGATGTGAAATAATCTGTCTAAAACTTTTCTTCCTGAGCAAGTCAGTAAGCACTTTTCAGTCATAGACTTAATAGAAAGCTTCTCCATTTCCCTTCAAAAGCATATTTTGTTCTATCTTTTAAAAAGCTAATGTTGCAAATCTAAATTTAAAATAAGAACACGTTGGATAGGGTTGGAGTGGATGAAAGCATTGAAGTAAATTGTTTTCTAATAGGATTCTCTGAGTGAGAGGATCTGGTATACCCAATATTACACACAGTACTCCATATTACACAATATTGCACACAATTGCTTCATATTTGATTAGAACAAATTACAGCCATTTGTGGCTGGAAATAAACGCTGCATACTTAGAAAAGATTAGGTTTTGTAATTCTCTACAAGAACCACAAGTTATTTCAAGTCTTTCTTTTTTGTTTAAACCCATTTTTTAAATACTGTTTTATTTTAATATTTACCAGCTTACTGAGATAATGTGAAGGAAACTTTTGTACTATCTACCAGAAATAGCCACACGACTTGATATTGACATCACCTATCTTTTTAACAGCTCTTTGTCCTTTGATATTAATATGGCCAAGTTATACAGTGGTACCTTGGGTTAAGTACTTAATTCGTTCCGGAGGTCTGTTCTTAACCTGAAACTTTTCTTAACCTGAAGCACCACTTTAGCTAATGGGGCCTCCTGCTGCTGCTGCGCCGCCGGAGCACGATTTCTGATCTCATCCTGAAGCAAAGTTCTTAACCTGAAGCACTATTTCTGGGTTAGCGGAGTGTGTTCCCTGAAGCGTATGTAACCCGAGGTACCACTGCATTAATGATCAGATAAATATGATTCTCAGTCTTACAGTTAAAAGCACAGGGAAGCATTTCCCACTTGCAATGCATCATAAGATTTACTTCAGATCCTAATTTGGCACTTGATTTGGGAATCCAATTTGATTTGGACCAATTCAGAAGCTGCCTAATTTGACTTGGGTCCAAACCAAAACCCCAATATGGAAATCATATCCATTAACTATTATGAAGAACATTTTGTAATGGCTGTAACAATTTTACTTTTGGAAATAACTGGATGAAATTTTTGTGGTTATGTTTGATTATTATTTATTTTGTCTCGCAAAATCCATTATAAAAAGTAACATATATAAAGCATAATAAAAACAGAATAAAATACATTACAAAGATAAAATAATTACTTTTATAAAAGAAGAAAGAAAGTGTGGTGAATACTGCAAATTTTCAGAAAGGTACCTGCTGTGCTTTCCTGTAAGGACAGTAGTTAAAAAGGTAACCACTTAACACCCCCTACTGTTCCATATACTGTAAACATTTGTATGAAAATAGCATACAGTACAGAGGTACCTTTAGGTAAGAAACTTGCTGAAATTCAGAAGAATGGATAAGGCATTTTGTACTAGGTGCCTTGAAAATTGATTTGGAGGGGGGTAATAAAAGGGATTCACTTCCCTCCCTGTGGTTTTGTGGAGAAGAATGTTAATATGAAAACAGTATGCATCATATAGGAGATCCTAAGAAAGTAACCTGCAAAATTTCAGAATCCTGAATGGAAGGCATAAAGAGCTATGATGAATTGCAGGCAGGGGAGAAACAGCTCATCAGTTCTGATGTCTGGCTTAAACTGAACAACAACGCAAAAGACAAAGTTGCTTCTTTGAACAACCTGAGGGGATATAATTACCAAAACATTGTGCCATCATACTACAATGTTACAACTAATGAACAATTAGTGTCATTCAAAGAAAGATGTACAATGGTCATGTTACAGTGCCAAAACATTATGGATTGTATTGAACTATTGAAATTAATGGACCTATGTTAGTCATGACAATTAATTTCAATGGGTCTACTGTGAGTAGGTATAATACTGGATACAACTAAATACTTATGTGGCTAGAATAAGGACTTCATACCCTCTGCTCCAACATGTCTACCCAGAACAGCTCTGGAGAGTTGAAGGGACCCCCATAACAGGTTTAGGAGTGTGTGGAGGGCGGGGAAGGGAGCCTCATTGCATAAGGGGACCATGCTCCATGCATAAATATTCCACTTGCTGCCACACTGAATTCTTTCCCATAAGTTTATGATGCAGACATGTGTGTGGGAAAGGAAGAAGATGGCCCAAGCAGCTTGAAACTGAGGCCAGACTGTGACTGAAAATGCCGCATTTACAGGGTTCGAGAAGGAATATAACAACGGATTACTTCTTCACCAGTGTGGCACTATCCAGCAAATTTGCGATGAAAACTTGACTCCACTTGGAGCATTGGAAAATGTACAGTGTTTCTCTCCAAATGTCTTTGGTCTGTGCGTTTTAACCCACAGTGCTTTGGAAACTGAATGGCTATCATGTGCCAGAAGATACAGGATGGCCCTAACTTGGACGGCTTTAAGATTAATGAAAGATAAACTAAACAACAGAACCATGTTTTACTTCCACTGTTGGAGGCGGTACACCTCTGGATTCGGAATTGCAAGTGAGGAGACTGCTATGGCGCTCAGTCCTGCTTGTGGACTTCCCACAGCCATCCGGCTGATCCCCATGCCTGACTAGGTGGGTTTTGGTTGGATCCAGCAGGGTTTTTCTTGTGTTCTTAATAGCTTTGGTTGAATATGGATTGTAATGCATACTTAACCATTAGAGCAGCTTAAAAACAAGAACAATTTATTGCTTATACCCCAGCCACTCTGGGTGGCTACCAACAGATAGTTGTTTATTTCCTTTACATCTGATGTGAGGGCATTCCACAGGGTGGGCACCGCTACCGAGAAGGCTCTCTGCCTGGTTAGTCTACTTTTACTTTGGTTAAATTATTGCTTATTTAAAATATGTATATCTCACTTTTCTGCCTGACAACAATCCTCTAAGCAAGCTGACAATAAAAGAAAACCAATATGCAATCAACATAATAAATGTTTAAAAAGGAAGGAAGGCAGTGATGACTGATGAAGGCTCTAGGGCAGGCATGGCCAAACTTGGCCCTCCAGATGTTTTGGGGCTACAATTCCCATCATCCCTGACCACTGGTCCTGTTAGCTAGGGATGATGGGAGTTGTAGTCCCAAAACATCTGGAGGGCCAAGTTTGGCCATGCCTGCTCTAGGGGTTCAAAATGTCCTTAGCTGCTTACTTAGCAACTATGCAGCAGCAGGTGACATGGTGGGGGATACCAGTGTTGTTGCCTCTTACTGGGACAGTGTGGGGATGGGGCAGGGGCAAGGTTGGGGCTGTATAGGTGCACAGACAGAGCTAATTCCTGCACTGTCCCAGTTGTGGGGCACCTCATCTGGGCAGCTGCACAGTGTGGCTTCTGGCTCTTTCAAGAAGGAGTAGTGATTGATGTTCCTGTCTCACCCTTGGGGAACAATGACACAAGATGTCATGTCCTTAGTCATTAGGTGCTACTGCTCTTAAGAAAAGATCTTCAACTAGGTCTTATATCATGTTCCTTGAAACTGAGCCTCCATTAACTGGGCAAAACAATGAAAGTCATTTTAAGAATACTTGGTTTAAACTGATAAAACAACACTTAAGACTGCATGGAGACATAAAATTGCTATTTCTCATGGCCTAAGATTATGAAGCCAGTTCCTAACCCCTTATAGCAGTGAATGTGTTGCTTCCAACACTGTACTTGGAAATCAAAAAGACCACAGTAAATGGCAACTTAATGAGAAATGAATTAATCTGATTATTTTCATGGTGTGGATCAATAGAATAGCCACTAGTGACATCTATAGCCTAGAGGCAGTTATATAATCGATGGAATCAAACAGAGCCTGCCTTTACTCAGCCCTGCAGTTTCTCTGATCTTTTTTGGCAAGGCCCTTGACGCCTTTGTAATTCTAAATTTATTTCAAGTGCGTTTCAAAGAAATTCTGAAGAGATGATGTCATGAAGAGTATTTTGGTATTGATTGCTGAAATCTATTGCTGTATGCCCCATCTATTTCTCTTTGTTTCTGAGCTCCTTACTTGCATGTCAGGCAATGCCACATAAGAAGGGAATGGCTATCAGGTATAGCAATATTAAATAACATTTGGGAAAAGGCTAAAAAGCACCCGGGGGAGGGGCAGACTGGACCAATGTGTGGCCCCCACCCAACTTTATGAAAGAACATTTTTCTGCCACAGTGGCATTTGAAAACCCTTCTCATTAATGTTCTGGGCGCTGGCATTTGGAAGAAGAAATTAGTTCTGCATGAAGTTAGAAAAGCGAAGGAAGTGGTTCTGTATGATAACTTCTCTATTCTCTGGATGTGGAAGAGGCATGTAGCTCTTAGAGCTGCCAACACGGCATTTTAAACATTTTAAATTCAGGATAGAGCTTCCGAAAATTTGTTCTTTTTATGGCTACTTTCCTCATTCTCCTGCACATAAGAGGTTTAACAAGCAAGTTAAATGACCCCCCATGGTCCCCCTAATGCCACACTTTACAGCATTCTCATCAAGATACCCAATATACGTTTCCCATTAATCAGAAACAGTTTTCCCCATTTGTGCTGCAGCCGTCTCGCAGATTTTTATTCCTGCTAGCTCAGTTGTCTCCCTACACAGCATGCAGTCCCTTTGTAGGAAGCCAGGAAAGCATAAGCCAGCAATTAAAGGAATAAAGAATATACAGTACGCGTAGTTTAACTGATGTTGTACTAAAAACTGTTTGCAACATCAAGGTCATTGATTGTCTTTAGCAGCTCAAGACAGGATAAATATATTGCTTTTATTAAGTCTTTCCTGATTGTACAAGCTGTTTTAACTAAACCCACAAAAGATATGTATGTAAAATTGATCAGGTGATTCGGGGTCAAATCTAAATCCCAGGGTCAAGTAACCCTTTGAACAGTCTAAGTAGATAATCTTAGCCCAATTCATCAAAGGAGACTCTCACACACTTTTCTTCTCTTGGCTTTTACAAAACATTCAAGTTTAAGGTATTATGTTCCATCAATTCACAAAATAGTGGTTCTTCGGCTCAGAAGCTAGACTTTTTATAGCTTCATATTCACAATTTGCTTTTGTAAACAGAGAATGCAGGAAGCAGGAGCTTCTTAACGTGTTTCTAAATGGGAAAGGAAAAAAAATATATGGGAAATTTAAGAATCAAGGCCATTGAGTTGAAACATTTCTCCTCTGAGTGAGCTACACAAAGCTCTTTGGTTCATCTGTTTTTACAATGAGGATTTGTGATCAAGGTTACTGAGCTGAAAATTATTTCTTTTGAAAGTCAGACGGCAGTATTTTTTTGCTATTACTGCATTCTGTGTTTTAAGACAAGACAGACTGCTATATTAATGTCATGACCCACTAAAGACAGAAATTATAAAATTCAGAAAGCAGCAAAAAAAATGTACTAACATCACTGACTCAGTATCATATGTCCAATATGCAATTGCTGCTTTTTTTGTTCTTAATAACTGCTAATGTGAATGCAATTGTGTGGAGTAAATGGACATGCCACTCTTGCCTATGTAACATAGCTTTTTATGCAACCCCCCCCCCCCCAAATTCTTACCTTATCACATCGCATTAGTCCCAAGTATCTGAGCGACTTACTACTTTGAGCAATTTGGGTGGCTCCCTGATCTGTGATTTCTTTGCACCATCCCACATCCACAGTCTCTATTGTCATACTGTATCGGCCAATGGCTATCAGTGCTACAAAACATAAAAAACACAAGAGAAACAAAACACAGGGGTGAAATGATAAGCAGCGAAATATTTTAAATATTATATATTTCAAAAAAACAAGTTTATATCATCAAACCATATATACATGCATGTATATAAAGAACAGTCTATACCAAGTTGCATTTTCCCCCTAACACACTTTTTTTATTGCTATAAAAATGATCAAGCTGCCTTTTAAAATCACACAAGAATCCTTTTCATAGGTAAGCTGCATTGCCCAAAACAACACAGAGTCTAAATTTCAAGGATTGGAAAACGGCATATGATTTATTTTTATAAAATGAATTAATATTTGGGTTTGGATGAAATATTAACACAATATTAATAATCATTTGTTCCAAAATGTCTTAGGAATTCTTTGTGAAGAAAACCATAGGAGCCATGTGTGCATTCCCGAAGAGGTTTCCTGAATCCCTACTGGCTAAAACTTGCCAGGTGATTTTTAAAAGGAGAGCATCAAGATAATTTTAACATATAATGAAGAAGGTACACAAAATATTAGCCCAGTTAGTGCTTTTGCACTCTGTAGTAGCAACTTTGCCTTTATTAGCAAGGCAGGATTTGTGCTTCTGACTATCAGCTGGTCTCAAACGATCTCCTCTGCCTTTTACTTTACTTTGGCCAACCCAACTTGGATGTTCTTATTTGTGATGGAATGAAAACTGCTCTATTAACTACCAACTCCCTTCAACTAGGTACTTGGTTTTATTTAAATATTATCAATGGCAGTTCAAAGGTTATGTACATTACAGTGTCTACAGACATGGTTCAATGAATTACATTGTATATTAAATCTCTTGTCGTTTTCCGATGAGTAAGAAAAATTACCAAAGACTGCCTAAAAGCCAATTTAACAATTAGCTAGGATAAAATTCAGTTATTCTCTCAGGGCAAGAAAAAAAAAATTTTGCAGCACACACATGGAAAATATATATATTTATATTTGGTTTTGGACATACTGTCTCCAGGCTAACAGTTAATCTTGCAAAGCCAATTCTAAGCATCATGTTTTGCAATGTGATGTCATGAATTGTAGCACTCTTAATATTATTTGACAATTATATATTTCTAGCACATTCTTGACAAATATGCTACTTAAAACCACCTACACTTTTAAAGGATTTTTTTTAATGACTGTGATTCTGACTGTGTGTTTGCATTGGTGAGCAAAACCGACAAAATTTCCTAGGTAGAACAAAATGATATATTGGCGTAAATAGCCAAACTAGCAACATCTGTAAGATGGATGTCGTTATGAAATGTTTTGAGAGATTGGTGCTAGATCATATTAAGGCTGGTCTTCCATCCACTCTAGACCCGTTCCAGTTTGCATACAGAAGAAACAGATCTACTGATGATGCTATTTCCATCGCTGTCCATACTGTACTGAGTCATCTAGAACGACAGGGAACCTACGCAAGGCTGTTGTTTGTGGACTACAGTTCTGCCTTCAATACAATTCTGCCAGACAGGTTATTTCTTAAAATGACCAATTTGGGTATACATCAGAAGATCTGTCTGTGGGTAAGGAATTTCCTGACTGATAGGCCGCAGACAGTGAGAATGGGCCCTTACTATTCTTCTACTCTAGTATTAAGCACAGGAGCCCCTCAGGGATGTGTGCTAAGTCCCTTTCTCTATTCCCTGTACACATTTGATTGCACCCCACTGTATAAGTCCAACACAATCATCAAATTTGCGGATGATACAACAGTGGTGGGGCTCATTAGTGAGAACGATGAGACTGCTTATAGGAAAGAAGTACAGGGGTTAATTCAATGGTGTAAAGAAAACAATCTTATGCTTAACACCAAAAAAACCAAAGAACTCATAATTGACTTTAGGAGAAAGAAAAGTGTATTTTTACCATTGCACATAAATGGCGAGGAGGTGGAGAGGGTTGGTAGTTTTAAATACCTGGGCATTTACATCTCTGAGGACCTCTCATGGACTGCAAATATTAATATGGTTGTGAGGAAGGTGCAGGGGAGGTTGTATTTCCTGAGAATGCTCAGGGGACTGAATCTATCTCAGCACCTACTTCTGTCCTATTATCACAGTACCATCGAGAGTGTCTTAACCTATAGTATATTATCGTGGTATGGGAGCAGCTCTGAAACGGATAAAAAAGCTTTACAGAGAATAATTAAAATTGCCCAGAATGTTATTGGGCTCCAACTACCAACCCTGGATGAGATCTTCACGTCTCGCACTTTGAAGAAGTCACACAATATCCTGAGAGATCCCACCCATCCTGCTCACAACTTCTTTGAACTGTTGCCTTCGGGCAGAAGATATAGGACAATGAAAACACGAACCACACGCCTTCTGAATAGTTTCTATCCAAGAGCTCTGATTGCACTAAATAATGATCTCAGGGCCAGTTGCAAGAAATAGCAAGCAGGGAGTAGGAAGGAATGAGACAGGTTTTTAGGTTATGTTATGCCTTTAATAGGTTATGTTACATTCTGGAGTATGATATGTTTTTATAGATTATGTCTGAATAGGATGAGAGTGTTGGAGATACGTGCAAATGTGTATGTGAACCCGGTCTTTGGGTGGGTGTTTGATTTTCGTTGTTGTGTATACTGTGTATATACGGACAATGACAATAAATTTATCTATCTATCTATCTATCTATCTATCTATCTATCTATGGAAGTGCTTGCTAAGAAAATGTTCACATATTATGACGGGGCTGAAAGCCGGATTGAAGGCCAGATTCAGAACTGTTCCATACTCCATGGAACACTTTGACTTCGAATGCACTCCCGATTCTTCCTTTTGAACTTGGTGCCACATGTTATGATGTCACATGCTGTCATCATCATATGATGTCATAATGTGTCAGGTAATGGACAAGTGGCTGTGGTTTGGGGCTAACTGGGGCATTTTGTGGGTGTTGCTGCTGTCAGCAGTGAGTTGAATGCTCTGACACAGCCTTAGCCAGTAGGCATTGGCAGACTGTCTAGCAACTCGCTGAGCTTTTATTTTTAGTTGATCAAGAAGTGTTCAGTCAGTTAAGCTAATCCATCAATCCCCTAATTGGATCCCACTTTATTACTGTATATACACCAAATGATAGAAACCCTGTACTACAATACTAACACATTGTAAATACCAGCGGGTCTCCATGTATTTGTGTTTTTTCCTATTGAAGGACTACTATACCCATGAGCACCTCTCCAATTACCATAAAGGTAAAGCCTGGACCCTGGGGAGCTGTTCTTTCCCCCAGTTCCACTACATAAAATGGTACCAGTAGAACTTGCTTTTTTGTTATAAAAGAAATCTAATTTATATAAGTTATGTATCAACGAAAAACCAGTACTGAACAGCTACTGATAATGGTCTTCTTCTTATGGTGCTTGTCCTTAAATTATATTTACTATAGTCATCAGTTGGCCAATGAACTATCAGGTGGCCTATGATAGCCACTTACAAGAAAGTGCAGGGCTTTAGTACAAGGAAAATTGGAAAATGGTTTAGGGAAGACCAGTGGGAAATAGCTGGTGTAATAGAACGGAAATGAACAAAGAAAACTGTAGACCCATTATTAAGAACTTTTTATAATGGATCAACTGGACAGTGGAATATTCATCTCTAGGGAAGTAGCAAGTGTCTCGCTGCTCAAGTCCTTTAAAATATGCTGACAAAACTCTTCAGATATTAAACTGCAAAAGGCCATAGTAGCAGTTTTTGAATAATATAAAAAGCTTACCAACTTTATTTCTATTAAAGGAGTAAATAAAAACCCTGTGGATAGTGCAGTTTCATATAAATTTCATATAAATTGATCCTTGATGCAGTGGATAATGCCAAAAGGAAAATGGTTTTGTTTGTGGGATTCAGGAGCACGGTTCCTTGTATGACAAATTCCAAGCTGCTCTGTGATCTGCCTGATCAATATTCTGCAACAGTTGAGGCCTGGAAATTTCTCAGCTCAACCAAGATTTCAACAGCACACAAAGATTATGGAGATGGCTGTGGTGTTCAGTCCCAGTCTTACATAATAGTTATGTCTATTCGCAAAGTTATGCAACCAAAATGGCATCAGCTTTGCTTAAGAGGGAGGTAACAGCACAATTTAGTCCAACAATGGTAGAAGTACAAAATAAATAAAAAAAATCTTTTGAACTCTAAAGAAGGAAAGCTCTGTGAAGCAGGAGAGGGGTAATGGAATTGGATGGTGAAGAGAGAGTAGCTGGCTGTCGCAACCCAGGAAACTTCAAAATGTTTGTGATCAGCTGGCAGACAGGCAGGAGAGGCTCATAAGATAGGTAAGGAAGATATTAGAAAGTGGGTAGTTGTATCTCATCTCTCCTACTCAACTGTCCCTTGCAATCTCTCCCCTTTTCTTTCAACTAGCAAGAGAAATATGTGATTTTAAAAAAGAAAAAGAATATTGGTTATTGAAAATGGGAGATGGGGGTGGGTTGGATTCGGTTTACTAGAGCCCCCAACAGCTCATAGGGTTTGGGAGGAGGGCATTGGTGGTTTAGGAGGTGAGGATAAACTACATTTTGTTTTAGATCCCATTTGTAATTTGGATTGCCAATCAATACACACATGTAAATTTGAACATATTCAAAGAGAAATACAATTGGGCAATAGTTACTTTCTTCCTGTCTAGGAGAGAAAGTAACTCCAGGTGTTAGCACAACCTGTTAGTGTAAGGTTATCAGACGTCCCCGTTTCCTGGGGACAGTTTCCAGATTTACAAATCAGTCCCCTGACAAAATCCATCTATTTAGGAGGAAGTTGAAAAGTGTCCCCAGATTCATTGAAAAAAATCTGGTAACCTTATGTTAGTACATGGCTGACTGACAAGTAACAGATAATTTGTGAGGATACTGGGCAAAAGAGCTCTTGTTCAGTTTTGTGGCTTTATAAAAGGATTGTGCTGTTTAGCATCCCCATATGAACAAATCCTGGTTATTAATGTTCTAGCCTGTGTGAACATTCCAGAGAATCTAATCCAGCACAAAGCCTCTGAGCTAATGGGCCACCTAGAGCTGTCCTCTTCACAGGATACCACTGGCTTCAAATAATGGTCCTCTTCACACCTACTTGCAGCTGTGTGAGAGCTGCTTCCCCAAGGTGTTCTCTGATGCAGCTGCAGTATGAGTGAGATTGCCACAGCCGTGTGGGCGGAGCCAACTGCATGAGTCTTTTCTAACTGATGGCTCTCATGAGACAGTCCAGATATGCCATCCTTGTTTTATGTCCCACACCATCTTTTAGAGGCATCAATTCACTACGACATGAACGTGCTTAGCTACCTCAGAGCACAAGCCCTATGCAATTTACCCAGAAGCAAATCGCACTGGCAACAATGAGACTTACTCCCATGCATATGACGGGATGCTCAACTCACACAAAAGAGAGTCACCGTGGGCTTTCTGATTTGAAACGCTAAAGCAAAGCTCATATGTTATTTTGCATGGTGATATAACTCACAAGTGAATAAACTGTCTTCCTTACAAGCTAAGCCGAACAGAAGATAAATATTTAAATGTTGCGTTTGTAATACATTGTTAGGAAACATGGAAATTCTATGAGAGAAGAAAACAGATGACCGAGATATTGTCTGTACACATTTTCATAGCAGACCTACCATCATTTTTTTTTAGATAGGAAGAATGCTGTAGTAAGAAAAGCTGTATGCGCCACCTGCCTCAGGCTGCTCGAGGTCTCCTGTGGTAATTTTGTAGTTATACATTTGTGCACATGTGGACGTACCACAGTTTGTAAAAATGACGTATGGGACCACAGTGAAATACAGAGGATACAGAGGCATGACTATGCTGGGAAGCCAATCTAATGTGATGCCCTGAGGAAATGGAAGGAAGTGAGTCAGACTACATCCCTATAGCAGCCAGTCTAGTTTTTCTGAGAACTTTAGCAAGTCTAGTTAAATTCCCTCTTTCCGAATGCATATTTTGACCTTCACTGGGAAACGAGGCGACAAATTTCTCAACTAGTGGCCAAGGAGCAAGAGTGAATCAATAACTTTGCACGGACGGATAAAAAATACGTCTACATCTTTATTATTCAAAAGATAATAAAGCAGTCAGAGATCTGTTGAAACTAATAATCTAAACTGCTTTTTTTTTTTTACATGAAATTCAAAATAAATCCAAGCCACACTGCACAGCTCACTGTAATGGGCTTTTCTTCTGCCTACATCTCAGGTCACCGAATAAAATGACATAATATGGGAATTCATCGCAACATATCTGTAGATCCAAGGGAAATAGGAACAAAGCATGAGCCTTAATTTCAAATTTTCTTGCTTCTGACAGTTGGTATCACTCCAAGCCTCAACATGAATTAATCTTAACAAGGCTTTTGTATTTGTTCATAACCCAATGTTCAGTGACACACACACAGAGCTCTAAATTGAGGGGCACAGCCAGTGACCACGATATTGTATCTTGCCATTAAGTTAATTATGATTAACTAAACTTGAGTTGATCTCATTTGCTCATATAAATCAATATAAATGGATGCTTAGATTGTGTATTACTGAGACTCTGGGAAAATTGAACAAAATTAAAAAGGGCTTCACACTGTGAATCATCACAAGCAGACTTAAAAAGTAATGAAGGAACTGTTTCCAGACACCCCCTTCAGAGGTTCTCATTATTAAACCTTTCAATTTGTGTCTTACTGAACCCAGAAGAACTACTGAGGCTGTGTTGTCAATGACATGCATGAGAGAATTTACAGCAATGTATTTTCAGTGGACTCATCAAATTACTTCCAAATAATGACAGTTACAATACATATCCCAGGATAAGGTGTAACTGGATAGACCTTAATTGCATCTTCTGCAGATTAATAAAGCTTCTAACATTAATTAGCTGTCCTGTATAAAGAATGGGATAAAACTTCTTGAAAATAGTTGCGTGTAATCACCCCGGGAACTCTTTAAACAGTAATTAACATGATGGAAATGCAAATAAAAATGTTGAGTCCTAAGGGCTTGAAAAAGGCTACTTTCTCCTAAAGTATTTTTCAGCATACTTCAGATTTAGCAGCATAATTTCAGTCTTCAAAATATTCACTAATAAGAATCATATCCTGAGGGAACATGCAAAAAAAAAAAAAAAAAAAAAAAAAAGCAGCACTTTAACATGGAAAAATTCCTCTTCAAGAGGAGAGAGAATAATACCATAGGTAGTGATAGTGATTTTATAATGCTTTTTGAGCAGTTATTTGGTCAGATAATGGTGGAAAGATGCATACTGGCTATATGTGCCAATTTATCCAAGCTAATATAATGCCTCGATAGAAAAACAAGAGATAACTAGACTACAATTTCTTGTTTCAATCGTTAGTCACAATACTAAACAACTAAAGAAAGAAAGAAATGAATGGATAATTTAATAAAGGTGACAACAGCTATGGTGGTGGCAGTGATACTAAGGAATGCTACACTGTGGGGAAAAATCACTATTCTTACAATGGGTTTCTAATGAACACAATGCATAAAGATGTTTAGCTCTGTAATTTCTGAATAACTGGATAATCATGTTCACAGCTCTTTTCATGCTCATAAACTTTTATACAAATACTGTACAGTGCTTACTTTAACTATAATAACTAAAATCAGTACCAAGAAAATGTGGAAGTCTACCTTCATAAATTCTTAAGGCTACTCTTAATATGGGAGGAAAGCTGACCTGCAGTTTACCAACAGTTTCAGTCAGTTGAGTGGATTTCAATAAAGAGATTTTTGTATTACCATGAGCTGTATCCACCACTAGTCATGTTCATTAATTTCAATGTGTCTGCTCTGAGGTGGGTTATCATTGGAAACATGTAAAATTATTCATACACTTATTCATTCATGTTAGTTCTACTCAAGAGTAGTTCTACTGAAATTAATGGAGATGCCTCACTTATATCCATCATTTTCAGTGAGTATACTCTGAGTAGGACTTTGTTTGACACAACTCTGTATATTATGCTCAGCAAGTAAGATTATGCTGGCAAAATGGCAGTGAGAATATGCCAGTTGCTTCTTTACTAGTTGCTTCTTTAAAATCTTATAAGGCTTATATTGTAGCATTGTGCTTGTCCCAGTTATTTCAATGGGCCCATGTAGGAAAACTTCTTTGCGGATGCCCACAGTCATTAAATATAATTGCTCTGCATATATGACAGCCATAGAATTAATGGAGAGATGTTATTACATTTTTATGACAGCGAAATTAACTTACACTTGAAAGTTTTGTTTATCTAAAGAAAGGCAGCGGGTCAATAGTTACTGCTTGAAACTTAAAACTTCAGTACCAGTTTACTTCAGTAGATTTTTTTCTTCCAGGGAGCTATAAAAGTAATTATTTTTACTCTGTCTGCTAGTCTGGAGTTTCAGTGAACATTGCTCACCGACAGCAACTGTCCTGGTCCAGATAATTTTCAACACTGAGTGCACCTTTGTGCATGTAGTGTAAAAAATAATTTTGATCCTTGTGATGGATCAACACTTTGTTTTTCTCAGCTGTGAGCATTGCTCGTATTTTGGACATTTCTCCTATAGTACTATATTGAAGGAATTATATCCCCAAACTGAGATGAGCTTCCACGATGTTTTACTGTTATTGCAATGTGTCTTAGTTCATCTCTCCCTTACTTCTCAATCATATTGACAAAAATAGTTTCTAAAAAGTTTAAACATCTTTTAACTTTAAACAGTATTTGTGTCACATCTATCTGTACTGGTTCCATTGTGTGCTGCAATTATTTCACTGCATTCTTTGATCATTTAAAGTGCTTTGTTTTACTTTGGAAAATCCATTAACTAATCATCAGATGGAATGAATGTTCGCTAAAGGTGAACTCCAGATCTTTCTTCTTTCTTCATACAAGCAAGCAATTTCAGATAAGACCACCAGAACAATTCTAGTAGATCATACCAATCGTCCACTTAGCTCAATATCCTATCTTTCACAGAAGACAGCACTGGATGTGAAACGAGTATTCCATCTTGCATTTCCTCTTCCTACCACCTCTTTACCTGGTATCATTTGCTCGCATAACCTGCTAAAGGGATAACAGTAACACACTAGAAACACAAATTGATTAAACACTACTAAATGTGTTGATAAATAAATGTTAGGTTATCTGATTTCTAAGAGCATTGCAACAAAAATGCTCTGCATATCTTTTTTTTGGGAGGGGAACTATGAATTTACATTGATATTCTGTCATCTGGCATATATTAGGAAGGTAATAAACTAGTTTCTGTTAATCTAGTAAGGTGTCCCCTTTTGAATTTTTTTAAAAATATTGCTTTGTGGACAAAATGAATGAACATGTGCAGAGGTTCATTCTCCTCTGAAGGGAACTTTAGGTTTTAAAAACCATGCATAAACCAAGATTCCCTTTGAGAGAGAGAGAACGTCCGCATGCACACATTTTCTCTCAGGCATATGCAACTCAAACATATGTCTAAGCTAAGGACACACAAGTCCGTATAGTTAAAGCCATGGTTTTCCCAGTAGTGATGTATGGAAGTGAGAGCTGGACCATAAAGAAGGCTGATCGCCGAAGAATTAATGCTTTTTAATTATGGTGCTGGAGGAGACTCTTGATAGTCCCATGGACTGCAAGAAGATCAAACGTATCCATTCTTAAGGAAATCAGCCCTGAGTGCTCACTGGAAGGACAGATCGTGAAGCTGAGGCTCCAATACTTTGGCCACCTCATGAGAAGAGAAGACTCCCTGGAAAAGAGCCTGATGTTGGGAAAGATGGAGGGCACAAGGAGAAGGGGACGACAGAGGATGAGATGGTTGGACAGTGTTCTCGAAGCTACAAACATGAGTCTGACCAAACTGCGGGAGGCAGTGGAAGACAGAGGTGCCTGGCGTGCTCTGGTCCATGGGGTCACGAAGAGTCGGACACGACTAAATGACTAAACAACAACAAGGACACACATTTGTATATGCCACTGAATAACACACCCATTCCATGTAGGTTATATGCAGCTTTTTGGCTATTTGAAAGCATGGACAATGCTAAGTCAGATATTGGTTTTTGGCTAAGTACATGTTCAGGAGGAAAAATCACAATGGAAGAAATGGGAAGGTCTATTCAGTTCTTTGTGGGCAGTGGAAAACTATTTTTTAAAAATGGATTTGATATTGCTAATGATTACCATTAATATAAATACATATTTTCTGAGGATTATGATACAAATTAACAGGCTTTCCCCTCTCAATTTTGTTTTATGCTGGTATTACTAAGGATACATTCCCATCACATCAGGCATATTCCACAGTATGATTGTCATCAGATGCAAGACACACATTAAGTCAAGGGCTTTTTTGCTTTCGTTTTAACCAATGCCTTACACATTGAGAAAACTGTCTGAGGACAAATATTGGCTCCCTCGGCCAGTAAAGCGAGATGAGTGCTGCAACCCTGGAGTCGTTCGCAAATGGACTTAACCGTCAGGGGTCCTTTACCTTTTTAACTAGAAAAGAACCAGAGTCTCTTAAAATACGAGCATGGGACCTCAGTTCATTTTCAAAAAAATTATTCCAAGTCAGAGGTACTAGTCAATAATATCTATATAGTCAATGAAGAGCCATTGCAGACATTCTCCCTATGTGAAAGCCAGTCACAATTATTCTCTAAAGATAAATCAAGTGCAAGGAAGTGACAAGTTAAGAATCATGAAGCAAAGAGAGAGTTCTGAAGACGTATTCACCACTGCTTCTCAATTTCTATCACAAAAAAATAACTCAGGAAAATGAAACAAAATCTAAGGAATAAAATCAAAAGAACATAGTCTGCAATTCCAAACACTTATGTCCAACTAGACCAGGCATAGGCAAACTCGGTCCTCCAGATATTTTGGGACTACAACTCCCATGATCCCTAGCTAACAGGACCAGTGTTCAGGGATGATGAGAACTGTAGTTCCAAAACATCTGGAGGGCCGAGTTGGTCTATGCCTGAACTAGACAAAAAAAAAAAAAGGAACACCCCAATCAATGCCTTGTTCCAGTACAGTTGTACCTTGGAAGTCGAATGGAATCCATTCTGGAAGTCTGTTCAACTTCCAAAGCATTCGGAAACCAAAACGAGGCTTCTGATTGGCTGCAGGAAGCTCCTGCAGCTAATTGGAAGCTGAAGAAGCCCTGTTGGACGTTCAGCTTCCAAAATAATGTTCAAAAACCAGAACATTCACTTCCGGATTTTGATCGTTCAGGAGCCAAAACGTTCAAGAACTGGGCTGCTTGAAAACCAAGGTACGACTGTATTACCAGGCTACCAAGAAGATAAAGGAAAAAAGAGGTTACAAAAAGAGGTTAATCTGAGTACAGATTAAAGTAAATAAATATACCCATTTATGCATTGCTTCCTACAAAATATTTTGGAAGTGATTAACAACCGTAACAATAACAAAACAATTTTGTATATAAAACAATTATGCAGTATTGCAGAATCTAATAAGAGTGACCCTCTAAAGCCAAATAGCAGCTGGGGTGGGTGATTTTCATCTGGACCACAGTGTTGGTGGAAAGGGTTACACAACGCTCTCCAAATTATTCTGATCTCCCTTTCTGACACACACACACACACACACACACACACACAATTTCCAAGTGTCACTATTGTGATAATTTTCACCCAAATAGTTACTTGATGTAGATGTTTTTTGGGACTGTGATGTAAAACAGTTAACCCCTCTCCGATCCTTATGTTCCTGATACACTTGCACTGTGGCTGCTATTTGCATTTGTAAAAAGATTCATGTATAGCACTTGGCCCTTCTAGCAGACAACTCACCCTGGAGAAAGGAGCACAGTTGAGTGTTATGTTTAGTTTAGCCTGAGATGTAATCATATGATACGTTCTGGAAAATAGGCAGAGGCAGCAGCAGCAGCAGCAGTCAGTGTAATCCCAGCCACCACTGCCACTGTCAGAAACTCTTCTTTCTTTCCCTGGGAACTATTCTCAGTCATGGTGGCAAGAAAGGAAGCTGTAGTCAAGACAGTTTAGGGACAACTACTACTCATGCCAGCACTGGCTTCTCCTCAACCACATGACCTCAGTTTAACATTGATTTCTGTGCAATAAATAGAATGCCACCCAGCACAGTGTTTTACAATAGCTATTATTTTCTATGGAATAAATCAGTTTTAAAGAAATTGCTCCAGGAGCTGATTTTCCTAGTAGCATAC
Organism: Podarcis pityusensis; assembly: GCF_964106645.2. NCBI lineage: Eukaryota > Metazoa > Chordata > Lepidosauria > Squamata > Lacertidae > Podarcis > Podarcis pityusensis. Next base: position 41,379,266 of record NC_138036.1, read on the forward strand.
TAGTCTCAGAGTGTTATCAAAGGTACATCACTAAGTCATGCTCTTCTTTTCCTCTAAGAATTAATAATACTTTTCAGTAGCTTCCTATTGTGTGTTGCCAAGCTTCTTTTCTCCTCTCCAGATGATGAACAAAACATAACCTTCTAAAAGTCAACAAGTCTCAAAGCAGAATCCTTCAGAATGTTTATATGCTTCTTGAATAAAGTACTAGATCAAAGATGCTGCCTTCTGTGTAGGCAAAATATGTTGCTACTCAGCAAATACAATTTAAAGAATTTTTTTAATAGTGTCGAGTATGCACCATATATTGATTGAAAAGAGAAGGATTTGGTTTTGTAAATATTTTACACAGTAAAGACACCAAAATATGTTTTTAAAAAGGTTCTTTAGTGTGAAATTATCTGATACAGTGATAAACCCTATTTGAAAGGTAAATTTAGCATTCACTAAGGATGAGACTTAAAAGGTCTCCACAGCTAAGCCTGTCAGGGCTACAATATTTTATTGTGATTTTAGAGGCATGGGCATTTTTGCAGCTCCAGAATCCCTGTTTCCACAAAATTCCAGCATGCATTTCACAAACCTAGACTCGCTTTCTCCTACATAAGTATATTATGCAGCCTATAAATTTAAATAGGGAATTCACATGAATCATCAGCTTTATCCATTTAGCTGTCTGTAAAACATTGCTTCCTGAGATAACGAACTACAGTACCCAGAGTAACAAATATCCCACAAGGCTGACCACTACAGAAGTCACATCCACTGAGACAACATGAACACCAACCTTTGATCGCATTTGTAGATATTCCATATTTGAGAACCACAAAGATAAAAAAGGGATTCAAAATGCTACATCTGGATGGCGTATTCTACAGAAATTTGCAGAAAACATAGCTAATGGCAGGCTGTGTGATGAAAACATGCAATGCTTTTAATACTGGAAAGTAATAGAAAAAGTAGCAATAGAAACATAAGAGAGATGGGTTGCAAGAATCGAAGTTACTTTGCCCCTTTGTTACAGAAAAAAATAAGTAAATCCCACATCAGCTGCAGAAGGGATATGGGGCAATGCTCTTAGAGACCAAACTGTCATAGGAACAACTTTCAGTGACTGCCCATTCAGCCATCCTCTACCTAATACATCTTCAGGGAACTCAGCAAGCATAATAAGAATCCATTCCATTAAGTTCTCTTCCAGTGTTGCTCACATCAAACAACTTCACAGACAAAAAGGTGAATGAGGGGTTGGGGGGGGTTTTTTGGTCATGATTAAAGGGCTGAAAAGTTTTCAAAAAAGACAAGTCCCTTCAGTCCTACAGAATGGCTAAAAGGGCCATCAAGCTGAACAGACTTTGAGACTTTAAAAGACAACCTCAGTACTGCGCAATGCCCCTAAGGGTGTGTGGGATAAAAACAAAATATACCCAGCGGCTGAATATTATGTAAAATAGCTCAGCCTACACTTCGTTTCAATAAGATAAAATTGACACTACTTTGTATTTCTGTCAACACACACTTGTTATTGCAAAAACAAAAACACAAAAAACGTTTGATAATACTATAATGAAAATACTTCATCTTGTAAGAAATGTAAAGAAAAGTTTGACTAATGTCAAGCAAAATGGAAATGTTTTGAAGAGACTATAAGGAAGGACCCTTATTCAGACTAAAACTTGTGTCAATTTTAATATAGAGCAAAAAGAAAAATCTGATACTGTTAAGGCTTTGTTGAAATAAGGAAAACACACAAAAGGAGTATTTGATTGTTTGCACAGTAGCAAGAAGTAACTGTACGATCTGCTGAAGCACGCTCATGGCTTTTGCAGATGGCAAAAAAACACACCCTGACTTTAATTCAAAGAAAGGCAAGATATATAACTCAATGACTGTCTCTCCCCATATGTACCAATTCAGACTCTGCAATCATAATCTGAGGCCCTTCTTTGGTCTAGAAATCCAGAGGGTGGCAACATGAGAACGGGTCTTTTCTGTAGTGGCTCCCCATTTGTGGAATGCTCTCCCTATCTTTAGGTTCCAGGTGAAAATGTTTCTCTATAAACCAGGCTTTTGGCTGATTAACATTATATACCCTTTTAAACGTGAGAGAGGGTTGTTGGTTTGTTTTTGTCTTATTATGTATTTTGTATTTCCAGTTGCAGTGGGGGAAAATGCTCTGCCAGGGTCTAGGGGCATGGGTAGGCAAACTAAGGCCTGGATCTGGCCCAATTGCCTTCTAAATCCAGCCCACGGATGGTCCGGGAATCAGCATGTTTTTACATGAGTAGAATGTGTGCTTTTATTTAAAATGCATCCCTGGGTTATTTGTGGGGCATAGGAATTCATTCATATTTTTTTTTTTCAAAATATAGTCCGGCCCCCCACAAGGTCTGCGGGACAGTGGACCAGCCCCCTGATGGAAAAAAATTGCTGACCCCTGGTCTAGGGAACATATGCTGCCTCCAATGCCTTCTGCTGTCCTGCCCCATGGCAAGTTTCTGGGGGGTTGGGGCATGGTTAAGAGGGAAGCAATGGAGCATGCACTGTGAGCACCCTCTCAATTTATTTATTTTTTAAGAATCTGCATTGAACACAAGTCGAAAGCTTGAGCTTGCAAAGGGTGAGCCATGGTGCTCTTATGACTTCTAACTGAATCTGCGCAACATGTACTCTGCCATCTATTGCTTCAAAGCAAGACTCTGGGAGCTAGGCCAGAGTTGTAGTGTTTTCTATGTTATGTAATATGTTTTAGTAATGGCTACAGACTAATCAGTTAAAGCTCATTTATGTCTCTTCCTTGGTTATTCCTGATTATTTACAATGACTTGAAACACTGGTGGCTGGGATTGTTGCAAACATCAGCAACAATAATGGCGCACAGGCTATTTTTTATGCATGGAACAGGTACCATGAGTTGAAACCTGTAGGCCAGTACCCAAACCTTCATGGCATTGGTTCCGTATACTTAATTCATTCTAGAGGTATGTTCTTAACCTGAAACTGTACTTAACCTGAGGTACCACCTTAGCTAATGGGGCCTCCCACTGCCGCCACCATGCAATTTCTGTTCTCATCCTGAAGCAAAGTTCTTAACCTGGGGTACTATTTCTGGGTTAGTGGAGTCTGTAACCTGAAGTGTCTGTAATCTGAGGTACCACTGTAGTTTGCTTTCCTCAGAGCCCTGAATTGGACTTTTATACTTGTTGGGCTGAGGAAAGAGCTGGGAAGAATGAAGAGCCAATAGTACTAGTAACCACCCTATATCCAGCCACCATAGACCTCTTGAGAGATACAGCAGACACTCCCCCTACCCTGCCGACATGCTATTCTCCCCTAGTAAAACCTCTGCTACCAGTAGCATGCTTTGTCTGAATCTGAATGCTCCATACACTACAACCATAAGCAAACCAAAGAGAGCCCCACAATATAGAATGTCCTGGGAGATGCTGACGACATCCCGTTACTATGACCCACAGAGGTGCACAGTGGCACACCTGACTTGTGGTTGCAGGGTATAGCATGGTTTTTGTATAGAACCAGATCCTTAAGGCTGGATGGCTGTGCAGGCAGCATATATGTGGCTTCTTCACATGCAAAAGCCTCCATACCACCTTCTTTGTTCCTGCAAACATGGGACTCTGCTGCACTCACAGGCTTTAAGTCAGGCATAGGCAAACTCAGCCCTCCAGATGTTTTTCTGCCTACAACTCCCATGATCCCTAGCTAACAGAACCAGTGGTCAGGGATGATGGGAATTGTAGTCCCAAAACATCTGGAGGGCTGAGTTTTCCTATGCCTGCTTTAAGTAGACTGACATGCAACTTCTGTTCCTAGTAGCAGTACTTTGTGATATGCACATTCCTAACCATTACGTTTAACAGTGAATGATATATTGATAATAAGTGCATCCTTCAGGACTGATCCAAGTGCCTAGTATTATCATTTAAACTATTAAAAAACCTAAGGAACCAACCTGAAACTCATTTATTCTTAACATTTGTGAATTTAGGATCGTACTGCAGAAAATGCAGAAATTAAATTAACCGTTCAAAGTCAAAGTCATTGAAAGCAAAGTCATCCAGCAAAAACCTGAAAGGATTATGGATAAAGCTTGGGTGTTCCCATTCATAGTTTTATGAAGGCTCTAAAAATGCTATTTTTCTTAAATGTGATACATATATATCACATTTGGTTTCCAACACATTCCGTTCATATTGACATGCATTTCGCAGCTTGAAATTCTTTGTAATTTAATATTGTATTGTTTTCTGCTGTGCTTTTATCATTAATTTTTCTCCCTTTAAAAGCTAATGAAGAGCAAACTAATATACTGAAAACTGTAACAATCTTTTCCTCTTTCCTCTTTCAAATTAATTATTTTGTACATTTTATCATACTTTTAAGAGTAGCAATGTGAATAATATGTTTTACCATATTATTACTTGAATCGAATAATATTGGTAATTAGGAGTATACATATTAAGTACTTATAAATCCAGTTGCACCTTCCATTCCAAGTGCTTTGCAGAAGCCCCTGGAGGAAATTTCAGTGTTGTCCTGGAAAATTAGCCTTTGTGGATATCTGCCTACCTATAACAAAGGAGATTCTAAATACGATGAAGTGTGAGAAAATATTGTTTCTTTGACCACTAGTATAGGAAATTGTATTATAGTGAGTCTGGTGCAAAAGAAATGCCTGGAGAAGCAAATAATGGAAAAACAGGACACCTGTAGAGCACATTCAGATCTATGGAGCTGCCTTTCACTAAGGCTGAAAAGGGAAATGGAACAAAATCCTTTCACCAGCTTTGAAAAGAACTTACGGTACATACAGTAGCAATCTGTTCCACTCTTCATACTACTAAACCCTGCATACTTTGAAACTTGCATTCATGCAATGTAGCTGTGATACTAATGTAGAAAGCAGTTAGTTGATCCTTAGGGCTAAGCCCCAGCTCCAGATATTTAATCATGGAACAGTTTGATGTAGAACTACTGCATCTATAAAGTTGCTAATCTGTAACATTTTACTGCTAATCTGTAATATCCATTGTCATATGGTGAAAGGTCCATCAGACTGAGGCTATTCATCCAGCATGTCTGCATAAACCACTAACATTACTTTCACAGTCATCGTCATATATGCCATTCCGGACATCCTTTACAAAGATATGTGCAGCCACTTGGCCAAATCCATCGTCACGAAGGCCTGGTACGACTGCGAGAAATTGTTCGTTCTGATTTGGAGATATACACACTAGCTGATGTGTGTATCTCCAAATCATGCTCTTGGGAGGCAATTATGTACAAGTCTGACTTAGACAAGTACTGAAGGTGTCTTGTATACAGACAACCAGCCCACTGAGAATTAACATGCACACACTCCAATAATAACCATTTTCCATCTTTGATTTTTGACCTAAGGCTTATCCACACTTGTACTGCTGCTTTTCCCTGGGGAAAACCGCTCTTTAGCGCTCAGTCGGAGCAAACAACAATTTGGGTTTTCCACGGATTGGCATTTGTTCTGATCTCTTGTTAAAGAGTGGATTTTCCCTCGGAAGCAGTGGGGCAAGGGGGGAAACACTTGGACCTGCACCTAGAAAGCAGCGGCAAGTAGAAAACCACTCAGACCCATGCTTTCTAGGCACACCACATGTGAAAGTGTGGATGAGCCCCTACTAGTATTTTCTGACTTGTATTCTATATATGAAACTGATCATATGGGTTCTCACATTAATCTTAGGTCTTTCTGAGGCTAACATTGGTCAATAGGCTGTGCTTACATCTGAAGGAATGTCAGAGATGCTTGTAATAATAATGCCTTCAGTGCTGAAATCTGTCTAACCTGAATGTTCAGCAAAGATGCATTTGATGAATATTCCAATACTTCAGACAAGTACCTTGAAATACCATGTTCCGAGCAAAGATATAAACAAACAAGAGAATGTCAAGCAGTTGAGTCAAAAAAAATATTAAAACAAATATTTGATTTATCTATATAATTCTAGCATGCTGTGGAAGTTTATATATTGGGTTTCGTTAGACACTACAATGTCTTTCTTGTTGTGAGCTGCTCTGTAGGCCTAAATTGGCCACAGGGCAAGATACAAATCCAATCAGTTGATTGAACAAGTTGTCATTTAAATAAAATGTTCTGGTTTAACATCTGTCAGTCACTGATTTCATGATCTTATTTGAATAGGAATTAGAAGATCATCTTGTGTATGAGGTTGTATCACGTGATCACTGTATAAATGCACATTCCATATTCCAAATGATTTTGTGTCCCAGTTTATCCCAGGCTTCGTCTTGCAAAATAGTTGATACTGACAAAACCACTTCAAAGACTGCAAGATACATGGTATATCCTTGGATGACATTTGCAGGCTCATTTTTTTTGTCCCCTCTCATTTGGGCTCCCAATTCCCATCAGCATGGTCACTTGTCAGGGATGATGGAGGCTAGCAACATCTCTGGAAGGACAGAGGATCCTCACCTCCCTGCAGTCTACATTTTTCTCTTTGGGCATGGAGAAGCAGAGATAACCATCTAATAGTAAAAGCATGTAATTTACAGTGAGCACTACAAATTTGAAGAGAAAACCAATCAGCATTCTTGCATACAACTTCAGAGCTCCTACATGATGCCTATTTGCTGGTCACCAGCTTCACTTAATAAAGACATGTTCCATACCAAAATAAAATAAAAACTTCAACAGTTGATTACCTAGGTTATGGGGAACAGTGGGTAGCATTTGACTATGTCATACTCTGATTAGGCCCATTTCAATCAATGGATTTTGGAAAGTCAAGTGTAATTTATGTTAATTAATTATGTCTTAAGTCAAATGCCATCCAATGATGTTCTTATCTCATTTTATCTTTCTGCATCAGGCATCTATATGATTTTAATTCCTTCAATGTAATTCAGATTAGTTCTTAAATTATATTTCCTAATAGATTTACTTGTACACTGCAATGCCTTGCTCCCTAGGACAGGGTTCCTTAAGTTGGGAGTTGTCCCAGGAAAATCCGTATTGTTACAGTTATGGTAAAGATTTTTTCTAGTGTGTCACCTTGTGTGAAAGGCATTACAAAACGTAAGCGAAGAGCCTGCAGCTTAGTGCTATTATTGTGCAACAAGACAACAGGCTGCTTAAGAGATGAATGAGACTATCTTATTGATAAGGTCAGAATCGATCTGCAGTGGATTTTTTAAATTAGCAAAATGTTGCAGCACTTTAGTAAGTGTCACCAACAGCCCTCCTTTGTGAAAAATGTCCTGGCTTGTAAGAAAACTATAATCTGTAAGTTTAAGAAAAAAATTCCTCATAATGGCAGTTTTGCAATTCACCTTGTAATTGTAGCTAGGTTTTACTCTTTTTATTTGCTAGCAGATATAAACTTGTGGGATCCACTCCCCTGACATCACATTCTCCCTTTTTATTTTCTACTCTAAAGAAGACTCTACAAAGTATGCAGGATCCAAGAAAAGAAGAAATAAAAATCCTGTAGATGACTGGTATACAAAGAAATTAAAATTGAAATGGGAACGAAGTACCATTGCCCCCCCCCCCATAACATAGAGCAGGCATGTCCAACAGGTCGATCACTATCTACTGGTCAATCGTGGAGTTTCCCTGGTCAATCCTGGTCGATCTTTGGACCCTCAGTGGTTTACCCCCCAAAAAATAAAACAACAACTTTGGCTCCCTAAAAAAAGCTCAACAACTCTTGTCAATCCTCCAATGACAATGGGTAGATCACTGCCAGGTTTTTTATACTGTGAGTAGATCGCAGTCTCCTGGGAGCTGGACGTGCCTGTGTGTGTGTGTGTGTGTGTGTATATATATATATATATATATATATGTTGTTCATCTTTAAGATTTTTACACAAATATATGGGGGACGGTAGTAACTAAGAAGGCAATCTCCCTACTGACACTATTGCACTCAGTGCTGTTAGGATCTAATGTTATGACCAGTATGATAATGATGTTTACATAAAACATGGCTTCAATATGAGGGAATAAGAAACAAAGGAAAAGGAAGAGTGCATCTTTCAAGGCAACTGCAGTCTTTCATATACTTTAAAAGAAAGCCACTCTGAAATGCTTTTGCTTCGGATAAGCTAGCGCCTCTTTAGTTTCCTTTAAAAATTGGTTTTGAATCTGAAATCCCAACTGTCAAGGTCATTTCTGACAATTTAGCAAACTTTAAGGGAGCAAAGGGCTTGCCAAAACTCCGAAAAAAGGCCTTTTAAAACATTGTTGTAAAACATATCAAAGTCATTTTAAACTTTAAATTGATTTCTGTCCTTCATAAACAATACTTGAAATACTCTCTTGTTGATTTTGAAATAACAGAACTTCAATCCTGATAAGGCAGTAACTACAAGATAGGATATGCTGTTTCTGAGAGGTGTTCATCTCTACCTTAGGAACAGTTTGATCCTATGTATGCCCACTGAGTTAGATGGAAGGAATGCAGTCAAGTACCCCCAAGATTAAAAGAAACTGCAGGCAAAGGTTTAATATCATGTACTAAGAGATACAAACCTCCCCCCCTTTAAATAACATTTTTGAATATGCAGAAGAGTTCAGTGTATTTGAAAACCGCACATACTGAATTGTCCGTCCTGGTAGTTGTATTTTACTGACCCTATAAAGTTCATACTTATATTTTTATACCAAAGCTTTAGTATCTATTTCCTCTACTGACCTATATCACCAAGTACATCGGTGTGATTTATTTACTACACAGTCGAAATATTTTCTCAATATTCATTCCTCTACACAACTAACTCTGACCTTGCAAGACCTCATTTTGCATAAAAAGAAGGAGCCACTTTGCTCAGGTACACCAATCAAAACTAAGCAGAAAAAAAGCTTTAAAAACACATAATCTCTTCTTATATGGATTTGGTCAGGGATGACTGGCTAATTGGGGGAACACATGAAAGCACATCACTATCCAATTAGCACTTCAGTGCAATTAAATGGAAGAGGCTTTGCTATTCTGTGGAGATACAGCTTTGATCTTGCAGTGAAAAATGTCCTTCTCTACAGCTGCTGTTTTGATTTTTTTCTCCATAATTAGTACTAATTGTGTGCCCAACTCTGACCTGCCACAAACAGAGTGTTTTGCTGCATTTGACACAATGACCTTAGATCAGTGTTCCATTTTGTCTATATTGTATTTGCTTATTATATATACCCTGAACTTACTATGCTAATTGTTAAATGCACAGTATAAAAGAAGGCACTGAAGTCGGATGAAGCCGTTTAACCATGCTTAATACCTTGGGTAGATAATAATAATAATAATAATAATAATTTATTATTTATACCCCGCCCATCTGGCTGGGCTTCCCCGGCCACTCTGGGCGGCTTCCAAAAGAATATTAAAATACCATAATACATCAAACATTAAAAGCTTCCCGAAACAGGGCTGCCTTCAGGTGTCTTCTAAAAGCCTGGTAGTTGTTGTTCTCTTTGACATCTGGTGGGAGGGTGTTCCACAGGGAAGGCGCCACTACCGAGAAGGCCCTCTGCCTGGTTCCCTGTAACTTGGCTTCTCGCAGTGAGGGAACCGCCAGAAGGCCCTCAGTGCTGGACCTCAGTGTCCGGGTAGAACGATGGGGGAGGAGATGTTTTTGCTACTTTTGTATACATTTGGGATTTGAACAAATGTGGAGCTTAACTCAGGCATCAAACATTTGTGTTTTACTTGTTTTGTTTTCTTCTAGAAATGCAATGCAATTCACCAGCCAATCCTGGGATTCTATAGACCAAGTTCTGAAGCCTAGAAGCAGAGCAACATCAACATCTAACCGTGAGCCACATCACATGTAATCTCTAACTATCACAGTGGTTTCTCCAGCTCTCCCTACCCATTGCTTCATCCAACCACTCTCCAGTCCTTCCAGTGAAAGTGTTTCCCTATCTTGTAACCTCAGTGAATATTAACCACAATGATGTGCACTTTTGCAATAAGGATATGACACCCAGCCGTTTCTCTCTGTTCTATCTGAATCAGGAGACGTGATTGAGGTGTTAGACCAATGTTTGGAGGCAGTGACAAGCTGGAAGTGGGCCGATAAACTGAAGCTGAGTCCTAAGAAGACACAGGCATTATGTGCCCCACGTTCCCACATCTGGGAGGTGTCCTGGACACGGTTGCACTCCCCTGGAAGGAGCAGGTTTGCAGCTTGGGGTTGCTCCTGGATTCAACATTGTCACAGGAGACACTGGGTGGATAAGAATGCCTTTCTCTAGCTATGGCTAATTCACCAGCTGCAGCCCTTTTGGAAACTATTGACTTGGCCACTGTACTCCATGCTCTGGCCACTTCCAGATTGGATTAGCGCAACCTGCCCTTGTAGATAATTTAGAAAGATCAGGTGGTCCAAAATACAGTGGTCATATTACTTCTGGGGTTCTGTTTAGACATCACAGAACCTATTTTAAAACAATGGGTTGCCAGTTCTTTTCCAGGCCCAACTCAAGGTGTTTAGTGTTTAAACAACTCAGGCCTTAAATACCTGAAAGACCACCTTCTTTACTACTGACAGACACTTTTGGGTGTTTATATTGGCAAAGCAGGCCCCATGGACTGTTCCACTGTCCTCAGAGAGGTGCATCTGCCATCTTCATTTTACAGCATTTGGCAAATGGTGAAGATACACCTTTTTACCCTGACTTTTGACACTCGAGGTGTTTATATTTTTAGGACCCACCTTAATTCTGTGACTGTAAATTGTTTAAAACTGAATTTAGTATTGTATTTTAATTGTTGTAACTTGCCCCTAAACCTTAAAGTGAAGGGCAGGTTAATAATAACAACAGCAATAAATAACATCTTATTACTTAGTTGGGCAGATATTTAGTTACCAGACCTTTACATTGACAGATCTAGTGTTGATTGATAGTTCCTACCGACAAAAAGTTGGTGCAGCAAAATTTGTTTCCACAAACCAGCAAACTGATGCGATCTAAGCATAGAACATAAGTGCAATGCTAAAAAATCTGAACTAACAGTATGTGGTGTGTAAACACAATTTGATATTGAAACTTAAGCTAATGCCTATTTGAAGTCTACTATTTACGACATTAGTTAAGACTTTTCAGAAAATGTGTGTTTACTAGTCACTGAATGGTTGGCTGAATGCTATTTTTGCAGAGAGCTAGATCGGTTGATTTCTCCCAAAGGCAAACCAATTAAGGCCTAATCCTGCAGCAACTGACGTCAATGGGAGTTTTGCCATCAACTTCAGTGCAGAAAATAAAAGGCCATTAAAACGTAATTTTACTTACCATCAGTCTTTACACAAATTGATGGAATGACTCATTCAAATATCCGATTCATTACCTTTTAAGCACTTATATATTTGACATGGCTTTAAAATAATTAAGTTTTAGGAGTATCTTTTAAAACAACATTTACCCTGTTTGAATTGGAATTAATCCAGCACATCTCTTAGGTCTGAAGTCTTGGTGCATCACCGAGGGTGAAATACAAACATCATGGTTTGGTAAGAAATATATATACTTTGATAAAGTAATAAATTAGATTCCTGAATTTCCCTCTGATGTAACTCAAAGAAGCTCCATTACATTTGTGTCCACTGCAGCTGACTTAATAAGGTGGGGGGGTCAAGCAATACTGAGTCTGTACTGGCTTAAATCTGGAGTGGTTATACATCAGACAAAACAAAAAGCTCATATTATGCTCTGTGCTTGGCTTTCTAGACTGCATTTCAAGCTGTCTGTCTTTGAATTTGCTTTGATATATCTGTGGGAAAGGAGTGTTGCATTGATTCCTGTTAGTCCTAAGGAGGGAGAACCTCAAGCAATCCTTAGTGTTTCAGTTTATGGGTACCATGGTGCTACCACTAGGTTCTATTGTGCTGTGGTGAGAGAAAAGAAGCTAGAAGTACTGTGCAGGAAATATATAAGTATGATCACATCAGATCAATGATACTCTGTATTAATAACTTCTCACTGTTTGTAGGTTTTGGTTTTGGTTTTGTCTGTTTTTTGGTGGAGTCCAACTTCCATCAGCCCTAGTCAGCATGGTCAATGGTCTGGATGATGCATGTTATAGTTCAAAAATGTCTAGAAAGCACTATGTTGGCTATCCCTGGCTTAACATATATTTAGTTGCTGCAAACATACTTTATTCTGTTTATACCATTTCTACATGAACACTTAATTCTACATGTTATCCCCTCTGTGTTCAAGCTGTATTAGGAGTGCTTTTACATTTTGCTGGAAACCTTGCAGAATAACAAAACAAGAGAAACAAAAGGAAATGTGTTATGCATTAAACAGAGCTCATGCTAAAAGCATTAGATGGGAAGGCAAATCACACATGCTGCGTACAACGCAGAGGCATTGTTGAATACACATTTATGCATGTGAATGATAAAGGCACAGTAATACTTTCTATTTACTTTCTAGAAGTCTAAATCTGCATTCAGATAAACCAGACAGCACCTTTGCAATTTATATAAAACAACTTTTCAGACCCCTGCTTCACATTCAGGAAGAAAATCAATTTTCCAAGGCACAGTGGCCCTACAGAATTGTGAAGATCCTCGTGGTTTAATGGTCTCAGCTTGATACCTACAGTTATTACGCAATGCAGTCAAACGATAAAAGTTATGAAAGTGAGGATGAAATTGCCACTGTGAAAAGTCACAACAATGAACAGAAACAGCAATAGTCCCTTGTAAATATCTCAACAGCATCTTTTCTTTTTGTACTATAAAAGTTAATGTTTACTCCTAACTAAAGTGTGGGGGGGGCAATGTTGAATTTTGTACATTGATTTCAGGGTCTACTCTTACTTGGCTATTACCCATTGTGTTTAAATATTCTCTTAATTTAAACCATTAAAAAGGTACAATCATCAGTCTATAGATTTTTAGGGGGAAGGGACTAACTTCTGATTTATAAATATGCTTCCTTGGATGCTAAGAATCCTTTCAGGATCACATCTATGTCCCTTTAAAGATGTTTTGTTATAGATTAATTGTGCAAATGATTCCACATTGTGGTAACTCCACCTGCAGCCTAATCCTGTACTCCTATGGACTTTCTGGTAGCCATGGGAAATATTCCTTCCAAGCCTGGTCACTGGGTCCCTCCTGACTTGTATTTTGACTTGTAATAAGCATGCCTATTTTGCCAATGAAAGGCTGGGTATGAATTCGTTTGAATGTCAGCAATGAATCAGGTCACAAGGGTGAATGCATTGCAAGATTGATCTCTGCCAATTATATGCTGGCAATTGCATAAGGGAATTGCTAACAACAACAACAAAAACACAATTGTGTGAATTGCTGGTAAATTTTCTTCTTGCAGCAGGTAAACTCAACAATGTGATGATTCTGTTTAAAAAGAAAGTGGAAAAGAACATTAAAGAATCAGGTCCCCATTACATGCTGTTGTAGGGACAAAGATAGGAAACGATCCTTACTTAAATTTGGAAGACATAGGAGGTTTGTGACTCTAGAGTTTAATGCATGAACAAGAAAAGCCAATATTTGGATTAACGAGAATGTACACTTTTCTGCATATTTATTATAATTCATTCCTGGATTTTATTTTTAAAAATTCAAATAAATAGACATACCAGGTAAAGAGATTTATTCCTATACTTGATGTATTTTAACCCACATAAAGACAAATAACTTTAGAGGTCACCATTTTGCCATCTTTAAATGGGAAATACAAAGGCACAGATGTCTCCATGAAAAAGCTAAATGGGAATTTGCTTTGTTTCTTTGACGGACAACAGCAATCAATCTTCACCACTCACTACCCAGTTGGAAGGCAAAGATAAAAAAATGTTAAGGATACGATCTTGGTTAAATAACAAGCTTAGTACACAAACTATTTTATACGACTCTGGCTTTGTGAAGCATCTGTCTAAGCTACATTTCTTATTTGAAACAAAATTAAAACTGAAACATTATAAGTATATATGTACAGACACAGATACAAAACCACAAATATACACATATAACAATATATTTTAAAAAATTTAATTCCACAAGTAAAAGGATAAAATAGATATGCACTGAATGCAGTGCTACTTGGCTAATTGATGGACCTTGCGGACAACATTTCTATAAACTATTCTTAATGAGCACATGTACCAATTATAATGTCGTGCTAAAAAAATAGGCCACAATTTGTCTTCCTGTCATATGCAATAGATTTTCAGCAAACAGCCTACAGGTACCACTTGAAACAGGCTATGAATAATAGTGATGCCCTGTAGCATCTTCACAATTAAGATTCTGTCAGCATTTCCATTAAATTCAGTGTATATCTAATGCAGATGTTAAATGTTCAGGTTACTGTTTTAAAGTCCTAATACCTAGGATTCAAAATCACTGGGACAGGTACAATGTGCCAATGGAAATCCTAACCTAATATACAGATTACAGAGTACGCATTTAATTAAAAAAACATAATATTCAAAATATTCACAAGGTAATAATAAACTGATTCTCAGCTGAGGCAAACTCATACATATCATATATCAATTTCACCCATGCTTTAGCTCACACACCAGCGTGAACGAAATGCAACCAAGAGGAGGAATTTTACCATTTAAAAAATGCATGTTTATATGCTGGGGCATTGCCACTGAATTCTGGGACCAGGTCTAAAGGATCAGGAACTGGTAAAGGGTCTGGCATGTTTCTTCTAGTTCTATTGTCTATTGTGAATCCCCTTCTTTCTTCACCAGATCTAAATAAGCATCAGCTTTAACCATGTTTAACACTCAAATCTTTTTTCCCCCAAATCTTAGATATCAGTACATTGCAGTTAGCATTAACCATGGCTAATGCTGGCATGGGCATAAATCTGAAGCGTCAGCAGAAATATGTGTGCCACAGGAAGGGAGAAATACCAAATCCTGCAGGCTGCTCCTGATACCTAAAACAATGGCTTAAGTAAAGGTAAAGGTAAAGGGACCCCTGACCATTAGGTCCAGTCGTGACCGACTCTGGGGTTGCGGCGCTCATCTCGCTTTATTGGCCGAGGGAGCCCGGCGTACAGCTTCCGGGTCATGTGGCCAGCATGATTAAGCCGCTTCTAGCGAACCAAAGCAGCGCACGGAAACACAGTTTACCTTCCCACCAGAGCGGTACCTATTTATCTACTTGCACTTTGACATGCTTTCGAACTGCTAGGTTGCCAGGAGCAGGGACTGAGCAATGGGAGCTCACCCCGTTGCAGGGATTCGAACCGTCGACCTTCTGATCGGCAAGTCCTAGGCTCTGTGGTTTAACCCACAGTGCCACCCATGTCCCTAAAAGAATCATTATTCTGTTTTCCATGGTAAATAGAAACTTTTCTCATGAAAGTAACATGATGTATGGTTACTTTTAAAAAATAGTTCTGAAGTTTTTCTTTACAACCAAGCGGGTGGGGGTGGCATCAGAATTGAAAAAATAGGTATTCTAATCAAACTCATGTTGTACCAGGAGAAAGCAGTTGTTCCTTAACCAGCAAAGGACCACAGTGTTTTATCTTGCAGCAAGGAAAGTTGTCTTTGTTTTGGCCCCAAACTGTGTCATGCTAGACCTATCACCTGTATTGTGCCAAGAGAACCAATCAAAAGCTCAGTCCCTGAAATACTTTGATTTCCTGTGCTAGATAGCTGGTGCTTGCTCTTTATGGCAAAAATCCTTATGTGGTCTTTGGGGGCTATCTCCCCCCCAAAACAACTTGGGTGGGGCACACTCCGCTGCTGCCCTTGCACACTGGTGCTTGGAATATTTAATAAAATATCAAAGTTGTTCTGTTTGATGTTTAAACTATCAATTTCTCAATTTTGGGTTCAAAAAAATAGGGCTCGTCTTATACATGGGGGCAACTTATACACAGAAAAATACGGTATGTCTACCTAGGTCTTTTTCAATTTAGTATTCCATGTTCAATAGATTTGGCAATATATGCACGTAACAGAACCAAGATGACAGAAACTTTGACCAAATTAGTAGCAAGTGCCTCACTCTTGCAATACCTAGTTGAGTTCTTGAAAGGACGAGATACAAGTTCATAGCAGTCTATGAATAAGGATGATTAGCCCTCATACTCCTGGCATCAGGTTGATGATATGGCATCCTGCCAAATGTCTTAAGAGGATGTTCAGTACAAGTAGTACAGACAGCGAAGCAATTCCAAAATTACCTCCGAGACTACTCTGACTTTTCTGCTGAAAGCCTGTCATTTCTTGATTACATGTTAGAAACTACTCTCGAAGTATCTTGTGAAATTGGTCTCTCATGCTTTCACCCATTATATCACAAACCAATTAGAAAAGCAGCAAGATCTTCATTCTTCTGTAATTGAGTAACATTTCTGTCTCTTTGCTCATGAGTAGTCTCTGCTTCAGATGGTTTATGCTCTTCACTCCGATAAAGACTTTTTAAATGTCCAAATAAAATATAATTTACTCAATCTTAAAGGCATTTTGGCTATTGTTTTGGAGTCAATGAGAATTAAGTAAGCAGGGTGAATTTCTATTGGATTCAAAATGAGAGAACGCTAGGCATTGTATCTGCTAACTGTAACCTTCCACTCCAGTAAACTGCAGCCCTGTCCATCCTAAAATTGATATAAGTCACTCCAGATGTGCTCAACTGGGTCTCAGGGCCCTAACCACAGAATGCAACAGGCATGCTCTACTTGCCTCTGTTTTCTCTCATTAAAACATTAGCATATTTTGAGCCTCAAGGGCCTTTCAGTATTTCTGTACTGAGGATTTGCTGACTCAGAAGCACCTACTATTAGCTTGTTTATCTCAAAATCCCTCAAGTCACACAGTACTATCAGAGCTCAATTTATTACTGAAAGAGGCTCATATTAAGGAAGATAAAAATGTATAATTAGAATGGAAATGAGATTATAGCAAGCATCTATCCATACACCAAAGCTGCTAGCCTAAAATCTCAGTCCCCCTACAAGCATACAGACAGATAAGACTGTGACTGTGTCTTAACATCAATTGCTACTGGAATGAACTTCCTTTTGTAGTGTACCAGTGAATCGTTATTCACTACGTATTGCAACCACACCCTTATGGGATACCATTAATAATATTCAATGACTACCATGTAATTTCTTTTCTTGTATTCCAATGATGCCCCAGCTTACTAGAGTCTCTGTACTAGGAAATAAATTGATCTAGTCTCAAGTGTGGGAAAAGGCACACTCTGCAGCTTCTCTGCAATAACCCCAAGGGTATATGATGACCCACACATTTTTTTAAAAAACCTAATATGTTGAGATGGCAACAGAGAGGAGTGGCCCAGATTGAACATACCACAGTCATCAGCCCTGGAAAGCACAGGTTTTCTCAGTTGGGACTCCACATGGGAAATGTGGATTTAAGCATGAGACACTCACTATGCTCTGGGTCAGAAATGGGCAAGATGTGATCTTCCTGTTGCTGCTGAACTTTATCTCCAACTTGCCCTAGCCAGCATGATCAATGGTCAGGGATGATGGGCGCTACAGTACCAACAGCTGGATACAAATTCCTGCTCTAGGTCCTTCTAAAAACAGGTTTAAACACCATTCCAATTTCTAAGGTGTCTTCTAAAAGTGCAAAGTATCTTAGAAACAAGCTCTACCGATTTTACTGCTTCCCATTGTTTTACATCTTACAATAATAGATTTGCATGTAAAACAATGGGAAACAGTCAAAAACAGGAATCTGACACATTACATTGTCTACAGGAGTGTCATGACTCCCTTGGTGTCTTCCAGCTCACACCCAGGATGGCAGACTCTGGAGGAAGGCAAGGAGGTAGATAAGGAAAAATGGGAGAGGAAAACTGGAAGGGTATTTCAACAATCAATGACATTTCAGAAGGAACGTTATTTTAAAAAATGTATACCTTTTTCTTCCAACCAAATTTTAATGTAAACTGTATCCCTAACTTGGTTGCGGTGGCAATTATCTAGCTATGGAGTTTACAAATTTCTATTCCTCAATAAAACCCAGAAGGGAGAGCCATGCTAGCCTTTTGCAGCACAATAACAATTCCCAGTCACTTACTTGATATAATCACAATGAAATTTGCCATATTAAAACTTATTTTCTTCGTTGACTCTGTGAAATTCCGAAATGGAGCTGAACAGAACTGCTTTTATTGCTCAAGTTATTTCTTTTGCTCAAGTCATTTCTCTCCACCTATTAAACTGTTTTTGCCCCACTGTCAATTGTTATTTTTTATTTTAAATCAGGAACTGCTCTGTTGTCCCAGAGGTATTTTCTGAGAAGCCTGCAAATAAACCCAGCTATGATTTTAAATCAAAACTTCAGGAAGCTATTTTCTTTGAAGAATATAGAGTCCATCCCTCATTGCCCTCCAACAGCTTTACCATCTATGTAATTTGTTTCTGTGACTCTTTCCCCATTTTGCAACCTCTATCCTAGTGCTCCCTTTTCTTTAACTAATATATTCAGCAAAACTGTTTTACAATAGTTTGTTCTGACTGTTCTGCTTGGATCGTGTTGTAAGCTGCAACCATTCTTCTTTCTAGATCAGTCACTCGGCAGGTCAGCTCACCTAATTGGAAAAGACTAATGCAGCAATACCTTGCATGCATCGTCACTTCCCCCTTTTTGTCTAAAAAATGATTTCACAGAGACTTACTTGGGGTCAGAGCAGTGTGGAAAAACTATCACTATTGCCCAGTGGCTCCCCCCAGCCCAAGTGAAGAGTGGAAAAATTGCTTTCATGGTCTCTATGCAACAATACAGTACATTTTTTGCACACAGCACAAAGATCCACATCTCCTCGGTGAAGCAGTACTTTATTCACAGCTTCAAGAAACATACAGACTGCTTTCTTACTATTGTTTAGGCAACTGATGAAATAGACTTACTTTACCAGTTCTTGTTTTTTTCTATACAAAGGTAGTCAAATGTGTTTTCATTTCAGCAGCCAACAGCAATTAGCACTGCTTTGCCTTAACTATGGACATATACAATTGTTTTATTGCACTATGTTCTGTTTTCATCTCTTGATGAAATTAATAGCAATAAGAAGCTCTTCTATGCTCACCAAGAAGTATCCAGAAGTTTATGCTTCTTATACTCCCAGGATATTCAAGATTAATAGAACTGAAGCCTCACATGAGAGTTGGGAGGGGTGTGAGTTGAACAGATGAGCTTACAGACATACCCAGCTAAGGTGTAGGAACCTTTGCTTGTCATGAACTACCTCTCCATATTAGAGGACTTCTGGTACAGCGCCAGCATCCTTGGAATATAGAGATTTCATCAGATAAGAATAGGGCTAAACTAGTGCTTTATGGGAACTGCTCTGCAGCCAACAAGTTAAATAAGGTATATGTCCTTATAATGAAATACCTCTTTCTGAATTTATTAATTTAGAAACCCTTGTATATTGTGGAGAGATGGTTGTAAATCAATAAAATTCAAGAAGCAAGTTTTACTGATGAGAAATAAGAGTCCAACAATAAGACTCCTAATCAAATTAGCTGGTAGCCTACTAAGGGTATACATTTCAATGTGTGTCAGTTGTTGTACTTCAATAATGAATTACAGAAAGAGTTAAAATAAGTTAGGGAGTATATTGTCTAATAAAAAGACAATTCGACTTTAGTCTTTAGATATCAAAAAGTGCCATTACAGTGGATATTATATCACTGCACAGATGTGCAGCGTGATGCTTTAGCACTGTGAATATATTTAAGGAAAACGAACAAGTTATGTTAACTTTTTTATTTTGCCTTTTCACTCCATTAGAAACAGAACACTGTTGATAGAATGTAACAATCAATTTTGGTTGTTGTTCGCCTGTACATTATTATTTCTATTTCCGTTATAATAAGCAAAAAGAAAATATGCTAGTAGGATAGGCCAGTTATCTAGTCAACTTCTTCATGTATTTTAAATATATGGATATGGCTTTATACACATTTATCAAGAAATAAGTTCCACTGAACTCAATGGCTGCTGTTCTTGAGTAGATATGTAAAGGATAGCGCTTTTAAAAATGCAACAGACACCCGCCTCCCACCCCCAAGACATGCACTCTAAATGTGCTTTGAATACTATAAGTGAAGCTGATCATCAGCCTGACTAAGAAGTACAGTCTTTGTGGAAAAGTATAACAATTTATATATTTTCACCCAGAAGTTAACTAAAAGGGTACAATACAATGAAGATTATAAAGAAAACGAGTGTTTATTGTAGAACTGATGAGCTTTGTCTTAAAAAAAAACACCATGCTGCAGTAGTCCCTACATTATCAGCGAAATGAAGGCTTGATTTCAATGGTGTCCTTCCGCCGTGGAAGGTTCATTGCTCCAGCAGAGGTTTCAATGAATGGAAGGGGAAGGGAAATGATTTTCAAGAATTTCTGCTTCTTCTGTACTCCCATGTGCTACTTCCTGTTCCAAAAGGTCTCCCAACCCCTTAGTGCAGGTTTGGAGGGGTGCAGCAGAGTGAATGGGTGAGTTTGTAAAAGATTCTCCTCTCCTCTGCTCACAGAAGGCTCAGCTGAACCAAAAACCCTTCTCGTGAAAGGAGGACATAACTGGATACAACCCAACAGTTTCCTAGGATGCTGTAACACCTCATTTATTTTAGGCTTCCTTTAAACAGTAGCATAGGGAAGTAAGGTAAAGGGGCCCCTGACCAATAGGTCCAATCATGACCAACTCTGGGTTTGCGGTGCTCATCTCGCTTCATTGGCCGAGGGAGCCGGCGTACAGCTTCTGGGTCATGTGGCCAGCATGACTAAGCTGCTTCTGGCGAACCAGAGCAGCGCATGGAAACGCCGTTTACCTTCCTGCCAGAGTGGTACCTATTTATCTACTTGCACTTTGATGTGCTTTCGAACTGCTAGGTTGGCAGGAGCAGGGCCCGAGCAACGGGAGCTCACCCCGTTGCGGGGATTCGAACCGCCGACCTTCTGATTGGCAAGTCCTAGGCTCTGTGGTTTAACCCACAGCGCCACCTGCTCACAAATAACAGCAGCGGCAAGGAAAGTCTCAAGATATATCTAACGGATCGCAGAAGTTTCTGCCGCTGCAATTAAAATTAGTTCACATGTTAGTGTGCTCAGACAAGTAGCCCATTTGAGTGCCAGTAAAAAATTTGTGTGCGCAAAAAGCAGTGTGTGAAATAACTGGGCCAAGTAAACAAATAAGTTTAACTTTATTGCTTTCACATTTAGCTTAATTCCATTATTCCAATGAAGTTCAAACTGATGATCTACTGCAGTGTTTCCCAAACTTGGGTCTCCAGCTGTTTTTGGACTACAATTCCCATCATCCCTGACCACTGGTCCTGCTAGCTAGTGATGAAGTGAGTTGTAGTTCAAAAACAGCTAGAGACTCAAGTTTGGTAAACACTGCAGTTTGGTAAACACAAACAATTACGATCTTTTCAACATCACAGAAGTGTCTGTCTTTCAAACTCTAAGGTTGTTTCACTCATGAGGACACACTTTTTGCTAAAACAAACTTGGCTGCTAATCCTAGAGGATTAACAGATTTAAGATGTTTATCATGTCTCATCAATATCTTTGGAAACAATTATAAATGATGGCCTTACATTCCAACACCAGTATGTAGGAACGTAATGCTCCAGATGTCTACCACACAGTTGCAGCTAAAATCTTTATGATCTTAAAAACAACATAGCTGTAAAGGAAAAATAGCTGTAAAGAAAAGCAGTCTCTGTTTCGGTTGCTCAGTGAGGAATCCTTCAGTCATGAGGATTCTGCTCTTTCCTAAGGCCAAACCTGTACAGCTATGGTAGACACTGTGTTTGGGAAGTAATAGTTTATTTGAATAATAAATGAAATTATCTAGCTCAAGCTCCCAGATTCTCAAGCTATTATAACAGTATGCATGGCCAGTTATCTCATGTACATGAAAAGAAGTTACAGAATTGGAAGGGACTAAAAAGCCATCTACTCCAGCCAACTGCTGTGAAGCAGTATGACTCAATCGTATAAGGCATTGCAAGTTCACATACAAAAGGCCAATATAAGTACCTTAGTATAAAAATATCATTCTGCTGTTGAATATTTACAACATTAACATCCAGTTAGTAAAATGAAGCTTAGCTGATCACTACACTAACATTGTAAAGATAAAACAGTGAGTGCATGATGGGGAAGGAACAATTTTCAGCATTTTTATTTTGAATTAATGAAATATTTGTTACTCTATGTTTCTAGGTAAATAACAATTATTAAAGAAAGTGAACAGGCAAACATCTGTAAGTGTCTGTGTATTAAAATGGATTCTAAAATGTGCTGTTAAAAGTACTCCTAATAGGCACCAAACCATAAAGCTGAAAATACCGCTCAGAAACACATTGTGCAGTTCAGACTTCAAAAATACAGATATTTATTTAAACTTATTGAATCTTCATGTAAATTGAGCAAATTAATATTGTGTTGCTTCATGAAACAAAGTGAAAACAGTTGTAAAGCTGATAACACAAAAACGACAACATTAATGGAACAATCAAAAACCTTTGTGCCACATAATTGTCCCACACTTGTAAGAAATAGCTTTTTTTAGCACAACAGCATCTGCACTCTCTGATTCCCTGCCTATTGACATCAAGCAGTTGCCTTCACTGTACTCTTCCTGACACCTGCTATAAACTTTTTTTGTTTAGGCAAATCTACTTGGACGTGTAAAAGTTGGCAGGTGTTTTAATCTGTAATTTTAGCTTAAATCTTTTTTGAATTTTTCAAAACTTGTTTTTAATTTTTATCAATACTTGTATATTTTATCTTCTGTCAACTTCTTGGAGGTTTTATTTATAGTTAAACAGTATGCAAATTGTTTTAATTTACAATTTCACGAAAAATTATGAAAAATCTGCCGGGAATAGGAGAGAGAGAGAAACTAATCCCCCTGCCCCGCCCCAGCTTCGAAATTTCACATCTGGAGGGATCTCATTTTCTCCCCAAAATCCTACAGCACAAGGTTAGTGT
Organism: Podarcis pityusensis; assembly: GCF_964106645.2. Classification (NCBI taxonomy): domain Eukaryota; kingdom Metazoa; phylum Chordata; class Lepidosauria; order Squamata; family Lacertidae; genus Podarcis; species Podarcis pityusensis. The sequence goes on from NC_138036.1 coordinate 41,402,291, forward strand.
GTTCATGACTGAGAGGCATTTGATTTCTGGTGCAAGTCCTACACTTTTGTCATTACACTAAGACTGCCATACGTCCGGAATTTCCCAGACATAGCTGGGATTCGTCCATGTGTAACAACTTTTGTGTCCGGATTTTCACTTTTTGAAATATGGCAACCCTACATTACACCTAACTTACCATTTGTCAGGGACATGGCTGAATTGAATGCCTGGGAAGAGTCTGACTCTGAAGAGGAAGGAATGCCAGTACAAAGGGAGACAGAGTCTGACTCTGGAAGCGAGGGATTGCAGCCACAGACAGAGCAGGAGTGGGTTAGTTCAGCCCTCCTTCATCAAGAGTTCCCAGACTCAGATAGAGCAGCAGACTTGGAAAGCTCACAGGCAGAGGGAGGGAAGGAGGTAGATGACATTGAGAGGGTTGCTATGCAACCAGGAGGTAGGCAGCGGTTAGCAGGATCTTTGTTTGATGGAGCTGAAAGGGTTAAAATGCAATGGAAATACAAGAGAGGAAGGGATTAACTTTGGCACCCTTCGTGCTGCAAAAGGGACGGAGACTCAGAGTGACCAACTTGTAGCTAAGAGCGCCAGGCTTGGAACTGCGCTCTGGATGTAAATTGTAAATAAACATGCCATAAAACTGCCAGAGTCTCATTAGTTCTTATCAGGGCTTGCTTGCCTGCCTGAGATCATTACACCATTTACTCTTTGACAAACCACATATATAGTCAAATAGAAAAGACTACCCAGGTTAATTAGGTTAGGCACACAGGATTTTAGAAATGTTTAGTCTTACAAATATTTAGCTTTTCAAAAGAAATCTGTGCTCTTGTAATTTTACAGTTTTCAAGCCACTTTATTTTCTCAAAGACACTGCTGAATCTCAGGACCTATTTTCTTTATTATAGAAATTGGCCACATATCTTCTGCTTGAAATATTCTCTTTTTTGTGTACTAAGGCCCAAGTGGTTACATATTTATGGAAGCATTTCTTATGAGCTCTTGGCATTTTGTAATTAGATGCAATGTATTTCAGTATGTACAGTTAATAAATAAGCAAGAATAGGGCACTGGATGAAAGAGAATTGCAAATAAAGTATGCCATTAGCTTAGTTAGGTCAAAAAGATCCCTGACATTTCAAAAACTAGAATCATTCCACTTGACTTATGGAAGAACTAGAATACATACATTTAAATTACTTTGGATTTTTTTTAAAAAAAGGCACTAAGTTGAGTTCTGTAGCTTCAGTTCAGCAAGATGAAATGGCAATTCACTGATGCTGCTTAGTCCTGAAAGGCAAGGTTTCTGGATCACAATAACTGAGCCTACTAGATTCACAAGTGGCAATAGGGAGAAAAATAGAAATACAAATGCACTTGTGCTTAGACTTGCTGCCACAAGCCGTAATATACAAAGAGGCAATTTGCACTTCTCATTTGGAAAAGGATTTTTAATTGAAAAGCTGACATGACGATCAGTTAGTGAATGGGTTTTCAACATCTGCATACTGTAAAAGCAAGTTTACCTTTTATTTTACATTATCTGTTTAACAACTATTATTTTCCTATATAAGTAAAAATGTAAAGTTGTTGTGACGCTCTGCTATTTGCGTGACCGCGCCAACTTCAGAATGCCGCCAGAACAGCAGGAAGGAGGGAGCGTGAACAAAGAAGGCAGGCTCCCTACCGCTACAGCAGCATTTAACAGGCAGCGGCAGCAATGGAGACAACGGCACGTTAAGCTGCCACCGAGAGCTTACAAGCGCCACCAGCACAACTGCACAAGGGCGGGTGGCCAGGGGGCAAGAACCTGAGAGCCACTGGAGCCCCTAGGATGGCACACCCACCAAAGCCTGGAGCACCCTAGCTGGGGAAAATGGCTGGCCGACCGGTGTGACAAGGAAGAGCTACAGTGACATGACCCTCCATGACAGACTGCTACTGCTGGCAACTGCCTGCTGAGGAGGTGGCGGTTTCATGTCTGAGGGACTCCTGGCTGAAAGAGAGGAAACAACACTCAGTGTGCTGGTCACAAACACACCAATCGGGAATGGGCCGGATGGGGAAGGAAGCAGGAAGGTGACAGGGACTGCAGAGAGTCAAGTTGGAAGGTGCGGCAGCTGCTCAGGTGCAAGGTGTAAAAAAAATGGAACCACTCTGTGACACTCTAAAAATGGAGGGGACTAGCTCCTCTCTGAGCTCCCCCACCTTTAAACAGAAGTGGGGCTTGGGGTGGAGATAGGAAAGGGATGGGTGAGGTGTAAAGTGAGCGTTTTTGGGGTCAGGTGTAAAGGGAAGAGGTGTGGGGGAAGGAGTGCAGGAAGGGGGTTAGCAAAGAGGTGGCTGTTCCTAGTACTATATTTATATTATTTTAACAAAATCAGTTTATCTGTGGTTTCTCCATTCAGTGTTATCTAAGACAAGTAGAGTTGTTCAGACCTACTGTAATTCCATTCCTCAGATGAGATGCCCTCTTCAGCTATCTACCAGCATTAAGTTTTTTGTTTGTGAGGACAGCTGCCAACAGAATGGGGACCCTGCTGCCCAACAGTCACCCTAATTGAGCTAGCTGGGTAGTCCTGGGCATGGAATCTGCCAGATTGATGGTACTGAGTGATTTCCACTTCCGGGCAGATGCTTCATAGCCTTACTATATGTTGAGTTGAGAATTACAGGAACTCCTAACTTCCACAGGAGAGAGGACCTATTAAAAAGAAGTAAGATGGATCCCAACAGTTTTCTGGGTGCCTTGGGGAAGTTTCCTATTTTGTCACTTGATGATTCTGTCAAAGCACTTATCAGTCTCTAGGATGGGGAAACGACCAGGAAGTTTGACATAATTGCTCCTGAATATCCTGTCCAGTTGAGGCAAACAAGTTACCTGGCTTTACAGAGATCTCATAGCAAACTAGGCAGGGGGAGTAAGTCCCTGTTGGATTTGCTGGACCTCTCAGCAGTTTCCAGTCTGTTGACCACCATATTCTTCTGGACTGTTTGACCAGGGATGGCTCTGGGGAGCACTGTTCCCAGTCTTTCCTTAGGGGTCAGTTCCTAAAGATGATGTTGGGGAATCCAGTTTGACAATTGGTGTATGACGTCCCTCAGGAATTAGGGAACACATTTTTAGGAGGCTTTTGCCTAGTACCTGAACTTTTATTTACAGGTTGTGCTTTATCTGTGGTCTCTGACTACAGAGCAAGTGGATAGGCAAGCAGAAGGAGTTGCTTTTGTTGAGTTGGTATCTTCACTATCAACCAGCTCTGGAATTCATCTTCAACTCTTTCTACCCCTCCTCCTGCAGGGAGAAATCTGGATACTTGCCTGTGATTACGTCAAGTGCCAGGGACCAGCAGAAACAACCCCATATGGACCCCACACACCAACAGATGATATTCTACCTTTGAATAGATTTGAAGTATTCTATATTTGGATGAATAGTTGGATACAAACCTAATAACTAAAATACAATAAAGTAAATAGAGGTCACTGATTCCCCCCCCCCCCCCAAGATGAAGCAATTGCTTGGTTTTGTAGTAAAAATATACTTTATTTTTTTTATATATGAAAGAGTTGTTAATAGATTCTAGGACCCTGGGGAACAACACTTTAGTTTTAAGAGGATGAAATGTTAAGTTAGCATTTAATGTTGCATTTTCAAATATGTCGTTTCCCACAGTTTGCTATCCAGGAAGCAAAATAAACCCTCAGAGGAGAGCAAAAAATCACTTTAGAGGAATTTAAATGAAGGCAATAGATGCCTTTAAACAGGGAGGCATATACGAGACTTCTGCAATGGAATGTAAAATATAGGTAAGAGCATATGGTGCTCTAGTTTGGGGCATAGTGACAAGCCACATTCAAAGTACACTTTCTTCCAACCTGCTATTTCCCTGTATACTTACTTAGTGGGCGAAGAAGGTGCTGATAACGGGGGCAGTGCATCATTTTACATTTATCAAAAAAATTAAAAGTTCGGCTTAACTGTCTTTCTCAAATTGAAAATCCTCCATAATGTACCACGAGACAAAAGATCTGCAATTCTTATAGTTGAGAAATATGCTATTGCTGTAATTTACCTCACTATATGGGGCTTTGAGATGCACAGTGGCATTCCAAACCAACTCTCAAAGAAAATTGCCTGGAATTTTCATGACATCAGGAGTATTCTTAGAAGTTATTTAAAGAAAATTGATTTCTGATAGTTATGAATTACATATAGCGCTGGCAGATGGTAGAAAATGTTCTTTTGGCATGAGTGATTGTTAAGAATATTGTCAACAAAGTTTTAATATAACTTTCTTTTTTAAAGGATGATTTATGTGATTTACAGGTGACTACTCTAGATATCCTAAGACTTACAAATAAAAGTTATATTATTTTCAGTCTTTTGCAGGATGGTCAACAGTATTATTCCTGGAAGTCAATATTTATATTATAGTTTTTAACATGCATATATCTGAATAAAGATACGGCTTGACTTCTTGACAGCCTGTCCCAAAATGAGAGCTTAGCTGGAAATTGTGCAAGTCAATCCAACTAAACTTAAGCCTAGTTGGTTCTGTGATCCAAAACCATATTTAATACTTTACACTCATCTTTTAAGTGCCGAAAATGTTAACTTGGTTGTTTCCCATACAGTTCTATTATAAAAGCACTAAACTCTGAAGTCTCCAAATCTCCCCTCCCCATGCAAAAAAACTATCTATACAAAACATGGAAAATAAATTCAAACTCTTAGACCACTTAGCTGCTTTTCCCATTTTTCTCCCCAAGAATTACTTATCTGAGTCATATTCAATTTAAACACGAATACACACATAACATGATTGGATAGCAGCCCCCACACCATGTTTCAAGCTTGCTTTGTAATGCTTGAAGCTGCCTTAAATATGTCAAAGACGTGTTTAGTTGAACATTGAATTAATTGAGACATTACACCAAATCCAAGTTAAGTAAGCTTAGCTATGATTTAGCACAATGCTCTATTGAAAAGCCAGTTATTGTTATTGTTCAATCTCTGGAAGCCACTGCAACTAGATATGGAAGTGCTTAGCGGTTCTCAACCCGTGGGTCCCTAGATGTTGTTGGACTACAACTCCTATCATCCCTGAGCTCTGGCCTTGCTAGCTGGGGGTGATGGGAGTTGTAGTTCAACAACATATGGGGACTCACAGATGAAAGCAAAGGCAGACTTGTAGTTTAAAACCACCGGTTGCCTGGAAGCTCACAACAAATACAGTGGCAACTTACGCATTGCCCAAAAGAGAAATTGATTCTCAAAAAAAGAGAAAAGAAGATACCAATTTGCATAAAATGTGCATGTATTATTATCATTAAGATAGTTGCAAATTTAGACATAATTATTATCATTTTAATAGAAATGCAATACATCTCACCATAGTGGGCAGTGACTGAGACCGATAGATTACGTTGCAATTGCTTACAAATAAGTTTTGAAGCTACATATTTATGATGAACATTTCTTCAAACTTTTCACAATGGAGAAATCTAAAAATATCAACAACAATTAACTCTTCTTGATGGCATAAATGTGTTTTAAAAATGACTATTACATACCATAGTCTGTGATCTTACAGGACACCAAATAAAGTTCTTTCAAGTTCTGCCCTTCTTTAGCAATGACTTCTACACATCTGGAATACATAGAGATGTTGATTAATGAGTGCTTACATACAGTAATGAGAGACCAATGACTACTAGATTTTTAGAATGTAAATTACTAACTGAGAAATCAAACTTTTAATTTGTTGTGTGTATATATGGGACTATTTCAGAATACATTACAGCCTTGCTTTTCAATCCAAGTGATTCTGATCATTTCAACAAGATGGAAAACAAGAAATTTTGACAACATAAAGGACTTGCATCATTCGGTCCTGTGTTCTTAATTTTGAAATATTACACAACTATTTCAGACTGATAACAAAATGTTAAATAGTAACACAATATTTGTAACACAGTTAGAGTAAAAACAATAATCATAAAGTATTTTAACCTTCATCTAACTTTGAGATACTATTATAATGCAGTTTACAATTTTAATGGAACTTCAGATACTACTCACAATAATTACAAATTAGGTACCTTGATTCATTGCTGTATGTCCAAAGTGATTATTACAGACGTCAGCAAACATCCAAGCATGAAATATCACCCACTACTTGAGCACAAATGTTTAGCTACAGAAACATGCATTAATTAGAATGGAGATTTAAGTTCCAAAGTGTTTGTTAGTTTGTAAGAGAATTATAGAATTGTGTTTATTATTATTACATTTTGTAGCCTTTTCTTGAAACTTATAAAAACAAAAACATAGAAGTAAACACAATCAAAATACCATTGTGTGGACCATTTCCTTTATGTTATACATTTTAGAAATGCCAAAGTTTGCTTGTTTCAGAAGAAACACTATGAATTTATTAACAAGGTGCTCAGTTTATAATTCAACAGTTGCAACATGTAACAATCACGTATTGCACCTATTGCAAGTTCTCCACAAAGTTTCCATGTTTCTATCTTGAAAACCACACAAGTGAGAGTAGTTTGAACTTTTTTACAACCCAACTGGCACATATAGAAGAGGAAATATTGCTCCCAAAGCTATAAACCAAATGTTCTCATATGAAAACATACACATATAGAGTTACTAAAATTTGTAACATTAAATGTAAGAACAAGAACCGTATTTCAAGTTCTGCACAACACTGCCTTTCACCCTGATCAGCACAGTTATCTAGTCACAGAAATATAGTATGCGGCATACTTATAAGCTAACTATTACATTGCATGGGACTGCAACGCGCCTCAAATGCAAAGCACTGAATGTCACTATGTAGCAGAGCAATAAAGTATAGAAAGAATATCACACACGCTCATTCTTCTCCTGCCAAAATGTAGTGGTAAACATTTAAGAACACCACTTCCACTTTGGGTGCATTTGAACACTTTAGGAATTCGATTATATTCATGCTTTTCTATTTTTTTATGCACTGAGCATAACAATTTAAATGCTAAAATAAATATTTTAAAATCAAAGGTTGATGCTGTCTATTGTGCATTACAATTTGTGCATTTTTCCTAAGATGTTTCTTCCTTATATTCAGACTTGAATCTGGGTGAATGTTAACTAATTAAACTGTGTAAGCCACAAGCTATCAAATGGATTCAAAAGGATCTTGAATTACAGAAAATAATTGTCTGTTCTACATGCATATAGTTTTTATGGGTTTTTTTGGTCAACTTTGCAAAAGCCTGGGACATGGCATTAGTGACAACTGAAATGAGCTAATGAGGAAATATGACTACACAGCTTGTAAGGAAAGTGGTCCTCAGAGACCTTGTTACTGTTTGTGATGCACTTCAGTTAATAGGAGCTGCCAGACACTGGTTTAGGACATTTCACTTTAAAGAACTGCATTTCGATCACCTTGGTATGAAAGGAAATGACACCATCAGAGCCACAGCCTGATGAGATTTGGAATGAGTATCAGAATGCACATGCCACCTGAACGTTACATTTGAACAAGGTAAATATTTTTTCTAAACAGAAAAAACTCATTTAAAATGCAAACAAGGAAGCATGAAAATTCACTGCGAACAACATCTAACTACAAAGATGAGCTAGTAGAATGTTCCCTCCTTATACAAACTTGTCTCTATTAACCGTTAATCGAAAGAGAGCTTTTGGAAATTTCTCATTTTTACTGAGGTTGTAAGCTTTACTTGGGGTGTCCCAGGTAAAGGCCCTAAAACGTACCCGTTCTAAATAGAAATGCAACAGCTCTGAAAGTTGGCAGCCCACTAGTAAGAGTACAGCTGTCACCTTCCTATGAGTCCACGGTGAACAAGATAGGAGCTACTGTAAAAGATGAAGCAGGAAAGTTTGTAGCTTAATATGTGCACTAGTTTTTATAGTCCCGCAAGATTCTTCATTACAGTCATACCTCTTCTTGCGAACACTTCATGTTGTGTTTTTTCAGGTTAAGAACGTGGCAAACCCGGAAGTGTTTACTTCCGGGTTTTGCCGCGCGCACAGAAGCGTTCTGCGCGGTTCGCGCATGCGCAGAAGTGCTCTATCACACTTCGCACATGCGCAGAAGCACCACTCTGGTTACTGACTTTTCAGGGTGCGAACGGCACCCCAGAACAGATTGTGTCCGCAACCAGAGGTAACACTGTATTTATGAAACACACTTTCACCTGCCGTAGATGGTGAAAGTTGCTGTAAGCAATATAAAAAGGAAAATTGAAATAAATAAATCCAGGCATAGGATTCTCTGCATAGCTGCCAGAATAAGCTAGTTAGATCAGCATTAAGGATCTTTACCGTTTTGGCCCCTTTATCTCTTATTTTTCTATCCTCAGAAGACTGCAGAATAGGTAGACTTCTCATAGTAGACTATAATTCCAGGGATTAAAGCTGTCTGTTTGAGCTTGATAAAAAGTAACAAAGTGCTATCCTTGGTTGGATAAATTTTGATTTCTCTCTCTCTCAAACTGTTGTATTATAAGTAATTTGCACTAGCAAAGGACTTAGCCTTGAACAGGCACCAGAGAGAATTCAGGAAGTGTGGAAATGCTTCTGTCTTCTCATCTAGATGCAAAAAACGACTCTCCTGGCCGGGAGTTAATAGAAAGCAGGCAAGATGCATAAGCCAGGATTGCAGGAAAGAGATACACTAGCAGTTAATACTTTGAGGGCACACATTCACTACTAGCAAATAAATGTTTAAATAGAAACCAATATTGCTTCTTATATGAAGAAAGAAAATGTGAGAAACATCATATGAACAAATACCCTAAGTGTCAATCTCCATAGAAAGATATAAGGCACCTGAAATAAATTATTTAATTAGATATGCATGTAGAATTTCTGTGAGATGCAGTTATAAAATGTAGACGAAGGAGCATATTTTAAAAATCAGCTTACTACTTTGATTCATATACAACTAAGAAACACAATGACAGCCAGAAGGGGACAGGTAAGTTGAGCTGTTTATCAGCTACAGTTGGAGGTGTCATAAAGATACAAAACACCTAATCTATTTGCCCCACTACAGTTAAAAAGGCCTTGAACAGAAAAAAAATAATGGGATGGGTGGGGGGGAGAGAACGAGTATCTGCAACATAAGCCGCTATAGTGCTATAAAAATATTCAACTCTCTTCGTGAGCCACAAAATAAAGACATGGCTTGGATATATTTACTTTTGTTGGCTGAATAATATATAAGATGAAATGTAAAAAGTTGCTGTCTTGCACCTAGGTTCTTCCCTTGGGAAGCCCAGAAGCAAGATTGCTACACAGCCCAAGAGCTGCATACCTTCAAGGCACAGTTTATGACTAATCATGAGTAATTTTAGCAGCTCCCAGGTAAATGCCCACTTTCTCCACAATTCCGGGCTCACAGCCACTAACTAGGAGGCTTTTTCAATATCTTTAAGCCAGCTAAGCAGTTTTCACAAAGGACAAATGTCTAACTGGGCCACATGGTGGGTCTGAACCCCAGTGTGCCTGGGATTTCTAGGGTTTGGCTGTCTGAAATTAAGGGGTGAAATGTACATATATAATCCATTTGTGGGCCAGTGTCCAGGTTCTTATCATATTGTGCCAATGCAGTGCTGAGCACAGAATTGGGTTCTTATTTGTGAACATAAAATGAATATTCTGAACCTATTAGCGAAGAAATGTAATTTATTGGCCTGGTTCGCAAACCACATTAAACTATATTTAAAAACCAACCATGGTTTTATGCGACCGAGCAGCAAGCAGGTGGATGATGCTCAAAGGTTCTCACAGCACTCTTCCCCCACTCTTACTGTAGTAGAATAAACCTTGGTTGTCTGTACAAACACTGGAGACAAATCCAGGTTGTCACAACAAGAGGCTCTGGCTTGTTTTCTAGTGGTATAGATTTTGTTTTACACTAAGGTGACATGCCATCCCAATGCCTATGTTTATTGTTTTGTGTATTTCCTTTTATTTTTTGTACATTCTGGCATGGTGCTTTGGAATGTCAATACAGTGGTGCCCCGCAAGACGAATGCCTCGCAAGACGGAAAACCCGCTAGACGAAAGGGTTTTCCGTTTTTCGATGCGCTTCGGATGAATTTCCCTATGGGCTTGCTTCGCAAGACGAAAATGTCTTGAGATTTTTTTTCGCTTCCCCCCCCTTCTTCTAAGCCGCTAATAGCCTTTTAGCAGCTAAACCGCTAAGCCTTTAATAGCCGCTAAACCGCTAATAGCGCTAATCCGCTAAGCCGCTAATAGGGTTGCTTCGCAAGACGAAAAAACCGCTAGACGAAGACACTCGCGGAACGGATTAATTTCGTCTTGCGAGGCACCACTGTATTACCATCTCTTTACTATCATTAGACAAACTTAATTTCAAATCAGAGGCACCAACTGTTATCCAAAATAAACCATTCTAAACAATTTCTAGTCCTAAACCAGTAGGGGTGAGTAGAATTTAACAAATGAGGTAAAGGTTAGACGTTGTAACTCCTTTCTTTCTTACAAATCGGGATTATTTTATTGATTCGTACTTTTACCTAAACCGTCCCAACCATACGCTTCATATGTCGTGCTTTATCAGACCTCTAAAACAGCCTTGGAAAAGCTATATTTACCGTACTTTTCCGTGTATAAGATGAGGTTTTTCTACTCTAAAATAATGTTTTATTCTGTGATGCATGCGATTGGCAACGTTTGTCAGTCGGGTGAGTGATTTTCGGCATCCCCCTCCAAAAAACTCTGGGCCATCTCCCCCCATTTTCTTAAATTGGAGTCCCCAAAAGTAGAGGGCATCTTTTACATGGTGGCGTGTTATACATGGAAAAATACGGTACTTTGCCAGGTTCACTATAGTCCTGCAGTTATAGATATTTCTCTGTAAAATAGCTGAATGTATGTACAATAGATTACTGAAAGCTACATGATGATTACCAACTTTGTTCTAAAGCTGGATATATATTCAGTGAAGCCAATCCAGTAAGGTCAAGGGGCACAACCCCACAGACCAGGCTATCCATCCTTCTGCCTGCCACCACCGGTCGAAGGATGCGGCTTTAGCTATCACCCTCCACCTTAGTCAGACTCAGACTTGTCCTTGAGGAACTCAGCAGGCAGTCTTACCCTACAAAGGTTCACAGGCACAGCATCTGGGCATGACTGAAGTACCAGCTACATGCTGAGGTTTGAGGAGCAAAAGAAACAAAAACAAAGATTACATTTGGGAGGGAAAAGGCTGGACAGGAGGAGAGGAAATACTAGCAAGTTTTAAGGGATTTCTGGAAAGCTTTTGAGTGGAAACATTTCCCCACACCTTAAAGCATGGGTAGGCAAACTAAGGCCTGGGGGCTGGATCCGGCCCAATCGCCTTCTAAATCTGGCCCGCGGATGGTCCGGGAATCAGCGTGTTTTTACATGAGCAGAATGTGTCCTTTTATTTAAAATGCATCTTTGGGTTATTTGTGGGGCATAGGAATTCGTTAATATTTTTTTCCCCAAAATATAGTCCGGCCCCCCGTAAGGTCTGAGGTACAGTGGACCAGCTCCTTGCTGAAAATGTTTGCTGATCTCTGCCTTAAACCTACAAACAATCCTACCTACACACACAAATCCTTCCATAAATCCTACAATTTTTTTGTTCCACATGCATTCATTGCCTAAAACAGTCGTATTAATATTAATTGCATTTTTCTTGCTTTTATTTCTTATGAAATTTCATAATACCCCAAGTGTTTATACAATACAATAAAATAAAATATAAATAAAAGAAGCAATAAAAATACAATATCCAACACATCACACTGCAATTGTTGCAACAAGCCGAGCCCGAGCAATTATTATCTGGGCCTCACAGACCCTCAGCAATTTTCAAATAGTACATGAGGGGAAAGGTTTAGGAATAAAGTGAAATAGAGATTACTTAGATACTTGGTAGATTGAGAGAGAACATTCCAAGAATAATTAAGACAGAAGGACCAGTGACTGGCCTACCCAGAAGTGCAATTAAAGAAAAGACCAAGGTGTTACCAATAACAAGACACAATGGTTATAATTTAAGTAATCCTTGGGGAGTAACAGTGAGCACATGTAGTCAATAGTTTATCACAGCAGAGAAAGCTTCTCTCTCTCTAGTGTAAATTTCTAGGAATATAAGTACGAATGGGTTTCTTTTACAATATTATTACAGTTTTTTGAAGCTCTGTGCCAATACTACAGAAGATAGATACTTCTCTTAGTAAATTGATTTGCAGCAATGTACACATGCCGTTCAGATGTCATACAACCATACACAGAACAAGTTCATTGTTGTACAGAAATTATTGGGGGTACTATACTCTTTTAAATCTTTACAATGTTGATTGCCTTCAAATGCAAACATGAAGGTTTGCCAAAAAGAAGAAGAAGAAGAAGTCTGCATTTACAGCTGATGTAAAGAGCCGTTTGAAGTTTTTGAACCTGATCCTCAATGGCAATTTATTTTCTCTAAACAGCTATATCTCCGTACAAACATTCACATTCAATGTTAGCCTTTTTAAAAAATGAACAGCAAGGTGTAAGCCTAACTGGAGCATAACCACTCACATACTAAAGTTAAAACGAGAATTTATAATATGTAGCAAATAATAGGCCTTCTGATGCTTGCTTGTTCATTACTAGGGTCTGTAAAATTAAAGCTATGGTTTTCCCAGTAGTGATGTATGGAACTGAGAGCTGGACCATAAAGAAGGCTGATTGCCGAACAATTGATGCTTTTGAATTATGGTGCTGGAGGAGACTCTTGAGAGTCCCATGGACTGCAAGAAGATCAAACCTATCCATTCTTAGGGAAATCAGTCCTGAGTGTGTGGATGCTGAGTGTGTGGATGCTGGGAAGAACACTGAGTGCTCACTGGAAGGACAGATCCTGAAGCTGAGGCTGCAATACTTTGGCCACCTCATGAGAAGAGAAGACTCCCTGGAAAATACCCTGGTGCTGGGAAAGACTGAGGGCACAGGGAGAAGGGGACGACAGAGGACAAGATGGTTGGACAGTGTTCTCGACGCTACTAAAATGAGTTTGACCATACTGTGGGAGGCAGTGGAAGATAGGAGTGCCTGGCGTGCTCTGGTCCATGGGGTCACGAAGAGTCAGACACGACTAAACAACAAGAACAGGTGTGCAGATTAGTATCGTTGCATCGGGGGAAGTGGCCCATGCTGCAATACTGATCCAGATTAGTGCCACCCATGACTGCTAAAGGATCCATAAGGGGACATTAGAAGAGTCTGCTAGATCAGACCAACGACCCATCTAGTCGAGCATCCTGTTTTCATAGCAGCCAACCAGATGTCTGTGGGAAACCTGCATACAGAAGCCCAGCACAAGAGCACTCTGCCCTACTGTGGTTTCCAGAAACAGGTATTTGAAAGCATTATTGCCTCTGACCGTGGAGCCACAGAATATTATCACAAGTTGTAGCCACTGATCAAATCAGGGTGCTGGACCTCAATACTGAGGAGTTTGCTATTAAGACATATCAGTCATTTCTCAGCAAGAGCTGCCATCTCGTTTCTTTGCTTATAAAAGAGTGGGTTAATTACTTAAATTAATGTAATTAAAAATAATCCACAATTCTATACATATCAAGCAGCGAGAGCCTAATTAGGGGCACAAAAATCTTATTACAAAAATCTGCCTGCAAAATTTAAATGTATAATTACAGACTCTCCGAGACTAAATGGCCAATGTAGCCAAGCGGCATCTACCGCTATTTTGTGTCTACAAGCACTGAGGTTTTACAGATTATTGCACTGGGGTTTGTGAATTATCAAATGCCTCCTTGTTTATTACAATGAGCCTAATTTGCACAACAACTGCTAAACAGAAACTATTTTGAAAAGTAGAGAGAGATTAATGGACTTGGCTCAAGGAATGCAATGTGCTACATATATATTGTTCACTTCAGCGTTAATGCCCCCTAGAGCATAAAGCCAATTAACAAAGCAAAATAGGGTTGCAGACATTTAGGAATGGCTTTTCTGCATTACACAGCATTTTCTCATGTTGTGTATAAGCAGCACAGTGTCAGTCTCCTTTGTATATCTTTGGAATATTGGGATTGAGAATGTGTTCTCATTTTATACCACTGCATTTAAAGATTGTGTTCGCAAATAATTAGGAAGTTAACAGTTACCTTATAAAATTGCTGTTGTGTTCAGGTCCTTTGGTGCCCCAATCTGCATGTGAATATCTCTAGAATATGACACATAGAAACATGCTAACCGGATACCTTGCAGACAGGTCTAAATGCAAGGGTTAATTAGAAAATGTAGAGGGGTCACAGTAAGCTGTTCTGTGGACAGCAATATACTTTGAGCTGAGGACTGAGAGCAATGCTGCCTTCAAAGCCCACATGAACCATCTTTTTGACATCTGGGAAGATGTAGCAGCTGTAGTCAGGACCCCGGGACAGGAAATCTGCTACAATGACCATTCAGTTGGTATCACAGCAAGTTAGTTGCTGGTTTATCCCAAAAAGATTAAAAGAGTTTCCTCATCGGTGCTAGTTATAATTCATAAACATTTCTCGTTTTACTGCAAAGTTTCTCTACTGCTTTCCATCATTGCTGTCTGTAACTGCTTCATAGAAACATGAAGGGAGTTCAAAGGGACTTCAAAGTTCATCCAGTCCAGCCTTCAGTCTGTAAACTAGACTGCCTCCATTTTATTGTTTACTAAAATATTTGCACAATTCCCAACAGGCCACTTATTCTCAACATAATCCCAATCTGGCATATTACAAACCACAGCTAAGTATGTACTTCCCAATGTGAAATGCCTCACATTATAATTTTGAAAAGAACGAATTGCAAATGCTCTCAGGTGCACTGGCCACAAAAAGGATATTTAAAGGGTTATCATGTCTTTGTACTTCACAATTCAAATTGCCAGTGCGCAGACAGCAGGAGGTTCTTGAAGTCGTTAATACAGCTCTCTTTAAGCAAAATGTGGTGCTGAGAGGTAAAGAAGTTGATAAACATACTCACTTTCCTGCTGATCTTCACTGAAAAAAAATTTCTGAAAATTCATTGTTTGTGTCTCTTATTGCAAAGCAGAAAATTTATCTTTTATGTTGTTTATAAAGTTGCTCTCCCCACCCCACTATCAGTAAAAACATTGACCTTCTTCCGAGAAGGTTAAACTTCCTGCTTTGTTTGAAACACCAGAATGCCTTTCCTCAGAAGAAATACTACATGTTCATGCCGCAAGCAAAGAAGAAGAATACACTATCGTTCCAGCCCTTCATTAGTCAGAGGATCTTGGCAACAGCAACGCTGCTTGTATACGATCCCTGCATGAAAAACTGTTTTCAAACATAACCTTGCCAGGAGCTATGTTCCATCTTGGCAAAGGAAGCAAACTTTGCTTCTTTACCTATCGGCTCAGTCTGCATGAAAAACAGGTGTTGTGGTAGGAAATGTTGTTTGAAGAGGGAACAAAATAAAATTATGTGGGGGATTTTTTAAAAGGGGGGCGGAATAGAGATAACATTGCAGGGCCCAAGTGTTTGGGAAAAATGCAAATCATGAAAACTGGTTAAAGGATTAAATGCTCTTTTGCAAAAAGTGACCACTGAGATTATAATCATTAATTAAAATCATGTAAATAATGTTCCAAAATAACTCTTTCTTTTTATCTCACAGGGTTCAAAAAGCCTAATGGTAAAAAGGTTTAGTCTCAGAAGAATGGCTCTAATTAAAACTAAAAATCTAGTACAATTAATAAGCTTGCAATCCACTTAACAAAGGCAAATTTTGAACACTAAAGTTACGCAGAACTCCCATTTTTCAAACTGTAGAATGATATATACATAATTTATTTATTTTCTATCTGTTGATTTCTCTACCAAACATTTACCAGCAATCCTTAAGTTTAGTGCATACTAATCTTCTCTTGGAAAATCTGAAAGTATCTTCTCAACAATTAGTCCCACTGATTTGCTGCAGAAAACAGTAATCAGTCATCCACACATATCATTTGTCCCTACACAATTCCACACACCTAAGACTATTCACTAGTTTGATTTTGTTCCCAAAATCTCACATAGATATTTTTAGGGTTGCCATACGTCTTGAATTTCCTGGACATAGTTGGGATTTGGCTGTCAGAAGGTGTGCCCGGGCGGAAATTGCTAAAATGTCCGGGAAAATCCGGAAGTATAGCAACCCATGTCGGTAATGTCAATTTTGGCAAACTTCTTTAAAAGTACCTCAAAAACGTCTCCTTTTTTTAGATTTTGTAAAAAACAAAAACAAAAAAAACCTCAACAACTTTTGTGTCTGGATTTTCACCTTTTGACATATGGCAACCCTAGATATTTTACATATTAAGATTTAGTTGAAATATTTATTTTTATGTCTACATGGAATGGCTCATTAATTAGGCCAGAGGAGTATTTTTGGAGCATCTATATTTATTTAAATTTTCATACAGCTTGCTGAAATAGAGGAAATTGTTAGCTTTTTTATAAAAAAAAGTTTTATTTTAAATTCTGTGAAGTGGATTAAAAGTCAAAAGAATGACATGTATGAGTGGCTATCTGCTTGTGCAAAGAGTCTTCTTCCTTCCCAACACCCTGCTCAGCCCCATACCCCGTGAATCTTCTCCAGATGATCCCAGATTTTGGGGGCTACAGAGAAATAGGAGGAATCCATTCAAAGACTGGGAGACACCACTGCAATTCATACCCTACAAAATTACAGAATATATATTTAATTGTATGGCCTTTACTTGTATTTTAAAGTAAGTCCTACCTAAAAAAGAAAATGCCAAATTTTAGTCAAAGCTTGTTTCTCTTTCCGAATGAGAAATAATTTTTCCCCTGATCTCATCCAACCCCCAATCAGGAAAGGATTGGTGTACAGAGAACATGATAATTATATAAGGATTGTGTGTGTTTGCAGTTAACTGAAAGCAAAAATGTTTAAAAGTTTACAAACAAAAATTCACAAAAGCAAACACAATTTCTATCCAACTTGAATCTAAAAGAAACTGGGGGGAAATAACTCACTTTTTAATATACAAAACAGGAACAAGAAGGCAATTTCAAGAAAATGATGCAAGGTGCTCTTTCTCAGGATAAATTAATCTAAGGACTAATTTGCATCCAGGTGAATAAGTCATTAACTATAAGTAAAAAATGAGAGCTGTCCCTGAGCAAATAGCAAGGTGCTGCAGGTTTTCCGTTAATCTATACCACAAAATTGCAGTTAAACCCAGGAGTAAAACAGGTCAGTAAAGAATATAAGATATAATATTGTCCAAAGGCAACTGCTAGAATTCAAGGTACACCAAAAATACACAAGGCGCAAAGCCAATCTGTGAAACAAAACTAACAACCTAGTATGCTTTTCTTTAAGTCATTATTTTCTATACAAATTAAGTGCTATGAGACTAAGTTAAACCACTGGGGTAAGACTCTGGTACACAAACAAGTTACAAAAGTCCCCAAGGTTTTTAACATACAAAATTAATTATATGATTGTTTATATGCTTAGCATATAAATGCTGCAAGTCTTTTAAAGAAATCTGGCATTTCATTAATTATATCTAGACAGAACTCTCCTAAAGTTCTCATGTATTAATGTAATTTAGAAATTATTTTACAAAGGAAGTGTTGTTTTTTTCTTGACATATTTTAAAAAATGTAACATGGCAAACTATTCATGAACTTAGCATGACACAAATTGCCTCCTTGAATCAAAAGAATCTCCAACTTCGTATCCTTAGAAATACAGCTAAGACGTTCCGGGTGCCCAGTGAGGGAAAGAGGAACTTCACTATGCAAATTGATCCGGGTGCAGAATCTCCTTGCCCCTGGGCTAATGCTGCTAATATTAGAGCTGCCCTCTCAAATTCTCAAATAATAATTTTCTACCAAAAAAAAAATCTAACGTCTGGAAATTCCTAGAGAGTCTTCTGAATAGAAAACACCGAGTCACAGTTGAGCAAGTCTACCTGAGGCAGAAATAGAGCAATTGCGCTGTTGTTAACAGGAACCTGACATACAATTGTCCATGCATTGCTTTGACAGATGACAGCACCAGAGGAGGCTTGTTTCTATCTGTGGCTGTAATTCTGACTGAAGAGAAGAAGAGTTTCTGGCCTCCTTTACATGAGAGCTAACACCTTAATAATCTGATATTAGAGTCCAGAGTAAAGGCATTTTGACATTGGAATGATGATTGTCAGCCTCTATAGGCAAACCGGGGGCGGGGGGGGGGAGAGAGGGATGCTGAGAAACAGGCCCCTTTAAGTAAATGAAAAAAGTGCCTGACACATGGAATTGTCAGCAGTTCATAGTTTAAAAAACACACACTTTCAGCCTTAACGTTCAGGATGCCTCTCATATCCTCTGAGCTGGCATACCCAAAAGAATTCCAGAACGGGCTTTCTTCCACTGCTTCTACACAACCATCTAGTTTGGACATAATGCTAAAATCATGGTTTAGCATTATGTGCACAAACTTCAGGCCCTTTTCCTGGTATAACCGCAAGCTTCTGCTTCGATTTTCAATTAACTGTGGTTTGTTGTTATGTCTGAACCCGGGACTGTGGTTAATCTTAACAGTGGTCTTGGGAAATAAGTCAATACTGAAGTTGGCTTGTTTCCCTGAACAATAGTTAAGACTAAACAAAATTTGTTCAGGTCTGGACATAACAAATAACTGTGGTTAGTTGAAAATAAAAGAAAAACTTCTGACCGTCTCTTCATGGCCATACCAGAGGAGGAGACAGGAGGGAACAGCCCATAAGCCTGAGATTCCTTGGTGTAACATTAAAGCACAGTTTCAAATTGCACCCAAATATAGCCAAAGACTACATTCACATGATCTTCCAACAACAGTATGGAAGATACTTTCCCCATATGACTAAAATGCTTCCCAGTTTAATTGGACCATAATCTGCAACATTTTGATGCAACAGAGAAATATGATTTGATTAAACAAGGAGGTATACTCACACATTACACTCAATTTTATTCATACAAAATGCCTTAGAGTGAAGGGCGGAGGGATGACTGCTGATTATGCGCCAAGCGAGTCAGTCCCTTCTGCCCTCTGCAGGCAAGTAATTCATTACTGCCACATGAAGGAGAGGCAGGGGGAACTTATTTACATAAAACTGATTTGTGACCCTCCAAAACATAGTTTGGAGGATCATTTGGATGCTGGGTAAGTGGTCTAGATGCATCTCAGAGAAACTAAAAATAAAATAAAATAATGCACATTGTGGAAAAAGACGCATATAGCTGTGGTTGCTTTATGTTTTGACCATGGCTGTTAGAGGGCTAAGAGAACCCACAAGCCTAACTGTTAATAAAACTAATCGGGGGTGAATAAGTGGTTTTCCAATATGTCAAATGCTCCTAGATAGACTACAGAGTACACAAGAGATGTGCCCCAGGTGGAACAAAGCTGCAGGCAATGCATTTCTGTTAGATGTCAACAATTCAGGATTGTAAAAAATGGAAAGATGTTCCAGAACATACATTTTCAATTATTTTAATTTATTTAAATAGCAATCACTATTAGTAAATTAAGCTCAAAACCAAGTTTCTAATATATCCCTGGTCTAAGTAAATGGTCACAAAGAAGCGAGACAGCTTTTGAGTTCATCAAAACTCTTCATCACACTAGATGTTTAAGCATAAAAAGAGAAGATCAGGGGTGGGGGAAGGATGTTACCAGACATTGTTAGTAGATTGTTACAGTCTTCAAAGGAAATGGGAAGGCGCTACATAAATCAGGTTGGACTGGTTTGCTGCCCCAAACCCACAAAACCCCCTCAAGTTGCACCAAAGGAAAATATTAAACTCCTCAGTTATTTAGTTCTCTCTCTAGTGCTAACTGGAACACCCAGTCCCTTAGTAGCACCAGCTAGTTTCCTTTTGCCTAATAGGAGGCTCTAGCTTTTAGGAAAAATAAAAATACAGCTGAGATGCTGATGATACATTAATCTGAGTAAATAACGTATTTACTGTGCTTTCACAGACTCCACACTGCCACAGACTTGCCTTCCAACAGGTGAGAGGATAAAGGGGGTTGAAGGAAGATAAAGCAGTCCATAGAAGTGGCAACCAAAGCCAAAGCAATGCGAGCGACTAGGTATTGGGTTTATTTAAACACAAAAAAAAGCATTTTGTCTTGGAAGAACCCATTCATACAATATTCAGAGGTTACCTCAGGGTACTACAACCCCTATTTTTGCAAAACAGGGATTATACAGGTCCTGTGAAGATGTTATTCTGTCCAATCTCCTGGACAGGGTTTCAGGCACTGTTATATGTGTAGCTTCCACATTATTTCTTCAGATCTCATACTTATCTAGTGGTCCTTCACTGGCCACTTTGTTTCTTCATGGGATTATTAGACCCTTTTGCCTGCAAGAGACAACCCTGCTTTTGTTTAAATGAACTTTTATTTCAGAATGAAGGAGCGGTGAAGCAAGCCTGTCATCTTCCCAAGGACTGCTGACTGGCTCTTAACTCTCCTAAGACACCCTTCCAACATACAAAACAAGAGAACAAAGTTCTGGAATTGTTAAGCCGCAATAAGTGATTGTGCAAAACAGAGTGCACACCAAAGGCTCAACTAATATTTTCAGTCCGGTTTTGCAGCGGTGATTCACTAGGCATCGCCATTAATTTGCTTTGTTTTGCTTTTTGTTTCAAGGGAAAGCTTCGGTTTTCAAGGGCACTCTGTCCAAACAACAGATTGACTTCTGATTTATTCTGGAATAAGCAGAAGCACCACTGAAAACCGAGGAGGCACTGGAGACAGATGTGTCACAAAACATGAATACTATTGCAAAAATCCTTTTCACAGCCTTGATGCTAACTGCAAATAGCCATAAATTGCCTCGCTACTTTTCAGTTGTAACTATATCTAGCGTAAGAATTTGTTCTTGGGCCTTTTGATGTGAACTGAGGAATGTTACCAAATAAAAGGGAGAGGGGCTATGTCATCCTTGCATCAAATGCTTGTTTCGGAGGCATATTTAAAGGCGGAGGAGGCATTCAAGGATCTCTTTAGAACTTTGCTTGAAATGTTTAATTATGAATGGATACCACAGCAAACAGACAAAGAAATTCAATGTGTGTACACAGACCTAATGTTAGCCAGCCAAGATTTAATTTCCAAAATGACACAGAGGCTGCTCACTGAACAATGCCTGTGTTTAGCTCATCATACTGAGACAGTACTTGTGCCAGCTCACTTAAGCCTTTTGCTCTTCCACTATTCATTACAACAGATATCAATATTCTTCAGTTCCTGCCAAGGTTGACACAGAGCTCATTCAGCATAAGCTGAATGTTAGGCTCAATCAAAGGAGTTCAAGGAAAACATGAAAAAGTGTTTTGTGTGCAGATTTCAGCCGCTGGCAGGGTGTGTTAATGTAGTACTATTTCCAGCTAATTCCACTCATTTAAAGAGCGCAGCTTTTCAACTAAATTGAGTTACCTCTGTTCTTGAGATGTTGTTATCACTAAATATTAGGAGGAAAAAACCTCCTTAAAGCTTGGATTCAAAAGTCTGTACTTACTTAAGCCAAACATTTTCTTAATACCAATCTACGCTAATACGTAACAGAAAAATCAACCACTTTCTTTATAATCATATTAAAAGAAGAGCAAATGTGATGTGAAAAATAATGTTAAAAACATATTACATACCATCACAGTGCATTAAAAAAACAAAAACATTATTAGTAAGAAAAAATAAATAAAAGGGAATCAGAAACAGGTAGTTAGAAGAATTTTAGAAAAGTTATTATGATTATTAATTATTTTAACAAACTGCACCCAGAATACCTTAAAGGTACCAAAATTAAAATGCAATCATGACTTATGTCCCATTGATTATAATATGACTGAAGTTTAACTAACTTATACTATCCATTATTTGGAAGAAGACGTTGAGTCTCGTGTGACCTGGATATTGCACTCAATCAATTGATGATTATTGATTTAAGTATAAAGCAACATAATAATAACTTCAAAATTACAGCTCCAATCCTTTAACCAAAATAATAATTCTAAGAAAGGGTTTCATTCATATTGTCCAAAATTCTGATTGTAATTCAGATTCCCCACAATCAGAAAGGAGGACTGTGCATATCCACCTGTTTATTTCGCAGGCATGCTTGCTTTTCTGGCTTTGGTGTTGGTGTTTATTGTTCTCTTCGCCACTTCTTTTTGTCTATGAATGATATATTACATTTATATTCTGCCTTTTCTCCTAGGAGCTAAAGCTGGTTCAAGCGCCTCCCCTCTTTTGTTCTCACAACAACCCTGTAAGTTGGCTAGGCAGAGAGCTGGTGACTGGCCTAAAGCAGTGGGAAAAATCAACAAGTTTAATGAGTTTAAAAGGAGAAGCTGCACATGATCAGAGGTTTAATTATTATTGACCATGTTTGGCATTTTATTTTATTTTTGCTTGAAAACCACAAGTGGCGTATTACAGTCAAAGCATGGAATGCAGGGAGAAGAATGCCTGCTTTCATGGCTTCATATATATTTTCAATATGTCTCTAAGCTGAGTCTTCCATTTCCTCTTTTGGGGAGAGAAATCGAGTAGGGGCCAGAGTGCTGCTATTGCAATACTGGCCACATGACCCGGAAAGCTGTCTGTGGACAAGCGCCAGCTCCCTTGGCCTGAAAGTGAGATGAGTGCCACACCCCATAGTCACCTTTGACTGGACTTAACTGTCCAGGGGTCCTTTACCTTTACCTTTTACTTTACTCTTAAATCTCCTTCGCATGTTAAAACTCTTTAAACACAAACTGATTTTTGTGATCAATTAATTACGACTGAATCTTTACTTTTTCCACTGGTTCAAGCAAATGAAGTTTACTTCACATGAAAAGAAATGCACACAATAATAATGTCCACAATCTGGACGTGCTCTGGCAGCTATGCGTTTGACAGTAAAGGAGCTGCTGCACACATTCAGGGAGCTGCTTTGTTGAAGTTGACTGAAACTTCCAACAAAGAGCTCTGAATAAGCACTCTGCCTGAAGGAACTTGTAGATTTTCAGAGGAACATAAAAATATGAGCTCTCGTCTCCCGAGTGAAGCATCACTGGAGGATGAAAGGGGAGGAAGATGTATAGAGCAGAAAGACAATAGGAAATACGGGCAATATTTGGAAAACACACCTCACCTACTTTGTGTTTATTTTTTTTAGCTACAGTATTTATAAGCAGCCCTATAGCAAGGTTCTCAGGGTGGCTCACAACAAGAAACAAAAAACCTAAAATATTAATTATTTTATTTTAAAAAAATAACTATAGTCTAAAAACTGTTGCAGAAATAATAATAAAAAAACAGTTTAAGGCTAAATCATGTTAAAAGACCTGGGAAAACAGATAAGGTTTTTTTTGGTGCTGAAGACACCAAAATAGGCACCAGGCAAGCCTTCTTGAGAGGGAATTTTGCAGCCAGGGTTCTAGAACTGAAAAGTCTAGAAGGGGTGGCACTTAGAGACAGGCCTCCAAAGAAGATATAAATGAATTGAGCAAAGTGACCCCTCAGGCACTCATGTCAAGAAGGGCCTTAAAGGTCAAATGCAGCACCTTGAATGGGGCCCTAAAAGGATCTGGAAGCTGGTGAAGATGAAACACTGGCATGATGGGTTCAGTCAAAAATAACAGCCTTGTACCTTTATTCTGAACTTAAGAGAAATTTCTTGATTGTTTCAAAGGTTGTCCCAAGCAAAACACATTAGTGTATAGCAAATGGGAGGTTACCAGATTATGGATAACTGAAACAAAGCTGTATTATACATGATGTAACCTTTTAAGAGATGCTCTGAGCCGCAGGAAATCAACAAACATTCCCCCATCCCAGTCTACAACCAGATCTTCTAAAAAGGCTTTTACTGGGGTGGGCAAACCACCTCACACCATCTCTATGAATGACATTTGTCTTGTTTCATGAATATATCTAGAAGCACTGCAGATAAAATAAAATCATGCAGTATCTCAAGCCATAACAGCTAAGGAATCAACCAGAAATCCCACAGCACCATGTTCTGGAATTGGTCTTCAAGGTACGAATGAAATGATTGGAAAGCAGTATCCTCAGCACCCAGCTTAGGCAGTTTCTCAAAAGGAAACCATGGTTTATGCCTAGCATGGGAAACCCTTGACCTGTGGGCTGGTACTCGATTTTATCCAGATCAGATCTATAGAAACACACTTTTTCCTAAAAAATAAAATAAAATAAGTTCTGGCAGGATTAGGATGCCCATATTGCTCTCTCTGTTGGGAGTCAAAATATAACCAAATCACATTTTACAATGGCATTAACTTTTCACCTACAAGGGAGCAGCCAGTGTCTGCTAGCTCCATCAAACACTATTCTGCTACTAGGATAGCCCTGGAAGAGGTTGGGCGTACAAACTCAATAGCTCGTCCGATTAATTTCTGCCCTGCCA
Source organism: Podarcis pityusensis (assembly GCF_964106645.2). Taxonomy (NCBI): domain Eukaryota; kingdom Metazoa; phylum Chordata; class Lepidosauria; order Squamata; family Lacertidae; genus Podarcis; species Podarcis pityusensis. Next base: position 41,426,797 of record NC_138036.1, read on the forward strand.
TATTCCAAGGATAACATCACCACAATTTGTGATACCTAGGATCTTATGTAGTACATTGCAAATACAGATAGTGAGGGGGGAAAGGGGAATGCTGACTTGAGCAAAGGGCCCAACACCTAGCTCCAGACTATGTTTGTATTACTCATTTCTTTGGCTCAGTCAGTAGAGCATGAGACTTTTAATCTCAGGGTCATAAGTTCAAGCCCCACATCGAGCAAAAGATTCCTACATTGCAGGGGGTCGGACTAGATGACCCTCATGGTCCCTTCCAACTCTATAATTCTATTATCTTCCCTCTGCAAGCATTTAAGGTGCAGTGCCTGTCCAGGGGTGGAAGCTTATGGACTGCAGCCTGGGGTTTGTCTTCAGACCTAGGAAGCCACTAAAGAAGCATCCTCATTATACATCTGAACGCAGTTCTCAGAGTACTTGGATGTATGAAGATTGTGTTGTTTGAATGCTAATTTTGTGTGCAAATAACATTGTGTGGGTGGAGGAAGGGATCTTTGGAAATGAAGACAGATACAGTAGTGACTTGTCTAATGTTATCCACTCTATTTACAAGATGCAGCAACTGTAAAGACACTGATATGTAAGTCTTGCATCCTATGAAGGTTAGCATTCCAAGATAGAAGTTGCTCATTCACAAATAATGTATCACACATATGGTTTCTTTGTACTATTTGTTAACAGTGTGGGAAAGCTTTTCCTCATTCTAATTTCTTTACTACTACTGTAATTGGACCAACAAGCTAGTTCTGTGACATACTGAAATATGGGGGGGGGGGGTTGTAAATGTAAATAGTTTGATGGTATTTTTTACCATACTCATGGGAAAATAGCTTTCCCAATCTCATTGATGTAGATGTGCCAATTTATAAGAGTATAAAATTCTGAGTCTCTTCCTAAGCATCAATTATAACTTACACAGCTCCCTGAACAGCATTTAAAACACAAAGAACGGAAAACAATATTCTGTTTGCTGACAGCACAGAAAACTAGCTAACAGCTTCAGAAGTTGGTTTGCTATTAAATACTGTAAATATCCATCCCCCACAGGCCTGGTTGGTTCAGGAAACTGTCCCAGCTCTGTGCTTTTCAATCAAGTGGAAGTTGTTCTAATCTCATCCATGCAATGATTATACTAGGCCAGCACTTGTTAAAAGCTAAACGTTGCATTAGAGTGGGTGGGTGAGATATAGGAAATGAAACTGTTCTTTCCATTTTTTTAAAAAAAGCATAATCATCCATTCCCTTAATCATACATTCCCTCCTTACAGGGTTTTTTCCCCCTTAAATATTCCTATTGTGACAAAACTGTCCATTAGAATTCATAGCAAATTAAATAGGTATTTAAAATATTTATTTTAAAATGGAAACGAACAATCTTAATTAATGAACATAAAAATTGCTACACACAAACAGGCTGGCAACTGACAGGTTCCACTTTTGTGCAGGCAGAGGGAAAGTAGGGTGAAATAGACCCAATGCCTGGTCACTGGATCACCAAGTAGCAATTGCACTGCATTTGGGCTGCCTTGGTTGGGTGTGATGGTGGAGCTGCGTCACTGGGTGCTACACTGGTAGCAGCGGAGAACTTTAGATTGCCATGTAATTATGCTTAGCATGGCTGCATAAAGGCAAGCAGAGGGATAGTGTTGACTGATGCTATGAAATGTATTCTCACCATGCATTCAGCTGTAATACAAAAACAGTTATATACACAGGAGTGTTCCTCTACACACACCTGTATTTGTAGAAGACCAGAAGACCAAGGAGGAAGTCTTCTAAACAGCAGACCCTAGAATATTTTTAATGCACGAATCATAAATGGTTATAATGGTTATAAATGTGCAGAAGTTCTGGAGACAGCACCAGAGAAAAGGAAATGTGTTTAATTATTTTATTTTGATATCTAAGTTACAACCAAAACTCAAAGTAATCCATTTAAAACCAGGCTGAAAGAAAAGGAAAGCATGTATCTGGTTAACAATATTAGGGCACAAACTAATGGTCATTAAAACTCATGGATAGAAGAACATTTTCTCATAATTGAGAGATAAAAGGTTAATAATAGATTCTAGTGATATATGATCACCAGTTGTGCCCAAACCTAGTTTCAAAGTAAAATAAAACATAAACATAATGGGCATACAGTAATAAATGCTCTTTTTCAGATAACAGAAGATAACAGCATATGACTTATATTTAACAACACAAGTCTGACAAGATTTTAGTTTTTAAAAATCCCTTCAAAGGAAACTATTTTTAGCAAGGAAAAAAGGAATTGGGAAAGAACCTTCAAGCAGAAATTTGTTGCTTCTGAGAAAAAAACCTTTAGTTTTCAAGGGTCTTTATTTGAGATGTTTTGACTTTAATTTCATGAGGATTTAAAAATATAGGCTAATATGATCAAACAACAGTTTATATTCGAGTCATCTGAAGCTATGAAAGCAGAGAGCTTTTGCAAATCAAGCTTTATTATGCCAAGGAAGGAAGTCACAAAAATACGTGCTTGAGCCTAACAGTAGTTAAACCTTTATGGTGACCTTTTCTAGATAGTACACTGATTGTGCAGCTGTGGTCACATCAATTGACCACCTTAATTTGCCTGGGTAGTTCACCCTATCACTCAGTTGCAAGCAGTTAGTATTACATTTCCCTTTTACTGCTTTCTGGCCTCCCTCCCAACAATCCCAGAAACTGATTATGTGTGGGCTATATACAGAGTCTACAAAGATGTCAAGGGGAAAAGCACAACGTTTCAAGTTTAGTGTATTGTGGTGTGAATGGCACAGAAAAGGGGAGACGGAGGAGCATGTACTTCAGGCACCCCCAACCTTTGGCCCTCCAGATGTTTTGGACTACAATTCCCATCATCCCTGACCACTGGTCCTGTTAGCTAGGGATCATGGGAGTTGTAGGCCAAAACATCAGGAGGGCTGCAGGCTGGTGATGCCTGATGTACTTAATTGTTGTGATCAAATGTCAGCTCTATTCTCTGTATGTGGGTGGGGTATGTCTGCAGCCCCATTCTTATTTATCACAAATCTAAGTGATTTTGGGGAACACCAAGCAACTATGCAGATCTGATGCCATGCATCTACGGGAAGATTTCAAAAGTAGCACACACAGATGCTCTACCGTCTAATGAATATTAATTTAGAGGATAATTAAATCATGTGCTCTCTACTGTAGAAAGCAACTGCACCAAAAAAAGGATGTGCATAACCTTAAAACAGACCTTGGTGGCTGTCTGATACTTTTGGATGATGTACTAATACCTGTATCAAATGAAAGGGACTATATGTTGTTATATAACACTGATACAGGCCATATCCTAACTCCACTTACCTGGAAGTAACATAAAGGTAAAGGTACCCCTGACTGTTAGGTCCAGTCATGACCGACTCTGGGGTTGCGGTGCTCATCTCGCTTTAGTGGCCGAGGGAGCCGGCGTTTGTCCACAGTTTTTCCAGGTCATGTGGCCAGCATAACTAAGCTGCTTCTGGTGAACCAGAGCAGTGCACGGAAACACCATTTACCTTCCCGCCAGGCCAGTATCTATTTATCTACTCTCACTTTGATGTGCTTTCAAACTGCTAGGTTGGCAGGAGCAGGGACGGAGCAACAGGAGCTCACCCTGTCGCGGGGATTCGAACCGCCGACCCTTTGATCGGCAAGTCCTAGGCTCTGTGGTTTAACCCACAGCGCCACCCACTTAGGCCCCACTTAATTCAATAGGACTTACTTCTGAGTAGACAAGGTTAGGATTGTCACTGATAATCAAGTACTGATCAGGATTGTCTATCGACAACTACTGCTGTTAAAAGGACTTCATTTCTGTAACAGACATTAATAAGCCACATACATAGTACCGTGCTCTTTCTCACAGTACCTTTTGCATCTTCATAATTTTGTTTCTTCTCTGCTGTATAAAATTAAATACTCTTTCTATTAATAACTATAAAACCAGTAGGTGATGCAACTTCTGCTTGTCCTAACAAGTTTTAGTATCATATTAATTTTAATACTGGTGATGAAATATCAATACCGCCCTCATTGTCAATGCTTCTGAAACCCTGAATCTAATAGTAAAAGTGGTCTTTGTGAACTAGACAACTTTTCCAATGTACTGTATTTTACATTCACCCAGAGAGGTTTGCAGTTCATCAACGCTATTTCACTGTTGAGAGCTCCCCCTGCTGATCAATGTGACTTCTTTCCAGTGCTGGCTAGTATTTTATGGCAAAACCACCCACCTATGTGACATCAGGCATATATAGCATTTCACATGCAGCATGTTCCCATGTTTCATTAAACAAGTGAAAAATAATTTCCTGTGGACCTACACAGAATGCATTAAGTGTTTCAGATGCCTGCCTAAAATAAATTAAGAACTCAATATTCCGACAAGCATGCACAGTTAACACAACTCTTTATGAAATGTCAGCCTTAGCATTATTGTTCATTGATACATTTTTCTAAGTTTCAAATTTTGGGATAGAAAAATAACTCCTACAGCCAACGACAGCTTCACAGAATGGCTGGAGGTGAGAAAACCTACAATCAAAAGCTACAATGTGTGTCTTCATAGGCTCTGCATTAACATCACCAAGCATAAAAGTTTTGTAACATGATACATTCTTCCTGAAAATCTATTAAATGAATCTTTGTAAGAAAACAGCCAGGTCTGATGTAAAATTATTTGGGTGCCAGACAACATAAATATATGTGTTTGCATGTGTGTGTGAGATATGTTTTACATGTTTGTGCATAACCTGTACAAACCCACCCACAAACCTAATCCTAGAGTTGGGAATCCTAACCTAATCCAATAGTCTGTTTCCTGAACCAAATCCTACTTATGACAGAAGACCTGGAATACTTTATGAACAGAGACCTCAGTTCCCTCATGGCTGGCAGGATCTTATGCCCACTCTAATAATCTAGCTCTATGGATTCTATGCAAAGCAAGAACCGAAATTTCTGACTGGCTTTTTCCATAAATTATAGCTATCTATGACAATTCTGCTGGTGCTGTTGGTATTCCATCATATGACAAGACCAAACCTTGCTGCCACTTTTTGAGTATTCCCAGGCACTCCCAGAACTGTTTGTATCCCCACCTAGAGGTGTTTGTAGGGGAGCTAATTCTTTTAAGAGACAGATTAAGGTAGTTTAAGTAAACAGACTGTGTTTTACTCAACAGGAAAATGTAAAAGTCACCACGAGGCACAGCCCCAAGGAAGGAACATTTCTCAGCCACATATGTGGTAGGTAATATGATTTGAACATACCAAAACTGCTTGAAGCATAACTCTTTGTGAAAGTCCCCTAGCCTAACATTGCCAAATACCACTCCACTTCAAATTCATTCATAGCCAAAAAGGTAAACAAAACAAAACAAAACAAAACAAAACAGCTGCAGCAGCAAAGTTGATCTCCAATTCTTTTATGTTTTTTCAGGTGCATTCCAAGCATGTTCTCTCAAACATTTGGAATAATTCACGACATCCAGTTTGATCATTTCTTTCAATTCTAGGTTAGAATAAGTGACTATAATCACACTGCATAATTATTAACATGGGCAATCACATATTATATAGACTGCAGAGGCCTGCAGTGAAAATTCAGGTGGCCTGTTGTGTACCCATATCTAAAAGTACGCATTGCGCACTGTGAAGAAAGAGAGGCAGTAAATTATCATGTTAACTGTCTTTAAATGTTTGTATGTATTGATTGGAACAAAACATCCAAATTATATCTCTCATGCAAGTCTTATCATTTCTATAATCGGCACTCAAACTGTAAAAAGCCACATACTAGTTATAATTACTTTGCACACCATTTTTGCTTCCCTTGTAATCTTTTTGCAAACAGTAATTTTTCAAAGACTGTTTGGAGATTTTCCCCACTTGCAACTCCCAGCAGCAGGTGAATTTAAAAGGAATTTAATGAGCTAAATCTGTAGCCATGCCCAGAATGATAAGGTGAAACTGTGAAATAATTTGTGTCTAAAACTTACAGATGCTCCATTTTATATTTTCTTTTTTTAAAAAAAGTCAGCTCAATCCACAGTCTTTCAACCCTCCAGAGATTAAATCCACAAATAGCAGGCTATTATAACTATGAACTTTTTTTTCTTTTTTTACAATTAGCTAATTACTTTTATCTACACAGTTTACATAAATAACACTAATTGCAGTCTTTTGGAAAGTAATTGCAAGTTTAGAAATATAAAAAATCTAAAAGAACATTTAATGAATGTTTTTCTTTTGTTTTTTTTCAGTCATTTTGGTGTTTTTCAAATAAAACCAAAATTAAAAGTAGAAACAAATGCTCATAAATTCACATTACCTCCCATTTTTTAAAAATAGATGTTGCAACTGGTCTGATACAGGACCAAGGTTCTGAAAGTTGTGTATATATCTCATGATTCTATTTGAGAAGATAACTGATCTAGTAAAGACTTAAAAGGTAAGTGATGGGCAACACACATGTGAAAGTAATGTAACAAATATTTCTCAAAAGATTGACCTAAAGCAACCTTAATTATAAGACTCATAAATGTATGCTTTAGGCACTGATTAACCTCAAATTCAGGTTCATAACGTATCTGTGTAATTATTATAAAAGCCTTAAGGACATTAATGGACCATTAAACTGATCGTGGTTTTTTAAACATATTGTTTAATACGCCTCTAATGACTTATAAAAAGAAATTGGCAGTTAGATATGAATAACCTCATTTTTTAAGAGATTACAAGTTGGAGTCAACAAAATGAAATGCATTCTTAATATTTCATCCATTTTTTGTGTGAAATCTTGCATAAGTACCCCAAGGCTGTTGTGTACTTAAATGTGAGGTTTGGTTTTTCTTTAATCCCCACTCCCACTAGTTCAATGAGTTATGCAAGCCATAATTCAGTGTGCTTAAATTCTCTACTAATGGGCTCCCCTCCAGTCAACCGTTCCTTAAACCAGGGAAATAAGTAACCAGAGTGCAGGTGATCTTAGACGAATGTGTGCTGAGGATAGGACACATAATTAATCAGAGAAGAGCAGCCCCACTGCTCAGTTAGCCACATAAACATACCCCTGGGTTGAACAGCATCTGGGTAAATCTGTCACGAGCATTTCTGACCCTACAACATGAGAAACATTCTGGTGGTCTTGAACAGGTGATTTTTTTATGGTTAATCTTTATATTAAATGGAGTCCCACATAGGGATATATGATTCTAATGCATTTTCTTTAGGAACAACACAAAACATTATTTTTATCACATGTGACAATGGAATGGAGAACAAATTTAGTAGCACAACTTGTATTTCTACCCGAACAGCAGCATCCAATAGGTTCACACACACATTAAGCACTACTGCTACTATTCAAGTCAGCCAGTATTAAAGCAGTCTTAAAGAGACAAAGAAAAAGAGAGAGTCAAGACTGCAGAACATCTTTTTTCACACCGTGAAACACATAACAATAGGAGGGTCAAACAGCCATCTGGCACATCCATTTCTACTCATTATAGCTGCCAGGTTTTACAGCACATGAATCCTGAGAAGAGACACACAATGAAAGACGGTGCAATTAATAGATGTTGCTTAGGGTTATCTCTCTACTACAGCACCAACCGTCTGTAATGGAGCAAGTCTGAACTAATACCCAAGAAGATTAGATTTATATATCCTCGAAAATGTGTTATACGCTGATGCACAACATAAAATTGACATAATGACTCTTCGGGGCCACAATGGGGCTTTCCCCCAATTTAATTGGTGACGATTAGATTGACCTTTTCTTTATAATTGTAATGATAGTAGAGCAATTAGAGAAACTACCACCTCTACTGTTTCACACATATATTAAACCAAAAGAGCGGAAGGGATTACCAGTTTCAAGATTTTAACTGCAGTTCAGTCCAGAGAACAAAATTTAATTTCCAGAGAAAATGGTATGTGTGTGTGTGAGCGCACCCACCAACCCTATATACATTTTATTGTATTGCATACTATAATGAAAAACTCCAAATGTTATGAGTACTCAAGCACTTATCACCATATTTACCATGACATCTACCTCTTTATCCTGCTGCTAATGGCTGATAGTGTCTAGAATTGTGCTATCTGAAAATGCAGGAACAAGTTAAAGACTGTCAAGCCTAAAATAATAATAATAATAATAATAATAATAATAATAATAATTTATTATTTGTACCCCGCCCATCTGGCTGGGTTTCCCCAGCTACTCTGGTCGGCTTCCAACAGAGATTAAAAATACATTAAAACATCAATCATTAAAAACTTCCCTAAACAGGGCTGCCTTCAGATGTCTTCTAAACGTCAGGTAGTTGTTTATCGCTTTGACACCTGATGGGAGGGTGTTCCACAGGATGGGCGCCACTACCGAGAAGGCCCTCTGCCTGGTTCCCTGTAACTTGGTTTCTCGCAGTGAGGGAACCATGAGAAGGCCCTCAGCACTGAATCTCAATGTCTGGGCAGAATGATGGGGGCGGAGACGCTCCTTCAGGTATACTAGGCCAGCTCCTAATGCTTATTCCCCACCATTGTGAGAAGCCCCATTCACCTGGAGCAGCCTTTGTGGACTGGGATGGTGGTAGAAAGATGAGCTGTTGGCATCCCAACTTCTGCATGTGCCTGGTGGGACAATCACTGTCCCACACAGTGATGCCAACAGCTGGGGGAAACCTGTGAGACCCAGGAGCTCATCAAAACTCAGTATGGGATCCTGGGGGCAGAGCTCTGGTGCAGACCTAAGCGAATAACCACTTGGGGTGCACAGCTCACCACAACACTGCCTCCTCATTTACAAGGAGGCCCTCTGCTGAAGTGTCATAGCTTGTCTTAAAGGGATGGTATCACCGTATAGTATAGTTTCCCATTTTTCTTCAGTCTTAATCCCTTGTTGCTTTTTAAAAAGAACTTTGAAAATGTTCATTGCCCCAAAATATGGAGCTGTACTAACCATGTGATCAAGCCTAGCAGCTTCCTTGTATCATGGGCTATAACTGACTTGGTGTAATAAAAGAAATTAGTATTAGACAGACTTGAGTAAAATATCCCTGTAGCAAAATGAAGCCCCAACCACCGGTCTCCATCAGGATCTTTTCCCTATGAATACAAGCGTATATTCCCCCTTGGTTCCACCCTGCCTGGGAATAACCCAAGAGGGAATCCTTTTCAGTTTACATTTCTTAGTCACTTCCATGGCTATCATGTGCACCTATGATCTGAGTAAGGATGCTAAATTGGTTGGTCAATTGCTCCTGCCTTTCATCTGCCATTGCCTCTGGAATACAGCATAAAAACAGCTATTTGTAAACACACTTTTGCCTTTGATGGCCTGGGGCAGGGGTCTGCAACCTTTAAGACAAAAAGAGCCACTTGGACCCGTTTCCGAAGAAAAAAAAACTGGGAGCCGCAAAACTCGTCATTATAAAAATAACTTTTTTGTCACTTTTTTATTATTTCTTTCTTTGACCCCTCAGAATTACTCCTCCTCATAGAAATAAACGTTAAATTAACAAGTTACCTTTTTGTGTGTGTGTTCTTCACTCCCCTTCAAAACAGTGACCAGCGTACATGCCCCTTACAATGTAGCGGGCGGGCGGGAAGGTGACGTCGGGACGCTGCGTGACTAACGCACGCACCGCCCCCATGCGACGTCACAGCCAGTACAGCGCCCGCCACAGTGGGGAGTGTCGGGGTGCACAATGCGCCTCCTCCCCTCGCTAGTATCCGCCCCGGAGCCGCGGCAAAGGTGTAAAAGAGCCACATGCGGCTCCGGAGCCGCGGGTTGCAGACCCCTGGCCTGGGGAAACCCTTAGGTGGAATTCATGCCATTGGCATGAGTTTGCATACTTTCATATGCAAGTCACTGAAACTAAATTTAGGCCCTATTATCTAGTGTAAGGACGAGTTTATACAATATTATTCAGCTCTCGTTTTCAGTGTAACTTGCCATTTCTCTATTCTCTATCCAATATCTTTAACAGAAAAAATAATACTTGAAATCAGAAGCCTGAAGTTGACAAACATTCTGTATAGCTATTGGATCAGAATTTAGAAAAGCCACATAAAACTGGTGACAAAGAAAAGCAAGACTTGCTCTAGTGTAGGTGGTATGGTGGTATCAATCTCGCTTGTGCTACAGGATTGTTTGGCATACAAGGAAATTGCTAGCCTTGGTCACATGGTTACTATAACTCTATATTTTGGGGCAAAAGTAATTTGCGTTATAAAGGGACTGGTTCTTAACATATGTTGCCCAGGCTGGCTAAGTAGTGTATCAATTTATATTTCTGTAGAAAAGGGAAGATAAAAAGTTGTTTATTTATTTTGCACAGCACTTGGACTACAGAAGACTTTTAAGATGGAAGATTACATTGCCATTCTATCGACTCCAATATTTCTTTAAGCCCAAGGCTGTCCCCCGCTGCATGAAATGTTTCATATCTTTCACATATTTGATTTCTGATACCCGACAAAAAAAAAACACCTAACAATAATATTGGTGTTCTCAAGCAACACCAACGTCTGTAAGTACAATGTACAAAAGTCCACTCTAACAAACAAATTTGTTTTAAAGAAGAAAAGCAACAAGTAATACCACCTGTACATCTTTTATATGCACACATATTTGCCAATGTGCTAGCTAGGTCTCCTTGTGGTAAACAGTTGCTATGGGATGGATGAGAGAATAAAGGAAGTGTGAGGGAGAAGTAGTAGTTTCAGAGAAGAAATACATAAAAGGGATTTAAAGGATGGGGGGACGGGACAAAGTAGATATAGCAGGTAGAGCTGCCAAATGTTTTGCCCAAGGCACACGTAGAAGGTTTGCCAAATTTCAAAGAAGTCTTTGCATGCTTTATTAAATCTTGAACAATCGAGCTCTGCTTCTCCACCTGCCAATACATGATTTTTCACCCAATTAATTCCGTGTTTAAAAAGAAGAAAGGATGGCCGGAAGCATTAGAACTATATGGAAAACAATGGTGGAACAATACAACCAATATTAAATAAATTCTATTACATTTCACCATCAGCATATACTAAATGGATAGCAACTTTGAACCAATCATGTTTAATGTATTTGAATTTCATTTTGTCAGAAACCAAATAGACATAAAAAACCTAGTTGTTGGCAAATCAATATGGGTGGATGGGTGGGGTATTATTTTGTTATATATTCACCATGCATAATTTAGGATATTTAGGAGCTAAATTCTCAGTATAGACAACTGACTGACCCTTTTAATCAGATGACAGTAGATAAGCAATCAATATTTCAACATGGAAGCACCACTGACATGGGCAAGAACCTTTGCTGTAAACATTTTTGTTTAGGCAAGACTACCCAGATATGTATTTTAATACATAACTTTACTTTCTAATTTATACTGCGCGACTGCTTATTTTATTTATATATATTTTATAGGTTACCTTCTTTTTAACAATGGACTATATTCAACTTTATTCAGTGTAGACTCACTGATGTTAATGAACACAACTAAGTTGGAAGCATGAATTTCAATAGGTCAACTCTGAATAAAATCTAGTTGAATACCAACCTCTAACTTTTACTTGGTAATTTTAACATGTATTTTTCTTTTTGTAAACCACTTAAGAGGTATTAGGTGGCATACAAATTCTGCTAAATAAAACACAAATAAAAGAAATGTTATGTGAACCTTTTCAGTCTGTAACGTTAATGGGGCATTGATCCTAAGGGCTGATAGTGGCATGATGCAGCAGTTATGCATAAACATTCCAGACATGGTTCATCATGTTCAAATGCACCTCTCATGTGCTCTGCCCATTTGCATGTAACATCACCATGCCAGTAGCAAGTCCACCTGGACCACTTTTGCTGCCGTGCTAATGTTACAAAAGGTCAAGCGGCATCGGTGTACAGTGGTACCTCTGTTTACGAACTTAATTCGTTCCGGAGGTCCATTCTTAACCTGAAACCGTTCTAAACCTGAGGTGAGCTTTCGTTAATGGGGCCTCCCGCTGCAACTTCTGCTTGCATCCCGGGGCAAAAGTTCGCTACCCGGAACACCTACTTCCAGGTTAGCGGAGCTTGTAACCCAAAGTGTTTGTAAGGAGGATGGTACTTAACCCGAGGTTCCACTGTATTTGAAAGTGGACACATGTGACAGTAGATTTACACAGGCATTGATTTTATCCATAGTCTGTGTCACATCAGCTTCAACCCTTGGTATCAATACCAAGTCCATGCTGCAAACTGAAACTGATATTACATTGACTACTGTGTTCTGCTTGAGAATATTTTACTTACTATATGTCCTAGTTCACAAGAAATATATACATTCAGTTCATTTCTTGCTTGCACTATTCCCCATCCCATTCTAAACCTGCCATGAATTCTGAACGTATGAGCATTCCAAGTGCGTAGCTGCCATATAAACACATAACTAAATTCGGCAGATGCAGACTTAGCATGTGCTATCTGGAAGAGTCCCAAAACTGGTATCACAGATGTAATGTAAATCAGTACCAAAGTGATTCAGGACTCCTGTTATGTGGTACTTTGCGCAGCTTCTTCCCAGACTTTGTCAGCTTCCAACCAATACTAATCCTTCATTTTTATGGAGAAGCACATTTCACATGTGCACACATATACACAAATTACAAAATAATTTACATTTCAGCTGAAAACTCATGTGCCAAGAGAGAGCCCAAGGCAAATTTAAAAGATGAGTTATGCACCCTTCAGAAATGTTGTTTATAATGGAAATACTGACAGACCTTAAACAATATAGTCAGTGCAGTAAATCATCACGACAGCCATCACTTTTTTCCTTTCGTTTTTGAACTGAATGGCCAGGGTAGCTGTGCAGTTAATTATAGGAAGTAGTTTCAAAATATAAAATAATTACAAGAGATTAGATCTTGTTATCAGTGCCTTTGTAAGGCACTTTATACTGTTTCATACTACTTTACGTTGTAAGATCATAAATATTTGGTCTACAGAAGAATGATATATAGAAAGCCATTTCGGTTTTAATTTTGCACCGAAGACTTAGATTTATAATGCTGTGTCATGCCATCCAACTGCTGTCCTTTCTTAATTTCTGTGCAGAATGTCATATACAGAACAGACATCCTGATCTGACACAGGTTTCTCAGAAGTGCCATCTCATTCAATAAGATTTACTCCTGAATTAGTATGTATATAATTGGACGACACCCAAGTCAAATCTGCCATTTTTTTATTACCACCAATCTAAGCCCAAGTAATTTCTCCCTTAATTTAACATCTACATAGCTATCTTCCAAAAATATTTATGCCACAATCCATAAAGCAGTGAAGGCTGATGCTAAATCCTCTGAACTAAATAACTAATTCACAGGAGGTGTTTACCATCCCAAAAATCTTACATGAATATTGTCAGAATTAATCACTTTTCTCACATTTTCACTATGCGCAGCACCTTGTGTACCACACATTCTAGCAGTTAGACAACAGTGAATGTAGCTGTTTTCCACAATTTTCAAGTTTGGCCAAAAGAAAAAGGGGGAAAGGAGACTTTCACCAGCAGAGTGGTAAAAAGGGGTTGGGTGGGCAACCCTGTTCAGCTCCATCATGTTTCTAACCAAGCTTTTTGGGGTGATGTGTGGCTTATTCTTTCCTGGTCTAGGCAACTGGGAGTTTGTAAAATGTTTAGGCTTTTGGAAACTTGCAATGACTAGCTGATATAGACTCTGAAACCCTTGTCATTACAGGTCGCAAACACACTTAAATGAGGAAAAGGACTACAAAATACATTCTCATCAACAGCCAACCTTGCTACCTCGTTTCCAAGCTTCCTCCTGGAAAAGTATAGTATTTTCTTGTGGTAAAACCAGAGGTATATTTATATGGCACATCCTCTTAATCAGGGGTCAGCAAACTTTTTCAGCAGGGGGCTGGTCCACTGTCCCTCAGACCTTGTGGGGGGCAGGACTATATTTTTTTTGGGGGGGGGGGAGAACGAATTCCTATGCCCCACAAATAACCCAGAGATGCATTTTAAATAAAAGCACACATTCTACTCATGTAAAAAACATCAGGCAGGCCCCACAAATAACCCAGAGATGCATTTTAAATAAAAGGACACATTCTACTCATGTAAAAACACGCTGATTCCCGGACCGTCTGCGGGCCAGATTTAGAAGGCGATTGGGCCGGATCCAGCCCCCGGGCCTTAGTTTGTCTACCCGTGTCTTAGATTGGCATCAATCTGTTTTTGGGAGAAAGACTCCTTTTAGCTGCATAAAGGTGTCATCTGATTAAAACAACACCAACCAGGAGGGAGGTTTCTTTCGGATCTGCCATGTTCAAGGTCCCATTCCTGCCCTCCGCCCCCCAGTTTTGGGGTCGATGCCCCTTGCCCTAAATCCAAGCAAGTACTTAGAAAAGTAACTTTGATCTTCTGCATCTCATGGGTACCCAGAAGGGAGGGTTGCCACTGTACACTGTACTTATTGGGAGGGAAAGCAGGGGTGATGAGGACCAATTTCCTCTCGTCAGCTTCCTCCCTTCTTGGTAAGCACAGTGACATGCCTGACAAGAGGCAAGGTGTGCAACAGAATCCCTTCCCACTGACCTCCCCCTGATCAAATTTCTGTATCTATTTGGACTGTTACCAAAGGTTTCAGGAAAAAACTGAACAGTTCAGTCTCTTCCATATCATTCGCATACACTTATATTTGCATATATTATTAGTTCCAACATTTTATTAGTCAGAGGATGAGGACAGTGCTGTCTCCCGAGACCCAAACAATTAACCTGCGATTGTTTTGCGAGAAGCTTAAGTGTCTCGCTCTCTTTGCTATAATTCTAATAAATTAATTCTTCAAATCGCTGACCACTCTGAAGGCCAATGTCAAAGCAAGTATGATAGATATCAACATTTGGGAGCTCAATGCATCAGGCAGACTTTGATGAAAAGATTTGTGCCAAGAGACTGTCAATACAAGTGTTTGTAATAAATGTAGTTGTGTCTGCCGGTCCAAGTTCAAACAGATCTCATCAGAAGCCTCAAAAACTAAGGACTCAAGCTGAGAACAGCTGTGCACTCCTTTGCCATAACAACCAGGACAAAAGGCAGACCACAGAATTGACCAAGTATCCCCCCCCCCCCCCCCGTGAAATATCCAGTTCCAATCATAGTTAATTTCTGGACTCTTGCTCTTCGCCATATGAGCCAAATGCTTCTTTAAAATCTGCCAAGACAGAGCATATGATAATCATCTCTATTCTGCCTTTTCAACCAATCCAGAAACAGAAATCTCAAACCTGACCCAGTGTATCCCATTCATGGCATGATGGACAACAGCTAATAAATGTAATCCTAAAATGGAAGCAGAAGCTGATTAATATTCTACAGCTTTTTAAATGTGTTTGTGGCAGGGGAGGTTATTGTTTTGCTGTTTCTGTTTTAACTATATATTTGTGCGTTTACCTAATATTTTTATTTTGTGAACCACCCAGAGATCTTGTGATGAAGGGCAGTATATAAATCTAATAAGTAATAATAATAAGTGTGGAGATAATTCTTAGCAAAAGAACATCAAATTCAACACAACAGTTTGCACTGATCCTACATTCGTTATTAGATTTATATACCACTTGATTGTAAAAAATAAAATAAATAAAATCTTCCATCAAAACTGTTTGCAAAACTCTTTGATTGGTATAAAAGATCTCACAGAGGAAGCTATTACCTTATTTTTCGCCCCATAGGACGCACTTTTTCCCCTCCAAAAATGAAGGGGAAATGTGTGTGCGTCCTATGGGGCGAATGCAGGCTTTCGCTGAAGCCTGGAGAGCGAGAGGCATCGGTGCGCACCGACCCCTCTCGCTCTCCAGGCTTCAGGAAGCTATCCGCAAGCCTTGCAAGCCCGGTGGGAGTTCCCGCGGGCTCACAAGGCTTGCGGGCAGCAGCCTGCAGCCCCGGCGAGTGTCCGCAAGCCTTGCGCACCCAGCAGGAGGTCCCGCCGAGCGTGCGAGGCTTGGGGCGGCAGCCTGTCGCCCGAAGCACAGGGAGCCCTCCGGAGGGCTCCCCGTGCTTGGGGCGGCAGCCTGCAGCCCGAAGCACGCGGAGCCCTCCGGAGGGTGCCCCGTGCTTCGGGCAGGTGTGCACAAGGCTTGGGGCGGCAGCCGCGGCGGGGGGGGTAAATTTTTTTTATTCATTTCCCCCCCCCCCCCCAAAAAACGAGGTGCGTCCTATGGGCCGGTGCGCCCTATAGGACGAAAAATACGGTAGTCAATAATACAAACTCGGTCTAAGAAGTCAATCCATACAAACACTTCCAGATAACTATGGGAAAGATTCATTTAAAATTAACTATGAAGTTTTACCCTGTTTCAGGCTGAAACCCATGGGGATATACTGGTCAAGCACAGGAAGAATTCAGCATTGTCTGTGTATCCTTGTGGGTTTGGGAAGGAGACTCACTATGTTAGGAAACCCAGCAACAGGTCTGTTCCAATATAAGGAGGCAACAGGAGTCAGGATAACTTCAATACTTGTATAAATTCATGAACAACAGATTAATAACTCAGTACAGCAGCTAGTGCTTGCTACACAAGCAAGATCAAAATACCTTTTGGTTCCCTCTCAGCTATGGAAGGGACCATGACCAGAAAGTGGGAAAGAGTTTCAGTCAGGCACCTCTCTTAAAGAGGTAGGCCATACACACTACAGCAGGGGTGAGGAAACGGGGTAAAACTTCAGTTAATTTTAATTTAATCTTTCCCTTAGTTAGGGAGTATTGGTGTGGACTGACTTCTTCTTTGACTGAATTTGTATTATTGATGAGATCCAGATCTGTTTAGCTTCGGCAAGGGTACCAAACCATATGCCTTGAGACTATACTCTGGAATCTGCCAAGTATTCTCTTGTATATTGGCAAAATAGTAAGCTCACTGAAACAAGTTTAGAATGCACAAGAAACAGTTATGTTCTGCCGGATTAGCAAATCTCTCCCTACACTGACTAAATATCATGACTTCTAGAGATAAATGTATCAAAAATGACTAACTAAAACAAGAGAACAATATTTGTAAGCATTTGAGATTACTTTTCCAATAAAGGTTCCCTACGAAATTTACAACCATTTTGCATTATCTCCAGATGTGAAGCAGCAAATTGTTTTTGCAATTTTATTTACCAAAATGGTGCATATGCTCTATGCATATTTAGAAGAGTTTAAACACCTGCTGAGACATTCAGCATAGTTTAGACTGCCCTAATAAGCCATTTAAAAATAAACTACATTAAGGATGCTTTTTATTACTCAACATCTGTGAAACATGTTTGCTCATCCTGATGAAAAAGTAGTTTTCTTCGCCCATTAAAAATAATTCAAAGCTATCTTGCATGAACATGCTTTAGCTCTAGGTAAAAATAAATTAATTTTCACTACTACACACTTGCCTTGAAGTCACAGATGTTTTAAAACAAAACAGCTTTTAATAAAACATGAAGTATCATCAATGGCTCTTTTATTAAAGAGAACTGCTTAGAGTCACAGCAGCAAAACACAAGCATGTGTGCCACAAGTCTGAGCCCAGTAAAGGTCGGCAGCTATTGAAAATAAGAAATTCAATGCAAATTGCACAAGGCGAAATAATGATGTGATACAAAAATGCATAGGATATTTTATGGGTGGCTGTAATGTGGAAATAGCAAGGCAATGATTTAATACGATGTCAAAAAATCAGATTCAGTTTTGTATGAGAATTCAAAGATGACATAAGGTAAAGGTAAAGGTAAAGGGACCCCTGACCATTAGGTCCAGTCGTGACCGACTCTGGGGTTGCGGCGCTCATCTCGCTTTATTGGCCAAGGGAACCGGCGTACAGTTTCCGGGTCATGTGGCCAGCATGACTAAGCCGCTTCTGGTGAACCAGAGCAGCACACGGAAACGCCGTTTACCTTCCCGCTGGAGCGGTACCTATTTATCTACTTGCACTTTGATGTGCTTTCGAACTGCTAGGTGGGCAGGAACAGGGACCGAGCAACGGGACCTCACCCCGTCGCGGGGATTCGAACCTCCGACCTTCTGATCGTTAAGTCCTAGGCTCTGTGGTTTAACCCACAGCGCCAGATGACATAATCTAGCATTAATTTTGGAGTTTTGGAGTGTGTGGTCGCAATAGACTGATGATACACATGCTCTACTTCTATGCTCTGCAGGTGTGCAGTCAATGTGCTGCACTGAAGTCTTGCTCTGTAACATACTGGACAAAAGCCAATAGCCTGAAGCTAAATCCAGGCAAGACTTTGGCGCCGTTAGTGGGTGCTTTCCTAGACCGGATGAGTGGGATGTGCCCTACACTGGACGGGGTTACACTCCCTCTGAAGGAAAAGGTTGTAGTTTGGGGGTACTTGTGGATCTATTTCTGGCCTCAGTAGCATGGACTGCCTTCCATCAGCTGAGGCTGACAGCCCAGCTGCTCCCATACCTGGACATGGACAACCTGACTACTGTTGCCTATGCTCTGGTTACTTCTAGGTTAAACAGAAGTTTCTTTCTTGTTTAACAGAAACTTCGACTGAGAAAAGTTTGATATCATATTTGGAGCCCAACTGAGGAAAGGACCAAAAGAACTTCGTCCTTTACATCTCCGTTTTTTCCTTTGTATATTTCATTCCCATATTTTTCCTTCTATGTTTTACACTCCAGTAAAGATATCAAAAATAAATAAAAATACAGTGGTCTATGGAAATTCTTAGCAACAAGAAAGGCTATTAAAATTAAGTGCAGTCAAGTTATATCAAGCATCTGTGTTACCAGGCTATCAACAACATTTTACAATTCAGTCCATCACACCGTCCTCAATTTGTTTTCATTATCCAGTTTTCAATATATGTTATAATATGTTGCATACTGAATAAATATTTCATATTTGAGCTTTAATAAAAACTCACCCACTAGAATCATAGAATCACAGAATTGTAGAGTTGGGACCCCAGGGGTCATGTAGTCCAACCCCCTGCAATCCAGGAATCCTGCCCACAGTTTGGACCACTTTCTTGCTAACAGCCAAATGCTGTTAATGCAGCCATTGTGTCACAGGAGATGGTTAGTTGTTGTTGTTTTTTAAAAGATAGTTTAGAGACAGTATTTTTTAAAAATGGGCTTGAACACTTTGATGTATAACAGGGTGTCATGGGAAGGGGGAAACATTTCCCATGGAATCTATAACATATGTAATTGATTTTAAAGAAAAGTGACCAAGTCTTGCAGTACCCTGAAGGCCAACAAATGAATTCTGGAATAACACAATACATTTGTTAATCTTACAGGTGCTATAACACTCTTCATTGTATCTGCTGCCATGGACCAACACAGCTACTACTAGAAGCAGGGACCAAGTAAGATTTACATCAGAATGTACTACTAAAATTACCAAGATTTAGCAAACATTCAGTCAACTTTTGCTCAGAGTAGACCCACTGAAATAAATGGCCATGACTAGCTTGGGTCCATTAATATATTGATATCAGTCTACTCTGAGTACAGGTTTGTGGAATACAAGCCATGATAAACTTCAAAAGGGAGGCTTAACTCTTCCACTGTGAAAGCAAGCGCAAGTACCCCTAGATAATGAATGCCACTACCCTGTCAATGAATCAGAGGCTGGGAGAGTTGTCTCACAATATTATAGCTAGGAGGTGCAGAAACACTGTAAGTTCAATGTGCTTTTTCATTACTACTACTATTATTAAAATCCATTTCTGAGTCACCTTTCTACTCAAAAGCTGAACAGTTGGTTTCCACAGGGTTCCCTGCAAAACTGAATGGCATTATAGATATGCAGCTCCCCCTGCACACACATAAAATAACAACCTTCTGTCAGGAAGCAGTGTATCTAAAAACTAACACTGTGTTTTCTGGAAGAATTTCAGTTCTTGAGGACAGAAAGGTTTAAGAAAGGTTTAAGTCCACAGCATAACTTTAGAACAGTGTTTACCAACCTGGTGCCCTTCTGAAGTTTTGGACTGCAACTCCTATTGTCCCTGTCCATTGGTTATGCTGCCTGGGGCTGTTCTAAAATTTGGTACAGCGTGAAACCACATATGTGATAATAGCTTGTGGAATACATCTTGTCAATGCACCATGACCTGTGAGGCTGCTGTAAATGCAGATGCGTATCTTCACTTGGCTCCTCCACAACAGGGAAGCTTATGAAACCAAGCCTTTTCTAAAACTATTTTTAAACTCTTCTATTTGAACGAGTCTATATTGCATAAACAAACCTGGCATGAGGGCAGCAGGGAGTTCACTGATTGGCACCTCAATTCTAAACATTTGCACTGGTGTATTTGTTTTGTGATGTTATTTTCTGGCATGCATCTTTGAATCAGCTAATTAATACAGCTGGAACAAACAGGCTAAATTATTTTAATTCCAACTAGTCGACTATAAAGCTTATGCTTTGATAGCAGCCCTTATATGGATCTCCAATTTATTTAGTGTGGGTTTTTTTTAAAAAAAAATGATATTAGAACATGTTTTCAAGATTATAGCCAAGGCTATCCTTTAGAAACAGAGAACATTCTACCATTTCCATTTAATAACTTACATCTAATAATAAACACCTTTTTATAGCAGCAGCACAGAATTGAGTAGAAAAAAGACTTGAGTAAATAATCCATCAAGACAAATTCCTTCCATAAGAAAAAACACACACAAGTGACTAACCTCTTTTTGAGAAATATCCAAGAGAGGAGACAGTTTTCCAATCTTCCATGGCTCCTCCATTTTCATATTTAAAAGATTTTTCCTAACCTAAGATCTAATGTCACTTTAAGCCTCTATTTCTTGTTAACTTTTAGTTGATCAAAGATAACACAAGTTCCTCTTCCTATTACTGGTATTAGCTGTTTGAAAGTCACCAGTATTTTCTCAGGTCAAACACAGTTCCCTTTCAGCCTTTCCACCCGAAACACAAATTCTCCAGCCACCTGCATGCACGACAATCCCATATATGTTAACTTGGAAGCAAGTTCAGCTATATTCAGGGAAACCTACTGGCTGGTACGCTTTTTTAGGATTGCATCCTTAGAGGTGGTTTGTTACACAATCATGATTGTTACATAAATATCATGTGTGGCTGGTTTAAAATCATCTGAATCTGAGGTTGTGGTTTGTTTCCTTCCAACAAACCACAAGCTTCAAACCAGGAGCAAACCTCACTTATCTGGAAACCCTGAGGCCATGTTTCCACAACAATGGCTTACTCACAGCAGTGCAGCAGGAGAACTAGAGGAGGTGCAACATGATCACAATCTCTCTCCAGGAGCCCACAAGCTTGTGCATTCAGCCATGGTTTGGCTAACTGCCATGGGTGAACTGGCTCAATATACATACATCTACCTTTTTAGCAAGGGAGTTCAAAGCAGGAAGTCTGCATTCAAAATTCAGACCTACAATCAGATTTACTAATAGGCATATCTATTTTTAGGCCAGTATTCTCCTTCAAGATGGCTAATGTTAAAATGCACACAGCGACATTATTCTAAAAAGACTGTGCTGACTTTTAAGATTCATTTCTTCCCAGCTTCATAAAATTATCAATTATTAATCATATTTAACACAATGGTTTGACTTTGCTTTTCTATGATGAAGTTACCTGTCATTTATAATCCAGTTCAGACACAGATTGAGGGAGGTAAGGTTTTTGCATCTCTTTACTATTTCCATCACTGTTTCATTATCCAGTTCTGTGATATGACGTAGATCCAAGCTGGAAAGGTTTCTTAGCTATTAAGATAAATACAATGGTAAGTTTTATAATTCATATATAAATATAAACTATTTATAGAATTAATTGCAGTTTTCATCTGCTTGAACCTGCTTTTGTTCTTTAATTAATGTTATTTTTTCCTACCTATTCAATAGAAAAGCTGCAAAAACAAACTACTGATTTCAATCAAAGAGAGGACTTGCTGTATATTTTTATTTAAAATGAGTATCTCCGGCTCTGTTCTTCACCAATGAATGAACTAATGGAATTAATGTATTGTTTTTAATGTAATTTATTTATTTAAAAAATATGCTATTAAACTTTTGAAATGAAGTTACAAATGAAAACCTATTGACAAAACTTTTTTTAAAAAAATTCAGCCACAAAGCCACACAGGATGGTATTCAATGGTATCCATCAGCAGAATCGAGGAGGGAGGCAATTTCCATCTATTTCCCCTCCTCTCTGTAACTTGTGCCTCACTTATTTGCTCCAGCAGGTTGGGTGATTCTCTGGAGAACTAGCGAGAGCATGGGAGGCTGCAGAAACAAGGGGAAATCACCAAAAACTGTCTCTGCCCTGTTCTGCTGACAGATTCCCTCCATCAGGAGATAGACCCTCTAGGGTACCAACCACAGTACTTAAAGAAAAACCCTGATAACACTTATCATACCCAATGTGAAAAGAGTTAACTATGATATATTCTTGCAAAGTAATACTGGAAAATAGTCATGTGCTAAAATTTAATATATCAAGTACAAAAGTCCCATTTGGGATCCTTACCATGCTAAATAGCATCATCATCATCCAATCTCAAGTTTCCTACCCATATGATTTGATACTGATGAAAAGCATTCACTTTAACTCAATAATTGTTAGTATGAATTATAATGAGCATATTGGCATTTGCATTAATTCCTGTATTTCCAAGTATGGATGTCAGTTAACAAATAGTCCCTGCCTATTATTTAAATAATACTGCTGTACTGATATACAGTGGTACCTCGGGTTACAAACGCTTCGCGTTACAAACACTTCAGGTTACAGACTCCCCTAACCCGGAAGTAGTACCTTGGGTTAAGAACTTTACCTCAGGATGAGAACAGAAATTGTGCACCGGCGGTGGGAGGCCCCATTAGCTAAAGTGGTATCTCAAGTTAAGAACAGTTTCAGGTTAAGAACGGACCTCCGGGACGAATTAAGTTTGTAACCCAAGGTACCACCATATAGCACTCTATCGATGTTGAGACAGGTGTTTAGAGCGACAATGTTACAGATATGACCAAAGAAAATCTGGGAGCTCTAGAGTGGCAATCATAACTAGCTAACAGGTAAAAACTATATTCAATAATCACTTGTAAACAAGGCAGGTCCTTCTTAGATAGACACAGTATCCAACTACAAGTAATGCAATATGTCCCTGTCCAAATGTGGCAAGGATGTCTCTAGAACCTCCATTAAGATTAAGAAATAACAAACTAACACAGATAGAAGTTGAGAGCTCATTCAAAGGAAACAGCTTTAAGTGTCAGTAAATATATACGTAAACTATACTGGGTGAGATAGGCATTTGATAGCGAAATTCACCAAGAAAGGGCTTTTCTACTGGAACTATTTAAATTAAGAAGTAGAGAGAAAATATTTTCCAAGAATGGGAGGAGTCATCTCAGCAGCACATGAGAGGTTTTGCAAAAAGAATGCAAAATCATGACATTTTCCTAGAAGTGAGCTATAGTTGGGTTAGAGAGGACATATATTTCACAAATTAAAAGGGGTAGCAACTGAGGAAATAGCAGCTTAGTGAGAAGCGTTCGTTATTCAACTCCCAGAGGAACCAGCCTCAGTGGCCCCTCACATTCACCCAAACTTGAGAGGAAAAAACCCAAAGTGCAGCTTGTGAAGCGACATGATTAAGCAGCACAGAATGAAAATAATGTTTACCTCAGCTGGGAAGAGCATAAAAGTTAGCTACATACAGCAAACAATGAGTTTGGGCCCTGTATTTTTGTTGCACATTGCTTCAGTACATTTTTTTTTTTAACAGAGAAAAATTCATAAATATAGTAAGCCAATCAAATATCGACGTTACTAGAGAAGCTCAACGCAGCAATAGCAAATGACCCCTCCGCTCAAGCTAGAGGACAGTTGAAATTGGGTAATTTGGCAATGAGTGGTACAAGCAGCCTTGCCCACTCATTGTCAGATTAAATCACAGCCTTTTCTTCTGGTTTTAGAGGGGACAGTTGGTGTTGGTTCTTTGGCCACCCACCACCAAAAATGAACCACGACCCAAATTTCCTTCCCAAACTTCCATATCATACCTATACAAGCACTTGCTCACTGCTTTTTCCCCCTCCCTCCCTCTGAATATAAATCTTAACTAGGTATACTCAAAGTTAAATCCCACTGATTTCAGTGGTTTTTAAGTGGAATTAGGAATTAGGATTACACATGGTCTATTTGTTTGTTAACTCGATATGGCTGTTCCAGAAGGCTTTGAATTGAGTTGCTCTTGTTGTTTTAATTAGGTTCATCTCCATTAAAAACTTGATGTTTGATTTTCTTGTAATTTTATATTGTATTTCTTATTTATTGTGTGATGCACTTTTATAGATGCTGCCTTGAATTCACATTACGAAAAGGGTGGGATATAAGTATTTAAAATAATAAAAGATTGAGATTGTAAGCAAAACAGTAAATTAAAAACCAAATTGCATATAACCCAAGCAAGGTGCCAATTAATTTAGGGCACTGAAATACAAGTTCAATTTTTGAAGAAAACCCACATCACGGCCCCCATCTGCAACTTCTCCTGAATGAACTGCATTTTGTTTGTATTGATGGTTGGTTGGCTTCTAAAGTGCCCCGTACAAGTTAAAAAGCAATTCTGCTCATGCAAGGTAACCTTCCCAAACTCTGCCCATTTCTCCTTTACAGTGCCAGACCCCATCCCATGCCATCCCAAAGGGTCTGCAGGCCCTTTTGATATTTCTAGTGTGTGCAAGAAGCTACCGTGGGGAGGAGAGGCAAGAAACCCCACTTATAAGGGGAAAAAACACCACTTGCACTTCTCTGGGTCTATTGCAATGTGTCCTATTCTTTGTCACCTTCTTCCTGCTCTTCCTTTACTTGATACAACAGCTATATCATTCACATTAATGTGACATCCACTATTTCCAGTCAACTGATGAGCAACTTAGGAGACGATCCAGAAAAGGAATAAATATATGTGAAAGAATAATAAGCAAAGCCATGCTTTTTTTTTTTCACTTTTCCCTACAACCAATTGCCAATGATAAACAGAAAAGGCCCACGGTGCACTTGATTTATCAAGTTTTTCTGGTTGTGGACCTGGATATTTTTTATTTGGTTCTTAGCTATCACCTATAGACATTCTTTTCGATAAAAGACCTTCCTCCCATCACAAAATTGATCCTATTTCTTTATATACACTTCTAATTGGTGCAATCTGGCCGGCGTGAACCAAAGCTGCCACTTGTATCAGTTTTGTGTCTCAGCTAGATGTGCACAGTTAAAGCTAATGTTAATAATAAATGAATGCATCTACAAAACTGTTATCAGTGTTAAAAAATGCATCCCTAATATTGCTTCTAGTATGTAAGATTACCATAACTGTATAATTTTGCCTATGAAAAACACCTCTCAGTTATGTCTATTGTGCAATATTATCCTAACTGGAACTGACAACAGGAAACCTCGTTGCTGTACTTACATTGGTAAGGTGTATGACTCCTTTAGATGTAACAGAACAGCCCATAAACCCAACATACTGCAACTCGGGACAATGTTCAGCGAATGCTTTAACCGACTGATCTGTCACCTGCATAAAGAAAGAAAAAAGCAAGTTGAAGGTGACACTGAATATTCAAGTACAATGAAGTTTGGGGGCATCATTGCAGCAGTGACAACCTGTGGGTTCAATAGTTTCTTTGCCTTAACGGCATGAAGGATAGAGTAAAGTGTGTCTAAAAGGACTCTGGGGAAGAAAGAACATGATGAAAAGGGTTCCTCTCCTCCAGCAAATGACAAAGGAAGTACCAGATGATAGAACAAAAATTTAAAATATAAGCATTGAATATATCTGCAGGGGTAACTCCCTGCAAGTATTCTTTGCTTTTATAGAAGCTTGAAACTATAAGCAGAAGCCAACAGCTCTCCTCTGTCCCCTAAACGGTTAGGCAGTACATGAAGTAGATTATATTTCGGCAAAGACAATGTATTTACAAAACTTATTACCAACAGCCTTTTCCCATTATTCAAAGATGCTGCTAACCAAACCAGTCTAACATATTGATATGATGGGGCAAAAGTAATATAAGTAATACTTAAAAAAAAATGATTAAACAAATTATCTTTCTATGGTCTGAAAACAGTAAAAAGATGGATTTCAGTACCTAATAGACATTTAGGAATGTGAAGCATTCGGCCACCAACATACCACAACCAAATCACATTCCAAACTTATCACCATTTGAAACGATGGAAAACACATGGAATAACAGCATGGGCTTAAAATCCTTTTGGCCCTGCCAAGAGATAATTCACAAGACCCCATTGTGATACCATATTGCAATACCACTGAAACGCCATTTTGCAACTTTGGGTTTCTTTTGGGAGCAACTACAGAATATAATCATAATAAAATTAACAAATTATTTTAAAAAGCAAATGCAGTACATTTCAGAGCGAAGAACAGAGCAAAGGGAAACTTGCTGTCTCTGACAGCCCTTTTACCTCCAAAGGCAGAAACCATTTCTGAACTTCACTTCCTTTATGATATGTACTCAGTTTTCCCTCTGTTCTTTATGCTACCTTAAATGTTGAACAAACAAAATAGTCAAGATCTAGTTGCCTCTACTCTTTTCAGCAAACATTAAGAATACGTAAACCTTTCCATAGTTGTATTTAGTTATGTAAAAATGAAGTAAGCTTGTGTGTGTGTACACACACACACATATATAGTATATACACACACTAGATATTATGTGTGTGTGTGTGTGTATACACATTTGATTTCTCACTCATGTCGCAATCTGTTATGCTTAATTAATTTCTTTGCCACCCTTCAGCTTAAAAATAATACATTAAAACCGCCACCTCCTAGTAATTGCAGAGTGTTTTGAACTGGAATAATTGCACTGGAACAAATAATTACTGTTTGATTCTTTTCATGGGTTCATCCTTGAGAGTCTTTGCACACTCTACTTTTCTGTAAGTCTGCTTGCATTTACGTAGGAGACTAAGATAACCTCTTAAGTCAGTGCTTTTTTTCAAAAAAAAATGTTTAGGGGTACTCTCATTTTCCTACTCATATTGAAACACTGCCCCTCAATGAGGCCAAACTTAGATTCACAAAATGTTTGTGGGTATGCGTACTCCTGCGTCCCCCCAGAAAAAAAGCACTGGTTACAGCAGTTTATTCTTTGAAATGTACAAACAGCAGCAACTCCAAAAGTGACTATGTAAAAAAATTGAGACCTTGGGCTCAGTTATACAATCTTTTGCAGCCAGCCCACAGCAAAGCTACAAACTGCAAGATTAGTTGGATCTGTAAAGAAAAATAGTGAAAAGTCTCAGTCAGCGCCTGCAGTATCCTTGTCAGCATTTCTTACCACACTAATATAAAAAATTAATGTAT
Organism: Podarcis pityusensis; assembly: GCF_964106645.2. Taxonomy (NCBI): domain Eukaryota; kingdom Metazoa; phylum Chordata; class Lepidosauria; order Squamata; family Lacertidae; genus Podarcis; species Podarcis pityusensis. The sequence continues at coordinate 41,454,251 of NC_138036.1, forward strand.
TTTCACAGCTCCAATACAGCACCTAGCAATGGATATTTTAACTCAGTAGTGTCTAGTAAAGTGCCAGGGGATTTCACTAGATATTCCAATCTATCATCATTCTATTCCCTGGCTGTAGTTTGAGAGAGCTTCCAACTAAATTGATTTATTTTTAAAACTCCAAATGGTGTTAATGAAGACAAAGACTGTTATGAAGGAAAGTTAGGTACTCTGTTATATGGATGTTATATTACAGGTTTCTGATGCAGGAGAACCTGGGTCATATTGGAGTAGTTCCTTTGAAATCTGGCCATAACATTTCACTTTTCTATCATCATTCAAGACTTTGGTATCTGAAAAGATGTATTTATCATCTTGTGATGGACAGCTGGGGACTTCATAGAAATCTGGTTTCAACCCTGTTTAAAGACAATGCATTTAAGGCAGCAATGTCTGATTTGCCTTTCTGTTCAAAGCAAGACTTCCTTCTGTCAGCCAACAACTAGATTTCATAACTCCCACAACTCTTTAGAGGAGGAAAATTTAAAGGTACTATAAGAAACAAAGCTACACTCCAAGAAACAAAGCTACACTCAAATGCACAAATTAGGTTTTTTGATGAACTTTCAAGTGGAAATGCACAATGTGCGTGTATTCTTTGCATAAATTCCACACCCACACACACCCATTACTCAATTATCCAATTCATATGCACACATTAAACCTTACACACAGAGATCACTAACTCTCCCTCCCCCTTAGTCATACACATTTATTTTATTTATTTCATATAGGTTAGATATTGCTTTGCCTTGCTTGGCCCTATTTATTTAAAAAGGTGGAACTATAAACTGAAAATGTGAGACAGCTTAGCAGGACAATGCACTTACAGGATACATACATAGGACCACAAATTAGGGTTTGGCAGGCAAGACAGTTACCCCCTCACTTCCACCCAATTAAGAAACCTGTTAACTTCTACATATTCTTTCCTTGACGAACTGGTACTGCTTAGAAGCGTCACCACAGTAGGGTGTCATGTTGCAGAGATAATTATTATTATTCATGAGCAACTTAATAGATAAGTTATTATTGTAACTGAAACTTTTAACATGGAAACCTGTCACCACACTCTGCCATGCACAACTTAGTCAAATCAATCCAAATTGAGCAAAGAATATACTATAATTTTACTAAAAACGAACCCTTGTGAATGAGGGCACAGATATTCACAACTAATCACATTATAAAGGTCCATTAGTGTTCACTGAGGAATCAGTAATAATTTGATTGCCTGTTCGACCTTCAGTGACTTTCTTTTATTCTGTCTTACATTATGTTAGCCTTGCTTTGAAAAAGTCATATAAGATGATGAAAAGAGATTTATAAGCTATGCACAAAAGCACTGAGAGTGGGAAAGACATCGGCCTGGAACTAATGGCGCAGATATTAGACACCCAATAAAAAAAAACCTATCATGAGTTTGGCCATTTTTCTTGAGCATATTTGACTAGTTTGATGCTGCAAATTTAGATTACGTTATTAAAGCTCAGTATTCTGGGAATGGTAAACTTTTTTCTTGGTGCCCAAGTTGCCCCAAAGAACTGTGATTAAGTAAATATAATGACATAATTCAAGCAATCTGCTGACATAATCTCTAATCGATATAAAGTGAGCTGCAGAATTTTTCCAAGACACTTTTACGGTATTGTTCTACTACCAAGATAACCTTCCACCACAGCAAAATATCATGTCACAAGGTATAGAAACTATTAAACATTTCAGAACGGATGCCTATCCCCAACAGGTTAAATCCTGAAAAACCAAACCATTCCAGCCTTGATTCCAAATTACACATTAGAATCCCTCCTGCACCTGCACATATATATCCTCACAAAGTCATACCTATACGGCTCCCTAAACCTATCATAGAGATTATGTAATCAAACATTTCATTGCAGTTTACCATCGCCCGAACTCCACAGAGTTTATGTAGCCTCTTAATACTGATGGTGTTAACAATCCCTTATCCTAGGGATTTGCAGGTGCCCTCAGGGTCCTTGCTGAAATTAGGTTTGAAAAAAGCATCCTATTGCAGGCAACAGAATGTGTGGTACCAAGACTGTTTCTTCAGTTTGTAAATGTGCCCATTGGCCCTAAAAGGATGGCAAACTCTCCTTTATCCAATTACTTCCATCAAATAAGACATTAACATAACAGGAAAATCACAAGCCAGCAAAGGTTTGAGTTTCCTTACAAAGCACAGCTGAACTAAAGGTCTCAGAGCAGCAGTACTTAAAATTAAGATGCAAATATATTCTTATTGGATTCTGATTTAACTTATCATTATTCTTATTTTCTGACACTGAGGTATTTGTGAGGTATTTGTGATTGGGGAAAAACCCTCTGATATAGTTCCAGTCAAATATGGCAAACTTAAATTATTATGCTTAGGTATTCGTTTCCTGCTTGGCAGGGGGTTGGACTCGATGGCCCTTGTGGTCTCTTCCAACTCTATGATTCTATGATTCAACTATTTATCTTCTTTTCAACTACGAACATTTCAACTTCTTTTCAAACAACACCACAAATACCGTAAAACTTCATTTAAACCAATATTACTGGTCATTCTGACTCTGATGATTTTAAGGAAACCAAAAGGGTTACAGCTTTTAAGCATAGTGCACTGAGATTATTAGAATCAAATAAGCAAATCAGCTCACAACCTCATTCTGGTGCATTTATATGGGCTCTACCACAATAAAATTAAAGGAATTTATTTTTTCATGTATACAATTTTAGCATGCCAATTAGAAAAACACATTATATAGGAAGTCTCTCTAAATACTGCAGCCCATCAATTCAAGGTTTTCTAATTTTTCACATACATTGTTATTTACCTTAAATATCTGGTTTTAGATTAAATCCTTAACCAGAGATATTATTAAAGATTAATTACAACTAACCACACTTTAGTATGATTAACATAGTCTGGGGGGGAAACAATGCATGACCAATCAGTAACTTTAAGAGGTCTCAAATAACCATTTTAATCAAAAGAATCACAAAATAATTACTAATCAATAAACCTATCATGCATTATCATGTATTTGAGTATTTTATACAGAAGACATAAAAGTTCTAAAACTAGTTTACATTATTTAAATATCATTTTTGTGCAAAATTATTCATTGTCAAAATATTATTTATTATGGATTGGGTTAAAAAAAATCTGCTTCCAAAGCACAATATTTAAAGTTCCCTTAGAGAACAATTATAAAGAAAGCTGCTAACTTTTGGAACTGTAGAAAAACTGTTTTAAAATTAAATTGCAGGTGGTTGGCAGCAGTGTGTTCAAAATGATCTGCAGAGATTTGCAAGCTAGGTATATGATTTATTCACTATGGACTTGGGGAATCTAATGTCTGCAAACTGAATGCCTTAGTTAACAAAAGTACTCTGTGCAGATATATTAAAATAGTACACACTTGCTTTGAGTTCTGGAAGTCACTGTTTTGCTTACGTAAACGAAACATACAAGAATGTCAAAAGATGAAATATTCTCTAATGGTTGTTTTCCCAATTTAATTCATCTCTTGCTGGCAAGTGAATACCATGGTGCTATGCACTATGGGAGCCCAATTGCTTTATGCAAGTAATTAAAACATGCCCTGGAACCACAGGAGTCATATACTCCTTTTCTCCACCACTCCCAAATATCAATTCCTTACAGCAATGAAGAGAATTCTGAAAACAATCACTTTACCTAAACACTTCCACAATGAAATCATTGTAGCGGAATACAAATACAAAAGTATCATGCCTATATCCACAGAAACAGACAAAAAGTGGCTAGCATCTGTAGGCCAATTGTCCAAAACATAATAGCAAATAGGGAGAGGTAAGGTATTATAGAAGCAGGGAACAGAAATACAGTACTGAGGTTTATGTGGCCTATTAACTGAGAGACAAGAGAGATTTACGGCTAATATGAGGGTTCAGAGGAGAACAGAGAGATACAAGAGAGAAGCTGGTTATTGGTTCTTAGCTGCTTATCCCTTACTCCCACGATAAAACAGCTCAAAACAGCTGAATTAGCAGCCTCAATACAGAGCTGAAGTTCATTGACTCGTTGGCATGCATCTGTCTTGGGAGACAATGGAAGAGTGCTCCTTTGGGGGTAAAGTCAAACCATTGGAGAATTACAGCACCTGCTGTGGCTGTAGAAACCAATATGGGAGGAACATGTTTTATTGCATGTGAGGCAGGTGAAGGTGTCCGGTTGTGCTGCTACAGGTGCACCGTGGCATTTCTTCTTTCTGTGCTGCTCCCAGTGGTCATTCCTCCTCTGGTCACAGCTGTGGATACACAACCTGGCTGTCTGTCTCCTTGAAATCGTCTGCAAGGGATTTCTATACAGTGGGGTTAATGTTGCCAGCCTTCATGTTACATCTTTGTAATGAAAAGTTGGTCTGCCAAAAGGCCAAGTGCCTGAAGTCAGCTCCCTGTAGGGCACGTCCTTGGGGATCCTGCCATCTTCCATTCTGTGGACATGATCAAGCCAGTGTAAAAGCCATGTTGGGCTTAGGAATGCACATCTTCGTCTGAGACTCTGTCCTGCCATGTGATGTCCAAAATCTTCCTGATGCAGTGCATACATCTCTCCTGACGGGTGTGATTTGCTCATTGCTCATTTCCATAAAGTAGTGCGCTCAACAAGCAAGACTGATAGACCGTCATCTTGGTATCGGTTGTTAGCATCACATTCTTCCATACCCTTTCGGACAGGCGAGATATTGCTATAGCTGCCTTGCCAATGAGCATGTCTAGCTCAGTGTCAATGGAAAGGGTGCTGGTTATGGTGGAGCCCAGGTAGACAAAATCATCTACCACTTGTTTCGTGTGGTCACCAGTGCTGATGCATGGAGTGATGGCAACAACCTGAGCTTTATTTTGGCACAATACCACACTGCCCCATGCCAATAAGAACCAGTAAGAAATTGTCCGCATGTACTTCACAATAAATTTAGGACCACCAGCATTAAAGAACATTGTGCAACAATAACCTTTTTCATCTGATAAAACTGTTGCAGATCTCAAAACTAGTTGCTCTGTAATGGATATACAGGATATGGAGTCGCTGACATTTATTTTGGACTGCAGGGGCATAATTACTTCTGTTCCTCATTTCAAGCTTATGAGGAAATAAACAACTGGAAATTAGTAAGCAACTTCAGCTCAGAAGAACATGTAGAAAGTGTGTGCCGCATAAGCTTCATATGTGTGCATGATATTAAGAAATTCTATTTGTTAAGCAGATCTATGTTTGCAAAGTCTGCTGTTTGATATGCAGACAATTAGTATTATCTTCAATAATACACTTCAAACAAAAATGAGCCACAGCTTCAGCCCAAAATTAACTCTTTTGAAGTTTTAAAGTGCCTGGATACTCTTCTTTAGTATAGTAATATTGTGGCCCAAGGCAATTTCTTTTCAGTATTTCAAAGAGAACGTTCCTTACCTTTAAATCAGCATTACTGAAGCAGACATGCATAACTATAAGAACTACCTAATCAATTCTATGTTCTGTACAATGGCTTGGATATCTTAGGTGCTAAGTATCTGCTGAATAATAGTTTTAATAACATCACTCTTTCAAATACTTTTCTTTTAATCTCACTAGCTCCGAACCCAGTTGTGGTTCCTGCCAACAAAAGGGGGGGATTTTCACTGACTCCCCTTCCCCCCCTGCAGCCCCCAGAGCTACCTTCCACACTATTCTAAAGGGTTCGCCCAACTTCCTGAGGTTTGTGGTGGGGTGGGGTATATGGAGCTGCAAGATAATTGGTGATAACTGATTCCCTTCCCCTCCCCTTTCTCATGCAGTAGCCTTCACTGGATTGGAGCCAACTTGTCTTACTGGTGTGTGTAAGCTTTTTACACACTTACAGCTTTTTAATACAAGCTTGCTTTTTTAAAGTTTTTTTAAATTGAATTTTCCAGGCAACTGATCTTGCTCTATATCAGGGTGGTCCAGCACATGCACCGTTCGAAATCAACCAGGTGCTGGGCGCACTTTGCAATAGAGGGCGGTCCAATTGTAAGCAATTTGAGAAGACTTGTTGCTATGTATGGTGCCTGAGGCTCCAGATGAAAATTGCCACTGCTGGTGCTGCTGCCCAATTGGTCTGCCACTGCAGGCATTCGGAGACGGAAACAGGGAGGGAGCACAAGAGGTGGATTAGCTGCTCAGTGTTTGCCAGCGAGCTGACACTTTGAAAAGGAGACAGAGCCAGTGAGTAAGGGAGGGGTCGCAATGAATGGGTTAGCTGCTGACTCTTTGGCGGCTTGCAGAGAAGGAGAATGGAACAAGAAAGCCAACCTTGGACCTTGAACTAAACTTGAACCTGAAGACATTCCTGACCAGTGTATTTAAAAAAATAAAATAAGGAAAACATATAAAGGCAATAGTAGTACAAGAATACTGAACACAATCATAAGGATTTGAAAAACAAACAAACAAATTAAACAAAACAGCCAACATACAATGACAAGACAGTTTCATCCAGTAGGGTGGGAAAAGAAAAAGCAGACAGCCTTCATCTGCCTCCATCCCCAGTTTGCTTTTTAGGGAAAAGGTTCACCATTGTCCTTCTCCCTTCTTGCCCAATACTCAGCATCACTCCTTTCTTCCTTAACACTGGGAGAGGGTGGGAGCCCCCTTAGCAGCTCCTTTCATTCTGCCTATTTTTGTTATTCTGGCATCAGTGCCACAATATTTTGTGGGGGGCCTTACTTCCAAGCAAATGCACCCTGTACTGGCCCATGGTACAATATTCACAATATGCTAATTTAATTCAGTGTGTGGTCCCTGGGTTGTGTGTCAAAGTACTCTTGTGGCTCACTTGATCTGAGAGGTTGAAAGTACAGGGCTTTTCAGCAATCTTTCTTCAAAACACTAGTGATGGTGCTGCTAGGCTCCAAATTTTCATGTTTTCCAGTGTATCCCAAGCTTGAGGACTTAACACTGGAAACTAGGATGCCCTTGCTACTCATTCTCTTTCTGGGTTTGTTACAACAGACAAACCCAAATGCCTCCTCTGCTCCAACAGCCACTAAACTATTACAGGATCTGATAACATCAGCCATACTCAGCGCTTTTCTTCTAGGGAAAAAAGGCCTGATATTGCATACCCTTGATTATCCCCAGAGAAAAAGCACTGGCCATACCATTAGGGGTTTATTCATCTGCTCATCTTCAAGCATTAGTGTGTGTGTGTGTGTGTGTGTGGTTTGTTTTTGTTTTTTTACATACCAACTATGCCCTCGTGTAGTCTATAAATGACAAACAAGTTTACTTTAAAACAAAAGAACAAACTGACCAAAAAAACCCCAGTGAAATTCAAAACTGAAATATTCAGAATCCAGCAGGAGAACATCTGTTGGGACTAGCCGCTGCTGACCTGAAAATCATACTTATTCAACAAAAACAACTGTAAAAGGAGACTGTGTAAATTACTGAACTAACATTTACCTGTTACTACCATTCTCTTAATTTGGAGCTCAGTCATGACCAAGGTAAAGACAAGTGTTAATGTAAAGGCAAGTCATAAAGACAAGTGTTGGTGTAATGTAGCAAAGGTAAGCATTTTTGTTTTCACCAATTACTGCAGTGGTGAAAGTGAATGATCACTTCACTTATTCATATAGGGTTTTCATAAAAAAATGTCACAGGCCATACCTCTTGCATTTCATGACCTTTCAGTCCCTTTGTTTCTATTTTCTATACATACATTCTTTAGTAAGCACACTGTCATGTGTGAAGGAGAGTGATTGTGCATAATCTTGACAACTATACACCTGATAAATACACTACTACTGCACAATACAATATCCTTATGACTCAGTGGGATTTAGTGCAAAACTAGTTCATGCCACAAAGAACCCCAAACACTTAAAAAAAGATTTGCTGTAACATTCCCAACTACATCAGTGACATTTACACTACTCTTTCTAGCTTCTAGGATTTTGCAAAATACTTTTGTCTTGAAATTATTAATTGTTTTAAAACAATAGCTGAATATAAGCCAAACTGCTTCTTCACTAGTCCAAAAATGAATTAGGGCTATTATTTATTTTCTCCATCCCCCGTTTAATTGAAGACACTCTTGCTTAAAATAGACCACTAAGATAGACAAGTTTTTCACTTGGGAGATACAACCTAAAAGAAAACTTTAGGTGGGGAAACTAACCTCTCAGAGACCCAGAGCAACTGATTTATTTACTATACATTACTAATGGATAAAGTTTAAGACTTTGATACACCCCTAGTACTCACTTTGATGTCAGCAGTGAAAAATAACGGCTCCTTTTGTGCTCACTTTTAAAGCACGGCATATATTTTTAATGCCTTTTTGACAGCATCAGTTCTGAGTTTTCATGATAAGACAATGCTAAGTAATACAATGCATGTAAAATTTTATTTCCTGACATTGTTTCAAGATTTTGAGGGGGGAAAACATTGGGGAAAAGCACATACACCAAATTAATTCAAAGCTAGGCTACAAAGAAGGCAGAGCCAAACAATGTGAGGCGAAGTGTTTTAAAAAAAGATGTAAATTAAAGATTGAGGGAACAAACTATACTACAAGCAGATATATGGGAATGTTTTCTTAAAAGTTCCTGCTCATCTGTACACTTGTTTTAGGCACGTCCAAATGATGCATGATCACCAACGCGCAGGTCCTTTTGGACCCAGAAGAGGGCAGAATGGGAGAGGAGCAGAATGGAATAGGGTGGGGCGTAATAGGGCACCCACACACAAAATGGTCGTGGTCTGTAGAAGCAACAGAGGTGCAGAGTTTTGTAATAGTATTTCTGGGCACTGTAATGCTACATTACACCTGAGGGAAACAAATTTCTGGGCATTTGCCTTTATAAAAGGGGGGTGGGGTGGAGGAGAGGTTGCTCCCTCCAGGACTGAGAAATAGAATTGTGATGGCTAGTTATAGATTGTAGGTCTATTATCCAAGAACATCAGGTATGTCAAACTTCAAAAACTTCTGGTTTTGAATGCAACTTCTGAACTTTTAATTTAAAATATCACTCATACCACTAATAGCTTTCACCAAACAAGCTTCCATCATCTTCACGTGTAGATAGAGGTTGCTTCCCTTAAGGAGAATCTGGTCATTTCCTCCCCCCACCCCAAACCATGAGAACTTAGAAGGGGCAAGAGGCAGATACTTTAAAAAGGCAACCAAGGGAAAGTAATGCCTTGGCATTTGCGTTTCTAATAGTTGACTTGTTGGTAGCAACATGTATGGGTTCAGCGCAAGAAGCGCTGTGGATTAGTAATTTCCTTTCCTTCTGACTTCACTGTTTACAATCCCTGTCCTCACCATATGTATGTATTTCAGTATCTCAAGACTATACTTCATTAATCTGATGAAAGTGGACTGTAGTCCATGGAAACCTATGATAAACAGACTTCTGCTTGCACAACTGGATTTCTCCTGCTCCCAGGGGTCCCCCAATCCTGCAGAGTGTGGAAGATTAGCATATACATGACTAAGCCATTTCTCACCTTCTCACCCCTTGCCTTTTCCTGTAAGACCTATTACAGTCGTTAAGAGTCGTCAACAGGCTCATCTCAGCTATCTGCCAATCTCCGATTCCCACCACCCTTCTAAGTAATACCCCTCCCCACCTTCTCAATATATAGAAGGATCTGGTAACTTCTGTTTCAGTGTATCTGAAGAAGTGTGCATGCACACGAAAGCTTATACCAAGAACTAACTTAGTTGGTCTTTAAGGTGCTACAGGAAATAATTTTTTACTTCGACAATGCATATTATTGCTAGCTAGCATGAGAAGCGTTTAAGACCACACAGCTGTACTGCTGATAGGCAGACCATAGAAATGTTGTTAGTCGGTTCTGTGTGACGTCATTTCCGCTTCTCCCCTGAGGGAGGTATTTTCCTGTCCCCCCCCCCTTTTTCAACCAGCGATGGCAGCAAACATATATCTAACTGCTTCAGTCGCAGGAACATGCCTGAGGCTGTTTCTACTGTAAATATAAGTATTTTACCTGCATAGTTTTTACTGCTGCAGTTGCTGAGAGCCAATGCATGTCTATGAGTAAGTAAATCATATTTTAAACTCAATTTTCAGTCTGTTGTCTGATTCTTTGTTAAGTGAGGTAAGAAAAGGGGAAGTCAGCTTGCTTTGGAGCTGAACTTATTTAAAAGAAGGCTTCAAAGCCTATGCCTATATGCTTTCCATTTTTGTGCTATGGATAAGACTTTAAACTCTGCTCAGTGTATGCTCAACCCACACATGTGGGGACCTGGAAGAATAAATTGCAATTAATGTATCCTCTGCTACTCATTAAAACCCATCCCACAAAGAACAGATATTTGGGGGGCTGAAGGGAGGCTGGTATGTCTGCTCATGTGATGTTTGCTGCCACAGAGCTCTCTTGCTTTCCCAGAGTAACTAAATTCTTAAGAGCATCCATTCGCAAGATGTTTTTTACATGCTTTTAATCTGAACCTATGAAGATCTCTCGTCATGTTAATAAGACTCCTACAGTATTCCCATAAACTCTCTATTCTTGAATCAAGATATGGATCAAACATGCCTGAGAGATCAAATACCACAATCTCCCTCTTTTAAAAGATACCAAGCTTTTTGTCAACTTCTAGTTATGTCCAAGAGGACTGCTACGGCCAAAGAAAAATACAACTTCGTTTCCCCAAAAAGTCCACATGCCACATGGCAAAGCACTTTTGAAACTTAAAAAGCAGTTTGTGGTATGGCAGGGTAACATCCCACTCAAAGGAGGGGAGAGTAAAATACAACCTCCACGGCAAACCCAAACAGCACTTAAGATCCCAGCCAATGCCTTGGGTACCATGTTTCCCCAAGTTAAAAATATGCCAGTTAGTTTAGTAACTTTTCTATGCAAAGAAATGTTGTGTTATGTTTGCAGCAACAAGAACTATATGCGCTATCTCCTTGGCTGGAGACTAAACTGGTTTGCTGTGACATAGAACATAAAGAACACCAGCAATGATCTCTTCTTCCCAAAGGAGCAGCCATAGCAGCTCAAACTAGAGAGGCTGGGTTTCATGCAGTCCTCTTATTGTTATATTCTGATACCTCAAAGAGGATTAATTGATCAATATTTACACAGTTCTTTCAAAATATAAAGTGCTAACAGCCCAGATTACATCACAGAGGTCACATAGGGTCACAGAAACGGTGACCTTTCTTAACCATGAAATTGTCAATCCTTTCATTTTTCAGATCTGGGCATGCTCAAGACTAAAAAAAAAAAGTATTTGGTCAGACCATTAGGAGCAGCTGTAATATAAGATGGTCGAGAAAAGAAATCTACCCTAATTCTCGATTCTTTACCACTATTACATCTACACCCGCTAAATGGACAGAAGAAAATACACTTTTAATGAATGCCATGGATTGGAAGAAGTACTTGGAAGACCATATGAGAAGGAAGATGTGGGAAAGTTCTTTATTCCACTACTGATTTTAAAATACCATTTTTACAGAATGCCACAAAACTGGTTTTCAACACCATTTTGCACCACAGTCATCCAAACGTAGCATGAAAAAATATTGACCTATCAATCAAATAATCAAAGGTGTTCCTTCTTAGAAACTGAGCTTCCCCTCCACCTGTCACCACAGGGCTTTTGCAGAACTATCTTTCCCTGAGGGAAGTTAAAAGAAGCAGTAAAGCTGCTTATAAACAAACAAGTTGTCTTTTCCATTTTATTGCAACTTTAAAAAAAAAAAAATCAATACTTACTACTGGAAAAAGTCTTATGTAATCCGCTTTGCAAGATCCACCTGAAAAGCAGTTATGCAAATATCCTAAAATAATAAAGTTGGGCAATTTCTTGACCTGTCATATTGAAGCTGTTTTTTCGGAGTTATAGAAACTTTGTCGCATTGTTTTATAGTGGTTGAGCAGTTAAGCCTAAAATTGTGCATGTTGGGTTACAAGTATGAAATTTGGCACACAGATGCGTTGTTCCACACTAAATGTTTTTCTATGGATCCGCTAAGCAATGCCCTCTGGAGGATTATAACAGTAACAGGAGTGGTTAAGACTAAAATTGCACAGTTCAGGTTAGAACAATGAAACTTGGCACACTTATTCATCAGCCCATGCTGAAACTTATTTATACAGATCCCACTAACAATGTGCACGTCTGCCTTTAAGTTCTGTGATCGCTGTATGGTTCAAGAAATCTCCAATGATCATACCAGCCTGCAGGGATATAGCTGCTATCAGCTCACTGCAGCCCCCAGCCTCATAAGGACCACCCCTCCCCTTTCTATCATCATTTGTTCTCCTCGGGATCATTTCCTGCCCTCCTCAGCAGTCCTTATGCTATAGCAGAATACTAGTAGGGGCTGTGGTCAGTGCAGCTTTGAAACAGTTTAGTGTTATAGGATTAGGATTTCCTATTACATTATGAACATGCACAGCCTACGTTTCATTTTTATTGTCTATGTACATCCATTTTACATTTGTCATCTAATTTTACTAAGAATTTACCACCACCACTAGGAACTTTCTCTTGATACAGAGAACATTCGTTCACAAGTGAACTGTGTAAAGATTGAAACTTATTTATTTGAAAATGAGAATAGGGTGGGTCATTATCAGGGAATGTTTAGGCATTATCACTGCAAGTCCATGGCAAGGTTTGATGTTTCTAATTGAAAAAGCACAATTTGGTCAAATATGTTGGCTTAACTGCTCCACTACAGATTTTGTGAGGCAGACGGCTACGCTACTGCTCACATTTCAACTGCTGTTTCAACTTTTACTCATAGTAGACTAATTGAAATTAATAGACCAAGTCATGGCCATTAATTTCAGAGGGTCTATTCTTATTCTTTTTAAAAAATAAGCATATAAACAATTGCTACAACAGTAAATAGCAAACAGCTTATACCAATAAAATCACGGACATCTGTCACGCTTTATTAGGTTATTCTAAAAGGTCGTGCCACATTTCCCTGGGGTGTTAGGCGTTACTTGAGTGCAACCCTTAAGGTTTGCTTGAAAATGTTTATCAACATTTATGATTGAGCATTAATGTCTATATTGAGTTTTTTGTTTTCTCTTTTTATTTCATGAACATATGTGTTCGTCTCAGGAAACCTTCAAAGCTGCTTATACTGAAAACCACAAAAATTAAGTAACAATAGCCTAAAACAGGTTTGATATTTAAATAAAAATTGGAAATCGGTACCAAAAACTAGAGGTGGCCTTTAAAAAGTACAAGATGAAACTAATTTGCATATTCTGAATATTTTAAGCCATTGTGTATATTAAAAACAGTGGGAGGTAACCAAAAGCTGTGCAAGTGCAAGATTGCTCATAGAATAATTCCTTGCCTCTGCTCACGATTCAGCCAACTGTGCCCTTGAAAGGCCTCTCCTGAGGCCTTGGAGACCATAAATAAAGGCCTTAGGCAGAATAGAGAGCTGTACTAAGAAGGAAGGGTAGGAATATTCCTCTTCATTTAGCATCCTTAAGCTTTTCTCTATCCCTGTGCTCTATCTTACGAGCACAACAACTCAACCAATATCCTGGACCTTTTTTAAGGTTCACACACACACACAAAATACATGCAATGTTGCTATATTATATACAGGCACAGCTACATAAGAATACCATGTTTGAACAGCAATAGATTTGATGTGCTGAACTGGGGTAAATTGGTTTAAAAAAACCCCAACCTGCCTTTGAAAGCTATTTATTAGAACATTTTAAATGAGAAAGAATATTTTACGGTTCCTGTCACCTCACCTTCCAAAGGATACTGTAGAGCTGGGAAAGGTTCCGAAAAGGGCACCTAAAATGGTAAATAGGATGGAGCAACTCTCCTATAAGGAAAAGTTGAAGCATTTGGGACATCTTTAGAGAAAAGGCATGTAAGAGGTGACATGACAGAAGGTGACATGACTGAAATAAGTATGAAATGGAGAAAATGGATAGGGAAAGGTCTTTTTCCATTTCACATAACACTAGAATATACATGCAATGAAGCTGAATGTTGGAAGATTCAAGACAGGTGAATGGAAGAGCTTCCTTACCTAGCACATTGTTAAACTATGGAACTCACTTCTGCAGGAGGCAGTGATGGCCAGCAACTTGGATGGCTTTCAAAGAGGATTAGACAAATTCGTGGAGGCCAAGGCTATCAACAGCAACTAGCCATGGTGGCTATATTCTACCTAGACTGTGAAAGGTAGCCTGCCTCTGAGCACCAGTTAGTGGGGATTAAAGATGGGCAGGGTGATCTCGCAATCAGGTCCTGCTTACAGGCTTCCCAGATGCATCTGGCTGGCCACTGTGAGAACAGAATGCCATTGACCTGATCTTCTTATGTCCCTATACCAGACCATGCTCTAGGGTTCAAAGAGAGCAAAGAGGAGCTGCCTAGGTCAGCTTTAAGGCGCCCTGTGGGTCCGGTAGGCAATGAAAGGCACATGTGCTGTCAAGCTACTTGGCATCTTTATATATCTGGGGCACAGCCCTCCAGAAAAGTGTGTGGAAGACCTGGTAAGCCAAGTTACATGCCCCTACAGCATGTCTCTGGGCTGAATCTGCACAGTGCAAACAACAGAAGCCTGCCCAATCTGCTATGAATATGTTTGACACAATCATGATCCAGTTGTGTCTTGGGTCAACTTTGCATCCAGCCAACAGAAAGTCAACATTTCAACCATAAGAAATCTGTACACCTTGTTGACCTCAGCTGTGAAAAACAAATATTATTGAAATGGTAATCCAATGACAATGCAGCGTTCACCCAGGTGATCTTAATGGACATAAAAGTACTTGCTGAGTATAAGGTAATAATGATGCAACATGAGATTAAAGCGTTTCCCTGAACTGTGCAATGCAAGCACCAATCTGGAAGCATACATGGAAGGGAAGTTGTTGATTTTTTTTAATTCTTCCAAATGTCACAGTATCAAAAACTCACAACCAAGATTGCTTTTTTAGTAAGAATGCCCATCTTTGTATACTCTGAAAAACTTTTCTTTCTTTCTTTCTTTCTTTCTTTCTTTCTTTCTTTCTTTTTTCTTTCTCCAAACCGTTATTAGGCATTACAGATATAGACCATCTTAAAGCATCCATATACGGCAGGCTTCCTCAACCTCGGCCCTCCAGATGTTTTGAAACTACAATTCCCATTAGCCCTGACCACTGGTCCTGCTAGCTAGGGATCATGGGAGTTGTAGGCCAAAAACATCTGGAGGGTCGAGGTTGAGGAAGCCTGATATATAGTGGTACCTCAGTCTACGAACAGCCCTGTTTACGAACTATTTAGTTTATGAACTCTGCAAAACTGGCAGTAGTGTCCTGGTTTGCAAACTTTACCTCGATCTAAGAACGGAATCCAAACAGTGGAAGGGCACCGGCAGCCCTCATTAGGGAAAACATGCCTCGGTTTAAGAACAGTTTCGGTTTAAGAATGGACTTCTGGAACAGATTTAAGTTCGTAAACCGAGGGACCACTGTACAAAATTTTTTAAATATATACAAAGAAGCAGCTATATAAGATATATAGTAACAGAAATTTTCATTGGAGTGTCTTCCTGCTAAATCGTGCTATTCACCACTCTAAGAGATACTATTGTCAGAAACTCAGTCACCCTTGCAGTTACCTCTGGGTTAATATCAGACAG
Source organism: Podarcis pityusensis (assembly GCF_964106645.2). NCBI lineage: Eukaryota > Metazoa > Chordata > Lepidosauria > Squamata > Lacertidae > Podarcis > Podarcis pityusensis. The sequence goes on from NC_138036.1 coordinate 41,469,971, forward strand.
GTAGAATCTGGTATTTGCATTGTGCCATTATGTTAAACTACCCAAAAAGGGGGATAACACGTGTTTACGTAGATGGTTGTACAGTGGACAGTAGAAACGGGGCAAGAATACACCCTTGTTTTACACCTTTCATGTTAGGAATATCAGAGGAGAGGTGACCTTTGATTTTGAGTTTGATTTGAGAGATGTTAAAAGAATATATATTCTGTATTCAGATCAACAAATGTTGATCAATTCCTAACTCTGCAAGCTTCATCCACAATATCACACGATCGACTGAATCAAAGGCACCATGGAAATCTACGAAAAACCACATTTTGTAGAAGCAGCTCAATTCAAAGACATGAACTTTTAAAAGATGCTTGTATAGATTTTGAATTTTGAATAAAACTGTCAAGAACGAACCATACATCATTATGTACAACATGACAAGTTTTCCAAACGATCAATTCAAAATGATAGCAATATTAATCACTTGCTTATGTCTTTTCTTTTTTTAAAAAAGGTCATTAAAATTATGTGCAAGAATAAAATAGGAAAAGGTTGACGTAAACTCTAAAGTACAGCATTCTTATTGACTTAAGACAAACTCTTCATTAGCAGAGAAGATTCTGTGCTTACTTCTTTTTAAATAAGCTATATGCTTGTTAGGCTATGCTATTATTTAGATGCTATCAAAAATTGATTGTTAGAACTACACAGAGGGTGCTATTCTTTCTTTAAGTCCCTTATTCATAAAATCCATTTTTAAAATCCACAGAAAGATAAATGCCAACAAAAATGAGAATCACAACAAAGTCTACCAGAGTTACTTACTGAATGGACTGGGTAGCGAACATATGCACAGGAACATGAAATAAATTTTTAAAAGTGAAACAAACTTGAACGAAAATATTTATCAGTACTGTACCTAAATCTTCAAAACTTGGAAAGGGCAATTTAACTGGGTGGGCAGAAAAATGGACCACAGGCCTACTACTCAGGAAAAAAGACAAAATAATTTCAGCTCAGAACTTAGTTTAAAAATGTATTCCTTACAAAACACAATGATGAGAATTTCCACCACAGCAAATAAGATTAAGCACTGAAATTTATAACACAGTTGATGATCAGAATGGTGGCTGCCTAGGAGGTAGCTTGCTGAGTTTTTCCATTCATATAACTGAAATATCACAACCATACTATATGTGAAGTTTCTTGCATCACTTTGAGTGTAATGGATTCTAAGTATTTATTTTTTGTCAAATTGTACAGACAAGGGTTCCCCCCCCCCTTTCCTTCCTAAATAAACTGGAAGGTTACTATTATATTTTGTTTATTTTTATATTTCATGGAGGTGCAAACATTTTATGTAATTTACATTGTGTGATTTGCTTGAAACAGTAATAATTCAAGACTTGCTGACAATAAAGATGTGGACTCTGATACCTCACTATAGTAACAGAAGAATGCATAAAGATTATCATCATGGTAACAAAAAAATCTGGCACTAACTAAAATGTAAACAAACATTTGATGGTTTAAATAGGGTGCATTCTGCAATATTTCATTATAAAGATGGGCATCTCTCAGTTTAGAAACATTTACCCATTTGTACTGAATATATTTATAAAATATAACATAATTCCAGTGTCAAACAATAATTGGATGATGTCATTCATCTGAGCAAATTAGAATAAGTTCTTAAAAGAAGGCACGGCTTTCAGGCACAATGTGTTTATTTAAGCCTACTTCTCATTAACAAGAAAAGAGCTTATTAATAACATTAAAAGGCAATTTTATCGACTTCTACATGTAATTTATTTCAGCAGAATCCAATACTTGAATTTCAGTAGCAGATGCTCCAAATCTTTGATGTTCAAATGAAAATTTCAATTTATAGTAATCACATAATTAGAAATATGACTAGTAGAATTATAAACACCTAACCCCCAGTTTAATTAGAAATAGTCCAATTAGAAATAGTAACAGTTTAAAAGACCTTCATTTCCTTGTGCTAAGAATTGATGCTTCACATTTACTATTCTTTGAATTTCTCTGTACAAAAGGCGCAAAATTGAAACTATTTTAAGGATAGTTATATGTTGAAATATAATATAGCTATAACAGAGCCTGTGCTTATTTTCATTTGAGGAATCAGGCTATTATGCATTTATTCATTTGATAACTCAAATCTGTACAGTCAATTATTAAAATATATGCCCTGAAACCATATGCCATTATGAAAAGATATTCAGGTGTATACAATATGAATGTCTTTACTATTAATTTCTATTGAAGAATATTCAAACAAAATATCTTAGAAAATATTTAGTATTATATTAATTAGGTATATTCACTGACCAGCCACAATTATCCACTTTTTCATATTTCAAATTTTCATCAGGTTTAGTTATAACACAGTTTGAGATGGTTGAGCAATAATTAACAAAGCAATTAATCATACATAGTAATTTTTTACACCTTTAAAATGTCTATATTACACTCCAAGCCTTACACAAAATAAATTGTGTATTTAGGATTTTTTCAATTAACTAATACAAAACAAGAAGTAGATTCAAAAATACTGTGGAAAGACCACAGCACAACAACCAACAAAGGTAGCAAAGAAAATGACATTTTAGTCATGCAGACCTCAAAAATTATTGTCCCAAATATTGCAACACTGTTGGACCCTGTCATTAAAAAAAAACCAAAAAGTGCATCATTAAGATAACTTTGTAAAAAATGTCACAATGGTCATATCTGTTTATCTTGACATGTAGAACTTAGAAATGCCACCATGGAACCACATTTAAGTTCTGACAATACAACTGTAAAATAAAATGACACATTCTCAATCATTATCTTTTTGGAAACTGTACTCATCAGCACAATCCAATTTCAAAAACACTCCTAAATGGTTTTTAAAGACTATTCAACTACCAAGCTGGAACTGAAAGACAAAGACATAATTCTTGCTGGCCCTCTAATATAGGTATAATCTATGGGCACATGCAATGTTACGGGAGTTTTAGAGGACAGGGCCTTTAGTTGTTTTTCGTCTGAAAGAGACTGCTTCATATTATTGCTTTGCTTATTTCTTTTGCTAGCAGAAAACCATCAGAGCTATAGAATTTGCATGAACAGACAAAGTGCAAATCAAAAAGATACCCTACTTTATCCTTATTGCTCTCAAATGCCTCTTAAATTATTCTGCAGAGCATTCAAAGTTACGAGATGATTTAAAACTCTGCTGACCCATTTACATCAACAAAATTACCAATCTATCTGTTATCCATATTTTAAAACAACTGAAATAAAGGTCAGAGTATTAGTTTGGGGTGGGTGGAAAATCTAATATGTATATATATATGAAACAACAGCATCTCTGACATTATGGAATAAAGATGGATATTCAGAACTAAGTGTAAGAGATTGGACTACGCTTCTAAAAGCAAAGAAAAAGCCGTAACATGAGGTAGATGGGGAAACTTTTTTTAAAAAAAATAATGCAGCAATTGTTCTTAAACCCAATTGCACTACGTCCATCCTCCACTACCCTGGGAAAGTAACATTACTATTTGGAGAATGAAGGAACAGAATACTGTACATAGATTTCAGACTTCAGGAACTCAACTGCAACCTAATTGCTGCTTTACACATATACGTTACTACTTATTCTTTCCATCTACTGACAGCTCTAATTTTAGAGAACCTGCCCTGCTCTTCACCATTCAATAGCTCTGAATTAACTTCAAATTGATTTCCTCCTCTTTGTGATGTATGCTCTGACACCATGTCTCCATGTTGCAAGGAGTGCTCCGATTCTACAGGGCAATAAATTTAAATCCATGGAAAGAGTTTACTTCTGGGCTGCAAAAATATGATTTTGGCAGCAAAGTGGTGACGAGACATTGAGTTTAACATAATCAATCAATTATTTAGATTTTGTACCTTGGTGATGTTCAGATTCAACAAAAAATAAAGTATAAAACTCATGCCGAAAGTTCATTAAAACTAGGTTGCTTCCTACATGCTTACAGAGAGACAGAAATGAAACGACTGACAGTATTCTGCGTTTAAGTGCATGTTTTGCATGCAACATTAAAAAAAATCCAAATTTATGTCTTAAAACTACCATTTAAAGAAGAGCAACAGAACTGGGGAAATAGACACATAAGCTTCCTTCAGATGGTTAAGCAGCACATATGATCAACAGAAAGCTGCAGACATTCAAACCAAAGATTTCTGAGCAAATAATCCCTTGACAGATTTTTTATTAAACAATCAAAACTACTGTTTACGGTTTAAGCATACAGGAAAAGAATGTTTTCCTTCTCTAGCACTTCCTTGCATCATAGTGCCAAACTGCTGCTGCGAAGTTCTTGTGCCATTTTTATCTACATTTCAAATTTTAAATGTTCATACATCAAACTTGTGAAATTTATGAAATTTTAAACTCACAAGTGAGATATGATTGTGGGGTAAAAATAAATATAACAACTATTTCAGATTTCTGGGATGCAAACATTCTGTATTTTATATATGCAACCAGTTGAATTATATAAATCTTGTACAATACAGAAAACATTTGAAAACAGGAAGAGACATAAACTTCCTAATTCACATCAACATGGCCAAATACGAGATAAAAGTACTGTATATATTATATATGACAAAATATACAAACCAACGAAAATAAAAAGAATTGTAACAAACAACATATAAAGTCAACATCTGAGCTTTCATATTAAACGCAGCTAATTAACAGTGCACTAATTATTTTGACATATTACCATTTTCTATTACAAAGCACATTCTATTCTATAACACTACTAGAAGGCTACTTGATTATACTTATTTATCATATAGTTTCAAGAAACATTCAGTATTTAGCATAAAAATAATGTTTGGTTTTCAAAATCAAGTATTCTTCAGAGTTGTTCTAAAATATGTACCAGTATATTTCCCCACTGCTTGGCACAATCTCTACCCATATGTTTACTGCGCAGACAATATACATTTGTACACAACATACACAATACTATGAAATTATATATGACCATTAAAAAACATAAACATACCAGAGACCATTGTTTACTCTCAATTTTCCTGTATGTTTTACCTTTCCCCTAAATGATGTAATTTCTCTCAGTTAAGAGTAAGCAAGTTCTACATTATGTGAAGGCCTTCTAACTCTGGTCAAATAATAGGTTCAGTGTGTAGGGGGTGCTACAACTCAATAGGGAAATGCTCCAGCTTATTACAACATCTCATAAACATACAGCCTTGAAATCTATCCCAAGCCACTTCTTTCCCACTTGTCCTCTGCAGTCTAGAGGAAGAGATAAGGAATTTAAACAGGATCAACAAATTGAGCTCATCTCAAGGGCTTCTGGAATGCAACCAGTTATAAATAGAGCCTTCAAGTAAGCTGAGCACACACAGGAGCTTTCTTGAACCTAATAAGGCTTTCAAGAATTGTTTTTCTTCCCTGATTTATTCATTTCTGAATAAGATCCATAACAGGCTGTTGTATATATTTTAGCAGATTTGCTTTCTGCTTCTCTCTTATTGTCCTATAAAATTGTTTGCCAATGCATAATTGCTGCCAGGGTGGCTTTAACTTTTTAAGTCCAGTATTTATTACCTACAGTTTAAAATGAAAATGAAAATGAAAAGCTTACAGACAAAGTTAATATAAATTCCTGTATGCTGGAAATACTGGAAATTAAAAGGGAGGCGATTAGAACTCATATTAGGTGTATATATCCAGTGAAGATATAGAGACAACCAAAAGGCAGAAGTTGGACATTTATACCCAACTTGCAATTGCTTGAATCACTAAGAGTATACTGTTATATTGGAATCTTATATTTGATATTGCCACAATAGTTACTCATTAACTTGAGTATAACAGAAAAATTTCCATTGTTAAAAAAGTAATAGTGCCATCTAACAGTGCAACTAGCTGACGGATCCCTTCCACACTACAATTATTCCTTCTACATAAAGGATATGTCTCATATAATTCCAAACACACACATATTATGTGTAAATAATTCCTTTGGTTACATTCTTTTGAGTTTGCTCCTGTGCCAAAGACTATTCCAGTGTTTGTAGTTCATCCAGATGCTTAGCTTTCTTTTCTGCTTATCTTTATATTACCTAATGATTATCTCCAGCTCCCCAAACACTTCCATCCTCATCAAGTTTCCTTATTTTTTAGGCATTTCCAATAGTTGCCCCTCCCTTTCCAAGGGATAGTCAAGTGCCCCTAACTTTAACATTATTCTAGTGGTGCTGTATAGTCAACAACGGCGTTTCTTCCCAGATCACTAAGTAATGCTGCCATGTGGGAACACTTTTAAGCAGTGAAAACTCAGTAAGTGATCGTTTGTTTTCATCTCCCTTTGTCTGAAAAAGGAATGAAAAGGCACATGCATCTCCTGCAAAATGTTAAGGACAATAAAATTTTGTACCTCAGTGCTGTCCTTGGAAAGACCTGGGAGGAAGTATTGTAGACAAGGTAGACAAAGAATGGTGGCGTTAACCATTGTTTCTTAAGAATCCCCTGACAGGACCATGAATATCCATTCCACCACCACCACCCCAAGATTTTTGTTCCTACTTTTATAATCTCCAGGTTTGGACTGAATTTTTATTTACACCTTGCCTTTTAACACAGATTGCTTTACAATATAATGCATACACATTCTGGTCACTAGCAGTTGATGTCATAGTTCACAGTCCAGGATCTTTCCTGAACTCGAGGGTCAGCTGATGGTAAGAACGTTAGCCCACACTGATTTCAAGTTGTCTAAAGACAGAAGCTCTAAAGTCTACTCTGGATAAAGAACATGGAAAGTGCGCTGGCATGAGAAAATCCTTAAAATAAACTTCTAATGAAAAGAATTCTTCACTGTAACTCAGGTTGTACAGTGGTACCTCGGGTTACAGATGCTTCAGGTTACAGACACTTCAGGTTACAGACTCTGCTAACCCAGAAATAGTACCTCGGGTTAATAACTTTGCTTCAGGATGAGAACAGAATTCGCATGGCAGCGGGAGGTCCCATTAGCTAAAGTAGTACCTCAGGTTAAGAACAGTTTCAGGTTAAGAACAGACCTACAGAACAAATTAAGTTCTTAACCCAAGGTACCACTGTAAGTGATAACCATAAAAGCATCCTAAAACAGCTAAACAAACCAATGTCAGTCATACTTCAAGCAATTTTGCATATCAGCATCTTGCAAAGAACAACCAAACAAGAATAAGAATTCAGAAAACTCTCACAAATGGGTAATAAACACTTCATGGAAACTGTAAGAAGACCATAAGTTCTCCAAAGCTACATGATAGCTGTGTTCACATGCCACAATAACCCACTGTGAAGGAACAGAACTTTCAGCAATTTTGTGTCTCAGTTTTTGTTATAAAATTTTGGTTGTAAAATGACTACTTGTGCTTTAGACACCAGTTTGCACAGAAGGGTTGAAGTTCATATAATGTTTGAAAGTACAAGGGACTGTTTTCTTCATGAAGTTTTGCACAGGTCAGAGGTTCATCCCAGGAACAAGGCAATCAATTGGGGAATAAAATCTAAACCAGGAGTCTACTTTGCTTCTTAATGGCTAAGAGGTTAGGAGACAGTGCTATGGGATGGAGGGAAGGTCTGAAACACTTTAAGACAGCTGAAACTTTGGGAAGTGTTAAGAGCACTGTAACTGCAAGGAGCCAGGAGAAGACCTCAAAGCGACTCAGAAACTTGAAGGATGTGAGTTAATAAAGATTGGCATGGTTAGGGAAACAATGTAGAATAGGCATCTCTCGTTAGGTCACATGGTCACACACACACACACAGCTTTATGGAAACTCCTTAAACTGTAAAAATAGTGTAGGGGGATTTATTTATTTATGAATGAATGAATGAACGAACACTCTGGGAACTTTTTAACCAAAAGTGTTTTTTCATTTTTGAAAAAAATTAGGTCCAAGGCCTTGTTATTCACCTCATGCCTAAGTATAATACCAGTTTACCCAGTAAAAGGAGAATTTTTTGCCAGTAAAGTAGAGAAGGTTAAAGGGATGTTTAGAGAAATAAGCCAGATAAAAGATAAAGATATCCATTTGGTGGCAACTCTAGCAATAATCTGCAACACAGTCTCCCTTCAAACAATGCAATGATGATTCAGTGACACTGTTTATTTATATGAAAAAAGGGGGGAAAGGAAAGTGTTAGTTGCTAATTAAGAAAAATCAAACGTCAGTGTGTGCGTGCATGCGCAAAACAGCACAAATAGGAAAACAACGTATTATACTGAACTAGCTTTTAGTTTACAGCATATTTAAATACTGAACATAAGCCAATACTGATGTCTAACAACTTACATAGGCACACATCTTAATATGGAACTGATTAGGTGCTCTGTTGCTTTCCACATACTGGTACATACATTATAGACTTCTATTTCAAATACAGGGTGTTTGCTTGAGTGACTATTTTCTCCTTAGTTATTTTAATCCAGGTTTGAGTATGTTTTACAGCACAATCCTAAACGCACTTACTCTTAGGAGTAAGTCAAATGCACTCACATGGATCTGTGTTTGCAAGAAAATGACACAAGAGCATTGCCTTTCCCTCCTAATGTACTTAAACATTATTTCTCACAAGAAGAAACAAGAACACTACCTCCAAGGAAACATCGTTAATGTATTCAGTAATAATAACTATTAATAGTGCACAACTGCTACTATAAAGTTCTCCTTCGCTTTGCATATGCTTCCCAAGTCTGAACATTTCACCCTTTGAGGGGACACTGACAAATCTTACAACAGGAGCAGAGCCAATATTAGTGTCATGTAACAAAAGCACATTTAATTGCGCCAAGAGAAAAAGGAAATCAAAATCTTCCTCTCTCCAGTTCAGCCTCCATCTTTTCCCATTCACTGTACATCAAAGTGAATTAGCTCCACCTGACACACAAGGCACATTTCCCCCACTGATCAGGCAGGTGTCAAGGCCAAAAAGCAAGCCTATTTTCCACAGCCCCTTTACCTTGTTTGATCACTGGTTACTTTTGATCTGACATTGCCCTCACTCGAGTAATGACTTCCACCTCATAGAACCTACCTCACATCTGTCAGAAAGAATAAAGGACCTCAAACTGAGTCCTGACAAGGCCTATGGGCCATGAGTTGCGCTGCCAATGGAACATTCCCCAGCTCCCACAATTTCCAATTCAGTTTCTTTTGTTCTGGTGGGTACAGGGGTTAGGGTACCATTGAGAGCATGAAGGATTATACACACACTGTGAAGCCAAGTCTTCATGAATTACTATCTTTTCATGTCAGCTTCTTCGTCCCCTTAAATGCTGTGAACGTCATGGTAGTTACTATGAAACAGACTCTACAAATACTGTTATGGGAAGTTTGTTTAAATCTTCTTTGAGATACTGAATGTCCTGTCGCTGATCTATAGGGCTTTCCCCCCACAAAGTTTTCAAACAGGTGTAATATTAGGTCACTTGAAACCAGCTGGCCACTACTATTGTATGGGCCGTTTTTAAGAATGCCATAAAATAAAAACTGAGCTTTAAGGCATTTCAGCATATAAAATGAGTAAGTTTCATGATAAAGCAGATAGACTAAGCCTATTATTTTGACTTCATTCCCTCTGCATTTCAAGTATTTCAGTTCCATAAAAGATCATAAAAAGGTAAGTAATAAAACAAGATTTTTAATTAAAATAAATTAACTCTCTCATGGTTAATTCCTTATACTTCAACTATTTAAAACCATAAAAGTGAGAATATTTTGTCTGTTCTGTGGACACTGCATCAGAAATCTAATTGAAATTCTAATGCACTGGATGTCACACCAAAGCCCTTGAATCCCATGCTTCCAAATACTCTCATTTTTTTAAAAGTCAAACATTTTTGCATGCTATGTTTTACATGGCATAACAGCGGGTCTGTTGAACTGTGGGAAGGAACTTTATAAATAAAACTACAAGCAACCGTGTCACTGCAAAAGTATCTTTTCTAAGCATGCTGAGAGCTGTGCTATAATCATATTCCTGGTTCATTAAGGCCTATGTTAGAAGCTGATGTCTAAACACTCTTTTTAAGGTTACCATCTTAAGCACTATTGCTAAGGAATTCGTCACAAGCAACACACACAAGAGTATGCTGTAATACAGTTGGCCAGCACAGAGCAAAAGTTTTATCTAGTGCAGATTCTTGGATCTTTTAATATTTTCTTCATACATTTAAATAAATCTTTATTCAAAACACTACTTCAGTCAAGACTTTTTACAAGTTTAATTCAAGAGATAAACCCATTAAATATTGCTAGCATAAAATATTATTTTAAGATTCCAAATCTAAAGAACATAGAATCTGCCTGTGAGCCATTTTAAGATAGGTAATGTAATGTTAGAATACTTTATCATCATAAAACATGATGTTATCACTGCTGCTTTTATTTATCTTACGACTGTTTAATTCAAAAGATGCTAAATAAATAGTAGCCAAGATAATAACATTTCTAGAAAGCAAATTATAAAGAATTAATCATCAAAATATTAGCTCAAAAAAATACCAATCAGTGGTTCAGTCATTGATATCCAGCAGTAGTTACTTAGGACCCATTGATTTCAATGGGGTCAACTCTTGAGTTGGATATGACCCAGTATAGTTAGCATAAGGTTAGAAGAAAAATTGTGTGTTTTTTTTCTTTTAAGAATATTTTTTATTGGGTTTTACAAGAACAAATTTTAAAAAATGAAAATAAAAAAAACTTTTAACATATCCATATACAGTATGAGATTCTCTGAATCTCGTGACTTCCCCCCATCGCCTGCAAGGGTCCCTAAAATAATTTTTCTAAGACTACATATTACGTTCTCCAGTTTCCATCTCTCTAAATTATCTATGTCTTTTGTTTCTTTTTTAAAGTCCAGCTAACGTTTTTATTTGTTTACAATGGTCTCCTAAGTAAGTTATGAATTTCCCCCATTCTTTTTTTAAAGTCATAATCTTCTTGATTATTGAGTCTCGCAGTCAGTTTTGCCATTTCAGCATAATCTAGAAGTTTGGTTTGCCATTCTTCCCTAGTCCGGACTGTTGGTTCCTTCCATCTTTAGGCTAGTATAAAAAATGTTTTTCTTTAGCCTCAAAATCAACATGCAAAGCTATGTAAATATAAGGCAGAACTATGAACACTGGTGAAGTTAAACATACTCCTGTATTGCAGGAGGTTGGACTAGATGATCCTCAGGGTCCCTTCCAATTCTATAATTCTACTATTCTACAATACATACATATGTACACCAAAAATAATTATACATCAGATGCACATGATATGAACACAACTCATGGAGATGTGAACACAACACGTGAAATTCTAATAATACTCAATACTCTTTTCCAGTGGGGGGGAAAAATACACAAACAAGTAACAAGTTTTTGTTCCCAAAGCCTCTCTTACACTGTTACAGCAACAGAGAGAGATTGTCTCTAGATACGGAGTTAGCCCCCAGCCCTGTTTTTCTGCTACCATGCTGATAGTTACAGATTGTTAGTTACAGATGGAAAGCTACTGAGTTTGCAACAGAATTATACGAAGTAATTGTATATGAAGATGTTTAATATACATAATTTACTCCAACTACAGATTTTCCCTGGTTTTGCTTGTTTTGATGAAGACTACGTAAGGCTATATAGCGAACTGACTTCAAGAGGTATCCATGTGAAAGGTTCACCAGTGGTAGTGCACAACTTTCAGGGTCTCTTTTTCAAAGAGCATTCAATCATTAACATTATGCAGATGCATGCTAAACCATGACTGAAGGCCAACAATGGAAAGGAATTCACACTACAAGGAAGGAGGGAATGTATGTCCCCAGGTCTGGCTCCTGATGCATTACGACTGCAGTAGGCTAGTTTGAAAAGCATAAATAAATGCTGTTCATGTTCCAAGCCCAAACATAGGATTCGTTCATTACAAATAGAATCTCCAAGGCAGATATATCCGTGTCAGGTGGCACCCTGCCCAAAGTAATGTCTTTCCTTTTGGTCCATCCACTCTTACCAGTTTAACGAAGTACAGGTATGTAACTGCAGAAAAAGCAGCAAAAAACACAGCAAAAAGCAGAAAATAATATGCTACTTAATTATGCATCATATAAAATTATTCTTTCTATGCATGCATTTCAAGAGTTGAAATATCTGGATAAAAGCTCTTATTAAAAATGCACTTTACAATAATTAGAACACACCTAAAACATAAGCAAATGCTAAGGCATTAAACTTGATTTTTATGCAGCAATGATACTTTTGCACGACACTGGCTATAAAAATGTACCTAACATCAAAACAGGTATGAAAATCGGCTACAAAAAATATCTTTGATCAAGGATTTGTTTAATTTAAGGAATTTCCCATGCTTATCCATCAGCAGTGATTACAAAGAGAGATTACATGGAGCTTTAAGAAGGCATTTAATCAAAGAGTTTACCCAGTAAATAAGCTTGGATCAAAATCTAACTGAAGACCCACTTCCTTTATCTTCCGGAGGAGCAGACAAACTGACAACACAAACAATCCAAACATCCTGTTAGCATATCTTATTATTCAGTTACTGCTTCCATGTGAAGTGCATATGTCAGCATTACACTTTGTTCTGGAATATTTGCATAATCAGAAAAACCAAGGGTTTTTTTCTACATTATGAGGGACGTTTAATTAAAATGCTTAACTGTTTTGAGAGGATGCTGGAAATTCAGTATTCTAACCAGCACCATCTCAAAGCTCCTGACAAACATAACTTACTACAAAAACAGAAAGATTCAACAAGAGATCTCACTCACTACACCAGTGATTTACAAACTTTATGCTTCCAGGGTGTTCTTTTTAGGCACTATCAACGAACCCCTAAATATCTGCCATGGAGTCCCAGCATCTTTCAGGAAGGGTCTGAGCCACGATGCATGCTCAGTTCATGCGGAGTATTGGCAAAGTCACTTTGACGCCCCCATTTGAACCGAGGGTGTGACCTAAAACAAAGATCCACCACTCTAATTGTTATAATAAGCAAGCTGTCTTTCAGAGACACTTGTTTTCCCTTATTGATTTTTACACTGAGGAATTTAGGAGGACCTAGGAGCAAATGTTGAAACCCACAATGTTTTATAGAATACGTATTTTATAGATTGTGCATTTTAAAAGCTTATTACATATGTAGGCATTCTTTTTATGCTGTTTTTCACAGAACTGTAGAGTTGGAAGGGATCCCCCGAGGATCATCTAGTCCAACCCCCTGAAAGGTAGGAACATGCAGCTGTTCTATATGGAGATCGAACCTGGAGCCCTGGCATTCTCAGCACCATGCTCTAAGTAACTGAGCTATCCACTTGAATCATGTTTTAATTGCCATTTGTTTTCATTTTTCATTTTGTATTTTTTTGGGGTGGGGGGAATTACTGTTTATTCATTCAGTTCAATAAATAGGTCCATCTACATAGCGACTGTTGCTCACTGAGTCTATGAACGGTGTAGCATTTTAAATAGGTTTAAATCATTTCTAATTAGGTGTATTTTGTTTTAACGTATTGTTTTTAATTTTATTCTGTATATTATCCTGGCATCCTACAGGATAGAGCATTCAGAAATGTACTGTGTATCTTGTAAGGAACCACATCTTCAGAAGAAACAGCTTCGGAATATAATTTGAAACGTTTTTTCATAAATTACAAGTTTCACTAATAAACCTAACTATTCTAACCTAACTTTTTAAGCTTGCGTTTAACCCAAAAAATAATAACAGAGCAGCGGTATAAAAGTGTTAAATGGAGGATTCCAACAGTCCAAACTATAAAGAAGTTGGAGGTGGCCAATGACAGACTGGAAAGAAGTAAAAATCTGATGTCAGGCTTGGACGTGCTGAGGAAGTATGGCCTTGACAGAACACGGGAAGGAGTAAAATTAGGCATAAAGAAAGAATGTGAGTGAATGCATACACAGGTGTGAAAAGCCTAGTTTTAAGCTCTGGAATGTATGGCACATCAGGAGAAACACTACCTATGGCACATCAGGAGAAACAGGCCTTTTCATCAAGCATGCATTTTGCAAATCAGTGGCCTAAAGGTCACTTCAATTTTTAAAAAAATAAAAATTTATCCCTGCATCATTAGCATCTCTCAGTTCTAGGCTACTTCCCCTAAACAGGTCACAGCTGTAGTACCATTTTCATTCTTAGGACAAACCCTTTATTCTAATTTCCTGTTGACAGCCACCAGATGCCAGCCACTGCTCTATCATGAAGGCACTGAAACGTGTCACACCCACATTTGAAATAAAAAGCCAGAAAGATCTTACACAAATAAATTCAATCCTGATGTACATTAGTATTTGTTTCACTGTATATTGCACTCTGAAGTCAAACTAGACTTCAGGTCCTTAATACATTAAGCTTAAGAAGTATATCTAGGAATCAAGTTCTTTTTTTGAAGGAGGCATTTAGAAAGTTACATATATGCATGTATATTCCATTATATTTAATGGAGGAAATATTATCTTCGTACCCCCTTTACATTAGGTACAGCCATTTTAAACTTTCAGGACCTAAAATAAAACAGTATTTATATGCTGTCGTAGGATACAATGCACTAATCAGTTTGAGTGCTGTTAAGTGTTGGATTTGAGACTCAGGATAACTGAAAGTTCACAACCTTCAACCTGTATTTTAGCAGTTCAAGCCTGGCCTAACTCCACAGAGAAGGAAGCTTTGACAAGTGTTCAGAATAAGATGAGCTGGTGATTATGGCCCACTCTGTGAGGTTTGGGAAGGACACATCTATCCACTATCGAAAGGTTCCACTCCAGGACAAGGGTTGCAGCACTGTAGATGGGGTAGGAATAGCAAAGTATAGAGTAGCTTGCAGTGCAGATGCTCATGCTGTACCTGATTAGTGAACAAAAGGGGACTTTAGTTTCCACTGCAGTCCATCTGGAATATTTTGCAAGGAATATCGAACTTTATACCAGACAAACCATATTCAATTTGCTTTTCAGGATGGGGCCAACCAGCAAATTAAGAGCTGCAAAAAAAGGCAACAGTATTTCTCATGTGCAGAAAGTGAACTCAGAAACAATCTGCCAGGCTGTATTTCATACTGATTTATGGCACTATATATGGCCACTGGTCCCACCACATCCTGGCAAATAGAAGGGGAAGAAATGGAGGCAATGACAGATTTTACCTTCTTGGGCTCCATGATCACTGCAGATGGTGACAGCAGTCACAAAATTAAAAGACGCCTGCTTCTTGGGAGAAAAGCAATGACAAACCTAGACAGCATCTTAAAAAGCAGAGACATCACCTTGCCAACAAAGGTTTTGTATAGTTAAAGCTTTGGTTTTCCCAGTAGTGATGTAGTAAGAGCTGGACCATAAAGGCAGCTAATTGCCAAAGAATTGATGCTTTTGAATTATGGTGCTGGAGGAGACTCTTGAGAGTCCCATGAACTGCAAGAAGATCAAACCTATCCATTCTGAAGGAAATCAGCCCTGAGTGCTCACTGGAACAACAGATCCTGTAGCTGAGGCGCCAATATTTTGCCCACATCATGAGAAGAGAAGACTCCCTGGAAAAGACCCTGATGTTGGGAAAAATTGAGGGCACAAGGAGAAGGGGACAACAGAGGACGAGATGGTTGGACAATGTTCTCGAAACTACCAACATGAATTTGACGAAACTGCAGGAGGCAGTAGAAAACAAGGGTGCTTGGCGTGCTCTGATCCATGGGGTCATGAAGAGTCAGACACGACTAAACGACTAAACAACAACAACAACAACAACATAATATTTAGAAATACTGATATCCAACTCAGTTGGAAATTGTTGTTAAAAAGGTATTAATCAATAATTGCACTTATGCATGATTAGATAGGTCATTACCCTGAAAAAATATTATTCAAGTGCAGCAAAGCATATAGCTTTATGCTTTAGAGCATTAAAATCAGTAGTACAAGTGCAGAGAACAAGAAAATACACACACTGGCCATTGTAAATAAGAAAATTATGGCTGCATAGTATCATTTTTTCCTGTATTTGTAATCTACTGTTTCCAGGCATTTTATTGTTGTACCAAGGACACAAAGATATTTTAGTAGCATCTCTAACGTCAACACTGCCACCTAAAGGTCATAAGAAACAAATACATTTTTCCAGCAACATCTGCAAATCACAACACTTAGCATTTAAAAAACTAGTATGTTATATTGTACCTGTTAGGGACTGTTGCCCACACAGATGGGAAGAGTCACATTTTGTGAGAATAAAAAGAAATTACAGACCAGATTGTTATCAATTGTACTGGTTCAATTATTAGTTTAAGTAAGCTATGTTGGTTTAGGAGCATTTCAAGCATATCTTAAGAGTATTTGCTTAACTGTTCTTGTAACATTTTAAAGACTGGTTAACTTGTTGTTTTAATTAAACTAGGCTTCTGGGAAGACTGTTTCCATTTCAATTTGGAGCAGTAGGATAATTGCTAATACAGCTAGCAAGTCTCCACAGATTTTGAGCAGAACAACTGGTAACCCAAACACCCAAAGTTTTCATTAAACTTATTTTCATAATATTTAAAAAGGGAACACGTTCTCATGTTTCTGACTCTTGTTTAGCAGAAGCTGACGGCTGAAGCCCAGGAATTTCAAAAGTTGGGGAGGGATGTGTGGGACAGTGGGGGACGGGGACCCAGCCAGTGCAGATATTTTCTTATGAAAGCTAAATACAATGTACTGGATAATATATTAAATAGTGTCTATAGTAACCCATAATGTTCCACCAAAAAAAAGAGGAAGAAGTTCACTCTGAACAACAGCGGAACTACTCAGGCTGATCATGCCTCAGGATAGCTAAAATGGTTATCAGCTTGTTTTTTATGTTGTAAGCTGCCTTGAGCATGGTTTTAACTATGTATGGAAAGGCAGGATACAAATAAAATGATGTATGCAGGTATATACTTTTTACCTTGTGTTTACCTGGTGTACTGCCCAATAGCATAACTGCTTAAGTAATGTAAAACCACTTAACTTTAAGTGAAGAAGAATGAGTAACAAAATGGCTAAAATTTTCGCCTGTTAACACTGTCACAGCTGCAGGTTTGACAAGCTTCAGCTGAAGTGTCAGACCTGAACTAGCAAGGTATAGGAGAGAGTGGTGGCAAGGGCAGAAGAGACTCATTCAAATCCTCGCTTGGGCATAAAACTCACTAGGTGGCCTTGGGCCAGTTACAACTTCCCAGCCTAACTTACAACACCGGGTTACTGTGGGGATAAAAAATAAGAGGTAAAACTATAAACATCACACACACAGAGCTTTATTGCAGTCCATAGACCCAAAGTACACAATACAATAGTAAAAAAACAACAGTTACCGCTCTCAGAAAGAAGGCCAGGATATAGAGCAAATACAACATTGCATGAGCAGACTTCCACTCACAATAGACTTTACTTTCTTCTCCTCCTTGGGAGTCCCACCCCAAGATCTGCTCATGATGGTCCCCAACCCTCCAGAGTAGATTTTGAGAATGTGAAGTAGAAAGAGAAAGTGAAACTGTGTTGTACAAGCAAAAGTCCATTCTACTCACACATGGACAGTATTTGATACCAACCATAAAGGTAAAGGGACCCCTGACAATTAAGTCCAGTCATGAACGACTCTGGAGTTGAGGCGCTCATCTCGCTTTGCAGGCCGAGGGAGCCGGCGTTTGTCCGCTTCCGCAGACAGCTTTTCCAGGTCATGTGGCCAGCATGACTACGCTGCTTCTGGCGAAACCAGAGCAGCACACGGAAGCACCGTTTACCTTCCCGCCAACCTATTTATCTACTTGCACTGTGTGCTTTCAAACTGCTAGGTTGCCAGGAGCTGGGACTGGACAATGGGAGCTCACCCCGTCGCGGGGATTCGAACCGCCACCCAAGTGACACAGTGGTTTAACCCACAGTGATACCAACCATAAAATAGAATAAATAAAAGAAGCAAGGAACGAAATACAAGAGTAAGCTAAATTTTAAGATTTCAAATCCCACATTTCTTCTTACATGCTAAGATTCTAGGCACATGTGTTTTATGGTGCATTTCTGAATGTTTTTTCCCCCTTAACAGAGGTATAAAGATATAGAACTGCATTCTAGATATTCATTGCACTCTTTATTAATCAAAACTGCCTAGCTACTCTGCTAACATGCCTCTAACAGCCTCTGATGCACGTTGACTTGGCTGTAGGATGCTGCTGAAGTAGAGTGCCCTTAGGCCTGAAACGAACTGATAAATCATTGTGTGTAAAGAGTATTCTGAGGAACTGGGTACAAAGAATTGTTTTGTGGCAATGAGACTATGGCATGCTCCAGGCTGAAAAACCTGAGAGCCTTCATGACATGTCAGCATGAAGCTATTGCATTTTTATTACATACGCACACATTTCTATACTGCAAGCACAGTTCAGGAAAAAATTTTTTCCATCACCGAACACAGCGGTGCCAGAGAGAAGCAGAAAGCCAGTACAGTGAATGACCAAAGGCAAAAAAGGGTCACTATGTGCACAGTAGAATACAAGAATGGCAATGAGCTCTCTCTAATCTTTACATCAATCATCAAAGCTAGGCTGATATATTTCCATACTGCATAAGGGAAGAGGTGGTGAACCTACGAGAGAAGCTTACTTTCTAAAGCAAGGATAAGAACCTGTGGCCCTCCAGATGCTCTTGATTGCAACTCCCATCATCCTTGGTCACTGGAGCTGATGGGATTTGGACAACAACAGCCAAAGGACCACAGATTCCCAATCCCCATTCTACAGGCTGGTGAAATTGCGGGTGAAGCAAGATCTGAACGAGGCATGTACTTGGTCCCTACGCTCATTCTCAAAACAAGGATATATATTTGTATAGAAGCAGCAATTTAACTAAATTTACTCAGTGGTGGTCTTCACATGCAGTAAATTATGATTTGCTGTTATGTCTTGGGTGCTTTCTCATGCACATACACACCAGAAGAGATTGAAAGCTTCCCTTTTAAATAAACTGCAGTTTCTTTATTATGCTCCAAACTGGGGGGAAATTTCAGTGATATCCAATGATATCCAGTCCAGGCTCTGGAACAGATTTTGGGGCATGCATGGGGGCTGCAATGGGAAGGAGGGAGAAACCACACTGAGGAAGCAGGCTGACAGTGTTGGATGTCAATCTCTGGTTTATCCTGTGGATTAGCAAAACCAGAACATCAAATCATGTTTTGTTAACTAAACTACAATTTCCTACTGGCAATATATTCAAAAGTGAAAGCTCACTGTAACAAAGGAAGCTTACAGAGCTCATTCTCATAACTAACCATGGTTTGTTATTATGCATATAGAATTTGACTGCAGAATTATTATTTGGGGGGTGCCACAAAATGTGCAGTCTCTTTACCACACTACACCCAGCACAAACAAAACATGGTATGTGTCCAATGAGTCTTTGTTGCTGACCTACTAGCAGAAAAATGCTAAACGTCTGCTTTGAGTCACCAGATGTGGTGCCTTTATAGGTTCTCATGCTGCTCATAGAAAAGCAGCATATTTTCTGGTGGCTTCCAAGTCCAGCTTTGCAATTAAAACTGAGTCCTTGTCACATAATATAAATTAAATAGAAAACAAAATGTAACTGTTCAATCAGAAGCCCATTAACTGGTACTATATTTCCATTTTTATCTGAAAATTATCACAGTCTTATATTTTTGTGCCCCAAGACACCACTTTTTGACCCTCCTTTATCTGGAGAAAGTTGAATACGGTGCTCAATATATCAAAATCACAGATACAAACAGGGTTGCTCTGAATGCCACACAGCTCTAAAAACTTTAGCTACCACTTCTTTAAGTTATGGAGACTCTCAACTGGGACCCTCCAAGTTCTTGAGCATGAGGGGGCATTTTTTGTACTTGAACTTTTATTATCTGAATCCTTTAGAATGATCAAGTCTCCTTTACTCTTCCCTTCATTGTTTGGAGAAACAAACCAGTAAGTCACAGTAAATCATAGCTTCTCGTTATGTGCAAAATGAGAACTACGGTTCGTGATTTCCAACAAGCCATCTAGCTTAGTGTTGTTACATTAATTGACAGTGGCTGTTCAGAGTTTACAAAAGGGATCTTTTCCAGAACCACCTGGAGATGCCAGAAGTCACTGTTTAAAGCTCTGCTTTTGAGTTGGTATCTGAATATACTGAGATTTTCTTAGAAAGCTTAGTTGTTTCTTTGAAGAAGAAATGAGCCACAAAGTTCAGAAACTGCTTGCGCCAATGAAATTCCCTGTCACAAAATGCACCTAGAACAATGGGAGTTTTGAACACGGCTACTGTTAGAAGTTAGAAGGATATATATATACACTGATATAAGTTAGAAGGAGTTCATTAACAGGGTACAGTTGTGACAGCCATCTGTTTGTACCCAGCATGTAGTATCCACAAAAATATTGCCATTCTACGCAGAAGTTCCATTTTGCTCTTAATGTAGATTCCACCATGAATCAGACTACCGTATTTTTCGCCCTATAGGACGCACTTTTCCCCCTCCAAAAATGAAGGGGAAATCTGTGTGCGTCCTATGGGGCGAATGCAGGCTTTCGCTGAAGCTTGGAGAGCGAGAGGGGTCGGTGTGCACCGACCCCTCTCGCTCTCCAGGCTTCAGGAAGCTATCAGCAAGCCTGGGGAGCCCGCGGGAGTTCCCGCAGGGCTCCCTAGGCTGCGGATAGCAGCCTGCTTCCCGGAGCGCGGGGCGCGCTGAAAGCAGAGCGCCCGGCGCTTCGGGAAGACATCCGCAGCCTGCTTCCCGGAGCGCGCGGTGCGCTGGAAGCAGAGCGCCCGGCGCTTCGGGAAGACATCTGCAGCCTGCTGCACAGAGCGCGGGGAGCGCTGAAGCAGAGCGCCCCGCGCTTCGGACAGACATCAGGCAGCCCCACAAGCTCGGAGGACAGCGGGGAGGCGCAGCGCCACCATCCCGCTGTTCCCCGAACTGGTTTGGATTCCCCGACCTGGTTTTGGGGGGAAATAAAGGGAAAAAATTTTCCTTTATTTCCCCCCAAAAAAACTAGGTGCGTCCTATGGGATGAAAAATACGGTATTTATTTTAACTCATCAAATCTGGTAGCCAACATGACACCTTGTAGTCATATAAAGCAGGTTCTTCACACGTAACATACATGTTTATAAGCTAAGCCCGTGTAAAGTTTAAACATGGCACTGCAAAAGTGTACAAAGATCTTCAGAGAATATTTTGCATCCAACAGAATAGAAATGCTTAGCTAGCATTATTAATTTTCTATCAACTACTGAAACACACAAGGCAAAGCCAATTCCACAATTAAGTGTGGCATGTTAGCCCAAACAAAAGTATTAACCAATATGAACTGAATTCTAAGAAATAGCTTTTTAACCACTATGTGTATTGTAGGTTAACACACTCAGAATATGGACATAGGTTTCTAACCCTTCAAAACTCAGTTAAGATACACAGTTAAAATGTTGGATGTGGGTGAGTATAAAAGAGGGTGTAGGCATTTTTAATTTAAATACACGAGAGAAAATACTTACTAATTTGTTTTCCTGCATGTATATTCTCTGTAACTTCAGGCATCCTTTAGCTATGATTATCATTCCTTCATCTGAGATCTTGTAACACTGCCCAAAATGAATATCTTTCAGCTCTCTGCACTCTGATCCGAGCTGCAAAAGAAATTAACACACACATAAATATATAACACTAACATTGCCTTCAATCTATGGTGCATATACAAGCATTACATTGCTAAACAATTAGTTCAGATTTTAACTAACACATTAGCCAAGAGGCCACATTGCTCTCAAAATAGGAAATTGAATGACAGTATAGATTTCAGCAGTCCAAGTAAGAGAACAGGTGTATTAGATTTAGCCATATCCAACACGTATCAATAACCAGAAACAAATTGTATTGTGCACACCAGAAGCTCAGAGTTCCCGTTATCACCACCCAAATCAATAAAACAGTCTTGCCTGTAGAAGCTGAAAAGTTGTAAAGATGTCTCTAACTTAAAAAGTTACTGTAGTTGTCAAGAAAAAAGAAAAGGCTTACAGTTAGATTTCAAGGATACTATTACTAGCAAATGCAACTTTGTTTTTAACAGTAGTGACAGTTTGACAAAGAAGGCTAAATACAGTCAAACCTTGGTTCCCGAACTCCTCCGTTTTGGAACGTTTCGGCTCCTGAATGCTGAAAACCCAGAAGTAACTGCTTTAGTTTTCGAATGATATTCGGAAACTGAACGGCTTCTGAGTTGCATTTGTCATTTTTTCCCATTGACTTTGCAGCCACCCCATTGATCCTCCGTTTCCAAACTTTTCAAAAGCTGAACAGTCTTGCAGAACGGATTAAGTTCGAAAACCAAGGTTCCACCATAGTATAGTTCTTTCTAATATACTCTGGTTCACCAGAACAGAATCTGTGACTATTTGCAAAGTACATGGAAAATATTCAGCCATCATTTAAGAATGTATCTTCTTCTTCTTCTTCTTCTAATTGGTAGGTTTAAAAAAACAGTAGGTGGGCAGGATAAAACTTTTCACTTGGATCCAAACTTCACCCTCCATGCATGGAATAGATCCTTCTGTCCATGGAACACTTTTGATCTACCTGAGTGATTTAACCAGCACCACCTCCTACACTCTTCTGGATGCTCCCTCAACTTTCTAAAGCAGTTGTTCAGATGGCACAAGGGGGCTGCAGGAGGGAGGGGAAACTGGCTAAAGTAATCTGTTCCTCAAGAACGCTGCTCAGGAAATGTTCTTGCCCATTGGGAACAAAATACCCTAAAGTACCCACTAAGATGCTATGTTATGCCAAGTTCAGACATGTTAAGCACAGTAATTCTGACGAGAGGGGGAAATTTGTTTAGAACAGGTAAAAGCTTCACAGGGGGTACAAGGAAGTAATGACTAAAAGGCAGGGTATAATATTGTAGGATACCCCACCCGCCAAAAAAAGACCATAATCCACTGAAAATAGCTCAAAACAGTGTGGTAGGGCTAAGAATTTCACATTTAGATTCAAAATGGCCTGCAAAATTTGCAGGTCTCTAATAAACATATAATGTCACTAGCAGTCTGGAAATTTAATAGTGGCTGCAGCAGCAGAAGTTTGAGTGGCTCAGAAAACACCCAAAATGGAGCTTGCATGCACTATTCTAGACAAAAAGCCCCAAAAAACTGTTTTCTGGGTTCTAAAACTGGGGTTTGCACATAGCACAATTAGAGCTAGTTATGGCTCATTGGTTGTATTCAGTAAGAGCTATGGATACACAGCTAAAGAACTGTGGGTACAGACAATTAAAAATGTTCTTCCATGTGCTGAGATTCCTGCATTGTAGGGGGTTGGATTAGATGACCCTCATGGTACCTTCCATGATTCCCAGAACAGAAAATTCAACTTCTTTTAGCCCTTGCTTTGTCCTTTTATTTTACTATCATATACCATTTTATTTTACTATCATATCAGCCTTGATAGCTCAGTTGGTTAGAGCGTGGGGCTGATAATGCCAAGGTTGCAAGTTCAGTCCCCATATGGGACTGCTGCATATTCCTGCATTGAAAGGGTTTGGACTAGATGATCCTTGGGGTCCCTTCCAACTCTGTGATTCTATGATGTCTGAATAACCATCTAATGTATACCTTTGAGGTCAATGTAAACTGGAAATATAAACATTTTGTTCTGACAACAACAGCATACTCCTAGACATGTTCCCGAATTTGGGTAGGGACTACTCCCAAGTGGACATAAAAGTGCAGCTTAAAATATTCAAAAACAATGTAATTTTATATATATATAAAATACTTTCACCAATATTTAAAGTTCACCTGCTTGAGTCCTTCATCAGTGAGTCGATCCTGGTTTCCCACATGTACTTTCTGCAGTTGAGGACACTGTGAAGCCACTGCAATTATAGACGTATCAGACAGCTGTTTACATCTATATGCGGTATATCTTAGAAGTCCAGGACATTTAGATGCTAATATACATACTCCTGTATCCGATACGTTACGGCAATCTGAAATATTGATTTCAGTTATATTCTGGCTTCTTGATGCAATTCTTTCCAGTAACTCATCGGTGACCTGTCAAAAACAATTTGAATAGGTAACATTCATATTCTCAGTTTTATCTGTATTTTTAAAGAAAAAAACAAGCCTATACATTCACAACAGCATTTGTACCAAACCAAGTTAGTACTTTCACTACAAGTTTGGCCTCCATGCATTCCTGCTCAACTTAAATTTTAGGAGCCTTTTGCTGCAAATAATGATTTTTTTTTCAGCACTATGTCTGACCAATGGATACCACCTCAATAGCCCCTCCTGATTCCCCCCCCCAAAAAAAACACACCTGCTCATCAGATTTGCCCAAGGCTGCCACAACAGCTACAACAAAGGTACTGTTGTTCCCTTGCACTGGGAACAGATACGTAATTCTTTTTCAGATAATCAGGCTCTAAGCTTCTTTAGATTATGAAAAATGTAATTCAGGTCATGTCATTATATAATACTAAATATGCATCTATTCAGTCAATGAAAGCAACTTAATATATTCATGTGTGTGGTTCAACACAGGCTTTTAAGACAGCCAATCACTGTGAATGAAGGAATTCACAAAACTCGTTATGTTTTCTATAAGAAATATGGGCTGAAAAGTGAAATAGGTATCACTTTTATCAGAGGAAAAGGAATTGTTTTAATTTGATTAAAAGAATTCAGATTTCAACGTAGCTTCCTTCATACCTGCTGACGACTACTGAGATCCAATTGCTTCCAAAACTGGAAATCTAAACAGAGGTCACGCCAATATTTACAAACCAACGATGCTGAAAGACATCGCTCGTTCAAAGATAAGTTGGAAAATATCTATGAAAGAAAAAAAGGAAGAGTTAAGAGAAAGTGAAACGCCTTTCTTTCCAAAGTTCTTTCCAAAGACATGCCCTTTCTATCATTCTTCCAAGGCTTTCATTCTTCTAATAAGCTTTGGACAAATATATTTGTTTAAAACAAAGAAAATGGATTTCCCTCCAGCTATGCAGCCCTCATTATTCCACCAATTTTCTACTTTCCATTCAGTAATAGAGGTGATGACAATTTTACGTGTTCAATTGACGCATAACCAACCTGCAGGTCCTTTTGGACCCAGAAGAGAGCAGAATGTGAGTTGGGTGGCAAAGAACGGGGCAGGCTTATGCATGCTCCGTCAACATGCACAGAAACCACGAATGCAACACCTGTGCAAATGGGGGGGGGGGTTGCCTGTGTCTACAGTGATAAGCATTCAACTTGATACTATGAACAATCTATATATTAGGTAATTTGACAGTCCCATGCAGATGAGCAGTGCCATCTTGAGTGAAAACCTTAATGCCCTGGTCAGCAACTAACTGTCCTAGAAAGCTGATGGGGAACCAACTCCACCCACACCTCATAAAATGGCTTGCCAACAAATACTGTTACCACAGACATTTTTCTCATTTCATGCTTTGTAACTGAAAAGTTGGGCAGCATTTTTTTTGGCGGGGGATTCCATCTACCTAATTCATTTCTGGAGTGTGTGTGCAAGTGATGATTGCAGTTTCTCTGTGTGTGAGAGAGTGAGAGAATAAGCCATTCTCCCTAATGTTATGGGTGTCCATTAGTGAACTTCATCCTGAGGCATAGGGAAAGCTTGGACAGGGCCCTTGAAACACTCACAGGCTCCTCAGCATTTATACATACATCACCTTGTCAGGCAACAGTTTTCCACAACTTCCCCAACCCCTTTACACCTTATATTCTGTGCTTTTGTCAGCCAGTGCAGGGAAAACAGAGAGGAGCAGATTGAAAGCACCTCCAAGACATAACTGACAGGGGCTTTCCACCTTTAGCTCCCATTTACCATTCTTGGGGATATATCTCGTAGAAAACTACCACAAACCAGGATTTTAACTTCGGTAAGCCATATACAGTGATTACTCTGCTCTAAAGCTCCAAGCTATCTATTCTCATGAAGCCTTTCCATAGGCTTTTTCAAGAGCTTAATGCACTGATGTGAGATTCAGCTATCCTGAGAATGGTGCCCTGGAAGCACTCTTTGCTTCTTTACTTTTTTTAACCCTGCAGGCCAGAAATCACCCTTTCTCAACTTTTCAGACTTCCTCATTCCACCAGCTCCAGTCCAGTGTAGCAGGCTCATCTAGTACTCACACCAGTCGTTGAACCTTAACTACTCAGGTGTTCCCATAATACTGCTTTGTTTTGTTTCATAAAGGCAGGATTACTACAAAATGTGCCTCTTTGTGCTATTAAGCTATCAACAATGCTATTAAGCACTGTTTCCATGTGAACCAATTCTAATTATATCATTATGTGCAAATAACTTGGGGAAGTGACTATTCTGAATTAAATGATGTGACCAAGACCAAGCTCTGTCAAGAAAAGGACTCTGTTTCAATCAAGAACCATTACTATTTCACCTTCAGCTGGATTAGCGTCTAGTGTTTTAAGTAAAAACTTATGAACTTAGCAGAAACGCTTGTGCATGCAACCAATTTCCAGGATCCCCATCCATTGCCAGCCAAAACTGAAAACGAGAGAAGGAAAATTATAATTGGGTAAGGTCTTCTCTTATCGCCACCCCTATAACGTTGTCCTGGGCACCTTTGCAGAGTAAACGCCAGGAGACCAGGACTTAAGAAATGGGCACTCTTGAGCTCTACATGGAAAAACACACAACCAAGAAACTCGGGAGGAGGGGGATGCAAGGGATGCAGCGGCAGGTGTCCAGGCAGCCCCCAGCCTACCTTGGCAACCTTCTACATCCCGGACACCTGCCAGCTCACCAAACCCACCTTGAGGAGGATGGAGGGCGGCAGCTGGTTGATGTCGGGCGAGGGGGGCTGTGGCTCCCGGCAGCAGTCCCCGGGGTTCTCGGGGGGCTCCTCGCAGTTCGGCTCGCGGGCCTCGCCCTTCTCCCTCCCGTCCAGCTCGGGCAGCTGAGACGGGGAGCCCGCGGGCGCCGCCGCCGCCTCCGCCAGCCCTTCCCCATCGTCCCCGTTCTCGCCGACGGCGGGGTCTTTCGGCGGCGAGCCTCCCCGGGCGCGGTCCGAGGCGCAGGGCAGCGGGCAGAGGTGCTGCTCGGGCAGCGAAGGAGAAGCAGCGGCGGCGGCAGCAGAAACCTCGGGCGGCGGCGTGGAAGCGGGGCTCCCGGCCCCTGTGGCTGGGATGGCGGCGGCGGCGGCGGCGGCGCAGCGGGGCTGCTTTCGGGGCGGGCAGGGGAGCAGCCGGACGCCCTTGCGCTTGCACACCATCTCCGGGGGGGCCTCGCTGCTCTCCAGCGCAGGCCCCGCTCTCCGCGCGGAAGGCGGAGGAGAGGAGAAGAGGAGGCCGGAGAGCAGCAGGCGGCGGCAGGAGAAGCGCAGCAGGCGGCGGGCGGCGCGGTCCTCGGGCGCCTTCAGAGCCGCGTAGAGAAGCGGAGGAGCAGCAGGCGGCGGCGGCGGCGGTTCCTCAGAGGCGGCGGCGGGCGGGCTGGCGCTGTGCACCAGGAAGCAGAGCATGCAGGGCCCGCGCAGGAAGCAGCTCCGGTCCCGAGGCGGCGGCGGCGGCGGCACTGGCACTGGCACTTTCCCCCTCAGGGGTCGGCGGCGGCGGCGGCTCCTATCCGCGGTCTGGCTGGTTCCCTTCCGCGAGAGAAAGTGGCCCATATAGGAGGCGCCGCCGCCGCCGCCGCCGCCCCCAGCAAGACCTTCCTCCCTCGGCGGCTTCAGCTGCGCTGCCTGGGCTTCATCGCTCGCCTCCGCCCGCCCGAGCGCGGCAACGGCGGCGGCGGCGGCGTCTGAGGAGGAGACCGGCAAAACTCTGAGGCCGGCAGTCACAACAAGGCAGGTTCCGGGACGTTGGAGGAAGCGGAACCGCCGGAACTTCCGGTTCCCTGACCCCGCGCACTCGCCCCAAGAGCTGCTCGGCCGCGCAACCCTCACTTCCGGGTTCCCCATAGACTCTGCCATGTGCGGGACGAGGGTGGTGTGGAGGATTGCGAGGGAATTATTATTATTATTATTATTATTATTATTATTACTACTACTACTATTAATTTATACCCCGCCCATCTGGCTGGGTTTCCCCAGCCACTCTGGGTGGCTTCCAACAAAATACTAAAATACAATAACCTATTAAACAGAACACCTCTAGTCATCACATACAGCTCCCAAGTTAAAACAGTACAACGCATCATCAGAGATCTACAACCTCTCCTGGACAATGACAGTTCTCTTTCTCAAGCTCTGGGAGGAAGACCTTTCATTGCCTACAGACAGCCACCCAATCTTAAACAACTCCTAACCCACAATAATACTACAACCAGACTTAACACGGACACTGGCACCAGAGCCTGCAATAAACCCAGATGCCAACTTTGCTGCCACATACACCCGGACAACACCATTACTGGCCCCAACAACATCACACATACCATCTCGGGACTATTCAATTGCTCATCATCTAACATTGTGTATGGCATCAAATGCCAACAGTGTCCTTCAGCTCTCTATATTGGACAAACAGGCCAAACCTTACGCCAAAGAATAAATGGACATAAATCTGACATCAAGAATCACAAAACAGAGAAACCAGTAGGAGAACACTTTAATCTCCCAGGACATTCTATACAAGATCTCAAAGTAGCTGTTTTACTACAAAGGAATTTCAGAAATAGACTGGAAAGAGAAGCTGCTGAATTGCAACTCATTACCAAACTTAAAACCATGGAGAAACCTGGTTTGAACAAAGACATTGGATTCTTATCCCATTATACATGACTAAGCCATTTCTCACCTTCTCACCCCTTGCCTTTTCCTGTAAGACCCATTACAGTCGTTAAGAGTCGTCAGCAGGCTCATCCCAGCTATCTGCCTATCTCCCATTCCCACCACCCTTCTGAGTAATACCCCTCCCCACCTTCTCACTATATAGAAGGATCTGGCAACTTCTGTTTCAGTGTATCTGAAGAAGTGTGCTTGCACACGAAAGCTCATACCAAGAACTAACTTAGTTGGTCTTAAAGGTGCTACTGGAAGGATTTTTTTTATTCTGACTATTAAACATTAAAAGCTTCCCTAAACAGGGAAAGCAACTGTTTCGTCATGGCCGTGTTCTGACAGGATTTGGCTCTTTTTCTGGCACCCCGCTCCGACCAAGGAAGGAGGCTGAGACTTACAAGGTGGTGTAGGGGCTGTGCTAGCAGGTGTTTAAATGTAAATGCCTGAGGGATCATTGTTACTTGTCTATAGCTTCTTTTGTGGGTGGAAGGCATGCTCGATTCAAAATGGGGGGGGGGATTTGGGGGGTACTGTAGTTGCAATCGGAGGGGCTTGGACTAGATGACCCTTGGTGTCCTTTCCAACTCTACAAGTCTGTGATTTCATGGAAACATTGCAACAAATGGCTTGCCTGCTGTATCTGTGGATTTTGCACCAAAAGCTATGTATTGCCACCACTCTTGCTCCACATGTGGAAGATTCTGCTTACTACAAAATGGGAACCAGATGTACTTTTGGAAAACCGTTAAGACTGCATCTCTTGGACTCTCACAAACAGCTGTCAGAGCAAAGAAGGACCTCCTATCTCAGGCTTTCAGTAAGAGGACTTGAGCCTATCTCTGCAGCAGCTCTGCCCCACTGTGGCATGGCGGAAGGACTGTGCCTATTCGGCTTTATCCTTCACCAACACAAAGAGAAATTGGCCAGAAGGACCCTGTACCTCACAGAAAGACTCAGTCATTGTGCATTTTTTTTAAAAAAATGCATATCTGCCACAGTCACAGGTAGTTTGGCCCTGGAATTCTGTAATGCTTTTTGACTTTTTCTGCTGCAGTCCAACACGAAGGCGTTTCTGATAGTCAGTCTTCTAAACTTAGCCAATTTAAAGTACCTCTTCAGCAGAATCAGAACCGTCTTGGAAAGCAGTTCTTAAAAAACCTAGGAGACAATAAAGTGTTTTGAATACTGTGTAGACTGAGACTGCTTTTAGTTTACAGAAGAGATTATTTGTGACCTGAGCCTTACCTATACATGCTAAGAAGTAAGTGCCATTGATTTCATGGACACTTACTTTCAAATATGAGCATGCTTAGGCTTGCTGTCTATGTGGAAAGGTTGTAGCTTAGTGGCACAACATCATCTTTGCATGTAAAGGTCTCGGGTTCAACCCTGGCATCCCCAGCAGGTTCTGTTCCCAGCATTCCAGGGATGGGAATGCTCTCTGTCTGAAACCCTAGAGAGCCTCTGCTAATCAGGGTAAATACCCCCTTTAAAACAACCACCACCAGCAGCCTGCCTCTGAGAAGGGAGATTTAATTTTGGTCTAGACAGGGTCCATGACAGGACGCCATTGATATCCATCTCCTATCATTGTAAATCTCTGCCATTCTTCCCTTATCGTTTGTAAATTTAAAGTCAGCAAAAGAACATCAGTTTTCTTCTAGAAGTGTTACCTCAAGATAAGATCACCTAAATATCACTCTTTCCTTCCCTCTCTTCCACAATCACTAATAATTTCAGTGACCCGAAGCTCCATCCAGAGGAGCCCAAAGGAAACCTTAAACTCCTTCCCCCATCTCACCTACATAGTAGAATAAAGTGCATTTTAGACAAACTGGCCAACCCCATTTGAAAACCTTTAAACCCCAGTCATCACCAGGAAGACAAGTTTTGCAGTATTTGTTTTTATGTTGATTTTCAAACCCATCTTGAGCATACAAAGCAATGCTTTTCACCTTGCCAAATAGGAATCTTTGGATACCTACGAGACCTCATCTCTCTCTGCACAGGAATTTTCCTGAGAACCCCAACACCCTCCTTGCTTTTCTCTGTATTCATTTGCTGTTCAACTCCAACAGGTGCCCTCAACTCCAACACATCAGTCAGCCTCCTTGCAGAGATGAGGAACGTGTATTAAATGTTTCTTCTCTTTCTTCCTTGGCAAGCCATCAGCTGGCAAAAACCTTACTCTCTCCCCCTTCTTCTGTTTTCAGCCCAATCACCTCCCAATTTCTTAGGGAAACTTGTCCTTTTCTCCCCCTGCCCCTCTTTTTATTATTATTCTAGTTGATTCTAATAAAAGTATTACCCAACTGCTATTTTTCAACCTATCTAACTATATTTTCTAAAAGGCCAAAATGAGTACAGTGGTACCTCGGTTTAAGAACAGCTCTGTTTATGAACTATTCGGTATACGAACTCCTTAAAACCGGAAGTACAGTGGTACCTCGGGTTAAGTACTTAATTCGTTCCGGAGGTCCGTTCTTAACCTGAAACTGTTCTTAACCTGAAGCACCACTTTAGCTAATGGGGCCTCCTGCTGCTGCCGTGCCACCGGAGCACGATTTCTGTTCTCATCCTGAAGCAAAGTTCTTAACCTGAGGTACTATTTCTGGGTTAGCAGAGTCTGTAACCTGAAGCGTATGTAACCCGAGGTACCACTGTAGTGTTCCAGTTAGCGAACTTTACCTCAGTCTATAAAGGGAAGCCGAACAGTAGAAGGGCACCGGCAGTGGGAGGCCTCATTAGGGAAAGCGCACCTCGGTTTAAGAACAATTTTGGTTTAAGAACGGACTTCCGGAATGCGGAACGGATTAAGTTTGTAAACCGAGGTACACCGTACATTACAAAAAATAACGGGAAAATTAAAGACTATGGCTTGTAACTTATCTACTTTGTCACTAGATGGCAGCATAGTTTAAGGTGAAATAAAGGCTTGCGGCTTGGGGCGAGAGTGATTGGCCTCCCTAGAGAAGAGTTCTTGTTATTTTAATGTCAGCAGCAAATTATTACTAACTATCCATTTCTATATAATTACTGAACATGTAGGTTGGAACTGAAGACCATTCTCTAAATTCAAATGCTGAATAACTATCTGAGTCAGCAACATACATTTTGATGATGGCATTTAAAATAATTTGGTCTGCTCTGCCTAGTATATTCATGAAGGAAATTATGTACTGATGATGGTGTAATGCAAAATGTTCTGGAGCCCTTCACATTTATGTCAAAGGAGTGCCTGGATTTTGGCAATGAATTTTGCATGTGTTCATGCATATGTCTGTTCCATCCATTTGCACAGTAATCTGAACTTTTAAAATCTATACCCAAAAATCATATTTAAATAGGTTTACCACAAAATACATATTTAAACACATATTTTATCTCAAGTGTATGCATTTCTAAGTATTTTTTTGTCCTGAAATAATGCATTTTGTATTCATTTTGGTACTTTTTATTTTTTTTAAGTTGATAGCTGTATAGCAAAATTTGGAGAGTAATCTGCAGAATAATTATATTGCAATCCAGCTAGCAGTCTGAGAGGTGCAAATGAGCTCAGTTCACTTTAAAATGGGGACAGAGGAAATGTATCTATCCCTGTACCTGCTAGGGGTGAATTCCTCACTTGATAGGAAATGTAAGTGTAAGGGAATGAGACTATGGCAGATTCTTTTTTCAAGTATGATTCTAGAGCCATTTCTGGCATGGCTGTGAGACTGCTAGTTAAAAACCTTTACACCTGGACTCAGGGAAGTAATAATCTAAACTGAGGAAATGTAGCAGAAAAGAAAATCGAAACAATAGTATGGGGGAATATTGGAGAAACAGGACATTAACTGGTGCATGGAATTTGCTTCTCAGCTTTCAAATCTCAGTGGCACGCCTGGCACCTGTTAGCTATGGGCTGTGCTCATAAACTAAAAATGAAAGCTTTATGAAGCAGCAAACCATTGTTGCAGGAGAGATAGTGCCTGACTGCTTAGCCAAGAGTTTGAACAGTTGGTGCACTAACATAACCAAACAGAACTTGCTCCAGCAAAAGAGAGAATCCCTTCCCACCATTCAATTTATTTTCATCCTTTAAAGGTGGCCTCAATAGGGCAGCAATATATATCTAAGGGGGGAAACAGTTAACATAAACACAGCTGAACACAGGCACCAGCAAACACCATGTAACATGTAAACAGGAGTATATGCAGTCTTGGTAGCAACAGCCCCTATAAACCCACATGTACACACTCTTTTGTTCCTGTTCCCAGCTTCTTCAAGTACGTGCTTCATCTCTACACAGAAAGTCTTCTGTCCTCTTTTCCCTTTCTATGCATGGTTACAAATGTAGAAGCCTCTTTAGGACTGTGTCCAGAATTGATGATTAGAGTACTCTTTTAACTGGGTTTCAAAATGCTAACTTAAAAAAACAACACTATTTAAGCCACATACACTGTTATTGAGATTAATAAAATGTTCTCAGGGCTTTGTTGTGCCAAGTATGTTTTCATCTTTGAAGATGGAAAGAAGCACTTACCAAATGATAGAGCTTTACTTTGAGTCCTTAGGCAATTGTCTTTTATGTCCTGCCATATGATTTATGAATCATCACCTAGAAAAGTTCCTGAACTATAAGGAAGTAGAGTTCTAATTAAGATACAGAAGGGAAAGACTAAAATCCATAATTTCTTATCTCTTCTGTATTGGATTTGGCATTATTTCAGTGATTATTGCAAAGGAGATCATTCTTCCAAGCTTTGAAGGATGTCTAACCTTAAGAAACCTTCACCACTGCTTCAATTGGTGCACAAATGATAGAAGAAATATTTCCTGTGAATTGTATGGACCTGTCTCCACCCAACCCAAGGTGCTTTTCGTGCTCTCAATTCATGCTCTTTTATTGAAAAGAGAAATTGTCCCAGGGTTCTTAGCACAGAAGTGTCTAAAACTGATGCAGCTAATTTTTATAAACAACAAATTTCCACCTTCTAAACATTGCCAGCAAAAGATTACACTGAGCAGATGTGAAGTTCAACATATAGATATAAACTATAGCTCTGTTATGCATGCTTTAAGTCCAGCGAACATATACATTTTGGGGATAGGCTCTCTAGTCGCAGAGAAGGCTAACAACCTGAAGGCTGCAATCCTTACAGACACTTCTCTTTAGTAAGTCCCATTGAAGTCAATGGGACTTAGATCTGAGAATTACACTGCCAACTAGAAGGAAATGAAATCGCTCTCCTGGGATGTTGTTGTTGTTGTTGTTTAGTCATTTAGTCATATCTGACTCTTCATGAACCCATGGACCAGAGCACGCCAGGCACTCCTGTCTTCCACTGCCTCCCGCAGTTTGGTCAAACTCATGTTGGTAGCTTCGAGAACACTGTCCCACCATCTCGTCCTCTGTCGTCCCCTTCTCCTTGTGCCCTCAATCTTTCCCAACATCAGGGTCTTTTCCAGGGAGTGTCCTCTTCTCATGAGGTGGCCAAAGTATTGGTGCCTCAGCTTCAGTATCCGTCCTTCCAGTGAGCACTCAGGGTTGATTTCCTTCAGGATGGATTGGTTTGATCTTTTTGCAGTCCATGGGACTCTCAAGAGTCTCCTCCAGCACCATAATTCAAAAGCATCAATTCTTCAGCGATCAGCCTTCTTTATGATCCAGCTCTCACTTCCATACATCACTACTGGGAAAACCATAGCTTTAACTATACGGGTTTTTGTTGGCAAGGTGATGTCTCTGCTTTTTAAGATGCTGTCTAGGTTTGCCATCGCTTTTCTCCCAAGAAGCAGGCGTCTTTTAATTTCGTGACTGCTGTCACCATCTGCAGTGATCATGGAGCCAAAGAAGGTAAAATCTGTCACTGCCTCCATTTCTTCCCCTTCTATTTGCCAGGATGTGATGGGACCATGATCTTAATTTTTTTTATGTTGAGCTTCAGACCATATTTTGCACTCTCTTCTTTCACCCTCATTAAGAGGTTCTTTAATTCCTCCTCACTTTCTGCCATCAAAGTTGTGCCATCTGCATATCTGAGGTTGTTGATATTTCTTCCGGCAATCTTAATTCTGGCTTGGGATTCATCCAGTCCAGCCTTTTGCATGATGTATTCTGCATATAAGTTAAATAAGCAGGGAGACAATATACAGCCTTGTCATACGTCATTCCCAATTTTGAACCAATCATTTGTTCCATATCCAGTTCTAACTGTAGCTTCTTGTCCCACATAGAGATTTCTCAGGAGACAGATAAGGTGGTCAGGCACTCCCATTTCTTTAAGAACCCCCCCCCCCAATAGTTTGCTGTGATCCACACAGTCAAAGGTTTTTGCGTAGTCAATGAAGCAATGAAGCAGAAGTAGATGTTTTTCTGGAACTCTCTGGATGTAGTTGGTGGTATTTAAGCCAAACCTAATAAAGACAGCCTTGGTATGGCTAGAATCAGGGGATCGGAAAGGGGAAGCACAGACAGAGGAAGTGGGCTACAGTCATCCAACGCTTTTCGTTGATCCCAAACCTGCCACCACCACCATTATCGCTGAGAAACAGTAATGTAACATCAAGATAAATTCATGAGGCTAGTGGAGTGAAGTGATCCTATCCTATTTAGGAATGACCGAGTACATCTAACTCAATGATCACACAGTTAGATAAGCTATATACTAGATGCTGTCAGAATACACATTTAGTAGTGTCCATTCAGGATTTTCATTCATTCATTCTAAGAACTTCATCCTTCCAAAGCCAGCAGACTCTCAGATCAGCAAGAATAAAGCTTCAAGCCTGTACACACACTTACCTTAGAGTAAGTCCCATTGAACTCAGTGGGCCTCACTTCGAAGTAGGCCTATAGAGGATTGCGGTGTAAGAATGTGAATATTGCAAAACTATAATCCATCATAAACAACATTATTTTCTTGTGACATATGTTACTTGGCTGATAAAGTTGTGAAGATAGTTATAGCTCAAATGAAATTATCATTCCATAACTTGTAGAGATGTTTGGAATTAAATATTTGACAGTGGCACAAGTGAAAATTGCACACCATTGTTAATACTCTTTAATTCTTGGTGACGAAAGCATGAATTTTAGTCATTGAAGCATAAACTGTGATTCTCTAAAAGATTTAAAATTGGAATGCTATGAAAACCTAGCCAGGGTAGATTAGAGTTTGTTATATATTTGTCTTTTTAAAGAGCAATGTTTTTATTTGGACCTTTAAAAATATACTTTGGAAACGAGTGTTTTCCCTTTCATTTAGATTCAGATTTTATTGCTGCTATGATTTGGTTTTTCTAAAGATTAAAAGGACTAATGAGGTTGTCTTGTCCCATTAAATAAGCATCGTGAACTTAGAAAGGAGATGGTTGTGTCCTGACCTCTATTCCCTTGTGTCAACATTACTAATGGATTTTGTCTCCAAGTGAAAAAGCTGCTGGGCTACAGCAAATTATGTGGCACCTTTGGCTGAATGGCTAGTTGTTACCTTGTCAATTTCAGTGTTCCTAGCCATTAGGCAGAAAGACCAAGTAATATACTGTTTACAGCCTGCACTTGCCTCTCCCCCCCCCCCCAAGCATTTTTACTTAAAGAAAAGGAAGGGAGAGTTCTGTCTCATTGATGTAATCTTATACTTGGAATTTATTCCCCAACACTTTTGGGGAAGAAACAAAATAAATAACGTTGTTAGGCTTGGAACCTTACCAAATGGCTTTAAAATATTTTAATTTACCTAAGTACTGATATTTCTTGGGATGCGGGTGGCGCTGTGGATTAAACCACAGATTCTAGGGCTTGCCAATCAGAAGGTAGGCGGTTTGAATCCCCGCGACGGGGTGAGCTCCCGTTGCTCGGTCCCTGCTCCTGCCCACCTAGCAGTTCAAAAGCACGTCAAAGTGCAAGTAGATAAATAGGTACCGCTCCGGTGGGAAGGTAAACGGCGTTTCCATGTGCTGTTCTGGTTCTCCAGAAGTGGCTTAGTCATGCTGACCACATGACCCGGAAGCTGTATGCCGGCTCCCTTGGCCAATAAAACAAGATGAGCGCCACAGCCCCAGAGTCGGCCACAACTGGACCTAATGGTCAGGGGTCCTTTTACCTTTACCTTTACTGATATTTATAAAGCCCAGCATTCCGACATAAGCAAACCAGATGCTGTTGAGAGAAGCTAACAAGCAGAATATAATGGTAGTGGCCATCCTGTCTTACTTGTTCCCAGCTTCTGATATTTAGAAAGACTGATTTAAAAGCTTGCAGATCATGGAGTTTGGACGGCACATAGCTCAATGGTACAGCATGCAATAAGCCCCATATTCAGTCTCTGGCATCTCCAGGTAGAGATAGGAAGACTGCCACCTGAAACACTGGTCTACTTTGGTGTAGGGCAGCTTCCAATGAGATTATATATATCATTGGTATTTGCCATTGAAAATTCATCCTCCATGATTTTGTTGTTTTCTTCACCAAATCCTGTGGCAATAAGTTAATTATGTGTTGAATTAAATTATAACATTAAATTCTTTTGTTTGTTTGTTTATTTGAACCTAGTGCAAATTAATTCACACTGAATCATGCAGTTTAACTATATCTTCTTGTTTCTATGTGTGCAGTTTTAAATGATGGCATGTACACAATTGGCTACCTCGCTGCCCAGCCCTGACTCCAGATAATTCATAAGCACAGTTAGTAAGTAGCATTAATCCTATACAGATGTTTGGGGTGATGAGGGTGGAGTATGCTCAGTTCCATGAGAATGCCTATTCTCTTACTTCATGACTACTAGGTTTCCTTATCTAGAGGGTCTTAAATGTCCAGTTTCCCAATCCAGCTAAAGGCTATTCACACTTGAAAGCAGGCTTCTTCTTGTGTGTCTCTAGATGTCCACATTCTTCTGCTTGCACAAAACTTTTCCAGTCTTGTGTGAAAACTGCAATTCATTGTTGAATTGGGATTCTAATGGCCTGATTAATTTGTAGCAGTTTTGCAGATTGCCTTGAGTTCAAATTTTCCCAATGCCTACTCTGCGAAGGTTGCGCCTGCACGCCTGTTTCTCCAGGACTGTTATTCTGTTGTTCAAGATATTACAATTGGGTTCTGCCAAGGCTTCCTGGAGAGCTAAATGTTTTTCACAATTCACTTGTTTGTTTATTTCTGTTACATCTCGTTTAATCTGAGCCGTTTCGACTTTCAGGCTGGATATTTCCTCCTTACAATCAGTAATTTTTGCATCTAAGGCTGAAACCTTGACATCCACCTGAGTTAATTTACCTTGCATTGGTTTCAGGCATTTAGTCTGTGACACAATTTCCTTAAGTGTGTCAGCAATGAAACTCTCCAACACCATCTCTCTTCCCAGCCTCTTCCATTTTCTGTTTTGCTACTTTTCTGCATGTAGTGGGAGCAAAGTGGAAGGATGGGCTGGTCGGGGCTTGACTGACCATCTTTTTTACTTGTCTTGGCTGACATTGATCACCTTGCTGGGGACAAGTAGGAGATAAGGAACTTCTAGGAGCTTGTTAATTGCCTTTGAAGTCGAAACAGGCTGATGATAAGATTTATTACGAACTCTGAACTTTAGAGTGCGCAGGGAGCGTGCTACTCATCTTCAAAGCCAGAAGTGCAAAGGCTCTTCACACTTGGAAACAGGCTTCTTCTTGTGTGTCTCTAGATGTCCACATTCTTCTGTTTGCACCAAACGTTTGCAGTCTTGTGTGAAAACATGAGAACTCCCCCTCTCCCTCTCCCTCTCCCTCTCTCTCTCCCCTCCATCTCCCCCCATCACTACTTCCTTGTTTTTCCACTATTGTAGGGTATGGTCAGAGTAAGCACTGAGGGCTCTGGGATGTAGATAAAACTGCAAGCTGGGTTGTTGGTTTCCCATGTGCTAGGCTTGTGATTCTCGGGTGCATTTAAAATGCACCCCAACAATAAATGCTTTACTTGTATCTAATTTTCAAGAGATATTTGGAAAACCCAGACATTAAGGGATTAAAAACTCAGCATTTCTGTGCATAATTTAACAGAAACAACACTTATAACAGGAATATAATGGCAGTTGGTTTTTTAAAAAACCTGAATTTAGAAGTGCATTTATGTGTTGAGACAATTGTGCAATTCAGAGAATTGTCCAGTCCTAGTAGTGCTAGATTCACAAGGGAGTTGGGTTCAGCTAATTTACCAGGTCATCTGAGGATGCCAGCATGAGTGGTGCACTCAGAAAATTATGGCTAAACTTCAGGATACATTGGTCATACTTTTAATATCCTTTGGGGGAAAGGAGCACTGGGGGGGTTTTAAGCAGGAAAGCAATGCAGGCCCTCCAATCCAGAATAGCAGCACATTACCAGATTGGAGCCCCATAGCTGCTTTCCCTGAAAAACAAAGTTTGCAGTATTACAGCATTTAAGAAGTGTATTTAATGTAATGTGTAGTTTGGCCTTCAGTCAGGAGCCAAAGAAGGCCCATAGACCAGAAACTCGGGAAACAGTCAGAGACAGACCCTGCAGCACCCTGGACAGCTCCAAGAGAGCAGACCACTTGCTCCGATAAGGTACTTAGTCAATTTGAGCTCTTACATTTTGTTTTATTTATTACATAATTTCTATGCTGCCTTTCCACTTCAGAATGGTGTGTTCAATGCACATAGCACTGAGAAACTCAATAAATGCCATTTATTTAGTAACCCATTCAAAGCACATTAAAAATCAAATGACAAATGAAATCCAGGAAACATTCCAGAGGGAGAACAGCCAAATCAAACAGAAGACAGGCCAAATGACAGCTGTTTGGGGAAGACATCCAACAGGTGACTCCCCTAGCCCCAAAATGAAGAGAGGACTAGATGAATCTGCCAGGGCAGGGAATTCCCAGTAGCTGCCGTCCTGCCACTGGGGTCACTGCAGCTCACCTGGATGGGAGAAGGTTGGCAAGGTGGTACTGCATAAATGCACAAGTAAAGCTCAGCCTGTTTATCCATGAAGCCCTGATAGTGTTTAGATCAATGTGTGGCTGCCCCATGTGGCAAACCACCAAATTGCAGGTTGCAACAGTGAGGTACCATCAGGTATTGAATTGATTCTGCCCACCCAGGCTAACCATTGTCTGCTCCTGGAAAGGAAAGAATATAAGATAGCTTCCTCTTTTAGCTAGGCCTTTAAAGGAAAAACAAAGTCTTACACATCCTGTCCTGCCTCCTGATTTGCCTTTTTGTTCTGGCTTTGTCCTCTGGCTCTGAGTCTCTCCTGTCTCTTTGCTTGACTCATCACACAAAAGGAAGCAGGTTTTGAGAAGGTTCTCTGGCCAAGTATCCAGGATCCAGACTGCAAGGGGCTTTGAAGTGAATCACCAACATGTGAATTTAATCTGGCAACCTGTGGCACTCATACAGCTGTAATGTGTCTGGACACGGGCACAGGAGAGTTTAGGAGCTGCATTTTAAGTTGCTTGCCACCCAGGTTTCCAGATTGTTGCACCACAAATGGAAAGTTATGAGGTGGCAGTTGGAAAAAGATAAAGGCAATTCTTAGGTTTGGCATGAATATACTATAAAGAATGTTTCACTCAACCATTTGTGCTTTTTTTAACATTTTTTTTTTAAAAAAAATGTTATTGCCATATATCATTCTGGAACTGTTGGGGTAGCTTCTAATTTATTCAATCAAAGTAAGCTGTAGTGAATAATTACACACCCTGGAGTGCCTTCAGTCCCAAGAAGGATGAATCAAGCTCCGTCAGAGATTTGCTGAAGGGAAATTCTTGAGAAATATGACATTAGTAAACTTTTATGATTCCTTGCATTGCATTTCATCTTGATGGCGCAGACTGCGGGTGAATTCAGTCTGGAAAACAAGAAGCTGTTTTTTCTTGTGACTCCGGTGACAGAGTGAAAGGGGCCCAGCAGTAATGCCCTCTCTTTTTCTTCTCAAACTATTTCCAGTCTGTTCCCAAGACCTGAAAAGGCTAGCGAAAAACTTGAATTAAATTCCCTGAGGACAACAGGCTGCATATCACAAGTTCATGATTCCTCCATGTTAAATCAGAGAGTTGTTTATGGAAATGATCCCCACAACTCACTTCTTTAATCAACAGCTTGCTTATTTATTTATTTATTTATTTATTGGGGGGAGAGACTCCCTGTGGATGAAGCCTTTGCGCACATGTAAAATATTAATGCAGCTGACAGAAACTGCCTGCTCCTGTCACTTAAATAAACAAGTGGGATACTAAAACTGTATGATGCACAGAATACAGTCAGTGTTGATTTTATTATATTTATTTATTCCTTTTTTAATAAAAAATAAAGCTGGCTGCATAATATTGAAATTCATATGCACCACCATCATATTGTGATTAGAGGCACCCCATTGGAGATCCAGTGAGAGGAGTGAGATGGGGCATTAAGAGGCCCAGACTGAGGAGTTCTGGGTTCAAGTCCTGACTCAGCCAAGGAACTCATGGGGCGATATTAGACCAGTTCCTCCTACTCAGTTTAACCCGACTCAGCTTTGTTGTGTGCAGTGCAATTCATGATTACTATCATTCCATATGAATTCACTGAGGTTTAGTCCCCAGTAAGGGACGCGGGTGGTGCTGTGCGTTAAACCACAGAGCCTAGGACTTGCCGATCAGAAGGTCGGCGGTTCGAATCCCCGCGATGGGGTGAGCTCCCGTTGCTCGGTCCCTGCTCCTGCCAACCTAGCAGTTCGA
Organism: Podarcis pityusensis; assembly: GCF_964106645.2. Lineage (NCBI taxonomy): Eukaryota > Metazoa > Chordata > Lepidosauria > Squamata > Lacertidae > Podarcis > Podarcis pityusensis. The sequence goes on from NC_138036.1 coordinate 41,511,556, forward strand.
AAGCACGTCAAAGTGCAAGTAGATAAATAGGTACCATTCTGGCAGGAAGGTAAACGGTGTTTCCATGTGCTGCTCTGGTTCGCCAGAAGCGGCTTAGTCATGCTGGCCACATGACCCGGAAGCTGTACGCCGGCTCCCTTGGCCAATAAAGTGAGATGAGCGCTGCAACCCCAGAGTCGGCCACAACCGGACCTAATGGTCAGGGGTCCCTTTACCTTTAAGTGTACATTACAACCCAACACTCTGCATGTTTACTTGAAAATATGTCCCTCTGTGTTCAGTGGGGCTTACTCCCTGATAAAAAAAATGTGCAGGACTACAATTTTAGAGAGACCAAACCAGGATATCTGGCTGGGTTGTTTAAAATGTATTTATTTCCGTTTCTGGGAAGATAGCGGAGATGTCAGCATGAATTAGGGCCATGACCCTAAGGGAAGGATTTTTTAAGAACCGTTTTGCTTGTACTGTTCTTCCATTTAAAATTCACCCTGAAATTGTCCCACTGGGGAAACCATATAGGGTGCTATTCAGTGCTAGTCAAAACCAACAGAAATGCATGCACTCAAATCTCTTAAGTTCATTGACGTCCACAGGGCTACTCTGAGTATGACTTGGATATATCCTACATATATGGCTACCTATATATTTTAGCCCATAAAGCAAACACCAACTCCAGAGAGCCTCCACAATTTTTGCCCTATTCTTGGATTACCCACATCATGGCCAGTTTGACTATAAGTTTCATGCATCTTGACCTTGATTCCTTTTCCAGAGTTTTCCTGTATTTGCACTCCTATGTCATGAATGGATGACGGAGAGGAGGAAGAGGATCCCGGCGAGGGGTGTAGCCAGGACTGGGACACACCAGGGCAAGCAGGGGGTGGACAAGGAAGTATTCACAGGGTGGTGGAGGATGACAAGGGGATAGAGGTCAATGGACAGGAACCAGAGCAGTAGGACCAGTCACCAGAACCATCATGAACATGGTAGGCTCTGAGGCATAGAAAGCAGCAGGAGAGGCACTCCAGGAGGCTGAGGCAGGCAAGGGCCAACAGCCCAGCTCCCTAGCTGGCCAGGTGGGGCTTGCTAGCTCTGAGAGGAGGGATGTGATTCCTCAGTCTGAGTAGACTCAGAACATGTGAGGGTCACATGCCTCATCAAGCCAGATGCTGCAATCTGCATGCAAAGTACCAAAGGGAAGCAGAGCTGAGATGCTGTGTCTGCTCAACTGACCATGTTGATGGACCTTGGCTTGGATGCTCTTGGATCTCTACAGGACTGTGCTTGGGGGTTTTACTCTGGACTGTGTTCTTCTGACTGCTCGACTTCACTACTTGTATTGACCCTAGACTGCATTTCCTGGACTTTGGCATTTGCTGGTGTGGCTTGACCCCCAGCTTTGGACTTGACATACTGACTTGCTGCCAGGTAGCCCAGGGGTTCAGGACATTCTGTTTGAACCCCACAAAATCCAATTCCTCTTCGATACTATGGGGGGGGCTTAAGTTAAGCAATATTGTTAGGTAATGCTAACCCCTGACCATTAGGTCCAGTCATGGCCAACTCTGGGGTTGTGGTGCTCATCTCGCTTTATTGGCCAAGGGAGCCGGCGTACAGCTTCCGGGTCATGTGGCCAGCATGACTAAGCCACTTCTGGCTAACCAGAGCAGTGCACGGAAATGCCGTTTATCTTCCCACTGGAGCGGTACCTATTTATCTACTTGCACTTTGACGTGCTTTCGAACTGCTAGGTTGGCAGGAGCAGGGACCGAGCAACGGGAGCTCACCCCGTCGTGGGGATTCAAACCGCCGACCTTCTTATCGGCAAGTCTTAGGCTCTGTGGTTTAACCCACAGCACCACCCGTGTCCCTCTCACTGTAGGTAATGCTACAGTTTAGTAAATGCAGTCTAAGTATGATGTAAGAATGGTTTGTCCCTTGTTAACACAAGGGCTGTGAGGCTAGCCACGGTATTTCAACTCACCTTTTAACACCTGAAATTTGGATAGCCATTACCTTAACATGTGCACTAGGTACACCAAAACCTGACATTCTTTCAAACTCCTTTGATGTGAAGTTGTCCAGCAAAGAGTTACGTGCATGTTTAAATCTGCCCCACTATCTACAGCATTTAGCTGGTTGGTTTGTGCCCACTGTTAATTATTTATCTGAGATCCTAAGCCGAAACTATTTAAAGATTCTAATAAAGTTGGCTCGCTCATGTTCACATGTTTACAAAGAGATCATTTGGAGTATGACCAAAACCTTAATGAAATCTCTTGTTGCAACAGCACAAATTTGAGCACTGCCAATACAGTAATTAAATCATAATTTTTAGGTTTATGTGTTGGTCATGTGCTAGATCATCAGCAGGTTGCACCTAACTAGACACATGATTTCTTTGTGGCAGTCCTTTGGTGGTCAGTGAAGCCAGACTTGTTAAACCTGCTTGTCATAATTACAGAAACTAAGTTACCATGTAAACACTTTTGGGAAGTGATGAAAGTCCCCCTAGGCATGGGAATGCTTACAAATTAATCAAGACTGCAATACAATGCATATTTACCTGGGTGAAAATCCTGTGAAACTCAGTGAGACTTCCCTTTGATGTAAACATGTTGCATTGTGGTGTTATGATAAGGTATAATTCATACTTGATGATATCTGGGCCTTTTTAAAAAAAGAAAAAAATTAATGAGTAAATGAATAAAACTTGCTATGATTGTGTTAGCTTTCATGATAATTGGCCCACAATCTAGAATAACTAATTCCACCCATGTCTAATGTATTTCCCCCGCAAGCATTTGGGTTTGGTGGTATTCCTTCCTGACATTTTAGGTTTAGCAGGAGGTTAATTAGACTCAGTTTCAGCACTACTGAGATGCTTTAGGGCACAGCACAACAGACCAGTTTTTAAATGTCTGTATTTTAGAAACCCCAGGAGATACCGGCACGAAACCTGTAGCACATTGAAACTACAGCGTCTTCTGCACAAATATATTGAGTAGAATAGAATTTAGTTCCCAAGTATAAACTCTAATTGGACAAAGTTGTGTTAATGATGTGCTCCTGAAGGGCATAATGAAATATCTGACTTTGTAAGTGTGGCTTTCTTTTTAAATGTTATAGCTTTCAGGCACGATGCAAATGTTAATATCCAGATGTTCATATCCAGCAGGGATCAAAGATTTTCATGCTGAATACAGAATGTTGGCCATCCTGGTTCTTACAACTTAGTTTGTATGCTTACATTTGGACACTTAAAAAATATCGAGTAGAGATCAAAGAGTAGTGTTGCTTTGACATGCTAATTTCTGGTTATCGCACAAATGTTTCTTAGTATTTTACCTCAAAGGCAGAAAGATCATAAATCAAACCACTATCTTGGAATAACAACCATATCTACTGCTAAAGAGTAATGAAGGACGGTGCACTAGATTGCTCTTTTCTCTTGCAGATGGGAGACAGTATTGAAGATATTGATGAACTGATTCCATATTTATAGGTGTAGTGCCTGTGAAAAGGTGAATCAATAACAACCTACCATAGCTAGAAAGTAAATCAGATGAAGATATTTGAGCTAGGGTGCCTGGATGCAAAATGACAGTGTACTTGTGCCTTGAATAGCTGCAGAGAAGCCATGATTCATGCACTTGCTAGTTCTCATATGGAGGTGGAGGAGCAAGCCTGGCTTGCCCCATGAAAATAAATCAAGCATGATCCATGCAGACCTGGTTGGTGTGGTTCTTCTCTCCCCCCCCCCCCCCATAGAGACAAAGAATCATATGAAGTGGGCTTTTGCAGAATTGGCCATTAACCCTTGTGTTACTGGACACCCTTGGCTTAGCACCTCCAGCAACTCTCGCCTTCAGTGCCTCTCCCTGTCAGTTAGTCTTGCTCCTCAGGAGAGAGTCCTGCTGACAACTCAGATGCCAAGCCAGCCCTGACTGCCCCTCTGTCTCCTGGGTCACAGAGATGCCTGTGCAGGCACAAACAGCTCAGGTTCCACCCACAGAAGTACCTGTTTGCTTGCCCATTCCTAGGACTTGCTGTGCTAAGCGCTGTGCCTGCCCCACTCTTCAAAAGGAAGAGGGGGTGTTGCTTGTTGCATCAACATCTCTGCTTATGCTTAGCCATGCAGTTCATCTTCTTTCCCTTTTAAACCTTGCGTGAATATCATACTGACTGAAATGTTAAGGATTTGGGCAGAAGCAGAAATGAGTTCAAGATCTTGGTTGAGTAGCAAGGGCCAGGACATGGAGTGCCTGGTCCACATTTGATTTTGTTGTGCTCTGGCAAGGCAAAACGCATGTGGGATACAGAGTAAGGTTGAGGCTGGGTACCAGCAGACTGAAGCAAGGCTAGATGTAGGGGGGTTCCAGCTGAATGCTGTGGCTCAAGCTGTACTCTTCAACCACAAATCTCTTGTGCTGCTTCAGCAGAGAACAAACCGAGCCTCAGCCCTCTATAGCAGTGGCACAGCTGCCTCCTAATTGTCAGCCCTGCCCATGCTGAAAGATGCTGTTTTACTTACAGGAACCAGCCCTTTCGATTAGTCTCTTGCTGTGACAGAGCTGAGGAGTCTCTGTCTGCACTGGATCTTCACTGAGTCTTTTGACAGCCACAGCCTCTGACCAGGGCCACAACGGTCCTGCAGAGTCCTCTGGTAGCAACACTCTGGGGTGTGCCCTGAATGCCCTTCCCCTTCTGTTTCAAAACCTTCTGCTTCATTACCTGAAGTAGAGTCTGATTTGGAGAAGAGGAGGTTAAGGGGTGATATGATAGCCATGTTCAAATATATAAAAGGATGTCACATAGAGGAGGGAGAAAAGTTGTTTTCTGCTGCTCCAGAGAAGCGGACACGGAGCAATGGATCCAAACTACAAGAAAGAAGATTCCACCTAAACATTAGGAAGAACTTCCTGACAGTAAGAGCTGTTCGACAGTGGAATTTGCTGCCAAGGAGTGTGGTGGAGTCTCCTTCTTTGGAGGTCTTTAAGCAGAGACTTGACAACCGTATGTCAGGAGTGCTCTGATGGTGTTTCCTGCTTGGCAGGGGGTTGGACTCGATGGCCCTTGTGGTCTCTTCCAACTCTATGATTCTATGATTCTATGGTCCCCCAACATCCTTGAAACAAGTGTTCTATTTGGAACTATCCAAGGTCCTGAAGCTCCAGCCTGAAACTATCTGACTGATGTATTAATCTACTTCCAGGTATCTCTTGTGCCCCATGGACTCTCATTTGTGGTGAAGTCTGTACAAGTCATCTTCTGTGTGAGCTCTCAAAGTCCCTACTGCTGTTTCACTGACTTGTCCACACCTGGTCCCAGTGTTCCTTCCTCTGTCTTTCTTTTTTGGCCTCTCTCCTTTCTAAGGAAGGTCAGTGTGCTGGTCCCGTGGGTTATCTGAGAGGCGAGGTCCAAGTCCGGTCCGTGGTCAAAGGTGCAACATGGAGGCAGTCCATAGTAGCTGAAGCTGGGTGCAGGACAGGGGGTCAGGTGAAGTCAGGAACAGGCATGCACGCAGGGAGCCAGGGCGAGTCAGGAGCTCTGGCAGAAAAGCAGGACAGGGTTCAGGCAGGAACAGGCTACCAATAATGTTCCTCCCACAACTCGGGACTGGGGCTGGCCGGCTTTTATCTGCCCCGAGGCATAGGGCGGCCCTGGTCCACAGGTGACTCGCCTCTCCTGGCCTGGAGGCGAGCACTCCTCCTGCGGGAACTTAGTTCCCTCTGCCTCTCTGCCCTGAGCCTCTGCAGCTCAGGAGAGGCTGGAGGGTTACTGGACCCAGAGGCAACCTCAGCTTCCTCTGAAGGGGCTGAGAGTGGAGCACCTGCAGGCAATGGGTCCTCCATCACCTCAGGAGCCAGAGCAGACTCAGCTGGAGCCTGCACCTGAGGATCCAGCACAGGTGAGGACCCTTCAGGCTCATGCCCCAGCCCTGGCTCAGCTGGTTCTGGAGGCGGGGAATCCTGTGCAGGCTGGGATCCCTCAGTTGCAGCATCCGAGTCCGAATCCCAGGCCATCACAGTCAGTGTGCTTTTCCAGGGTCGGTGTCACAGGTCCTAACACGGGAAATGTAGTTTCAAGATTAAACTGTCCTGTTACTATGAACCAGGATTAGCCCTGCTGTCTGGCACTGATAGGACTTGGAGTTCTATAGCATTTGGAGGCCACTTGTTTCCAACCCCTGCCTTATGGGAAGCCAACAAATCGGACAAATATCCCACTTTAGTTCCACCAGAACTGATATACAGAAGTATGTTGCCTCTAGTTCTGGAGGTATTACACAATCCTCATAAATGAGCCCTACTTTCATTATGTGTACATTTCCCTCTGATGCTGAGAATTTGTCTAATATCCTTGCTGATTGATTACTGGGGTTTCTCACGCTGGTACCAAATCAAATAGCTTGGTTAATTTATATTCGGTTCATAATATTTGAATACTGATAGATCTCCGTGACACTTGAAATATATAGTTCTGTGAACTGAATCTGAAAACATCATTGCCAAGCAAGTCAGTGATAAATAGTGTTAGTAGAATTTTCAGATAAAATACCTACCTAATTCGCAAGCCTCACAGACAGGAGACCCCTGTCGAGATATAATAGCTGTTGATTATTCTTTATAAGAAACGGGAGCCGCAGAACTAATTCAAGATAATGTGCTCCATGGGTACCACACATCTGTAAAAAGGTAAGCATACAGACGGAGGCAACTTCGGAGCAGAAAGCATCATTCTGCTTTCTCTGCAAAAGAACAGCTGAAGGCCAGCTAATTCAAAGTTAACTTTAAATGAAAAGGCTGCTATGAAACTGCTGTTATTTCATGTATATTTAAATTGCATATCCTTTCAAATGATGCAGTGAAGTAACACACATAAAACCAGGAGAGAGAGAAAATTGCAAGGGCCATATCATCTGCAGTGGCTAATAAATAATGCACCATAGCTGTAGGCTCTATATTTATGTCTAAAATCAAGGCATACTATCAACATTTTAGTATGCAAAGGACTGATGTTGGTGCCTCTCAACAGTTGGGGGCCTAGTAGTTTACCAGTCTTGTCAAACCATTCAGCAAAGGGTGTGGCAGGTTTCATTTGAGAGATGAAGTTGATAAGCCAAGAGGCAGAACCTGGTGTCTTAAGAGGTGGAGTCTGATGGAGCCTTGACAGGTCAGCACATAGACCATGGGAAGTTAGGAGGTCATTTGTAGAAAACACCTGATTCATGCAGTTATTACATATACTTCCAAATGTTTTTGTGCAAGCCAGATGTGGGGAACCTTTGGCCCCTCAGATGTTGCTGAACTACAACTCCCATTGGCTCTAGAGAGCATAGCCAACTACGGGCTTTCCAGTTCTGGTTTGGAGGTAAGTTGTAGCTGTTTCCACATATTATCCACATGAATAAGATATGCTGTAGCTAAATGGGGAGAGGGGCTGTGCCACTGGTCACAGTACCTGACACCATGCATACCACTGGCCCAGTCTGCAAGGGTTAGCTGAGAACATGGAGGCACCCCCTGCAGTCGGTGCCCCAAGTGTGTAGAGTGTTTATGAACATTCAGCTGAATTCACCTTGTGGTATCTCAAGGAGACAAGGGGCAGGGGCAGCTGTGAGGCCCCATTCCAGTTTGTTTTATTTATTAGGCATATTTAAAACCCACTTTTCATCATAGGAGGGCAGGCTACAGCATTTGTTATTTATTTCATGAAATGTATATATTCCTTGATTGTTTAAGAAAAAGAAAACCCTCAGAGAAGTACACAAATGGAAAAGGTCATTATTGCAAAGTTAGCTAGAAACAATTACAAAAATAAACGTCGGGTTACTGATAAGAGCAGCAAATTTACAAGGGATGGTAAGAGTTGTAATCCAACAACATCTGGAGGGCACCAGATTGGGGAAAGCTGGTGCGGTGTCTGCTATTTTGAGGGATTTAGGCAGAAAAGGCAGATTGTCACTAAAATTTCCACCAACCATTTGCATGTCTTCCCTGAAGTTAAGTGTTCATGGTATTTCCTTTGAGGCAGAGAGGAAGACGGTTATTAGACAAACACACTGGATTGTCCACCTGTCCATTGCTCCTGTGATGAACCATTGGACTGGCAGGAACCTATATTGTTTGGATGTGGCCACACTTTAGACTCTCCCTTTTGTGGTTGTTCTGCCATAAAAACAATGAATAAACCTTCCACAATGCCATTGTGATTTCTGTGATGGGACTTTCAGGCAGGAAGCACCTCTGATTCAGCCATTGGAGTGGGGAAACTCAATACCCTTGCTCCATTTCAAAACTTGTATAATATTAATACTAATCATTGTTTATTAAGATTCCGACATGTTCACAACTGTTCTAACAGCTGAGTGCCTGTAAGCTAAATTGATTTTAGCCCTCAGACACCCATTAACAACTCTGCTTCCCATTTAGATAATGGAGTACAGTTGTTTTGGGCTGCTTTGTGAAATGACATCCATTTGATTTATAACTGACCTTGGCTGAATAAGGCTGGTTGCATGCTAGCATTCAAATGAACAGAAGCCTCATTTGATTACTAAGTGGGGAATGTGACTCTTGAGAGAGGAGAGGAATCCAAAAACACCTTAAATATCATTTTCTCATTCAGTCCCTTCATAGAGTGGCTGGAATGTTTCTAAGACCCTGTCCTGTACAATAGAGGGGGGGCCCTATGGCCCTCAGGATAGTGTTGGACTTCAACTCCTACCAGCCTCGGCCAGCAGGACCAATGGTTAGGGATGATGGGAGCTGTAAGCCAACAATATCTGTAGAGCCAGTTTCCTCACCCCTGCTGCACACCATTATCTGGAATTAAGGCACATAAAATTCATTGGTGCTTAGTACTGAGTAGACATGCATAGGATTATACTGAAAGATACTAAGTACAGTTTCATATTGTACTTAGGTGTTGGAATTCAGGTTCAAATCCCCACTCAGCTACGAAGCTTACTCTGTCACTTTAAGCTACAGTGGTACCTTGGGTTAAGTACTTAATTCGTTCTGGAGGTCCGTTCTTAACCTGAAACTGTTCTTAACCTGAAGCACCACTTTAGCTAATGGAGCCTCCTGCTGCTGCCACGCCGCCGGAGCACAATTTCTGTTCACATCCTGAAGCAAAGTTCTTAACCTGAAGCAATATTTCTGGGTTAAGGGAGTCTGTAACCTGAAGCATATGTAACCTGATGCATATGTAACCCAAGGTACCACTGTACTATTCACTGTCTCACCCTCATTTACCTCATAAGTTTGTTGTAAGGACTAAAGGGAAGGACAGACAGCAACACTACACTATTATTATTTTATTATTTAATGAATTTATATACCGCCCTATACCCGGAGGTCTCAGGGCAGTTCACAGAACAAAATCAAAATATAAAACCACAATATATATAATCAAAATAAAAACAACAACCCAATAACACCCCCCCCAAAAAACCCCACATTTTAAAAGGGCATAGGATGTCAGTCAAATCAACCAAAGGCCTGGTTAAAAAGGAACATTTTTGCCTGGCCCCGAAAGGTGTACAGTGGACGCTCGGGTTGCGAACGTGATCCGTGTGGGATGCACGTTCACAACCTGCAGCTTTCGCAACCCACAGCAGCACGTCTGCGCATGCACGGGTTGCAATTCGGCACTTCTGCGCATGCGCAAAGCGTGATTTAGCGCTTCTGTGCATGTGTGACTGTCGAAACCAAGAAGTAACCCGTTCCGGTACTTCCCGGTTTTGGTGCATCCATAACCCGAAAAAAATGTAACCTGAAGCGTCTGTAACCTGAGGTATGACTGTATAATGAAGGTGCCAGGCAAATTTCCCTGGGGAGAGCTTTCCACAGACGGGGAGCCACTGCAGAGAAGGCCTGTTTTCGTGTTGCCGCCCTCCAAACCTCTAGAGGAGGGGGCCTAGGAAGATGATATTGGGGTCTGTGTAGGTTCATAGGGAAAGAGGCAGTCCTTGAGGTATTGCAGTCTTGAGCAGTTTAAGGCTTTATAGGTCAAAACCAGCACTTTGAACTGGGCTCAGAAACTAATTGGTAGCCAGCGCAGTTGGACCAGGATCAGTGTAACATGTTCAAACCATCTTGCTCCAGTGAGCAACCTGGCTGCCGAATTCTGCACTAGCTGAAGTTTCCGAACTGTCTTCAGAGGCAGCCCTACGTTTAACGCATTGCAGTAATCTAACCTTGATAAAATAAAAAAAATTCTTGCAGTAGCACCTTTAAGACCAACTAAGTTAGTTCTTGGTATGAGCTTTCGTGTGCAAGCACACTTCTTCAGATACACACGAAAAGCTCATACCAAGAACTAACTTAGTTGGTCTTAAAGGTGCTACTGCAAGAATTTTTTTTATTTTGACTATGGCAGACCAACACGGCTACCTATCTGTAACTAACCTTGATAGTAATCTAACTACACAGCACCACTTATGCCGCTCATCTGACTGGGTTACCCCAGCTGAGGTGACTTCCAATAAATTAAAATACAGTAAGACATCAAAGATTTAAAACCTCCCTATTCAGGGTTGCATAGCCTAAATACACGCCAGCCCAAGACTGTAGTCCAAACCCCATTTGTCTTGTAATAAGCCCCACTGAATTCAGTCAGACTTCCTTCTGAGAAAACATGGTTAGGATTGCAATGTAAGCTTCTAGGGAAAATGAATTTCTAGTGTTCTGAAAACCTCACGCAGATCAAACTTCAAAGAAGCATTCATTTTAGGAGTTGATTATATACCAAAATGTGAGGTGTTACTCATTGCAAGCGGCTGTGTATCTTTAAGTATAGCTACTTAGGAAAAACCACTGACATATTTTTACAGAGGGATCTCAGCTTGTCGCAACAATAATGCCTCTCAGCATTGTGTTAGTTTTTAAATAATAAATGAAGCCAGGAACTAAATAATTAACAACATGTTTGTTTAAAATAAAATCATTTTCCCTGGATATTTTTGTCGCATAGCAAGAGCAGAATGTTCTCCCTTGAAGTGGGTATTGAGGGAATTCTCTGCATACAGACATTTTGGGGCAAAGGTGGTGGAGCAGCTCGTGAAGAAAGGTCTCAAAAGCTTTATGCGTGAATCTTCGCAAATATTTAAGTATTCGGGAGATACTCCCAAGGCCAGCCTAAGATATTTTGATACCTGAGGCAAACCACAAAATAGTGTTGCCTCTGCCCCCTGCCAGGGAAGAAGGGCTGAGCAAAGCTCTGCATCAGAAACAAGGAGGGAATAAAGATCTAGACTGGGAACAAGGTGGGGGGACAAATCGACCTTGCTCGACGGTTGAAGTGGGAATCAAAGGAAGCTGTGGGGTGGTGGGGAAGGGGCCACTCTGAGTCATTCTGGACAGCTGTAGAGCCCAGAAGACCCCATAGGGCAGCCCCACCAATTTCTCCCTGTGGGTGGGAGGAGACCAGCAGCACCTCCTATTCATTGAGAAGATACTGTAGCAGTGCCATTGGATGGGGACAGGGCTGCCAAGATGGTGGCAGAGCTGGCTTCCAATGAGCAGCAGCAGCAGGCAAGACATTTCTTGGAGGCCAGATCTGCTGCCCTTGTGGATCCTGCTGCCTGAGATAGTTGCCTCAGCTTGTCTCACTGGTGGGCCTGCTCTGCTCACCCCACTGGGCTACTGCTAGGCATAGCCCTAGTTCAGCTGGAATGAGGGTGTTACACTGGCATAGCCCTGGCCAAGATCTGCCTATCCCAAACTCACTCAGCCTGGCAGATCTGGGCTTCGATTGCGCTCTTAGGCATTGACGGAAAGCATGCGTATTTTGAAATGAACACCACTGAAATTTATGTGGTGTTTTCCAAGTAAATGAGGTGCAAGCGATCTCAGGGCTTTAGCTCTTAACCTAAGTGTTTGTAGTTCTCAACTGCATGTCAAAACCATAGAGATCAATGCTATCTCCTCAGGTCACAAGCCAATGGGTTAATGGGCATGTTAGGAACTAACTGGTTCCTCCAGGTGATCTGTTACTGAGCATTCATCCTGATTTGCCAGCACAAAACCTACACAAAAGCAAGGCTGTGCTTGGTCTTAACTGAGCATTCATTCTGATTTGTTTGCAGGGTGACTAGAAGACAATGAGCATCTATCCTGATTTGCTTGCAGGGTTTTTGTACATCCTTCCATTAATCATTCATCTCATACTTTTCAGTGCATATCCCATGACTTTCCTAACTGCAAAAAGTATATATTTTTTGGTTTTTTAAAAAGTAGATTTGTACCCCCTCAAGTATGCCTGAATAAGTCCAACTCCTGAATTTGCAAGGTAAGAATCATATATAAGAAGTGAGGCGTGACTGCAAGTGGCCGTTACTTTTCCTGGAAAAAATATATCTTTAAATAAGATGAGACAAAAGTATTATATATAATGTTCAGATCTGTGCAGTTACCAGAGAGAGCAGGGCAACTTTTGAGTTCTGGTGTCCGTCACCTGTATCCAGTCCAACCTCAGATGGCAGTGTCCTTAAACTCTACTCAGCACCAAGTATCACTTAATTCAGGCCAATCACCTTTCAAGTAGTATTTTGGTGGGAAAGTGATGGAGAAATAAGCCAGTTTTGAATGGCTGAGTTGTGAATGTTGCATTGTTAGCTGCAAAGCAGAGGTGTGTGTGTGTGGAACAAACACAACAGAATTAAGACACACTGGATTTTCTGTGTAGAGCTGCCCAGAACCTGGAACAAATGTTTCTGTCATAGTTCTATCTACATACACACAGCCCTGCAAACATTAGCAGTTTCAAAGCAGCCTCTGCAGAGCTCCCAGGTGACCAGAGGTCAGGCAGAGAAGCAACGCTCAAGATCTTCTGCTTGATATGAAGAAAACTCATCATGTAATTATTGCTGCGAGTGTGGCTGGCTCAGTCACTGGGTATGGGTGCTTGGGGACTTGGCAAAAGAAAGTTAATGTTTCTTTATGACTGCGGGTGGTTCCCTGAATGGTGATTCACCTGGAAGGATGGGGGGGATCTAAGACAAATGCTTGGCAGGTGTGTTTCTGTGTGTGGAAACAAAAGTGGGGAATGGGCCATTAAAGGCAAAGGGGTTTCACATATATGCTGATGAGGTCTGAGCTAGCAGTGACTGATCAGGAAAGAGATTTGGGGGATGTGAGAAATTAACTCAAGGAAAACAGCCTTGATCCAACATGAAGATGCTGTGAAAAAAAGGCAACTTGCGTGTTAAGCTTAACTGGGAGAGGGAGTTCTGCTTTTTGCACCCCAAAATATATTGTAGTTTATATAAATAAATTTTAATATAAAATTTTATATATACTGGGTTTTCCCAGTAGTGATGTATGGAAGTGAGAGCTGGACCATAAAGGCAGCTGATTGCCAAAGAATTGATGCTTTTGAATTATGGTGCTGGAGGAGACTTTTGAGAGTCCCATGGACTGCAAGAAGATCATACCTATCCATTCTGAAGGAAATCAGCCCTGAGTGCTCACTGGAAGGACAGATCGTGAAGCTGAGGCTCCAATACTTTGGCCACCTCATGAGAAGAGAAGACTCCCTGGAAAAGACCCTGATGTTGGGAAAGATGGAGGGCACAAGGAGAAGGGGACGACAGAGGACGAGATGGTTGGACAGTGTTCTCGAAGCTGCCGGCATGAGTTTGACCAGACTGCGGGAGGCAGTGGAAGACAGAAGTGCCTGGCGTGCTTTGGTCCATTGGGTCACGAAGAGTCGGACACAACTAAACAGCAAGTCTTCTAAAACTGATTTCCACAAGGTTCCTCCAAACCTAAATTCATATGCTAAATAGCTGGATCATGTCCTAAGTTTCTAGAAGATTTTGTATATCAGAATCCATAAATTAATTCAACATCATACAACTGAAATATTCTTCCTGAGGGTATTTTTCATCCATCAGTCTTCAGCTGTTGAGGAATAATAGAAAATGCAAGCTCACTTGATTCTTATGAATTGTCTCTATCTGTCAAGGCTATGTTGTTTGCCAATCTCTATGTGGGCTTAAAAAAAAAAGTTCTCTGTACAATGTGATTTTTGTGTCTTTGAGAATGAGTGTGAACTTCACTATCGGGGCCAAAGATTAGGAAGCTGCTGTTTATTTCCTTATCTGTGTTTGACAGAGTGATCTACACTTACTCTTACACTTACTCTACACACACTCTTCTTATATTAGTGTATGAGATATGGTAGTTTTTGTAATGTATTAGACAGCACAATCCTAGGCATGTCTTCTCAGAAGCAAGTCCTACTGAATTCAATGGGACTTGCTTCTAGGTAGATATGTATAGGATTGTTAGATTACCATTTCCAGGCCTTCCTTCCTTCTTTCCTTCCTTCCTTCCTTCCTTCCTTCCTTCCTTCCTTCCCCTTGTATAACAGCCTATATTTCAACAGAAATCTCTATGCAGTTTACATATGCCAAAAAACCCCGAATATATATTTTTAAAATGCAGTACAAATTCCACATTCAACACTAAATGAAATGTGCATGGCTGCTGGCGATAGTGATAATTCCCCATTTTAGGTAACACAATGAAGCAACAATAAATATATAAAAACAAATCACATGAGTACATAAATAATATAAATAAAAACCACCAAAAAAATCAAACATGAAGCGTCAAAATGCAACCGAATTACAGGCTATGATTATGTAACTTCAAGTTGATTCCAAAAGCAGGTGTGTGTGCTGTCTTTGCTCCCAAACTTTTGGAAGATGTTCTCTCTGGATGAGCAATGCTGCCTTTTGGTTCACTCAGTTAAGGGGGCTGTTCATGGAGCTGAATTATGGGAGGGAGGTTCATTGCAGAGACATTAATTAGGCACTCTCTGTTTATCGCAAATAACTTCTTAATCATATTCTTAAAGAGACATAGAAGCTCAAGTGCTGTAGCCAGAATTGTCTTCTGCTTCAAAAATGACTGCTAGCCTGTGGTGGCCTGGAATTCGGACTCAGATGCTGAACCTGAGGAATCCCAGCCTGCACAGGAGTCCCCGCCTCCAGAATCAGCTGAGCCGGGGCTGGGGCATGAGCCTGAAGGGTCCTCACCTGTGCTGGATCCTCAGGTGCAGGCTCCAGCTGAGTCTGCTCTGGCTCCTGAGGTGATGGAGGACCCATTGCCTGCAGGTGCTCCACTCTCAGCCCCTTCAGAGGAAGCTGAGGTTGCCTCTGGGTCCAGTAACCCTCCAGCCTCTCCTGAGCTGCAGAGGCTCAGGGCAGAGAGGCGGAGGGAACTAAGTTCCCGCAGGAGGAGTGCTCGCCTCCAGGCCAGGAGAGGCGAGTCACCTGTGGACCAGGGCCGCCCTATGCCTCGGGGCAGATAAAAGCCAGCCAGCCCCAGTCCCAAGTTGCGGGAGCAACGTTGTTGGTAGCCTGTTCCTGCCTGCACCCTGTCCTGCCTCTCTGCCAGAGCTCCTGACCCGTCCTGACTCCCTGCCCTGCACCCAGCTTCAGCTTTTACGGACTGCCTTCATATCGCATCTTCGACCTCGGACTGGACTCGGACCTCGCCTCTTGGTTAACCCATGGGACCAGCACATAGCCTTCTCTAACAAAATTAGTAGCCCTGATCAGATGATCATATATTGGTCTAATAAGCTGATATATGCACAGGCCTTATAACAGTGTATGCAGCTGTTTCTCTCCTCCTTTCAGGGCACTCTGGAAGTAAACCCAGAATTAGCCATAGTTCCCTATGTCATCTGAACTGGGAACCTACAATTCCCAGATTCAGAACAAACCAGGAAATTAAATCATGGTTTTAATTTGGCTTAAGACTCTGGTTTCTTCTGATGCTGGTAATTATAGGGTGGGATTCAGCTGACAAGAACTGCTAGTGGAAGCCCACGCAAGGACTTTTGCTTGCGCAGTGGGGCTTCTCTGCTCTCCTCCGCATGCACAAAATGAAATTGGTTGGGGGGGGGATGGCAGAACATCCAGAACGGTGTGCGAAGAAGGAGAAGAGGGGTCATTCTGTCCAGCAAGCGGAAATACTTGCATGACAAAACGATTAAAAAGAACGCAGCATTTATTTCCGCCCATAGTTTCCTGGTTTAGACAGAATGGGAAACTATGGCTTGCTTTCACATTTGATTAAGATGCAAAAGGAGGAGAGGTGGAACTGTCCCATGGGCAAAGAGCCAACGTACATTGCCGCTTACTATGCTGAGATAAGGTGGTCTGAACATGTTGGTGGCAGAGGGGTTGAGGGTTTCAAAAATTGCTGGTTGCAGCTATTTTTTCCTTGAACTTTTCTGCTAGAATCAGGAGCATTGCTATATGTGCATGTATCAAGAGAGGTGTGGGGGAGCAATGAGACACATAAGCAGAGTACCATATGGTGGAATATAGACTATGTACTCCTAATGTGTTGAAATGCTTCATTTTATTTCTGTATGTGCCTCAGCCATGTCAAGCCATTTCCCAGAAAGGGGTGGTTTAAAAACAAAACAAAACAAAAAAACAAAGACAACCGATGATGTTTATTTTTAGCTCTGCCTTGATGGAATCAGGATGACAGTTGGCTGAACTAAATCTATAGGGATCATAGCTCTGTTTGGATATGATATGAACATCTGGAGAGGGGGCAGCTGGCTTGCAGATGCCAAACCTCCACAAACATTTATCAAGTCCGAAAGACCCCCCCCCACCTTGTCAAATTGTATGCATGGAGACATCTAGGCAGTATTTCACATTCTTCCTATGATGTTTGACCCTGCAAAAAAGGAGAAAGGTAAGGAGAACGTTGACAACTGATTTATTTTCTTGTTGCCTTGTAAATAAAATGTGCAGCCTGGGTGAAATTGGTGTGTTTGTTTGTCTTTACCCTTTCGTCAATAGAGAGAAACCCAGTTTCAATGTTAGAGGGTGAATGGCTTCACTTGTGCCCAATTATGCATTCCCAAGGGGAAGAAATGGAGGCAGTGGCGATTTTACTTTTCTGGGTTCCATGATCACTGCAGATGGTGACAGCTGTCGCGAAATTAAAAGATGCCTGCTTTTTGGGAGAAAAGCAATGACAAACCTAGACAGCATCTTAAAAAGCAGAGACATCACCTTGCCGACAAAGGTCCGTATATTTAAAGGTATGGTTTTCCCAGTAGTAATGTATGGAAGTGAGAGCTGGACCATAAAGAAGCCTAAGAATTGATGCTTTTGAATTCTGGTCCTGGATGAGACTTTTGAGAGTCCCATGGACTGCAAGAAGATCAAACCTAGCCGTTCTTAAGGAAATCAGCCCTGAGTGCTCACTGGAAGGACAGATCCTGAAGCTGAGGCTCCAATACTTCGGCCACCTCATGAGAAGAGAAGACTCCCTGGAAAAGACCCTGATGCTGGGAAAGATTGGTGGCACTAGGAGAAGGGGATGACAGAGGACGAGATGGTTGGACAGTGTTCTTGAAGCTACCAACATGAGTTTAACAAAACTGCAGGAGGCAGTAGAAGATAGGAGTGTCTGGCATGCTCTGGTCCATGGGGTCACAAAGAGTCAGACACGACTAAACAAAAACAAAAAAACCATAACATCTCAAAGAGTCCCGACACGTACACTGGTGCATGCAGAAGACTCTATGCATCAAAATAGGAGGGGCATAACATTGTCTCTCAAGATAGAAAGATGCCAGCAACAACATGGAAATCAAAAAGCAAATTAAATTATTAAATCCTGAAGACTTTTTCAACACTGATTTTTAAGAAGTGATGTTACCATTGGCCACAAGGTGGCACTGATACATATATAAAGCCACCCAAGGAATTGGACACCCTAGCCTGGGATGTGGGATACTCTAGTTTCAGATATTCTGTGCCTCTACAACATCCATGTTGAAGCCCAACACGAAGGTGTTCTAGACAGTGTGACATGCTACATTCACAGTACGCATTGCCTGCCTGCATGTTCATACAGAGGCACCCCAAACACATCAGCTAGTTAATGAGCAGACCCAGGGAAATTCAAAATGAAGCAGATTTATGCTAATATTACCATCTTGATTATCTCTGTACTATTTCTTTCCAGTGCAAAGTGTCGATTTTTGCATTCTGCAGAGCAGAGAGTGAGAGAACACAGAGGTGCAGAGGGAATGAGGAGGAGACATAACAGATCAAAGTGAACTTTGTTGTTACAAACTGACAGGATAATGGGGAGGAGGGCTGGGACTGGGACACACCGGGGCCAGCAGGGGATAGGGAAGGAAGTATTCACAGGGTCAAAGGGGGTGTTGAGGGGATGGGGATTAGTGCACAGGAACCAAAGCAGCTGGACCCATCACCAGAGCCAGAGGGGCCCCTGTCTCGATGAACGCGGCAGGCTAGTAAGCAGCAGGAGGCAAGCGTAGTAAGCAGCAGGAGGGACACTCTAGGAGGCTGAGGCAGGCAAGGACCCACAGCCCAACTCTCTAGCTGGCCAGGTGGGGCTCGCTTGCAGCTTTAGGGGTTGGTATAATGGGTTGCATGACAATTACAGTTAGATCAGTGGGGGGAAATTGTCATGATCTAGTAAGTCTCACTGATTTTAAAGAGATCTGAAGGAGCTTATGTCCCATGGATTCCAAAAAGCAGCATATTGAGATGCAAGAAGACCAACATTAGCATGTTATCAATCAGATACATACCTGAGAGTAAACCCCATTGAACCTAGTAGGACTCGTTTTTGAGTAGACATACATAGGATTGCCCTTTAAATCAACCAACAGCTTGCAAATACCCTAGGCCATCTTAAATTTGGAGAATTTCTTTTTCACAACGTTGAAAGTCTCACTACTCCTGAAAGAGTAGGAATAGTTATTTTCTGCTACAATGACTATTCGTATTAGCTAAAGTCTCTGTAGATGCAGCTTCCATCCCGCCTTGTTCTATCAACTTCTATATCACTAATAATAATAATAATAATAATAATAATTTTATTATTTATATGCATCTAGTGGGGTTTCCCCAGCCACTCTGGGTGGCTTCCAGCACATATAAAAACATAATAAAACGACAAACTTTAAAGTGATTGATACAAGACTGAAACTGCTGAGGCAGGTATAATGAGGATGGTAATGACTTTATCAGCAATGACCAGACACATTCACACTCTACAAGAAAAGTACCATATTTTTCGCTCTATAAGACGCACCAGACCACAAGACGCACCTAGTTTTTGGAGGAGGAAAACAGGAAAAAAATATTCTGAATCTCAGAAGCCAGAACAGCAAGAGGGATCGTTGTGCAGTGAAAGCAGCAATCCCTCTTGCTGTTCTGGCTTCTGGGATAGCTGCGCAGCCTGCATTCGCTCCATAAGACGCACACACATTTCCCCTTACTTTTTAGGAGGGAAAAAGTGAGTCTTATAGAGCAAAAAATACGGTAAATTTGTTGTTGAGAAGATGAGAAGATTCTGCACACAGGTGAAGATCACTTTGTCTTTGTTTGGCCAGGTGACTGCAGAATGCCTGAGATGATGCACGCACATGTTTGGATCATTTAACAAATATGAAAGACGATGGCCACTTTGGTTAATGGCTTTGTATATGTAGGATATATAAATCTAGAATACTGTCATTCAAATGACCTGCCATCATTTATACTTTCCTACTGTAGCTGATATGCTAGCCTTGCTCCACTAATTCTCAGCTGGCATATGGTTCCTTAGAGACCACAGTCAGGCCAGCTGGTGTAAGTTAGACTCCGAACTTATGCCAATCCTAATGATGTGACCAAAAAACAGCTAATGGATCTGGTGTTTATAACAGGCTGGCTGCCCAAGTGCTCGCATTAGTGCACAAGAGAATCCTTTCCCAGGAGTGTATAAACAGAACAACTTTGCAGCAGAAATACATGATAGTTTAGTAGTTCCAGATTGAGTCTCATTTCTTCGTACTGTTTTCTAGTTTACTAAGACATAATGACCAATTGGAAAAGAATTTCCTGGCAGCTAACACTGGGATCAACATCCAAGACAAATGCAGCCATTTCAGATGGTCAATATCTGCCAGGAAATAGCTGACCCCGAGGTCATTATTTCTGGGAAATGTGCGTGTGTGTGTTTCTAACAGTGCAATCCTATATGCCACAGTTCAGAAGTGAGTCTCATTGAGTTCAGTGGGGTGTGTTCCCAGGTGACATAGGATTATAGTTCATTTATAAGTTAAATGTCCTCACAAATCAGCAGGGAGACTCGCAGGATGGAGATGCTGTGAAACGCAGAAACTTAACTGAACGAAATGTTTACAATCTTCTATTTGTCTATGTCCGTATGCCTCATTCATTGAAGGCTGAACAGCATCATACTGTGGCAATATAGCAAAGAGGTCTGTATTGTAACCAAAGGAGCAAATTTCAGACACCTTCACTAAAAAAAAAAAAGAAGTAAAATTACAAAAGAAATTGGTGGGAAATCTGTACACGATGCAGGCAGTGGCGGACTTTGGGCTCTCAAATTTCAGTGGCGTCCTGTGTGGCACTAAAATTTGGTGGTTCCCCCAGCCTTTCGCACTCTGTTCTACAGCATTGTTCTGGCACCCCCGCAGTACAGCACCCAGTGTGGCCGAACCGGTTGCGCTGCCCTAAAACCCCCCCGATACAAGAAACATAATCCTCCATTGGTTATTTCCAGAAGAGTCAGCACATTTTTATTTTCTTCTTTAAGGAAAAAGGGTGCCGGTACTCACCATGAAGTTGTTACAGTCAGTGCCTAACTTTTTTGGGGGAAAGTTTCTATCAGTACTGCATACCCTTGAGTACCCCAGAAAAAAAAGCGCCGAGAAGAATCATTCTCACTAATCACACTAAAAAACCTGTGCTAGATGCACATTAATGCCTTGATCTTTAGTTGACATTTGAAGTAATTAATTGGCAAAGATGATTATGCAGTGTGTGGTTTGAAACCTTCTAACAATGGAATGAATGAATGAAATGAAACTGTATCAAAAGTACGTTTGGGGTACATTTTGTGATCTATCTGTATGTCACTAAGCATATATTTAAGGTGTGTGTGCATTAAGCCTGGTTGGCTTAACAACAATCAACTATTTTCACATTAGTGTTGTTAGTGTTCAACAATTGCCAAAGAAGCATGCAGAGGGGAGAGAAATTCAGTTCTGCATGTGACAAGAGCATGGAACGCATGCCACCTGTTTTTCAGTGTGGTCAATTTGTGTGACCTGAGAGTGGGGATTATCGCAAGCTCACGGCTTGCTCCAGGGCCTCCTGCACCTAGAACAGTGCTGGGGAATCTGTGGCCCTCCATATGTTGTTGAACTCCAAGTCCCCTGGCTGGGGAGGATGGGAACTGGAGTACGACAATATCTGGAAGGCCCTAGGTTTCATCCCTCTCTGAATCTCTAGAACTCGCAAGCCAGGCTTGTGTGTCGACTAAACCTTCGTTTTTAAAAAAAATCAGTGACTTACTATGAGAATGCTTCTGACCTGTTGGTTTTCTGGGAATGTTTTCTTTCCAATATTCTTTATTTTTGCCACTCTCACACACAACACAAAAGAGTGGAGGGCTGACAAGATGGTCAAAGAACAGCATGGCAGGAAGATCAATTTAATTAGCATTACTTTTAATTCACAAAATAGCAAATGTCCATCTCTGTTAAGACTATGTAATGAAGTAAACAATTCCCTCCTTGTTGAAAGGAAAAAGCGAGGGGCAGGGGAGAGAGCTCTAGAAGACAAAACAGCCTCAAGTGACTTTCTTTTATCGCAAAGGTACCTCACATGGTGGGATGCAGGTTGCACTGTGGGTTAAACCACAGGCCCTAGGACTTGCCAATCAGAAGGTCAGTGGTGACGGGGTGAGCTCCCGTTGCTCGGTCCCTGCTCCTGCCAACCTAGCAGTTCAAAAGCACGTCAAAGTGCAAGTAGATAAATAGGTACCGCTCTGGTGGGAAGGTAAACAGCGTTTCCGTGCGTTGCTCTGGTTCACCAGAAACTGCTTAGTCTTGCTGGCCACATGACCCGGAAGCTGTACGCCAGCTCCCTCAGCCAATAAAGCAAGATGAGTGCCGCAACCCCAGAGTCGGTCACGACTGGACCTAATGGTCGGGGTCCCTTTACATTTACCTTTACCTCACATGGTAACTTTACATGCAGATTTCTCTTCCTGAGGTGTCACCTTCAACCTGAACTTGCATTAGTTCTAGGAGCCAGGCTAAGCTATGACCTTTTGTTGCCTGAGGCAAAGCACAATATGGTGTCTTCTCTCATTTCCATGCACAAAAGCCAACCGGGCAGGCGGTGGAATCATATTTCAACACGGGTCACAGGATGGCACCACACCTGAGGGCAGCAAGCTATTTTATGGAGGTGCAGGTGAGGTCATGTGGGGGATTGCAAAGGTGCAGGACTTCTTAAGATGGCTCACCCCCAGAGGCTTACAGAAGCCAATGGATTCCTGAATCCAGGGGGGGGGGGGTTCCCATTAGTCAGTACTGGATATTCTACTGAGGCCTTGTCTCACCTTGGAATGATGAGGCATGGCAGGAAATTGTCCCAATTTTGCACTCTGTGATTTATTTATTTATTTACGGCTATTAGCCCATAAAGTATGTACAAACATAAAAGCACAGAGGCATAAAGACCGATATATTCGGCACCAGAAGGTGAACACCATGATGCAGGGGTGGGTCATTGAGCAGAGCCAGATAACAGCTTGGGGCCCGGAGAGCTCCAAGGGACGGATCCCAGAAAAAGGAAAACTGAAGACGAGATCCGACATGCACTCTCTTCAAAACTGTCCGATTAGTTTTTGATGTTGTTGTTTTTGGTGGTTTTTGTGTGTGAGATAACCGCATTCAGGAATCTCGCCACCTGCAGAGTTACAGAAGGATCTGTATCCTGCAAAAGTAGTGCGGCATGTGACTCAGCAGGCCTGCCAACCAAGCGCAGTAAAGCAGGACCCAGGAATTTAGTCCTGGCTATGCTATGTAGGGGACAGTTGAACATTATATGTGGGAGAGAATCAACAGTTTTCCCGTCACACACGCATAGCGGAGACACCAAACCCTTGGAAAATCTGTGGCTCAGCAGGTTCGATGGAAGGACATTGAACCTTGCACGAATAAATGCAAGTCGGTGTGGTACAGATGAAAGAGATGACATGTATGATGGAAGGCCAAGTGGTGGGGTTATTCCGTGATACCTGGGGGAGCAGACACCCCCACCCCCGGCGAGGTTGTGTTGATTTTCAATGTCTGCTAATCTTTGCTCAATAAGTCTTTTGGCTGAGCGTAAGTTCATCTTTAAGGAGTCCGCTGGGGAAATTCCGATGCTCAGAAGTTTGGCATGGATTTTTCCTACCCACGGATTGACAAAGTCGTCCCGCCAGAGGCACTGAAAAAGGTAATGGTCGGGAAGCCTATGCCAGCTGGACAGCCAATAACCAAAGACTCGCTTCCAGATGACAGTCTCCAATGATGCAATCCTTAACTCCAGACGTATGGCTGCGTTGCTCACACACATGGGGAGTTTCAGGAGGCGACGGAGAAACTGATTCTGCAATGTCCCCAACGATGTTAAATTGGACCCTGGGGCCCAGAGCGGGGCAGCATAACAGAGGGTGGAAACCACTTTTGCATGGTACACCTTCAATGCAGAAGGGATGTGGGAGGCTCCGTCGGCCGCAAAAAATTGGAGTAGAGTATAAAGTATTGTTTTCCCTTTGTTTAGTAAATACTGTATCTGTGGCTTCCAGCTTAGGTTGTAGTGAAAAAAGACTCCCAGGTATTTAAATTTGAAAACCTGTTCTAATTGGACTCCATCTAACTTCCAGCTGTAAGTTTTCCGAGACCTGGTAAAGACCAGAACTTTAGATTTCCCATGATTAATTGTCAGATGGTTGAGTTTGCAATAAGCCGCAAAAATCTTTAGAGCTCTGCATAAACCGACTCTGGAGTAGGAAAGGATCGCTGCATCGTCGGCATATAGGAGCAGAGGGCAGCGAAAATCAGCTAGGCGGGGGGCATGAATGTTGGCTTGAGACTCATTCAGAAAGAGCTTCATATCGCTAATAAACAAGTTGAAGAGGAGTGGGGCCAAAATGCAGCCTTGGCGCACACCTCTATTTATTGGGACCTCGTTGGATAGGTTTCCCGCCGGTGTGAGTCTCACTCTAGCCGACGACCCATGGTGTAATTGGGTTATAAGCCATAACAGCCTTCTATCTATGCCCCATCTCTCTAATTTCTTCCATAGACAGTTTCTTGGGATACTGTCGAAGGCGGCCTTTAGGTCTATGAAAGCGACACATAGGCGCCCCCGACTCGGGGCAGAATATTTTCTGGCAAGATGATACATGATTACCATATGGTCAGTGGTCGAATAATTGTTCCTAAAGCCCGCTTGCTCGTGGCCAATCAAATTTGAGTCGTTTGCCCAATGGGACAGCTTAGACAGCAAAAATTTTGCATAGATTTTCCCGATGATAGACAAAAGGCTGATGTTCCGATAGTTCTCCGGGTCAGCAGGGGGACCCTTTTTATGGACTGGCACGATCACGGCCTCCTTCCATGACCTAGGGATAAGCCCCGTAGAATTAATTGCATCAAAGACTTTGGCCAGGATTTCAGCCCACCACCTCGGTTGCGCAACAATAGCCTCAGCAGGGACTAGATCCGGCCCGGGGGCTTTGCCCGTTTTCAGATCTAATATCAAGTCCATTATCAGGTCTGGGTTGGTAGAGGGCCACAAAGGTAGATGGTCGGCTCGGAATTCAGTGGATGAGTTGGATTCCTCTGCCAAGGAGAAATATTTACTCAAGAATTGTTCCCATGTGGGCGCAGGGATAATCGTCAGTGGGTACTTCCTTCCTCTTTTGTTTATCAAAGCCCAAAATTCCTGTGGTCTGCGGGATCTAGAGGCCGCAATCAAGGCTCGCCAACGCTTTAGATACCACTCACGTTTGGCCAGCTTTAAAGTCTGTTTGTATGCTCTTTTGGCTTGTAAATAGGAGGATGGTAGAGCCTGGGCATTAGAGTTTTTGTATTCATTATAGATGGAACGAAGAAGGGATCTTGCTTGTTTGCAAGAGGTGTTAAACCAAGGGGCCCCAGCACTGCAATGCGCTACTTTCGCCTTTTGAGGAGGTGATGTAAAAAAAGTGGTAAGGTTTGTTGTAAGAAGGTTAAAAAGTTTCAAAACCGAATTGGAATCTTGTAAATCAGTAGTTATTTGAGGTAGATAGGCAGTGATTTCCCTATGGAAAAAATCCTGGTATTTTTGGGCCACAGCCTCCGACCATTTGATCCCTCTTATTTTGGTCGCTGATGAGGTTTCCAGAGGGACTGAGTGTTTATCGTCCTTCTGGTACCGGAACAATGACAAAGTGGTCACTATTGGGAGGTGATCACTGAAATGTTGATTTTCAACTTGGAAGGAAAGTACATTGACGGCCAAATTTGCGGAGATCAAGAAGTAATCGATAACACTGTTAGATGCTGGTCCCAGGTGAGTGAACTCCCCCGGTATATCGGGGGGGAAGGTGCCGTTCAAGAATACTAGATTCAGGCGAATGGCCATTTGGTAAAGGGTCACTCCAGCTTTGTTTACTCTGTTGTCCTTTGAAGTTCTAATTCTAGCATGTTCCAAGTCAAAGTTGTCCAAACATGGGGGAGTCCACCATTTGGACTTGGTTAGTAGGTCCCAATTTGTGGCAATTCGAGCATTAAAGTCTCCCCCAATTAAGGAGTACGAGTTAGGGCATTTGGTATGACATGACGATAGGTGATTTTCAAATGATTCCCATCTCCAATCAAGATCAGGTGCTGAGCCTTCGGGGGGGAGATAAACATTAGTAATTAGTAATGAGGACTTCCCTTCTGCGATCAGTCCAGAAAGTGCAAAAGGCGGGGAAGCCCGTACCAGAGTGAATTTGGCGCGAAGTTGGAGTGAGATCCCAATCAAAAGACCCCCTTTGGGGCGACCACCTTTCAAGGAAGGGGAGGCCGGAAGTGTTAGAAGATCAAAGCCGTCTATGGTAATCTCTTCCTCATCCCATGTTTCTTGGAATAGGATGATGTTAAATGAATTTATGTACGTCCTGAATTCGGGGTCTGATTTTTTGGTTCTCCAACCAGCAATGTTCCAGCTAAGTATTGATAATGTCGGGTCCTTGTGCTGTCCCGGTAATTGTCTGTGGAGCTCAAGCAGACTACTAGTTTCCTGGAGACTAGTTTCCTGGAGTGAAACATGTCAGGAGAAAGCAAATGGTGCAAGGTTCACTGTGCGGGTAAGATGTACATTCATGGGTGCATAATTGTGTCTCCTGTGTGGTGGCGAAAGTGGTGAACTTCCAATGTGTCCGTGAGCAACTATCCGACAGATTTTCTCCAAGTACAGTGGTACCTCGGTTTTCGAACGTAATCCTTTCCAGAAGACCGTTCGACTTCCAAAACGTTCGAAAACCGAAGCATTTACTTCCAGAAAACTCAATACGGAAGCCGAGTGGCACGTTCGACTTCTGAAAAGCGTTCAAAAACCGAAGCAGTTACTTCCAGGTTTTCAGAGTTCAAAAACCGAAACGTTCGACTTCTGAGATGTTCAAAAACTGAGGTACCGCTGTAGTAGTAACTTGAGCTCAGATCAACCTTTCATGCACACAAGTGTGAGTCATTACAATAGGAAGAAACACGTTTGCTTCTCTGAGCTCCTTGAAGGAAAAGAAGGGATAAAATAAGCAAACCCAATCAGTGTTTCAGGAGCAGCAGCCAAAACAAATATGTGGGCTGGTTCCTTATTCTGAAAAGGATGCTGTTGAAATTTATAAGGAAGAACAGTACCCATTTTAATCATTATGATTATGTTAATATCACCTTGGCAGTCCCTTAACTTTAGCTCGGGGTCATCTTGACACCTCGCTGTTTGGCTGTAATGGGCTTGTTGAGTTAAATGGCTTTGGGAGGGAGCTGAGCCAGACCCACACAGCCAAAGATGCCCCAGTCACATGACTCCTGCCTAGCATCCACATTCCCCCTTTGGGACTCCTGCCTAGTTCTCTCACGCTGCGTGGGATGGTGTAATCAGCAGCTTTCCTCCTGTCAAAAGCACACAAAAGCCAATGCCAAGCCAAGTGTGTGAACGAGGAGTTTGGGGGTGAGGAAATAAATGGTAATGGCCTGTTTATGAGTCTCATCAATGCTTCCCACCTCTCCCTACTCCCATTCAATTGCTCCCGCATTTCAGCTGCAATATCATATTTTTAGTGTCTGCTTTAACAGGCGGCTTATGCAGCAGCAGGTCAGAATTTTGCTTTTCCTCAAGCACAACCATTGCAAAATAAAATATGAGAAGATAAAGGAAAAGCAATCAGAGAAGTTAGGAGAAAGAACTCCTGTGTGAGTGGGGAGAAGAGAGAATCTGGACTTGCCTGGAAGTGTTTTCTGCAAATCACTGTGGCAGTTCACAGGGCTTCAATTGCTTTTATATACACTATAAGCGATTTTAAAACAACTGTGAAAATGTAAGCAAAACCTGTATATACCCAGGAGTAGATTATTTCAAGCAAGCAAGCCTCCCAGCAGCCTTCGATAATGTTTTTAAATCCCATTCTGTGGCAGCAGTTTTGACACTCTTGAGAGTTGTCATTTTGCATGTTATTACTTTTAAAAAAACCAAACCACCCGTGGAGAACTGTGCAACTGCACAGAACTCTGAAAGCAATTGCACAGGAAAATGTAGAACTGTACAGAACAATATCCCGTTCCCCCAGTCACAGCAAACAAAGACGAGAGAAACTTGACTACCTTTTATGACAGATCTAGCTGACTGAGGCAGCAGAGGGATGAGAAAGAAATGGGAGAGAAACACATAGGAAAATAGGAAGCTGCCATATAATTAGTCAGACCATTGGCACATCTATCTCAGTACCGCCTACACTGGCTGTCAGTGGCTCTCCAGTCTTTCTGGCAGGGATCTCACCCATCCGTATCTGGAGATGTTGGGGCCCTCACCTCTGCCCACAGGATAACACCATAAACAAGATGGGCGAGTACCTAGCTGACTTGGATATTTTGATGATGACTCCAGGTTCTGAGTTGTGCCTGGGGACCGGAAGAAAACACCTGACCCACAATTCTGACCAGACTGCTTTCTGTTGCTGTGCCCAAGTGGACATACTGTTTGATGTTTGGAGCATGGCCGCCAAGACCATATAACACCAGTCCTCAAAGACCTACATTGGCTCCCAGTATGTTTCTGAGCCCAATTCAAAGTGTTGGTGCTGATCTTTAAAGCCCTAAACAGCCTCAGCCCAGTATACCTGAAGGAGCGTCTCCACCCCCATCGTTCAGCCCAAACACCGAGGTCCAGTGCCGAGGGCCTTCTGGCAGGTCCCTCACCTCGAGAAGTGAGGTTGCAGGGAACCAGGCTGAGGGCCTTCTCGGTG
This sequence comes from Podarcis pityusensis, assembly GCF_964106645.2. NCBI lineage: Eukaryota > Metazoa > Chordata > Lepidosauria > Squamata > Lacertidae > Podarcis > Podarcis pityusensis. Next base: position 41,539,923 of record NC_138036.1, read on the forward strand.
GTGGCGCCCGCCCTGTGGAATGCCTTCCCATCAGATGTCAAGGAAATAAACAACTATCTCACTTTTAGAAGACATCCGAAGGCAGCCCTGTTTAGGGAAGTTTATGTTTGATGTTTTACCGTGTTTTTAATATTCTGTTGGGAGAATTCCAGAGTGGCTAGGGAAACGCAGCCAGATGTGTGGGGTATAAATAATAAATAATAATAATAATAATAATAATAATAATAATTATTATTATTATTATTATTATTATTAGGGTTTCAGTTCTAGGATGCCCCTCTCTTTTCTCTCTGCCACCATTACTGTTTGACAGCCATGCAAAAGTTGAGTGAGGCTGGTTTTCTCATTTATATTTCCCAACTTTTATCTCCTTCTGTTTCCCAATCTCCTGCTTTGTTTGGTGGAGGTTTCTGCTGCTGGTTATATGTGCTTCAGGCTTCCCTTGTTGTGAGTCCTTGTACAAATGGAACAGACTTCTGCCCATGCACCAGAACTTTCCCTTCCTTTTCTTCCCCCATGCACATCCATGCATAGTGCTAGGCATATTTACTCAGAAGTAAATTTCACTATGTTCAATAGGAAGTGTGTGTGCCTAGGATTGCAGCCTTTCCAGGGGGTAAGCCCATCAGATACAGTAGGTCTTTCCCCCTAAGAAATCATCCATAGGATTGCATTGACCTTTTATTGTTATTATTAAGTCATCATTGCTAAGGCAACTTTAGTCTAATTCTCACTCTTAATTTAGGTACTCCTGCAGTTTGGACTAAAAGAGCAAATTTGCCTTTTACAATGTACTTCTAAACCTTTTGGACAAAATTTAAAATATTATGAACTTCTCTGTTATTAAAACAATGTAGAATACATAACTAGTGCTGCCTAACTCTGATTTGTCAGCAATTCCTTTATTTGCTATGAGTATGAAGATAAGTAAAGATTTAATGCCAAACAGGGATATAGTATATTCATTCTACAAGCATAAAAGGACAGATTTAATTATGTTTTATCTTCTACCTTTTTCATCCCAGCAAAATCCTATTATGTACACTATTTATGTTTAAAAATAAAGCAATTATTACCTATTAAAGCAGAAGAGGAAACGCTCAAGAGGTGATTATTTCAGTTTTTCAGTAATGTGGACTGCTGAGCACTGTAAACATTTTAGAAACTCACTGCCAGTGTTTCTGAGGCTACAGTTGTACAATGCATCTGTTGTGCTAATTACTTCTCAATGCAAGATTTCATTTGGAGCTCTCTATGGCCACTAGTGCCTTTCAGCAGCTTCAAAGTAATTAAAAATACCAGTCTCAAAGAAATGTCATAAAATCTAAGTTGTCTGGTAGGAATTATAGAAAGCTAGTTTGTGCCCATGACAGTACTTTGCCATTTGCACACTGTAAGGCCCAACACCAATAATCTAAATGAAGAACCAAGCCCACGACAAGTTTCAAGATGAAAGGAATGAAGGAAGGCTTTATTTCTGCATATGACGACACCTATTTCCCTCATAAGCCATCAAGTGAATTTGTAGATGAATGTGACTTTGCAGCCTCCACCAAAATTATGTTGGATTCCCTGTAGTGCCATTTTCAGACAGCTGGCTCTGTGCAAGTATGAGGCTGGGTAATAAACTGGATACATAAGAAATTCAAAATGAATGTGGAAGAAAAATGTTCAGTGCACCCTGTTGCATAAGGAAAGACAGTGCCACAGCGATGGCAAGAATAAACATCATATATTTGGCACCACCCAGCGGCGTCCCGTGTCAAATCGTTCCCCTTCTGGGATGTCCCCTCTTCTATCCAATAGCCAGTGTAGAAGTGAAAAAGTTTATCAACTTTTAAAAAAATAACTAATTTAATTCAACTTACGCATTTATTATGACGCTATTGAGTCACAGGTGCCGAATTATGCAGATGCTTGGGGCAGAGCTACATATCTCTCTGTTTAAGAGGAAATCATGGATGTTTCCATTAATTTCTTTGAAGCTCCTCCTGGAAATGTTGTAGCCTCACATTGTAAGAAGGTCACTGGTCCCCCATCCCTGGTCTACAGCTGTAAGCAATTAACATTTTGTCATGTGAGCATATTGTGGTCTGCCAGGTGTTCGGCTTGCAACCTGAACAATGAGTTCTTTATTAAAGGTAAAGGACCCCTGACAGTTAAGTCCAGTCACGAACGACCCTGGGGTTGCGGCGCTCATTTCGCTTTACTGGCTGAGGGAGCCAACATTTGTCCGCAGACAGTTTTTCCGGGTCATGTGGCCAGCATGATTAAGCTGCTTCTGGAGAAACCTGAGCATCGCATGGAAATGCCGTTTACCTTCCCACCGAAGCGGGGCGGTAGCTATTTATCTACTTGCACTTTGATGGGCTTTCGAACTGCTAGGTTGGCAGGAGCTGGGACCGAACAACGGGAGCTCACCCCATCGCGGGGATTCAAACCGCCAACCTTCCGATTGGCAAGCCCTAGGCTCAGTGGTTTAGATGACAGCGCCACCCGCATCCCGAGTTCTTTATTACCTCTGTATTAATTTGCTCTAGGGAACACATGGCTAAAGAGTCAAAATCTCACTGAAAAAGAGTCAATTTAGCAAATGGTGAAAAAACTATAAATATTCATTAAAAACAGTGAAGACATTGAATGAAATAAATAGTATAATGCATCAAAGCATAATAAATCAGCATGCTTCTGAGCTCAATGAAAAGACCCATAAAGCTCTTTACATCTCAAGACTGCAATATTTTCTGGAACATTTCTCCTAATGTGAACCTCCCTGGACTGCTAGATCTTCATCTGACATCCTTTACCAGGCCCCTGGAGGCTTGGCAGATGATGTCACGAAAAAGGGCCTTTTCAGTTGTGGCCCACCATCTGCAGAATGCTTTCCCTGGTGCGGTCAACCTGGTGCCTTCAATGACATCTTTTAGGCACCAACTAAAAGTGACAAGGAATGCGGGTGGTGATGTGGTCTAAACCACAGAGCCTAGGGCTTGCCAATCCGAAGGTTGGCAGTTCGAATCCCCGTGACGGGGTGAGCTCCTGTTGTTCGGTCCCAGCTCCTGCCCACCTAGCAGTTCGAAAGCACGTCAAAGTGCAGGTGGATAAATAGGTACCGCCCCAGCAGGAAGGTAAATGGCGTTTCCGTGCGCTGCTCTGGTTCACCGGAAACGGCTTAGTCATGCTGGCCACATGACTCGGAAAAACTGTGTGGGCAAACGCTGGCTACCTCGGCCTGTAAAGCGAGATGAGTGCCGCAACCCCAGAGTCGTCCGCGACTAGACCTAAAGGGTACCTTTACCTAAAAGTGACAAGCTTACCTTTCCCCCCCGGCTCTTGATAACCTATGATGCTACAGTGGTACCTCGGGTTACAGACGCTTCAGGTTACAGACGCTTCAGGTTACAGACTCCGCTAACCCAGAAATAGTGCTTCAGGTTAAGAACTTTGCTTCAGGATGAGAACAGAAATTGTGTGGTGGCGGCGTGGCGGCAGCGGGAGGCCCCATTATCTAAAGTGGTACCTTAGGTTAAGAACAGTTTTAGGTTAAGGACGGACCTCCAGAACGAATTAAGTTCTTAACCCAGGGTACACTGTATTGATTTGCCGTTAGCATGCAGCCAAAACTTTCTGATACTGTTATGGGGAGGGGGGGAGGGAGGATGCTTAGTGCATTTTAAAAAATGAACTGCCTGTGTTTTTGTATTGATGCATATATACTATCTCTGACGTCCTGGCTGCATGTAGGGCAAACAGTGGAACTGAAATGTTTTAGACTTGGGGCACCTTCATTGAACATCCATCCTCACCAGTTTGCAGGAAGGTTCGGTGATGTTGGCTATTTAGTGAGCATTCGTCCCGATTTGTTTGTGGGGCTATTACACGACATTGCATCAAGCAAGCATTAATCATGCTTTCCGGTGATTTTTCTGTCCTTTTCCTTATTTCAAGGTCTGATCTCTCGGGGGAATCTCTCAATCAACTGTAACTGTACAACCACAATTTGCCGATAAGTGATCGAATTTCAGTTTGAAACAGAGGGAACCTGGAAATGCCCTTGGATGTGACAGAAAATTGATCATTTACCCCCTTCTCCACAGCTGCCTGGTAGCCTTTTCCACAGCCTGATAGCCTTTCCTTCCTGTCTACCACATTCAAACACACAGTCTTGCACACACTTTCCCTGCAAGAAGGAGCTCTCCTCCGATTCTGGTGGCATCTGTCTGGAGGATCGACCACTAACGATTTGTTTGACACCAGGTCTATCATGTACTTGCTGCTCACCCCTTTGCAGCCTGCTATTTTTCATGGCTGGATACATTTTGTGTGGCTTGCTGCCAGTGGATTTGAGCCAGAACTGCCAATTGCTAATGTCTGTGATACATCACATCAGAAATGAACATTTTCATACATGGATTAGCAAAAGCACTGCGATGATGAGGGAGGTAGCAGGGAGAAGTTGCTATCCCTTGACTGAACACTCCAATGATTGTAATTTCTGCTTGAAACTCTGGGATTTGTGGTGTGTGTGTATTGTCTTACTTTTCACAAGAATCTGTGCCTGCAGTGCTCCCCTGCTTCCCAATAACTTCTGCACATTGCTGCCACATGTATAATAGCATTCTTCAGTATATCTCAGAGATTATTTTATGCTGGGATTTGCAATGACTTGAGGTTTGCTTTTCACCATCTTGGAGGAGTGATAATGAGGTACTCTCTGTCTCTTACATTTATACTCCCCTTCCAGGCATGTAATTTTCTTCAAAAGTTGATATTGTTCTCATAGCAAGCTGCTCTTTCCAATAATGCAATGCAAAGGTCCTAGTCAAACATGCTTCAAGTCCTAGTCAAACGTGTAAATGTTTATATGGTTGAATTTATAGTTGGATGTCACCTTGATAATTATATGGAAAACTGCCCCCCCCCCAACTAGAACTTAAGTTTTCTTAGCAAGAGGATTAATTCCACACAGCAGCTATGGTGACTTGAGTTTGGGGATTGAAGACAATGAAGTGGAAAGAGGGCGAGAAAAGAGAGAGAAGTAGTCAAGGGCAGAAAGGATTCACAATTACAAAACAATGTTGAAGTAATATGGAGATGAGTAAAAAGAAAACCAACCTTGAGTCATTGATTGTACTGAGCAGAAAAAGGCATATTTATATTATAAATATCATTATTTTATATTATATTCTTGTGCAGCAGCCCTATTATTCTAACTTAAAATGTTGAAGTGATGCTTCAAGACTGATTGCAGTATCATCCATCTCAAAAAATGCTCATTTTATTTGGGCAATTTGAGTAGTTGATGACACTTCCAGATTGCAAGAGTCTGTTGTTGTTGTTGTTTACTGTTCTTAATGAAAAAACACCTCAGTGATAGACATTTAACCAATGGCTTCAAGTCCTAGTCAAACGTGTAAATGTTTATATGGTTGAATTTATAGTTGGATGTCACCTTGATAATGTCGCCGGAAACCACCCCCCCCCTTCCATTAACACTTGTATCGCACAAGCACCACATTCACACACACACACGCATCTCCCCTCCCTGACCCTAGAGATGTCTCTTTAGAGGGCCATCTCTTAAAAGCCTTCCGTAAATAAGGAAGCGCTGCATTGACAACACTCTATTTAGCGCTCCGCGCCGCCCTATCTTTATTGAGAGTAGACCGGACGACCGAACTCTAGGCCAAACAGCGGCCGCCTCAACCAATCAGCATTATCGAACAGCGCCCCTTGTGACGGCCACGCTGGTACTGCAGGCTGTGAGCGTCTGTTCCCTCACCTTTTGACAGCTCCCAATTCATTGTTTCCGAGTTCAATGGACCGTGACTGATCTAATCAAAATGTTGCAAGTTGTTTCCGAAAGAGGAAAGTACTTTGAACTTCAGTGACTATATTCTTTACAAATTCACCAAAAATCAGCCGTACCATGGATTTTCACCGGACCACTTTTATTTCACTGCATATTACAAGGACTATCAAAGGGGGGTGAGCTGGGATTGATCGGCCATAAGCCTTGAACCGCGCAGTCACGTACACAACGGCCCTTCTCCGGATGGCGGGGCAACCTTGATAACCATCGGGAAGGGCTCAGACGAAATGCTATCAGGAACACAATAAACTGCATACGGTAGTGTATTCAATACAGACTCCGACAAAGGACCCTGACCGGATTCCCCTCAGGGGGCAGGAAAACTTCGCCCATTCCTTTGTTTATGGAAATGACTCATGTGGGGAGGGGGAAAGGTGGTCCCTGCCAGGTGTCAGGATACTCGGATTACCTGGGAAGCTCCTCCTCGACTCCTCCTGTTCTTTAATAAAATCATGATGTATATATGATGTAATTCTGGGGGTGTAGTCAAGGGGATTAGTGGTTAATAAAAGTTGGGGTCTCCCATTGTTCCGGGCTTCCATCTTGCTTCACCTCGTGGACGGTGGGAGCCCTGTCGCGACAGTCTTCTTCAAAATAAAGACCAAGCCTACTGGCTGCTGTTTTGCTCTGTATTGCTCTGGTCGGTGTCTTCATTTGTCCAAGGGAGCCCTCGGATTTTCCGATAACAGTATTGGCGACCGTGCTCTGGGACACTTGGTTCTCCTGCGAAGGTGAGGGGGGAGATAGAGGGGATCGGGCGCCACTGGGCAACCTTAGCCCAGGAATCCTTCTTCCTCTCCTTGCCTCCTCTTTGCGGGCGGTAATCAACCGTCACCAGAAGCCCGACCAGAGAGAGCAAAGGCGAGGTAAAGCCGGCTAAAAGAAAAGGATCCCGGGATCTGCGGGGGACATCTTCGAACGTGAGTATGGTTTGAAGTAAAACACATTGGGAGGGGGGGTTGGAGAAGCAGTGTCCCCACGACAGCCAGACTTTCCTTCTTTCATTTCTGACGTTACCCCTCGGAGTCGTCCGGGTACGTTAAAAAAAAAAATTCTGTCCTTTTCTACCCCGATTCTCCCCTTTCGGAAAGTGGCCAGGGAAATCGCGGAGCTTTACTGTCTGACGTTACCCCTCGGAGTCGTCTAGGAACGTCAACACCTTTCTCTGTCTCTCCCCTCAATTTCTTACGCGGAGTGTGTCCGGGGAAATTGTGGTACTTTTGCTGTTTTCCGGCGTCACCCCTCGGAGTCGTCCGGGTACGCCTTAACCTATCTGTCCTTTTCTCCCCCGTTTCCCGTCTTGGAATTGAGTCCGGGGAAGCGTGGCCCTTTATTATCTTTTTCTCTGACGTTCCTCTCTCGGAGTCGTCCAGAGGCGTCCGTCCAAATATCTCTCTCTCTCTCTTTCTCGTCTAATTATGCAAACGAAGCCGCCCCTCCTGCCCGGCGACCTTTGTTAGGGATGACCCGGGTACGTGAGAACGCAAGGTCGTTTGTTTCCTTTCCAAACTCTCATTTTCTCGGACCTTGATCTGGCACTGCATTGCGCAAGCGTCCAGTAGGGGTTCTGAACTTAGTCTCAAAGGCTAGGCAGGAGGCTGTCGTGGAGGGTAGAAGGGGTGGCTCACGGATTGGGGCCCCACACTAGGACCAGTTGTATAGGCAGTACTGCAGTAGAATTTGAGGATTTTGTTTGTGCATCGGGTAGAGAGAGAGACCCGTGAGTTCAAGGCTGATGTTTGAGAATTATTGATGATAGGTTAGTTACGGTTCGATAGCAGGCAGGATTAAGTTCAGTAGGAATAAACTGAGGTACCTAAATTACTGAAAGAACACTATTTTTTATCTTCTCCCCTTGTCTTTGTGTTTTCCCCTCGTCTGTCCGTCCTCTTGTCTGTAGTGCACATCGTCCGCAGAACCCCGTTCTTGTAGAACAGAGTAATGGGAGCCCACGCTTCTCAATACTCTGACTGGACTCCTCCTGGCGACAAGGCTTCGAGGAAGCCTTGCCGCTCTGAAGAGGACTCCGATACCCCTCTGCAATTTGTCCTCCTCAATTGGAAGGAGTTGAGAGGGAGAAGGGGACTCTCAAAATCCAAACTGAGGGATCTCTGTAACATCTCGTGGGTCGCTCTTACCCACCACCTGGAACCACCTTCCCAATGGCCGCCTCATGGTTCCTTTAACCTCATAAGAATGCAAGCACTTAAGTCCCATTTAGCCGACGAGAAGCCCCGACAACTATACTACCTAAATATTTTCGTTGAAGCCCGCGAACTATTTCACCGGCAGCAGTCCCAAATTGTCCGTCAGATGGCTGTTTTAAAACCAACCAGACCCCCTCCATATGACGAGATTAGAGCCCAAGAAGAACAATTGGATAGGACTCTCGTTCCCTTCTATTACCCCGAACCACGGGCTCCCCGACTGCCAGAACCCGGGACGGGGAACAGAACAGGATCTGGTGAAGGGGGTGCGGGACCGACAGGAAGCGTCATAAACCCACCCGCTGCTGCCCCTTCTCAAAACATACCGAATGCCTCACTGCCCGACCCATCCTTAAGCACACCCATCTTAGGGGAAAACCAAGTAGACTTGGATCTCGGACCCTTACTTAACGGGCAACTTTTAAACGGAGAAAGAGAGGGACCCGTCTCCAGCAGAACTAGGAACAGAGATAATCTGCAGAACGGGGAAATAGAAGGCGCTTTCCCTCTGCGAGCACTACCCATACCCCCAGTCAGGGCAGGAGACCCACCTCGCATGGTTTTTACTCATCAGCCCTTCCTTACTTCGGATTTGATGAATTGGTCCGATAAGATGCCCTCTTTAAGGGACGACCCTGACAAATGCCACCGCCAGGTGGCCACCATTTTCTCTACTCATAACCCTACATGGGCAGATGTGCATATGTTACTTGGGGCCCTCTTTAACGAGGCAGAAAAGAGAGAAATACTAGCAAAGGCGGGGGAGGCTCTAACCCGAGAAGGCTACCAACCAGATCGTCCCGCCTCGATGACCCCACTGACCGCACAGACGATACTTAATGACCCTGACTGGGACTATAACACAAACAACGGCATATGGGGCTTAAAAATTTTCAAAAAGGCCATCCTAGATGGAATCAAAGCTGCTGGTCAGCGAACTGTAAACTGGACAAAAGTCCAAGCTGTCCTCCAAGGGCCTGAAGAACACCCGTCCGACTATTACACCCGCTTAGTCTCTGCTATCAAAACCTGGGGCGGGATAGACCCGGAGAGTCCTCAACATGAAGTCATAGTTAAAGGCTTCTTCAAGGACCAGGCAACTGCAGATATAAGGAAAGCCCTAAACTCACACCTGGGTTACGACGGAAAGACTATAACCGAAATTCTTTCCATCGCCAAGTCAGTCTTTAATTCCAGAGACGAGCGGAGGAAGAAAGATCAGAAACCCGACTCTCCGCGAGTGTTAGCTTATGCAGGAGCGGCTCCCCCTTACAAAGACAAAAGCAAACCAAAGGGACCTGACTCTCGAGACCGGCGCGTTTGTTACAATTGCGAGGAAGTAGGGCACATCAGAAGATTTTGCCCCCTCCTACCAGAAATTCCTAGGCCTGACTATAGAGACTTTAAAACTTACAGACCAGATTATCAGGAACCCCTACACCCGAAACCCAAGGAATCGAACTTTCCATATGGACACCCTCAACCCATGACCCAGACGCAATATCGTGCGGGTCCTCCCCCTCCACAACCAAGACCCAGGAACCCCACTCCAGATCCTCAGAATCCCTTTAAAACAGCCACCCGCACCATTAATACAGCCCATGAAATGGTAATGGACGAATACCAACCGCATTGACAATCAGAAGCAGATCCCGCCTCTTTTTCTTTCCTCTGCCCGGTTTTACAACTGTCTTCTTCCGATCCCATCTGCACTATGCAAATTGATGGGCAATCCTATAATTGCCTTTTGGATACCGGAGCCACATACTCCACCCTCACGAACAGCCATTTAGCCCCCGGGGAAGAGACCAGAACTGTAATGGGACTGGACGGAATTCCTCGGAGTTGTCCTCTTTCTAAACCCGCAAATGTCTCCGTTGGACCTCTATCCGTAAAACACACTTTCCTGCTAACTTCTAGCCCCGTCAACCTCTTGGGGAGGGATCTGCTCTGCAAATTAAATGCCACTATACAATGTGGTCAGGAGGGTATTTATTTACACATGCCGAATGAGTCCATCTTTAATTTCCAAGGAGTTCTACAGGAAGCCCAAAATACCAACATTGATCTTCCACCCGAACTCATACACAATGTCTCCCCTTCCTTATGGGGAACCGAATCTACCTCGGTAGGACTTTTAAAATCTGCAACCCCGGTGAAAGTAAACTACAGGCACGATTTGCCCTTCCCTTGCACTAAACAATACCCGCTTCCCCCAGAGGCGATTGAAGGACTCACCCCGATGATCGACGAATTCTTGAGAATGGGAGTTCTAGTCCCATGTGCCTCCCCTTGCAATACCCCCCTACTTCCCGTCAAGAAGCCTAATACCAATCCAGTTAAATGGCGCTTGGTACAGGATCTTCGACTCATCAACTCTTTTGTTATTCCGAGGCATGCCGTCGTTGCCAACCCCCACCATCTCCTCAGCACCATTCCGGAGGGAACTGTGGTGTACTCTGTCATAGATCTATGCTCTGCCTTCTTCAGCATCCCCGTACATTCCGAAAGCCAATTCCTCTTCGCCTTCACTTGGCAGACAGGGCAACTAACGTGGACCCGGTTACCCCAAGGGTATGTAGAATCCCCAGCAATTTTTTCGTCCATACTACATCAAGATTTAGCAGATGTGACCCTGCCAGGAGGCTCTGCTCTGAGGCTCTACGTAGACGACATCCTACTCTGTGGGCGTGACCTAGAATCCTGCAAAAATGACACCATAACTCTCCTAAACATACTAGCACACAAGGGACATAAGGTATCCCCAAAAAAGATACAATATTGCAAAAAGGAGGTCAAGTACCTTGGTCACATACTGGGAGAGGGCACCCGCGCTTTAACTACGGATCGGATTGAGGCAATAACAAAACTACCCTTACCTAAAACAAAAAGGCAGCTCCGAGGATTCATAGGGATGAGCGGATTCTGCCGGGCGTGGATCCCCCGCTATGGAGAATTCGCCCGCCCCCTTACAGCAATGACACATGATAACTCCCCAGACCAACTACAATGGTCCGCTGAGGCACTCGAAGCCTTTGAATCTATTAAAAGAGAACTAAGATCCTCGCCCGCCCTCGGACTCCCTGACTATAGACTACCCTTCTCTTTGTATGTACATGAGAACAAGGGAGTAGCTTCGGGTGTCCTTACCCAACCGTTCCAGGGGAGGAACAGGCCTGTGGCTTATTACAGCCTTCAACTTGACACTACAGTACTGGGAAACGTGGGATGCTTGAGAGCTGTAGCAGCGGCAGCCCAACTTTTAGAAAAGGCGCAAGAAACAGTCCTGGGACACGACTTAACTGTGAACGTTCCCCACGCTGTAGCTACCTTACTTAGCTTACAAGGGTGCCAACGATTCACGATACAACGCCTAAACAAATACGAAGCCATTCTCCTCAGTCCGTCCAACGTCACCATCAAGAGAGTAAACTCCCTGAATCCCGCGACCCTTCTGCCCCTCCCCGACGATGGCACACCGCATCATGACTGCTCTCAAATAGTTCGTCACCTCGAAAAACCCAGAGAAGACCTCGATTATCTCCCTTTAACGAACCCTGACCTCATCTTATACACTGATGGGAGCTCCAAAGTTGTGGGAGGGCAACGGAAAAGTGGGTACGCCGTAGTTACTCATAGTGACATTCTAGAAGCACGACCTGTCAATCCAAAATACAGCGCACAAGCGGCTGAACTTATCGCTTTGATCAGAGCTTGCGAACTAGGGGCTGGCAAAAGGATCACTATCTACACAGATTCTAAGTATTGTTTCGGGTTGGTGCATGCCACCGGACAAATCTGGTTGCAGAGAGGGTTTCTGACTGCTGCAGGTACCCAAATCGCACACGCATCCCTAGTGCAGCGCCTTATGAACTCCATCCATCTCCCTGAGGCTATTGCAGTAGTACACTGCAAGGCACATACGAAAGGCAGGGACCCGGTCTCAACTGGGAACCGAAGTGCTGACAGCGCAGCACAAGAAGCAGCCCTCGAGCCCCTCTCCACAGACAATGAGTTCCAGGGACCACAAGTTCTATCCGATATAAATTTTACTGAGATGTACCAAACTGCAACCCCAGAAGAAGTTAAAGTATGGGAAGAACAAGGGGCCCACTTGGAAAATGGCATTTGGTATTATCCGGATAAAAGACTCATAATGCCCAAGCTATGGGTACCTAAACATTTGAGAGTTCTCCATCAACGTACCCACTGGGGAAGGGAGAAACTTATCGACACGATGCAACGCTGCTGGTATGCCCCAGGTCTTACACTTGCCGCTAAGGCAGCCGTAAAGAATTGTCATACTTGCCAGAGTTTTAACCCAAAACATACCGCCAGATGCCCGCCAGGGGCCAGACCATGGGCTTTTGTTCCATTCGAAAGCCTTCAAATAGATTTCATAGACCTACCCCCGTGCCAAGCCTACAAACATGCTTTAGTAATCATAGACCAGTTGACTGGGTGGGTAGAATGTTTCCCTACTCGCAGAGCAACTGCGCACATTGTTGCAAAAATTCTGATACAAGAAATCATACCTCGCTTTGGAGTTCCCAGGCACATAGACAGCGACAGGGGTTCACATTTCACATCAGATATAATCCAACAAATTGCTACTGCCCTCGGAATCAAATGGAAATTACATACCCCATACCATCCTCCTTCCTCCGGACAAGTCGAAAGAATGAACCAGCAGCTTAAATCGCAGCTGGGAAAACTTTGCAAAGAATCCGGCATCAAATGGGTAAATGCCCTTCCATTAGTCCTCCATAATTTAAGAGCATGCCCCCGCGGAAATCTCAAACTATCTCCCTACGAACTACTATTCGGACGGCCTTCCCCAGTATATAACACCCAGTTTCCAACATCAGAACTAGAGGTGGGCGAGTCAGAGTTAACTAGATACGTAATACAACTCCAAAAACAACTCATTGATCTTCACAGATACGCAGCCTCAGGTCAAAACATTCCTCTAGATGAAAACATCCACCCGTACCAACCAGGCGATTGGATACTAGCGAAAACTTACCATAAGGTACCCCTACAGCCCACTTGGGAGGGCCCTTACCAAGTACTTTTAACCACTCCAACTTCCGTTAAGGTAGCAGAGAAGACAGCCTGGTTACATCACACCCGCTGCAAACCCGCTTCACCACCCGAGCCTCCCTCTGACGACCCACCATACTGCACCCCAGACCGACCGGCAGACAGCGACACCGATACAGAGGACGACCAACAGACCGGACCAGACCGGGGCACAAATCGAGCCCAACAGACCGGACCAGACCGGGGCACGAATCGAGCCCAACAGACCGGACCAGACCGGGGCACGAATCAAGCCCAACAGACCGGACCAGACCGGGGCACGAATCGAGCCCAACAGACCGGACCAGATCGGGGCACATATCGGGCCCAACAGACCGGACCGGACCGACCACATTCGTCAACCACTTGGACCTCTGAAATCATCCCGGCAGCCAATCAGAACGACCAACCCCCAATTCGTCTCAAACTCCGTAAAACACACGCAGTTTGACAGCTCGGCAGTTTGACAGCTCCACATTTGACAGCTCCACGGTTTGACAGCTCCACATTTGACAGCTCGGCAGTTTGACAGCTCCACATTTGACAGCTCCACTGTTTGACAGCTCCGCTTCACACCGCTATTCACAATGACAACAACTGTACTCACCTTCCTCATCCTCTCTATCACATCTGCCCTTTCTCAACACACCATAACCACTCACATCTCATGCCCTGGATTACAAACTGAATACAAATATCTGGACTTTGGAATCGTTGATATGGTGAAAAGAGGGACACCAGACCGCCTAGGAGATTTTGACTTCTGCTTACCCGAAACCCGCGTTCTCCTTCGACATTCCATACTACCGACCCTCGCTACTCACCAAAACTGGGAACTTTTTATTCGCTCGCCCTCCTACACCCCACTTGGCAGACTCACCCTCACCAGAGATGGCCCTTGGTACAGAGCCCACTGCCTCAATGGATCTTACGTACTCTTTTCTGATGGCACACTCGAACAAACTCTGAACTGGACACTTCTAGACAACGGGGGTGGTGACTCAGTTTATACTGACCGGAATCACCCCACAGACCACCTAATTCATGGATTCTACTGCCAACGAGTAGACTCCGCTCCCCGCCAAACCATCCTACAAGGAGTTTGCCTCCGGAGGTACTGCTGCGTCTGGGACATCGGACTCGCCTCCGCTTGGGACGGGAAAGCGTACCTCGAGGGCTGGCATTACTCCGTTATGCCTCCGGCAGAATGGGACACTACCGGACCCCAAAGGTGCGGGGGCCTCACCACAAACCTCACCTACCTACTCCGTCAAGACCCCCTTCACCCCCCCGGTACTGCACCTCGACAAAGGGGGGAACTGTCAATATCCGAAAACCCTCAAAATAATGACTTTCTGTCCACTTGGCATTCCAACACCTACGTAAAACTGATCTCTCAAATTGCAAAACAGACAGCAACCAAAGAGTGCTGGATCTGCGCCAATGCCCCCTCACACCTCTACAGTGGCATACCATTTCTTGGAGTACCTCTCACCCTACAACAACATCTCTCTGCTAATGTGCAATCCTGGAACCTGACTGCGGTGAATCTGACACACCAGTACATCTACCTAACCGGACCCACAACAGGCGACCTTTGCCGGAAATTCAGCGGGAACGACAAGGTCATCGGCGAGAGCACCTGTAAGTACACCATTGACGTTGCTCTAAACGGGAGGATTACCCTGTGGCACCAAGGTAACCCCTCTATCCAACCCAGCTTAATGTCCGCATGGAAACGCGTTATGACCTTACCCGACTCCTGGAGCCCCTCCCCGGTCTCCCAGTGTTTCTTCCGTACCTTCCTCACCGGGCGTATAGACTCGTGCCTACAGGGGTTGTTCTGGGTTTGCGGCCACCGCGGCTATGTATGGGCCAGCCCCCACTCCCGCGGCACTTGTTATCTCGGTCTAATCTTGCCTGGAGTCCGGGTCACCCAAGATCTACCCTCCGGAAGGAGGCGCAATAAGAGGGCAAAAGACTTGTCACAACTCTCCGACGTAGCAGCCAATAGTGAAACTTATGGTCGGGCTCTCTTTCCCGCATATGGGGCCGGCTCCAACCACGTCGATATCCTTAAGTTAACGGACATCCTGTTAAATTTCATGGAGGAGTCCAATGCGGCTACCCAAGCTATCCTGACAGAGTTAACGGAAGTCAGGCAGACTTCGATACAGAACCGCCTTGCTTTGGACTACGTTCTCGCCTCGACGGGAGGCGTTTGTGCCCTTGTCGGGACTGAATGCTGCACACACGTATCTGATCAAACCCTTAATATTACCGGGCATCTTAACAACATCCATAAACTAACGGACGGACTTAAAGACATCCAACATGAAGGACTCTCCGATATCCAGTTGTGGAGCTGGCTGCCTGGGTCTGGCTGGATAAAACAACTCCTAGGGAACGGACTTTTGATCCTCATTACTCTGACAATCTGTATTGCTGTTTTCTGTTGCGCGATCCACTGCTTCCCGATGTGCTGTCAAGCTTGCGACTCTTGCCTTCCAACCCCTCGCTCGCGGTCGACTATCACCTACAGACCACCGGCATCAGGAACCCAGACGAACCCCATCGAAATGGGGCCCTTGGAGGACTTCCAGAATCTGGATTCTAGGTATGGCATGTCAAACTTTTATTGATTTGTGCGGAGAAAAGGATTGCGCGGCTTCCCTGCCTTCGCAATCTTATCTCCGAAGGGGGGAACTGTCGCCGGAAACCACCCCCCCCTTCCATTAACACTTGTATCGCACAAGCACCACATTCACACACACACACGCATCTCCCCTCCCTGACCCTAGAGATGTCTCTTTAGAGGGCCATCTCTTAAAAGCCTTCCGTAAATAAGGAAGCGCTGCATTGACAACACTCTATTTAGCGCTCCGCGCCGCCCTATCTTTATTGAGAGTAGACCGGACGACCGAACTCTAGGCCAAACAGCGGCCGCCTCAACCAATCAGCATTATCGAACAGCGCCCCTTGTGGCGGCCACGCTGGTACTGCAGGCTGCGAGCGTCTGTTCCCTCACCTTTTGACAGCTCCCAATTCATTGTTTCCGAGTTCAATGGACCGTGACTGATCTAATCAAAATGTTGCAAGTTGTTTCCGAAAGAGGAAAGTACTTTGAACTTCAGTGACTATATTCTTTACAAATTCACCAAAAATCAGCCGTACCATGGATTTTCACCGGACCACTTTTATTTCACTGCATATTACAAGGACTATCAAAGGGGGGTGAGCTGGGATTGATCGGCCATAAGCCTTGAACCGCGCAGTCACGTACACAACGGCCCTTCTCCGGATGGCGGGGCAACCTTGATAACCATCGGGAAGGGCTCAGACGAAATGCTATCAGGAACACAATAAACTGCATACGGCAGTGTATTCAATACAGACTCCGACAAAGGACCCTGACCGGATTCCCCTCAGGGGGCAGGAAAACTTCGCCCATTCCTTTGTTTATGGAAATGACTCATGTGGGGAGGGGGAAAGGTGGTCCCTGCCAGGTGTCAGGATACTCGGATTACCTGGGAAGCTCCTCCTCGACTCCTCCTGTTCTTTAATAAAATCATGATGTATATATGATGTAATTCTGGGGGTGTAGTCAAGGGGATTAGTGGTTAATAAAAGTTGGGGTCTCCCATTGTTCCGGGCTTCCATCTTGCTTCACCTCGTGGACGGTGGGAGCCCTGTCGCGACAGTCTTCTTCAAAATAAAGACCAAGCCTACTGGCTGCTGTTTTGCTCTGTATTGCTCTGGTCGGTGTCTTCATTTGTCCAAGGGAGCCCTCGGATTTTCCGATAACAATAATTATATGGAAAACAGTATATAACCCTTTTAATGAATAAATGAAGAGGTGATGATGGAATAGTACCGCCATTTTTGTCCACGGTGTGCTCATTCATTGCCTGTGTTTTACTATCTGGATAAACAACATTTGCAGGTTTGTGGATCACCACACAAGCCTTTGCAGCTTTCTGACTCGGATGCTGATTGTGGGAAGAGAACAAATGAACATCCCTGGATCATGGCTGACTGTGATTGGGAGTAAGGGAGAGCAAACTGTTTGTCACAAGAGGGAAAGATTGTTGATAATTAAAAAAAGTTTCCAAAAGAAAAGGCGGTGGGAAGAAGGAAGACGAAATCAAAACAGATTTTTGTTGCGATGGAAACCTTATGGCAAAATAAGCTACAAACATCGATAAAGAAAAACACATTTATTAAACTTGTTATATACAACAATGGGCCTTGTATTATGTTAAGGGCTGCTGGGAATTATGTCACTGTAAGGGGTAAACTATAGTGCCCAGAATTCTCTGTAAAAGAATGTGCTTCAAATGTGCTTTAAAGGCAGAGTGTGTGTACAGCCGAAGATATTACTGTTTGATGTACTGTTTCTCAAACTAATTGGAGCCCATAAGCCATTCCTAATTCAACCTGTGTATGAGCCCATTGTCAGTCCTGACACATTTTTTTTTTTTTTTGCTTACTTGGGAGTCTCACTTTTTGTTTTTGTTAGTTAAACATTTAGCAGTTCTACCGCAAATCATCTTCTACTGCAAATTGTCTGCAATCAGGAGATCCCAATTTTACCTTTTGCCTGCTCTGCGTTAGACAATATCAAAATCTTATATGCAAGTGGCGGTGCTGTAACATTCATTTTTAAACTCATTACACCAGCCCAGAATATAGCACTAGACTTCCCAAGATTCAAAAGCAATAACAGATGCAGTGAATCTGTGTAATCAACAACTTTCTATGTAATGTTTCTCTCTGCCTGAGGCCCCTGATTATAATGATTTCTCATTTGTGACAGGTTTCCACGCTCCTATTGTCACATATATTTATTCGCAGTAGCTCAGGGGATATTAGAAACATTTATACTTATTATGAAAGTGACACACAAAAGATTGGAGACATCAGATCAGTTTAGTTATCTTGGAAGATATTCCTTGGGTATGCTACTAATCTCTGGAATTTTGTCATATAATCACCACAACCATGATATCCTCTGGTCTAGGTATGCAAAAACTCTACACCATTCTGCTACACTTGGTCCTAATCCTGAAAATGTGTCCCCCCCCCCTTAAAGTCATTATTAAGATAACTCTTATACAGCCATTATGAGAGATGAGGTATAGTTCTGCAGATGGTAGACTACCATTATGTGCCAAATACAGGGTTTCTCTTCAAGACTAACTATTTTGCAATAAAACAAAAATAAAATAAAATGTGGGGAAACTGTTATGTACTGAAGTTCTCACCCTGGGCCAGCAGGGGGATACTGTAGATAGTTATGCAAATAAGGGATGGAAAGTGATGTTCAGTGATTGGATAGTTTTAGAAAGTTGTTACAATTACGTTGTACTGGAGCTCTATATAAGCAGGCTGACTGAACCCTTCAGTTCAGTTCTGTTCTGGCCTGTGAATAAACAAGAGCTGTTTGAAGAATCGCTGTGTCGTCTGATATGTTCACCCACAACTTAACAGAAACCAGTAATTAAACCTTCCCATGGTGATCAGGAGCACTTCATCACGAATGCCATATTGAGGAGAAATCAGAAGGAGGGAGCTTCTCATAAAAATTGTAGGGGACCTTTGCTGAAGATAAAGGTCCTGAGTAAACATTATAGAATAATCTTTATCATGGGGGTGAGCACTGTCAAAGAATATATAGTATTATAATGTGCTGCTTAGAACCACGGTTTTAACTACACATTATGAAAAATTAATGCCTCCCTAAAAGACAGGCGGGTGGAAGCAACCTGGTTTTGAGAATGGTTTTGAGTGGGTAGATAAGATTTGGGGAGCACCAACTGCTAGTGTTAATAAAATGTTGACAGCTTGAAACAGGATAGCTAAAGCAATTATAAGGCTGGTCCTGTAAAGACATGTACAGTTATTTTAACTTGCACAACACACTTTTTACATAGTGAACCATTTTTGGCAGCACTATTAAAACCCATTGCCAAACTCCACAGGATTTAGTACTATATAACAACTGTATTAAGAATTTATGGAACCTGGCCTGCTACTGGAAATTTGAAATAGATATATAAAGGGACAATGGGAACTTCCACAGCCCAGTATTTCCAACACGCATATGCTCTGAGTGCCTTGGCAGAAAGGCACTGTATAAATGCAATTATTATTATTATTATTAGTAGTAGTAGTAGTAGTAGTAAAATCATTTTGCTTGCTCTTTGCTAGTGTGTTGCCCTAGCCCAGGGGTGCCCAAACTTTTTCCAAAGAGGGCCAAATTTGATGAAGTGAACATGTATGAGGGCCAACCAAAGTTGTTGAGTTTTTTGTAGGATTGAAGTTGCTGAGCTTTTTTTAGGATTTTACCCCAAGACATATACTGCCACGGGGGCTGGATTAAATTGATCAGCTTTGGACATGCCTGCCCTAGCCTGACTGTTGGTTATTAGCTGTAAAAATAGCTCATTTTTTAGAATTACTCTTTATTTCACAAATTTTCTGGTTAACAATTACGAGCAGTTGCATGCATAAGAGCAACATGTAACCAACAACAATGAAACTGTCCCACATAATACAAAAGACAAGCTACTACATATATACCGTAAATTTCGCTCTATAACACGCAGATTTTTTCTCCTAAAAAGTAAGGTGAAATGTCTGTGCGTGTTATTGAGCGAATGTGTGGTCCCTGGAGCTCACTTGCCGGAGTGCAGGGGCAAAATAGGCAAAAATCAAGCAAAAATAAGATCGGGCGGGCGGAGGGAAGGGGGAAGGCGGAAGCTTTCCTGCATTCTGCCTCAGGGTCTTACTGCCCACCCGCTTCTGTTGCTGCGTTTGCTCAAACTCAACAAAGAGCAGGGAATCCCCTGCCCTCCTGGCAAGCAGAGGGTTAAGGAAAGGATCGAGTCCTTCCTTCTAATTCTTTCCTAGTCACACTGCGTGCAGGCTCCAGCCCACCACTTCCTCCTCTCCGTGCTCTAGGGACTCGCAGGCAGCCGAAAAGCAAAAGCATGCAGGTGGGAGAGAGAGACAGAGAGAGGGCTGGCTTGGGGGGGGGGGACTTTTGCTTTACAATGGTAGGTTTCTCATTTCTTTTCCAAAAGCAGAGAGCCCTGCCCCCAGGCCCCCTCCAAATTACAGCTTCTCCAAGCAATGTACTGCTGGAGGGAGACAGTATGCTTGTTTGGAAGAGAAACCCTGCTTCCCTGCTCGTAAGTAACAGCAGGCTGGATTGCAGAGTGAGACATGGAAATCTCTGGATTTATATGCTGTATATCAAATATCTTAATCTATACTTTCTACACGCGGCTGGTAAATCAGAATCTCCTGAGCCAGGAGGATTACAGCATCTCTCCTCTCCCCTTCATTAAAAGCCTAATACTCTTCTTTGAAGAAGTATAACGTGAGAATGTTTTTTATATATATTTTTTAAAGTTCTTTTCCTCATTGTGCGCTATACACTGATAATTGCTGCCACAATAACAATTGATTGAAAATGGAATTTAGTCTCCCCCCCCCCCCCATAGAGAGCTGTTCTTCAGACGTTTAGCCTTAATACAGTGGCTGATGTAATACCCTTCTGCTTCACTAGGCATTTTATATAGGGACATTAAAATTGATTTTCTACATCTTGGCAGATGAAAAAAAGTGTGTTACATGCCCTATTGCCCAAAAGTGTGCAAGCACAGAGCAAAGGTTGCAGTGACAGAGGTGGCCAAAAAAGAAATACCGTAAATAAAAAAGAAATCATACTTCGTATATCCTGTCTGGCTTGGGTGGGTGGGTGGGGTGGGGGCTTTTGCTTTCCTTCCCTCCCCATTTAAAACGTGGTGACAAAGCACGGATCCACATGGATCCTCAGGATTTCTGCATTGGGTCACCCCAAATTCACCATCAGATCACATTACATGTCCATGGCTACAGTCTGTACCAAAAAAATCACGCACCCACTGTTGCCTGGGGCTGCAATGGTGCAAAAACGTGGTTACAAAGCATGGATCCACATGGATCCTCAGGATTTTTGCATTGGGCTACTCCAAACTCACTGTCAGATCACATGTCTGCGGCCACAGCATGAACCACAAAAATCATACACCCACTGTTTCATTTAGAATATTTTTTTTCTTGTTTTCCTCCTCTAAAAACTACGTGCGTGTTATGGTCTGGTGCGTGTTATAGAGCGAAAAATACGGTAATCAAAGGGCATTAGATGCAGATTCTGGTAAAGGCTTTTCACTTCTCCTGGCTGCTATTCTAGGAACAGACAAATGCTTAGGTAGGTATGGCCAGAAAGATTCGAAAGGATCTGGAGGACAAACTTTTTTGACCAGTAACATTTCATAGGAACGTTTGCCATACAATATCAAATTTATCTATCTTAGCTTTACTTCGTAATACACCATGATGTTGAGTTAGTTTTTCAGCCAAGGCAATACACCCTATTATTATCCACCAGCTTTGTTCTGTAAATGGAAAGGCATATTTCCAATGTTGAGCTATCTCCAATCTTGCAGCTTCAAGGAAAGAATTGTATGAGCCTATGAATGAAGTCTGGAAAGAGGCAAATTAAAGCAAAGCCCAGATCTGGGTAGGCAATTTGATCAATAATTTTTGTCATCTTCTGAAAAATCCTGAGCCAAAAACTTTGCACTACAGGACAAAGCACCACATAGGAAAGAATGTACTAATTTGTCCACAACCCCTCTAACACCATGTGGACAAGTTATCATTTATACACCCCAGCTCCACTGGTGTAACATCCAGGGGGGTGGCCCATCTCCTTTTGCTTCTCCTGGAGAGAAACAGGAAGGTGTTCCCTGTGAGATCCTGGCTGGATCTAGACATGTCAAAGAAGTGATTCAGTTAAATGGCTTGTAAACTCATACAGGGAAATCCGGTACGGAAAGACAGGACTCCACAGCGCCAACTGGTGTCACAGTGTTATATTGCATACACAATGCATATACAACACTTTTTCTTTACCAATCTAGCTGAGTCCTCTGTGGGGGCTTTTATGACATTCTGCGGGGCTCTCACAAGATCTTGCCTGCACCCGCTTCTCTGGTGGCACAAGGGGTCGTTCCTATAGAGGTGCCCCTTGGCTTCTGCTTCCGAGGCAGCTGTCTCAGTCTGCCTCATTGATGGCCGGCCGGCACCATCTAAATGTCAACTTTGTTTCCCTCAACTGTGTTGATAAAAGAGTTCAAAGGCATCTTTAACCATATGGTTGCCCATACTGATTCATCTGCTATGGCTCAAGTCCTATGCTATGCACAAACCATTAGACACATCATGGGATATGGATAATAAGTGTGCCTTAAGGCTACATGTGTACCATATTTCAACTTAATGAGTTTATTCTATTTTATGTTGCCAGGTATGAAGGGAAGTAAAATAAACAATATTCAGATCCACAAGTGGAAGGACATTTACAGCAACCAGTGTATTAAAATGCTTGAAAGTATAATGTGGGAAGTGATACACATACCCTTTAAAAAACAGAGACATGTTCTACCCATTCTAGTTTGAGTGAAAAGGGCTCACTGTCTCTTGTGGTTTTTTCTTCTCTCCCAAGATCAGGCACATTTTTCTTAGCCACTTTGTAATGAGAGATCATCCAACAGTCTCATCTTTAGAAGGCCCTCTTTACTTAATAGTTATTTTTTAAATTAAGCCCTTTCAAAAACTTTATTCTATGCTAATCATTGGGGCATTTTACCTTACTCAGAAGGATATGTTAAAATGCTCCAGGGATATTATATAATAGCAATTTGGTTGTTCCGGCTTTGCCATGAAACTTTTTATTATAGTTCACTCATATCTGTAACTTGAACGCTGGCTTTGAAGCCCCTCGGATGTGCGTTCAGAAGCAAGTCCCACTGAGTTCAATGGAGCTTATTCCTGTATGTGTGTGCATATGCAGAATCAAGTATACCCTTAAGCAGGATGAGTGAAGACCTTTTACAGGAAGCGCAAGGATTTCTAGTCCACAGAAAACGCCTATGACACAACACAACCCACAACGTAAAGGTGGTGTTGTTTTTTATTGCTGATCACCGTTCAAACAAGAGAATCCAGTGCTTGATTGATACCGGTTAGGTGACACAACACTTCCTCAGGGGCAACCCCGGGAGGCCAGCCTGTGCGCGCAGACCCGGGAGTGCCCGCACTGAACTGAGTGCAGACACGCTCGTCGGAACGGGCTGCATGTGATCACGGGAGGAGCAGTGCGATCGTGCCTGCACTCGTGTACACGGGACCCAACCAGGCTTACTCTGCACTTCGGCAGCCCTGTATAGGGAGGCTTTTTATGCTGTGACCATGTTTTTATACACGTTGGAAGCCGCCCAGAGCGAATAATAATAATAATAATAATAATATCAGTCTCCAGCTGGGATTCTTTCCAAGCAAGCAAGCCGCCCAAGCGAAACTAAGGGGGGACCCAGCTGCCGGCGGCGCGCCTCGAGACCGAGCTCGTCCGCAGGAAAGCGACGGGCATCCCCGCACTCGCCGCCGGCCTCTTCCCGGCAGGAGACTCGATCCCCGCTCCGTTCCCTCCCTGAGAGGAAGTCGACGCTTTCCCCTCCCCGACGCCTCACGTCTTCAGCCGTCTTCAGCGCGAGGGCGGGGTTTGAGCAGCAGCTCTTTCCTCGCCTCTCTCCGATTGGCTGGCGCGGCTCTAGGCCCATTTCGGACCGCGCGCGAGAGCGTCGGGGTTGGCTGGCCGGCGGCAGCTGGGTCACCGGTCTCCGATTGGCTGCCCGCGGGGTGGGAAAAGCGGGCGCGGGATTGGCCCGGGCGCGCCGTCACGTGAGCCAGGCGGGGCCGCCGACGGGCGTATTGTGGTGGAGGGGCTCCGCTTGTCAGGTAGGTGGAAGATGATGGGGATGAGGAGAAGGGGAATAAGAATAAGGGAATAAGAATAGCAGCAGTGGCGGCGGCGGCGGGTGCGCGCGCGGGGCCGGGGCCGCCTGTCCTTCGGGTGGGGCTGGTGCTCAGGCTGCGGCCGGCGGGTGGCAGGGGCCTGAGGCGAGGGGACTGGAGCCGGGGTCGTGAGGGGGGCCTAGGCCTGAGGTGGGGGGGGCGCTTTCAAAAGGGCGAATGGGAGGAAGCAAGGAGGACGTGGTGGTGTTGCTCCTCCTTTTCCTTGGGCTCGTTTGTTT